>NC_039360.1:221815984-223015984 GCF_003573695.1 Papaver somniferum
CTAGTGATGTTCCAGAGGGGAGCGGTGCTAGAGACCTTCCAGATTTGGATGCGGGAGTAGCCTCGAACTCTTCGGGTGCTAAATTCACGGACATGGGTAAGGCCTCGGTTGGGTCTTCTAGAGATGATTTTCCTCAGTCACTGATCCTTGAGGGTGATGATGACATCTTAGCTTGGTTTAAAAAGAAGAACTTGATGTTCGTACCCAATCCAGCTCCTGTGGTGGAGGGTGAGAAGAAATCTGATGCCTATACCCGTAAGATGATGCAATTTTCTCCTGAGGACCAGGTTGCAGAAGCGTGGGATAAGAATCTTCGGGCCTTGGAGGCTGCTCTAGTAGTTGACGCTCCCTCGACTGTTGCTGATATGATGGCGTTGGCTGATGGGTATCAGTATGGATTTCCACAACAACGGATGTTAGAGGTGAGTTCTCTTATCATTTTGCCTGGTATCAATTTTTAGAGTCAGGGTGTTCTAATCTTCTGATTCGCAGATGATGAGGAGTGAGCATTGCAATCACATGTTGTACCAGTTTTTTAAGGCCAAATCTCTTAAGTTGGAGGCTAAGCTTCGTCTTCGGGAAGAGGAGCTTACTGCGGCTGAGACTGTCATTGCTGATAGGGATATGGAGATATGTGAGTTGAAGAGTCTCCTCAAGGCTAAGGAGCAACAAGGCAAGGAGGAGGAGAAGCTTCGCATGGATCTTGTTATGGCTCGTAGTGAGTTGGAGGAGGCCAAGAAGAATTCTTCGGCTGTTACAGGTTTGATTATCTGTTCTCTTCCTTGTTGTTGTCCTTTACTGTAATTAGTGTTCTGTCTGAGTCTCCCTCCCCCACCCTATCTTCAGTGGGTGGAATTTCTGAGTTAGTATGGCTTCGGAAAGAGCGGCAGCGTCAGAAATCTCGTATCGCAGAGTTGGTAGAGAAGATAAAGAGCGAGGCTGATAAGTAGAATGCTCGTGCCGATGAACATAATGCTCTGGCAGAGGAGTGGCGGGTCAGACGAGTCCAAATGATTGATATGCATAACAAATATAATAATGATCGTCGTTTGTTTGATGGAACGTTGTTGTGGACGCGTGATAATCTTCGTGAATTCCGAGAACAGGTCTCATCATTGGAAGCTAAAATCAATTTCTTGGAAGAAGAATTGCGTCAAGCTCGTTCTTCTCAGTCTTCTGATGTTAAAGATTACATTCAGCGCCTTGCTAGGGAGAGAGATGACGCTAGGGCTGAGGCTGGTGCTCTTAGCAAATCTTTAGCTGCGTCTAGGGAAGATGTGGTACGCCAAGCTGAGTCTGAGAGAAATCTTGAAGTAAATATGTATCGGCTCAACAAGGGTATGGAGGGTTTAAAAAATGAGGTCAACCATCTTCGTCACTTGGATTCAATGAAACAGGTAGAATTAGATGCGAGTCAGTATGCCCTTTCAACCCTTCAAGCAGATTATAAGAAGTTGTCAGATGAGTATGATTTTCTTGATGAAGCCCGTGATGCTGTTGCTAACGAACATGAAATAGCTTCGGCGAGAGTCGAAGGTATATGCTTATATTATCGAGTGTGATTCTGTAATTTCCTGTACCTAACCATCTGCATTTTTCTTTTCCTTGCAGAGCTCCAGGGACAGCTTCGCACTGCAAATGAAGAGCTTGCGGAGGCTCAATCTCAATTAGTGCATCAGGAAAGTCAGATTAATTATCATAAAGGTTTAGCTACAGCAAGGGACGAGGCTTCCCAATCCGCTTCGAAGGAAGTGAGTCGCCTTTCCTCGTTGTTGTCAAAGGCTGAGATGATGAATACTGTTATTGCGTACAAGGCTCGATGTCAACTAGTGGAAGAGACTAAAAAAATTCTGGATAGCATCGAGTATGATCTTAAGACCGAGCATGGCCTTATCAAGAGCTATCCGCGCCGTGAGAAACCCCCGCCACCTACATCTGGTTCTTCAGGGCCTTCCTCGGGTGGGAGCGTACCTTCAACGCAGAAGGGGAAGATTGCTAAACCTGCTGGTGGGGTTAAACCATCCAAGTAGATTTTTGTAGAGAGTTGATCTTTGTTGATTATGAGGCTTCGTGAGATTCCTTTTTTATTTTCTTGTTTCCGCGTATCATTGCCAAGCCTGTAATAAACTTTTAATGAATTGATCATTGTTATGGTTAATTTAGAATATAACTGAATGTAATCAGGGATAGTGAAGTGTTTGAGTGCGAACCCGAAGATATGTGTATCTTCGTGAACGTCTTGAGACCTGTCACCCCTCTGGCTAATCCCGGGCAGAGGATTCCCAGACGGTGGGGGTCGGGGCAGCGTTCTAGGATATGAGTTGTTTGGAATGTATGTTCATTCCGTCAACCCGCTGCCATATGATTGGTTAGGTATCTATTTCTGCTGGATGCCTTCCCCATGGTCCTACACTTATAGACGCTGATAGGGGAGTCCCGAGAGATTGTAGGTGACTACTTTCCCCAAGTAAAATAGAACAACAATTAACACCAGTGTTTACGTGGTTCAACAGCAGAGTGTCTACGTCCACGGGTGAAAGATATGTGTAAGTGAAGTATTTGAGTGCGAACCCGAAGATATGTGTATCTTCGCGAACGTCTTGAGACTTGTCACCCCGCTGGCTAATCCCGGGCCAGAGGATTCCCAGACGGTGGGGTCGGGGCAGCGTTCTAGGATATGAGTTGTTTGGAATGTACGTTCATTCCGTCAACCCGCTTCCATAAGATTGGTTGGGTATCTCTTTCTGTTGTATGCCTTCCCCATGGTCCTACACTTATAGACGCTGATAGGGAAGTCCCGAGAGATTGTAGGTGACTACTTTCCCCAAGTAAATAGAATGTTTACGTGGTTCGACAGCAGAGTGTCTACGTCCACGGGTGAAAGAGGGTTAAAGTGTCTATTCAGTTTGTTGAGTTACATTTAAAAGAATTCCATTAATGGAACCTATGAGGTGGCAAATAGTAAAAAACAGGAGGATGAAGTATTGACGCGGAGGATGTATATACAGGTGTAGGGTTCTCGTGAGGTGTTATATTTACACGCAGTCGTCTTGTTACTATGTTGCTCCATGCATTGTGACTATTTTTTGCCAAAAGTTTGCTTGATTGATAGGTTGAGGTTTTCTATTTCTCTCTCAGAGATAGAAACATGTCGATCGCAAGCGTCGTTTTCTTCTTCTGGCGCTCTTCACGCAGATGCAGGTCTGCGTTGCCCTCTACGGGTAGTATGGATTGAGATATTTTGCATTCCATGGGTGTTTTAGGATCTCCCCTTTTAGGTTGCGCAGATAATAAGACCTATTTCCTGCAACATAATGTATGACGAAGGGTCCCCCCCATGTTGGTGCTAATTTTCCCCACTTCTTTTCTCGTTGGTATTGGGGAATGGTCCTCAGCACATACTGCCCTTCTACGAAATTTCTAAGCTTAACCCTCTTATTATACTCCCTTGCTAGTTTCCTTTGATAGTTTTCCATTTTTTGTAGTGATTCCTCCTTCCTCTCTTCTAGATCATCCAACCTTTCCAACATCATGTCCGCTGTGAGGTTCTTCTCCCATGCTTTAGTCTTCGTAGTTGGCATGATTATTTCTATTGGGATAATAACTTCGGCTCCATAGGTGAGTAAGAATGGGGATTCTCCCGTGGCTGATCTTCGAGTTGTCCTATAAGCCCACAAAACGTTGTGTAATTGCTCACACCAACGCTTCTTGTATTCGTCGAACTGCTTTTTGAGGATGAGGGCGAGGGTTTTGTTTGTGGATTCTGCCTGACCATTGCTTTGAGGGTAAATTGGTGTTGACTTGTTCTTTCGAATTTTGAAAGTATCGAAGAGTAAGCGATGTTTTTTCCCTGGAATTGCTTTCCATTGTCAGATACAATCTCAGCTGGTATGCCAAACCTGCAAATGATGTTTTGAAAAATGAATGTGAAGACATCTGCGTCTCGAATCCTTTCCAGGGCTTTAGCCTCTACCCATTTGCTGAAATAGTCCGTGGCCACTATCAAGAATCTTCTCTTCCCTGATCCTTCTATTAGGGGACCCACGATGTCTATGCCCCATTTTGAGAATGGCCAAAGGATGTCTACTGGGTTCAACATTATTGCGGGTGCGTGGATTTTTTTGGCGAAACGCTGGCATTCTTCGCATCTTCGTGACATTCTTGCAGCGTCTCGTATCATTGTTGGCCAGTAATATCCTTGAGTTTTCGCCTTATCTGCTATGGATCTCATTCCGCTGTGATTGCCTTCGTCGCCGCGGTGTATGTCTTTCAAAATCAAATGTCCTTCGGATCTGGATAGGAAACGTAATAATGGTCCGAGAAAAGATTTTTTGTACAAAATTTATTTTCTCAGATCATATCTTCCTGCCTTTGACTGTATTTTTCTGGCTTGCTTTAGATCCGAGGGTAGTATTCTTTCTTTTAGGAAAAGATGGATCTCAGATCTCCGATCTTCTTCTTTGCTGAAGTCTTCATCTTGATCTGCCTTAGCCATGATGTCGTCTTCTTGGAAATCATCTGCGATGAATTCTCCCACGTCATCATCTGCAATATCTTCTTCTGCGTGGTTCCTCTGCTGTGCAGCGCAGAGTTCTTGAATATCAATTGAAGGCTCATAAATCTTGGTTACTTTGATTGTTTTGACGTCCTCTTTTCTGAGCATCCATGATATGTAGGCCAGGGCATCCGCGTGCCTGAATTCCTTCCTTGCCAGGTGTCGGAATTTGATGTTTGGGATCTGTGATGCCAGTGTTTGCACCAATTCCATGTATGCTGATAATGTTCTGTCATAAACATTATATTGCAACCCTATTTGTCGAATGACCAGCTGTGAATCGCTTTTCATACGCACGTCAGTTATGCCCATTTCTATTGTCAACTGAAGGGCATGCACCACTGCTTCATATTCAACTATGTTGTTGGTATGCCCCTTGAATTCTAACCTAAAAGCATGTATGATCCTGTCTCCTGTTGAGGTGGTGATTACGATGCCTATCCCCGCCCCTTCTTTATTTTTCGACCCATCTACGAAGACTTCCCATTGCCTAGGATTTTTTGGTTCCAAGATGTCTATAGGGTCTTTACCTTCGTCCATTTATGGTAGTCCTGCTGCTTTTCGTCCTTCGATGATGACTTCTTCGCAGTTATCCAATGGTAAGTCTGCTAGGAAATCTGCTAATACTTGTGACTTCTGAGAGTGCTGTAGCTCATGGATGATATTGAATTAATCTAGGTGAGTATTCCATTTTGCAATTCTGCCTACTTTTCCTGTGTTTTTAAGTACTGCTTCTAGCGGAGCTTTGCATGGGAAGCGGACGTAGTGAGTCAAAAAGTAAGTTCTGAGTTTCAGGGTTTCCCATACTAATGCCAAGATGAGCTGCTCGATCTTCGTGTAGTTCCTTTCTGCTGCGTTCAGAGTCTTGCTGATGTAATAGATGGGCTGCTCTATCTTCGTGTTGGTTTTAACCAATACTGCGCTGACTGCATCTTCTGTTGCTGCTATGCATAGTGCCAACACTTCATCAGGGTCTGGTTTTTGTAATATAAGGATCTCAGCCGGGTATTCTTTGATATTTCGAAAAGCTTCCTCGTACTCTGCCGTCCATTCGAATTTGCTTCCTTTTTTGAGAATGTTAAAAAAGTGCTTACATCTATCCGAGGACCTGGATATGAACCTCCCCAGCGCTGCCAGTGAACCATTGAGTTTCTGAACCTCTTTTAAATTCTTTGGGGATGGCATTCTTACGATGGATTCAATTTTAGCGGGATCGACTTCAATGCCCCTCTTCGTCACCAAATATCCGAGGAACTTTCCGGAAGTGACACCAAAAGTGCACTTCTCTGGGTTTACCTTCATGTTGTGCACTCTAATTGCTTGGAAAATATCTTTTAGGTCTTGGTGATGATCTTTCTGCAGCTTGCTTTTAACGAGCATATCATCCATATATACTTCCAGCGTACTTCAAATCCATGGTTTGAAAATTGCATCCACCATTCTTTGGTAGGTTGCCCCTGCGTTTCGCAGTCCAAAGGGCATTCTTACATAGCAATAGAGGTCGTGTGGTGTATAGAATACTGTATGTTGCTGATCTTCTTCTGCTAGGAATAATTGATTGTATCCAGAGTATCCATCCATGAATGACATTTCTTCGTATCCTTCAACTGCCTCGACAAGTTGGTCAATGCTTGGCAGTGGATAACTATCTTTAGGGCAAGCCTTATTGAGGTTGGTGAAGTCGATGCATATCCTTACTCCGGCATTTTTCCTCGGTACGATGACCATGTTAGAGATCCATGTTGGGTACTTAACTTCTTTGATAAATCATGCGTCCAGTAGTTTGCGGAGTTCCAATTCAACTGCTCGATGGTATTCTGGAGCTACTTTGCGCACCTTCTGCCTAAAAGGGGGGGGGGGGGGTACCTGGTTTTATTTGAAGTTCGTGATGAACTAAATTTAGGTCAATTCCCAGCATGTCCCCCAATTTCCAAGCAAATATGTCCGCATATTCCTTTAGAAGTTTGATTAACGCGGCTTCTCTTTCTTCATCCATCAAGGTGCCTATTCTGATAATCTTCGGGTTTCCCTCAGTACCTATGTTGACTTCTTTAGCTGCTTCGACAGGTGTAAACGTGGGTCTTGGTTCCCCCAAGAGAGGAACATTCTTTGATTGCTATTTGGTGGGCTCTCCTTCTTCTTTTGTCGCGGAGGTGCTGGCTTATGCGCTGCCAGTGGTGCTTACGTTCAGAAGGCTTTTTCCGGAGATTTCTTCCAGATATGTATCTATGGTTATTTCCTTATTTTTGGCTCTTCGGGACTGGTGCTTTTCTTCCCGCTCATTATTGATCTGATTCTGTAAGGTCTAACATTCCCGCGAAGTTACTTGGTCTCCTTTAATTTCCATGACTCCCTGGGGTGTTGGGAATCTGAGATATTGATGGTAGGTTGCCGCTACTCCCTTGAGCTTGTGAACCCATCTTCTTCCGATGATGGCGTTGTAAGGTGAAGGTGCATCTACGACGCTGAATCGAGTGTCCACTTTCATGCGCCCTGCGTCTACTTGTAAGACAATGTCCCCTAGGGGCTTTGTAGCTGCGCCGTTGAATCCGTAGATGGTGTAGTAAGATGACAGCAGTTGCTCGTCGTTGAGTTCCATACGTTTGAACGTGTCATAGAACATGACGTTGACTGAGCTTCCTCCATCAATGAGGATTTTCTTGACATTGCACCCTGCTATTGGGAGTGTGAGGACTAGAGGATCATTATGGTCTTCCATGTATTCTTCCACATCGTCTGCATCGAAAGTCATGGGCGCGTCCATACATTGTTCGTGCTCGTTTACCTCTTTCCCATCGATCTTATAAAGCTCACAATAATCTTCGAATTGTTTTCTCAATCTCTTCCCAATCTGGGCGGTTAGGGATGGTCCTTGAATCTCTGAACATGAAATCGTGTTGAGGGTGCGGTTGCCTTCTGGTAATTGAACCTGCTTGCCTCTCTTGGTTCTATCTTCGTTATCAATCTTCCGTATATATTGCTTCAGGTCTCCTGCGTCGATTAGTTTTTGAATCATTATCTTGAGATTTTTGCGTTTTTCTGTTTGATGACCGTTGAAACAGTGGTATTCAAAGTATTCCTTGGATTTTTCTGATCTAGGAGGATGCTTTCCCTTGGACCATGGCCAATCGAAGTTCTCCCTCCCTTTGATCTCTCCCAGGACGCGCGAATAACTGGTATTCAGCTTGGTATAAATTTGATCTTCAAATTTTCGATCACCTCTTCGTCTATCATCCCTTCGTTTTTTCCTTTCTTCGTTGGGATGTTCTTCTGTGATTCCTCTTTTGGACCCGCTAGCTTGATCCACAGAATTTGTGCGTGTGGGACGTTGAGTATGAGCTCTGGGATTTTCACGCTGAGTTTCTTCTAACCTTGCATGCTTTCTATGATTATCCGGAGATCTCCTTCGGTGGTAGGGATGGTTCTGTGGATCTCGACAAATAAAGGACTCATCCTGTCCATCCCCCATTTGTAGAAGTTGATACTAACCACGGGATCTACGTTGCCAATAGCTTGGCAAATCTTGTGCCATCTATTAGTATATTATCTGATGGTCTCTTTGTATTTCATCTCCAGCGAGAATAGTTTGTCCATGCCGGTATTGACAACCTTGTTGTACATGTATGTTGCTAGAAATTTTTCCGTGAGTTGGTCGTAGAAGTCGATGGAGTTTGATGGCAAGTTATCAAACCATGACAACACGGACCCTTTTAAACTTGATGGGAAGTATCTGCACGGTATGGAGTCTTCGTTATCCCAACGGGAAATCATTCGATTATAGTATCGAAGATGAGCCGCAGGATCAGTTGATCCGTCATAGCAATCGAAAGAAGGAACCGAACACTTCTGCGGTATGGAAGCCCTGGCCAAGTGTGGCGTCAGCGGGGTAGTGTTTGCTTCCTTCATCACTTGCTCTAGTCTTACGCCTTCCTGCCTAGTCTTTAGCTCCTTGATTTCTGCCAGCATCTCAGCACGCAGATTTTCCATTGCGATCTGGTGCTCTTCATGAATGGTAGATTTTGCTCTTAGGAGGGTGGTACCGTCGTAGTAGTCCGAGTTCTCGGGATTGTAATCAGGGTCTGATCTTTGGCTGCTCCTTGCTCCTCTTCGGCTCAATGGAAGCGGGTTGTTTGCGATCACCATTCTTCTATCTTGATTAGGTGCTACAGCCTTGGAGTTAAATTCGTCACGTTGGTTTTCTACCTCTGCTCTATGAATGATTCTTTCCTTGAGTGTTTGGTTCTCTTGTGCTAATATCACCACAGCATCTGCGTATGCCTTCTGGTTCTTCCTCAATTCTGTCAGCTCGGCCATCATCTGAGCGGAATGATTTGACCCTTGATTTGGTGTTCCTGCCCGCAATTGCTCATCAGCGGCTATGGTTTGTTCCTCATCCACGATCTGTATTACTGGTTCTGGTGGATCTAACCATGCACCTTGGGACCCCGACGGTTGTTGTGAGGGTTGACCTGCTATTTGAAGCGGTTGCTTGGCCGGAAAAGGTATGTTTTGTTCGTTGGTTAAGGGCATCCCATAGAGGGGTTCTTGTATTCCTGACTCTGCTACGACTTCCTGATGTTCCTGTAGTTGAGCATTGGTTACTCTGGGAGCTCCAAATTTGGATCCGCCAGCTCTTGAAGCTCCTTCTTTGGCTGCCGCGGCATTTACTGCGTTTGCTGCGATGATGTTGGCATTAATGGGGGCCGTACTTTCTACATTATCCTGCGCCCTATCTGCTGCCTTCAGCTTTTCACCTCTCTGCTTGCTCCTAGTTACCACTGGGGTTGTCCTTGGCATCTCTTTTGACGAAGCTTTTGCCTTCCCGACATCTTTGCTTTTCTCCATCTTTTAATATTTTCAAAGAGAGAGAAAAAATCACGAATACAATGGGTCCCACGTGATATCTATTAGCGTTTTGAGTTCTCAAATGTGTAAAATCTTGAAGATACGAAAGGCGCCCATCTATGTAGATGACCGCAGATCTGTTCGAAGTTTTGATTTTCAAAGACGTGAAAACTTAGAAAATGCATGAAAAATCAGATCTACTTAGATAAACGCGGATCTGTTTATAATTTTGGTTTTCAAAGATGTGAAAACTTAGAAAATACATGAAAAATCAGATCTACTTAGATAAACGCGGATCTGTTTAAAATTTTGGTTTTTGAAATCATGAACGGAAAAAAACGTAGTGTTCCATACATCGCTATTTTCAGAAAACGAAGCCTGAAATAAGTCACAGGAGAAGATAAATCTTTTACCGGGATGAAAATCCCTGTTTCTAGCGCCAAATTGTGAACACAGAGATCAATGTCATCTGAGTATTCACAAATTATGCGCGTAGACTCATGACAATACAGTAAATAAGCTGCGCCTGAGGGGAATGAATTGATTATGTCGAATCCTTGTCTCAGAGTTCTAATACTCTTCCTCGTCTCATCAACTACAATCATTGTTCTTAGCTCATACAATAAGATAAATAGTGGATGAAGTATAAAATGTACGAACATGATATACCATAAGTATCGAATTGAACATATAAAGTATAAATGCATGAACATAGACGAAACGATTAACTTATATGATTCTCTGTCTGCGGGTTTGGATTTTTCATTCTATGTATGAAGGTTACAGAAATAGTCGAATGACTTTGAGATCAACATAAGTCTGCGTAGCAGGAGGAACTTCACTTACACTTTCTATATCTCTCTGTCTCTCTCCTATTCTCCTTTCAATATTTTTCGCCCCCCTCTTCATTTGGGGGAGATGGGTATTTATAGGGAGGTTACGTGGGGTCCACTTCTGAAGCCCGTTATAACCTTATCCTCTTGTGTTTTGTGCCACTCACGCAGAAGTTTTCGTGTTCTCGGCTGCATCTGCGTGTTCTGTCTGGATACGCAGTATTATCTGCGCTTCTAATACAGGCTGACTGACACGTATGTTGTTTGAGGGTATTTAATGCGGGTAGTTGAGATGTTTTTCCGCGGTAGACAGCTGTCCTCTGCCTCTGTCTTGTCTGCGTCAGTCTGACTATCCTCAGCCGTAGATCTTAGATCTTTATGGGGATAGGATAATGTGACTCTGGGGTTATCCTCCGGTGCTTCGCAGTGTTTTAGTGTTTCTGTCTCCTCGATTCTCTACCGTTGGATCTGGTGGGTGGCGACGCTATCTTGTCAAGGTGCGTTTCTTGGCTGTCCACGTGTGATATCATATCTTGATGCTCTCAGCCGCATGTCCTCCACGTGTGTCTTTGTGGACACGTGGCGGAAGATGAAATGTGTACCTACATATTAAGTATCAAGTGAAATATACTCCTATAATGGTAACTATACAATTCTTTGAACAGTTTATTGGTCAGGTCAAATTGCATATCTAAGCTCTTATTTATTGTCAAGGTTGTGTGTGACTCAGCGAAAGCACACTGTTCGGAATAAGGCTTTCTGATGGCATGTTGCGTTCTCTGCATTCTGTTGAGGTTCAAAAAATAATCAAAAGCTTTAATGAGCTGAACTTTGTAGAGATTTTGCAGATGAAAGCCGGGGTCTTGGAGGAAGAGTCTATTTATAATTCTCTGCAAGCCTTGGGTGGTGAATTAATCCGGATAATGCATTTAGAAAAGATTATTAGTTTTAGAAGAACATCTCCTTCGATATCCATTACGATTCAATATATCTTCTTTTTTGAAATTTTGGATTCTCTCCCTTCTGAATTAGTATATATATTATGATGTGTTGTGTTGATTTCTCTTAAAAGTGTGTCTCCACTTACGAATTTCTTTTGGTGGTTTCAGAAGACATCATACGCCCTTTTTTAGTAACTTCTTTTTAGTAATACTAATGTATATGACCATTTTAAGTTCTGGGTATATTTATACCTTCAATTCTTTACCTGTACCTCCTACTTTCAAAGGACCCAGCTAAATCCGCGATTTGGGTGGGAAGGGGTTTTTAATGGTCACTCCAACCAATACCACAATTTGGTTTTAATACCATTTGCAGCATAACATGTGGGAAGGAGTTTCTTTGCCAAGTTTGTTGCACAGTAAAAACTACTAACACATGGTAACATCCATGATACAAATCCACTTATTGATCAGGTGCACAGAAATATATGTCCCAAGGACATCTCCAACTCCATCCACATTTATTTCTTCGTTTCCATCTTTTTTCCTTCCTGGGTTACCTAAAATTGGAATCAATCATGTTAAAGTGGCAGAGGATTCCATTAGAGGGGCGGCAGTGTGATAATAATGTCTCTCTAATTGGTTAAGGGATGTCCTATAGGAAATGTAAATTGACTAGATTATTCTCTCCATTTTTTAACCTAAATCAAAGCTAAATTGAAATTTTGTTTTTTCTCTTCTTCTCTTCTCCTCCTCCCATCAACCGTAACCTCCATTAAAACTCAAAATTTCATCGTCTTCGATTAATCGACGATTCGAAAATTAATCAAGTGTAGTGTAATAACTTATATGAGGTATGTTTTGAAAAACCCAGTTACGATTTGGTTTATTTTGTTCGATTTAAGTTTAATTTATATAAAAAATTAGTGTTTTAGATGAAAACTGGAATTGAAATTTCTGGGTTTATGTGAGTTACGGTTGATTTTAACTCAATTACGAACCGTAACTGGAGATTTTGATGTTGTTACGATTGGTAACTGAACTATTACCAACCGTATGTTCTTCTATCCGAGAATTTTCTTCAGTTACTTTTTTTTTCAACCGTAAATGAACTTACGGTTGATGTCGATACCAGAATTACGAACCGTATATAACCCTGGATCCCAGAGTTCAGAAAGGTCACCAATTACGGTTCATAACTAAAATTCGAGATGAATCGTAAACACTGTTACGGTTTGTCTCGAGCATTTGGTTACCAACCGTAACTGGTTTTACGATTGAGTTTTCCCCAAATTTAACCAGTTACGATTGGTAGTTCATATTTTACGAACCGTAACTAAGATTTACGGTTGGTTACGGGCAAAATTACAACCGTAATTAGCTCTGAAAATATTAAAAAAAATAATTTTTTTTTAAACTCTAAAATCTGATTTTGTTTTGATTTAGAGTTAATATAAGTGAAAATTAACCGTTAATACTAAACTAGATTATCAACACTAAACTATGTAAGGGTTGATTAGTCATTTTCAGTTTTTTTGAATAAGGGACACTTCAAATTACAATGTAATGATCCCTTTTTTTCCTATTACCCGCCGCCCCTCTAATGAAATCCGCCGCCCCTATAACAGGATTGATTGGAATAGGTCGTCTATTGTCCGTTGTTTTGTTTCTCTAAGAGCGTCCACAGTGGTGCGAGCATAACTAAAGACCAAAGACTAAAAAAAAGATCAAATTTGGGTTTAGGCCGTCCTGTAGCGTAGCGGGTGACGAGTAAATTTGGTCGCGCGTTGATATAAAGTCCGCTTCATCGTCCAGCGTAGATAAAGATTACGCCTGGCATGGGGCGTTGATAAAGATAACGCCTGGTATGGGGCGTTGATAAAGATAACGCCTGTATGGGGCGTGAACTATAGCAACACCTGGTGTGTGGGACGGAGATTATACGTTCGCCCGGGTTCAAAAAAAAAAAAAATGGGGCGTTGATAAAGACAACGCCCCAAGCAAAGTTTTCAAAACTTTGTGAACAACAGTATATGACTATATCAAAGCCTGGGCGTCCGGCGGACATTATACCAACGCCCCATCCATGCGGACATTATACCAACGCCCTGCATCAGGCGTTAACTTTACGAACGCGCGGCTACAGGCGGACATTATACCAATGCCCGTCGGGTAGGCGGACATTATATAAACGTCCGACTATATTTGGATTTGGTCTTAATCGCCGACCAAATTTGGTCCGAGTTTTACTCTTTGATCAAATTTTGATCGATGGTCCGTCCCACTACGCCAGCCCACTCGACACCAAATTTGGGTTTAGTCGTCCACTACAGTTGCTCTAACAATCGTGGGGTAAGCTTTTCCCCTAAAAACATCTCTCCAACAACCAACAATTTCCAAAGGTGGAGTATCATTCCTGACACCAACTAAAGCTCAACTACTAGCATTTCTAGCTTGGCAAAGATATCAGCCACACCATTAACTTCCATCCAATTATAAGTGACTGAAAAACCACACCATTAGCTTCCATGCTTTTTGTGTCATTTTTCACAACCAATGCCGCGAATGACGAAATTCACGGACAACTTTCCATCTTAGAAGGCCGAGTATGTAATATGTGGACATTCAACATCTGAATGCATGTCCATTTAATATGTCACTCATAATTGAATATTCTCCAAAATAAAAACAAAAATAAATAAATTCAGTAACAACGACTCGAGCCACCTTTTAAGTTAATAAAAATCACATTTAGCAGCAACAACAACCCAAAATTCGTGCCGCATGGGTCATATCCTAGTTACTAAATATAAAGCAAACTCTCCTTACTATAGTAGTTTGAAACTGCAATTTTCGCTTGACCATTTTATCCATGTATCTTAACTAAGCAGTAAATGTCCTAAAAATAAAATGAGGGTTTATTAGTAATTTGAGTTGTTTGCAAACAAAATTTTCTGTTTAGAATTAGAGAGGACCCCAGTACACATGCCTTTGGTTGGAACAGTCTATATACACGTGCGTAGACACGTGCGGACATCTAGTCGTATATAACTCCATTCTGTCAATATGAGATGAGATCTGTTGAATGTGAGACGAGATCTGTTGCTGACTAACTACCAACATTGTTAATAGGGGTACCAAATTGGCAGGGTACACCAAAATACATAATGACAAAATAGCCTTTTGTTTTTGGGTTGGTACACCCCAACAATTTGGTACCTTCTATTAGCAGCCTAGTAAGTAGCGTTTTCAATTGAGATTTTATTGGATATTTATTGATGTTTTAACGGGTGGTTTTTAGTGTAAAATAAGACAGATTTTGAATAATTTCATGGATAACGATAGACTGACTTCTTAGTTGCTAAGTGTGAATTTATTTAAGGAGGTTGTTTGTGAATTTATAAGAAAAAAAATTATTATTTGTGTAGCAGAAAATTTTAAATATCATTGTATTATAGTGGTAGAGTCACCCGGCTATATAATCGGTACTCGGAAATTATATCAATGACCTGAGTTCGAAACTATGTTAGGACAATACTAAATTCTTCATTGATAAAAAATTAAATTACGTAAAAGATAAATCTCAATAAAAGACCAACAACATTAAACAATAAAAGTGACATCAGTGGCCAACGGTTGCTATGGTGATAATGGGATGAAAATAATATAGCTTTATACCGATACTATAACTTAATCTTAATCGGGATAGTGTTTTACTGTTTGCAAAAGTGGTAGCTATGGTGATAATAGTAACGAGATGAAGATAATATAAGAGGCACTAAAAGAGCTTCACGAATCGGGCGACCTTAATGAGTCGACTCAGTCACTAATTTTTTACTTTTCTCCATGATTTTGCAATCTTCTATACTATGGTCTTAATGTTTTTTAACAGTGTTTCATTACAGTTCTCATCTCTTATTTAGTTTCATCATTAGAACATCATATATTCATTTTCACCACATTTGTTTAAGGCATTAGTACTTCTCCTTGAGGATTTCTTTTTTGGAAGCAAAATAGTTTAGGATAGATTAGTATGTTTGATTTTCGTAGTTCTGATTATTCTTAGTTGATTTCTGATAGAGGCTTAGGCCTTCTCTTATCTTTTATCATTCTTTCCCTCTAATGGCTCACTAATTTTTTGCAGGTTCCCCTTGATTTTGTCATGGACCATATCCTATATTGGATCTTTGTATAATGGCCTTGTATCAGTATTTTGATATTTTTATCAACTGTGTTGGTATTACCTGAAACAATCTATCTCAGTCCAGCAGTATTTCTAAATGAAAATTTGTCAGCTATGAAGTTTTCTCAGTATGAGATCTACAGTCGTTATCCCTGTCAAGTTTTGACAACTATGAGTAACCAGGTGAGTTTCCAAGTTCCATAACCGATCCAAACTCAAAAAATTTAAATTTCAAACTTCCCACTGATCAAACCCGTAAATTACATAATCAGCGAGCCAACGCGAATTGCATGCAATCACATATAAGCAGAATATATTATTCACCAAATCTTGATTATTTTGGGCTATTTTTTAGGAAACAAAATGTCCTAGTTATTAATAACCCTAGAATAAATAACTTAGAGCAAACCCTAAAGACCTAAAACATAAACTATAGATACTATCGTCAAACCTTAAAAACCCCAAGCCCAAAAAAAAAACCTTGAACTTGTGTGAGCCAATGAAGGGTAACAATACCAACAACAATCTGCAAGACATTACTGCAAGAATGGAAGCAACAACCATAAGGAGAAGTAGGGGTGCTATTGGGTCTACAAGGACTTTGAACGAAGCTGCTGAGGCCTGGTTTAATAGTTTAATAGGGAAGCTAATAACTGATGATGATGAGACTGAAACATCGCAAGTTAAGGATGAATTGGACGTGCTAAGGAAGAAATACAAGAAAAGAGAAATAAGGGTTGTGGGAAAGTATCTTTATGTGTTTAAGTTCAACTCTCAGAAAGATATGAAGGAAGTGATTAAAAAATCTCTTTAGAATGTATTGAAAAGCTTACTGGCTTTAAAAGAATACACCACTGCTACTGCATACAAGGATTATGTATTTACAATGCATGCTTGGAATGTTCAATTCAAAGTCTTACTTCTTGGACACCATTATGAAGATGTCATCAACGAAGCAATTGAAGATTTGGGAAAGAAAATCTTTACAGAGCCAAAAAACTGCAGGCCCCGTGGTACTAACATGATTACTGCTTATATTGAGATGGACCTCAAAAAACCATTAAAAATAGGTGAATGGCGGAATAAAAATTCAGGAGAGCCAAAAGGGATTAGATATCATTGGGTAAAGCAACCTCATAACATCTGCGACCAATGCTATATAATTGACCATGATGAAATACATGTGCAGAAGTGGCTGAAATTTTGCGTGAAATATCCATGACTCAAGAAGAATATGAAGAACATTGTGCGGCAAAGAGTCAAGCTACGAAAAAGATGGTTGAAGCTGTAGCAGATGATCAAGATACTGATTATGTCCATGTTGATAATGAACAAGTGATGGATACTGAGAAATCCCGACACACCAAGAGAGCTAGGAATCAACCTGTTCAAACAAATGGTTCAAACCCTTCTACAACGAATTTGCTTCAACAAGCACTCGAGCTGACCTTATGGACACAGTGGAAAGTGGTACAAATAAGGCCAATAATCCTAACACAAAGCTGAATTCCATGACAGAACAGGGGAGCCATGCAACTACGGTAAAAACTTGCCTCTTTCCCCTTTATGTTTACAATTTTTATAGTATACATACAGTTGTAGTTTGGTCGCATTATTTAGCCTTTAGATTTAGTTGTAGATTTACTTTATTGCATACTCATTATCATTGTTTCGCCATGAGGGTTATAACTTGGAACTGCCAAGGTTTTGCCAACAAGAATACTAGAGATCACCTTAGAGACCTTATGTATAAATATGACCAGACATTATTTTTTTATCAGAGGCCAAGATAGGAGAAGATAAAATGAGAAATTTTATTAGACCTTTTAAGTTTCCAAATTGTAAATTGATTCCTTCTAGAGGCTTAGCTGGAGGTTTAATTCTTCTATGGAAAGATGGATCTCATTTAGTATTGTCAACTTAGAGCTTTGGATTATAAATTGTCTGGTGCAGGATGATCCAAGTAAACCGGAATGGGTTCTTACATGCATGTATGGGTCTCCTTACCCAAACAACAAAGATAAACAGTGGAATTATATCAAAGATTTAAGTTCGAGCATACAACAACCGTGGGTCATCATTGGTGATCTGAACTTGCCATATGAAGGCAGAAAATCCATTGGTAGTACCTCTTCTAATACTTCTTATTCTACTTCTTATTTAAGAGATTCTTACTTCATTGATTTAATTCGTCAGGCTGGTCTGGAATATATGGGTTATACAGGATGATCTTTTACTTGGTCTTCAAATATTCATGGTACTGGCATTCGCATATCAAGGCTAGATAGGGCTGTCACAAATGAAGAATATGTCATTCACTTCTCAGATGTTAAATTACTACATCTACCACAGCTGGGATCAGATCATTTTCCAATAATGTTGGACAATACTTCTTCAAATGGAGATAGGAAACGTAATTGGAAGTATTTTCAGTGCTATGAGAAGGATGGAACTCTAAAAAACGAGATTTCTTTAGCTTGGAACCATCATTTTGATGGGTCACGCGCTTATCAGTTCTCTAGACGGCTTATTACTACTAAGAAATTTGTTTCAAAATGGAACAGAGACAATCCAAATCAACATCTTTCTTCTTCATCAACAGATGAAAGCTATACATGGTAGTACTCAAGATAATAATACCACCAACCAAGTACAGCAACTTGAGAATCAAACTGAACACTGACATCAAGTTCAAAATGATTTTCGAGGATAGAAAGCCAGGGATGAATACTATTTGGAGATGGGTCGAAATACGAAATACCATCATGCAAATGCAAATAAGAGAAGATCGAGAAACAATATTGTTGCTCTAAAGGATGGAAATGGGAACTGGTGTACAACAAGAAGGGACTTGGAAAGCTTACTCACTGAACATTATGGCTCTCTACACACAACAAGTTCACTAATGAGAAATGAGCAAATACTCCAGTGTATTCCCCAAGTAATAACTTACTTGGATAACTTAGAACTCATGAAGATACCAGATAGTGCAGAGGTTCTTAGAGCATTGAAAGGAATGAAATCTTGGAAGGCGCCGGAACCGGATAGATTTCCACCGGTATTCTTCAAAAGCCATTGGGATATAGTTGGTTCTGACGTAGTGGAAATGGTGCAGCATTTTTTTCGTACAGGTTACATGCTTCAATGCCACTAATATCACTCTCGTACCAAAAACGAAAAATAAGCAATTCCCCTCTGACTTGCTCCCTATTGCTCTATGCAACACAAGCTATAAGATCATCTCCAAGACACTGTCTTCTAGGATGAAAAAGCTAATGAGTAAGATTATATCACCACTACAAGCAACCTATGTTCTGGTTCATCATATTTCAGACAACATCCAGCTGGCTCAAGAAATAGTGCATACTATGAAGAATAAGAAACAAGATTCAAAGCATTTAGCATTGAAGCTCGACATGTCAAAAGCATTCGATCGTCTTGAATGGTCCATCCTCATGGATGTTATGGAACATATAGGTTTTTGTACAGAATGGCGTACTCTTATCTTGGAGTGTCTTAACACCACAAAGATTTCTATACTTATGAATGGAGCTCCATGTGAAGCCTACCAGCCAACAAGGGGGGGTGGGGGTGGGGGTGAGACAAGGTGACCCATTGTCACCCTATCTATTCATTATTGTGATGGAGGCTTTTTAAAGACAACTTTATCATGCTGAAAAGATGAATCAGATTGAAGGAATTAAAATTGCCCCTGGTGCACCCTCTATCTCACATTTGTTCTTCGCCGATGATTGCTTATTTTTCATGAATGCAGATCTTCATAATGTTAATAATGTGCTTAAGATTATTAAATATTTTGGTAGTGCTTCTGGTCAGCTGGTAAATTTCAATAAATAAAGCGTGCATTTTAGTGCAAAGGTTCCACAACGTTTTTGTAAAATTTTATCAAGAAGATTGAAGCTGCCTAGGATGAATTCAACAGAGAGATACCTGGGCATACCATTCATCATTGGTCGTAAAAAAGTACAATGCTTTTCTCACTTGTTTGATAGGGTTAAAAACAAGCTATCAGCGTGGAATGGTAAGACCATGTCTCAATGCGGCAAATCTTTAATAATAGACTGCAACAAATACTATTCTGGCATATTCAATGAGATGTCTTCAAATTCCATCAGAGAAAATAAAAAAGATTGATGCAGCATAAAGGGACTTCTGGTGGGGTTTTGAAGAGAAGAGAGGTACATATTTTACGTCTTGGAGGAATTTAAGTTTGTACAAAAACCTTGGTGGACAAGGTTTTAGAGACTTGAAAATCCTTAATCAAGCTCTCTTGGTCAGAGCAGCATGGAGAATATGCACCAATGTGGACACACAATGGATAAAGGCGACGCAAGAAAAGTATTTCCCAGGAACTATCTTGCTGCATGCTAGTGTTAAAACAAATTGTTCTTGGGCATGGAATGTGATACAAAAACAAGTCAAATTTATAAAGCATCACAGTCAATGGAGATTAGGAAAGGGGAGTAAAATAAAAATATTTCTTGATGTTTGGATTACGGGTTTAGATAACCCATTCAGTTCCAAGGATTGGGGTAACTGATTCTTAGAACTTTATATGGGTCAAAGAACTTATAATACGCAGTAGCAAGCAGTGAAATACTGACTTGGTTAAGCGCATGTTTAATACTTCTACTGCGAATCTAATCTTAAGTATGAGTATCCCTGTTTCTGTTGAAGACAAGTTTATATGTAACCTAACAAAGGAATGGTATTTCCACTCTTAAATATCCATACAATAGGTTTTTCGATATCAGCAGGGGGAACTTGCAAACATCAACCTTCATCCAAGGCACAAATATCAGTTGGAAAGACTTTTGGTGTATTCAAATCTGGCCGAGAATAAAACATTTTTTCTGGAAATGTTTCATTGATATTCTGCCAACAAAGGATAGGACTTCAAGAGCTTGCAGTTACATCAATCAGCAATGCCCTCTATGCAATCAGTTTGATGAAAGTCTGATGCATGTCTTATTCTTATGTCTGTTTGCGAGAGCAGTTTGGTTGATGGTACCAGTTGGCTCAAGAGTTCTTTCTGAGAATCATAATAGTATCGAAAAAATATTTGAAAGTTGGTATCTACTGCATCAACAACAAACAGGTCAGACAAGTTGGTTTCACACTGCTATGATAGTCTGTTGGACTATATGGAACACCATATGTGAAGTTCAGTTTCAGAATATAAAAGCTGAGCCACAGAGGATGGAAAGAAAAGCTTTGAGTTTCATAAACTACTTGGACAGTCCAAACAGTAAACACTTAGTGTTTAGTACAAAAAATCATAATTTACTATCATATACACCACAATGAAAACCTCATATTTTATCTTTTCTAAAAATAAACTGTGATGCTTCTTTTGATTCAAATTCTGGAATAACTGGAGTGGCTCTTGTTTTGCGTGATCATGCAGGACAACGGAGGAGATGTCTCACAAAATTCTATGTAGGAATAACAAACTCGGAACAAGCAGAATGCCTTACTTTCTGTAATGCAGTTAGTTGGAGTTTGGAGTTGCAGTTAACATAGGTTATCTTGGAGACAGATCTTGAGGGAATCGAAAGCTAGATCAACAAAGACGCTCCGGTAATAGCATGGTAGAATGAAGCTATTCTGCTTGATGCAATTGAGAGATTAAAAATTATTCAGGCTTGGGAATGTTGTTTTATCTCAAGGAAATGTAATAAAGTTGCTGATAAAATAGCAAAGTTTAAAATCACTAAGACTTGGTTAGACAGTCCTCCTAGTATCATTGAGTCAATTATTGTTAGACAAGTTGATTATTCACAGCTAACTAAAAAAATCTTTAGCGTCAAAAAAAAATAAAAATTGTACTCTTTCCGTTTTTAAAAAATAAGATGATTTCTTTATTTGGAAAAATCATAAAAATAGGCTGGTTTCCATAAATAGAAAGTCAAATATTATGAGTTTATGGAGGGACCATTTATTTATTTTTCTTTTTTTTCCCTTCTTTAACACAAAAAAGGGACCACTTTTATTTTCCTTTTTTTTTTCTCTTAATCTTTGTGCATACCAAACAAGCGTATTTTTTAAAAAACAAAGGGAGTACTACTTTATACTGATAAAGCCTTGCACATGAAACGAAATTGGAATTTGCATGACCAATCTAATTCCATTTGCACCATATTATATAATGAGAAATACCTAAAAAATCAACTGATCTTCCAGGAAAACACACCCATTCCTTTATCCTCCAGCCTACAATGGAAAAAGATGGCTTCCCTCATACCTACCCTACAACAACTCATCTTCTATCAAAACAGAACCCTCTTAGACACACCTATCCAAGCAAACCGGATACCTCAATCTCAAAACCTTGACCCAACCCAATGTTACCCAATCCAATCAGCTGCTGATCTCATAGACCCCCTCACCAATAACTGGAATCATGAACAACTAAATCACCTCCCACCTGATGTTGTACAACACATAATAAACATCCACCTTCCCCAAGGCATGCCTCCGAATAAGATCCTATGGACGTACTCAAAGTCCGGAAAATACACCAGTTCCACCGGCTACAATTGTCTAATTCAACAAGACAACCATTTCCACCTAAACCCCCTCCCACCCACCAAATTCTTGTGGAAGTTACGATGTCCACCAAAAATTCAGCTTTTCTTGTGGAAAGCAATCAACGAAGGTCTTCGACCTTTTCTACTCTACACCGCATCGACCTCACCAATTCCAACCAATGTCCCCAATGCAACGCCGAACCAGATACAACGAAGAACATGCTTATTCACTGCTCAATAACAATAACTACCTAGAACACCCTATTATCTCGTCTATAAATAAACTAGACCAATCTCAGCTCCCATATCACTATAAACAATCAAATAACCATTTCACAAATTTTGCAGGACTCTGGTTACACCCCTTATGTATTAGTTTTATGTTTTCTGTTCTGGGGGTCCAGAAATAAATTGGTTTTCAAACAACACCATACACCCCTGGACAACATCCTCACACAGACCTTGAAGCAACAACAAGAATTCGAATGAGGAAAAAAAAGTTATGGCCCCGGTTTTACCTCGGGATTCACCAACCAGGGCCACTCCAAAAACATCAGAGCAACAACAACGATATTAGCAGGTAAGACCATACCGGAACCGTATTGGATAAAGATCAACACAGATGGTGCTGCTAGATGACATCCAGGAATGGCGAGTGCGGGTTTTATTTGCAGGAATTCGAGTGCTCAAACTGTGATAGCTCTAGCGTAGCCTCTAGGAATAACTACCGATCTAATAGGGGAAACCTGGGAAACTCTTCTGGCATCAAGGACGGCTACGGAGAGACAATGGCCAAAAGTTATCTTTGAGACAGATTCGGAAAATCTGATGCGCTTCATAAAAACGGAGCCAAAGCTCTGTGGTATATTGCAGGAATGATTACCGAAATACAATAGAGAATGCGACAAAATTCCTCTTTGTGTTATTCTACACAATTATAGACAGGGGAATCAAGCAGAAGATGGTGATGTGATTTGTAGATAGTGGTAAAAAGAGTGTCGTTTCTCAGACTTGTGAAGGATTTTTTTTAGACTTAAATTCAAAACTAAAATAGAAAACACAATAAAAATTATAACAAACTCAAACAAAGATGATATCAATATTAAAAGAAACACTGAGGCTAAGATTCCACAATTTTCCAAGTTCAAAGTGATTAAACCAATACTTATATTTATGCAATTTTCTCGTTTAATTTTATTCTAAAATATTGCAACAAGTAGATTTTCAAAAGTAGTAATTGTAAATACCAAGTATGAAGCATCAAAAGTCTTAAAACTAAGCATACTCCATCAAAATAGATCACAATCACTCAAATAAAAATCATATTCAATAATATTTCAAGGCAAATAATCATATAATTATTGCAAATAAAAAGATAAAATAGAATATACCACTTTTTATTGGAAAAATAGCTTCCTCTATCGCCTTAGAAAAGGGGTTTAGCTCCTCATATTAATCATGATCTCAAAATATTTGTTTATGGCTCAAAAGATGATTAAAAAGATGAAAAGTGATAATACAGACGATTCGCAACAGTTTGTTGGTGTTGCAGAATCACTGTTACAGGGAGAAATAGTAGCTAAAGACCCAATACAACCGTTGTGATGAACGACACATAGGTTCTGCTGTGAAACAACGATAGTTTTCTGCGACAGTTGCTTGTGCGTCAATGTTCTTCGTGTTCTTCCTCTTCAGCAGCAGCAGCAGAATAAGGTATTTTCCTGCAACTTGATCTATGGAGCTCTGTGGTGTTCTAAACTTCTCTGAAAGGATTCGTACCCCTTATATGACTTATCCCCTCTCCTTTTATAGGCCACAGCTCGATTAAATCTCCCCCAAAATCTTGGTTTATCTCCACAGCAAGTTTCGGAGTTTTCTTTCTGCCATCACGCATATTTGACCTCTCCCAATACTTCCAAACTCTTTATTAGATAACTACGAATGTTGGGGAAGATTTTCTAGCCTTTAATCTCCCTGAATTGTCGAAAAAAATATTCCAACAGCAACCCGTGACCACAACACCTCTGTTTCCTTCTCCCGGTCGATCTAACCTAATTCATTCGATCCAATCACATATACCAACCCTGTTATGCTCTAGGAAGTCCAGCCCAACAAAATTCCGAGATTGAGTCTCCTTAAATCTTCCCAAGAATGCGAACCCGAATCTACATGCATGCTGGTTTGTTTTCCCTCCGAATTTGAAATTTGAATTTGTGAAGAAAGGAGGCGCCCCCTATCCAGAGTAGGGGTGCCTTTAGCAGCTGCCTTAAGGGGTGTCCTGGGGGTGCCCCTTATCCAAACTGGGGGTCTGAATAGCAAGTGTCCTCCGGGTGCTTTCCGACAACTTTTCGAGCCAATTTTTTCCAAAAATGTTTATTGGCCAAAAATACCTACAAATAAATAAAACACCATAATAAGTACAAAAATGAGCCCTAACAATATATAGAATCGAGACAAATCGGACACAAAAATGTGTCTATCAAATACCCCCAAACCTATTATTTGCTAGTCCTCGAGCAAAAATAAAATAGAAATAAATTCCTAACTCACTGTCGCAGGCATCGTCGATTGCATTTAGCATATGCAATAAGCCTTTAAACCCCTAGGTGTCCCTAGTGGCCGAGTTATAGTCTCGGGAGGGCTTACCAGAGGTATACCACAAAACCTTTACTCCAGATCCTATCTATCTACACAGAACCTTGTAAGGCACTAAAGAATCTCCTTGGTTGGCATACTTATTGACTATAGGGGAAGTACCCTGATGCGAAATTCCAATTGCTGTACACGAGTTCACACTCAAGCATACTAAAATTCATATGAAGTGACAGAGCTCTACTCAGATAGTCCCACTATGGACATCAATATCCGGAGTCAAAACTAATCACATGGATAAATCAAGAAGATGGATATAGAGAAAAACATAGATGGTTTTGATGTTTACTAGGTGAACGGTGTTTCTCATATCTGTCTGAAGGCCTCTACCAAAATGAACCTATCCTAATGGACTGAGATACTAGTCTGACTAATATCAACACACTGGCATATACAAGGGAACTAGTGATTGATAATCCTAACTCTAGGTCAACACAACTTGCATATACAAGGGTTTCCAGTGGTCGACTTTATTGAATTTATTCCAGTTGGTCTGATGGTCTGGTCTCAGTTTCTCTTTTTTTTCTTTTTTCTTTTTTTTTTCAAACTTTTTCAACTTTTTTTTTTTGTATCTCAATCACTCTAATTCCCCTAGCACTGGGTAACAACTTGAATCGTGAGCCCCACCTAATCACTTAGAGAAAACATAGTTTAAAAACAAAAACAAAAAAGTAAAAACGAAGTGAAAAGGACTCAACGAGATATGGTGAAACTATCATGTTATTTCTAACACCTGAGCTCTGTGCTTTTATGAATAGACTCTTTAGATGTTGCCATCTAATCAGATTGGTTCCTCAACTCCTACAACCAAAATGCTTCCATCCACTTAGATTGGTTAGTGCCATCCTTAATAGGATAAATTTCTAGGCTCTGGAGTTTATTTGCAACGAAAAGGTAACAAAAAGTTCTACCCCACCCCCAAACTTAAATCTAACATTGTCCTCAATGTTTCTAATTAAAGAACAGTACCAAAAATATAAGTAACATGAGGAAATAGTAAAGAGAGAAGTCGGAAAGATAGTACCTGGGTGAAGTGTAACCAAAAACCTACAAAAATATTATACAACATACAAAATCGCCTCGATGGTCAATCAAGGTAAACAGGGACCTCCTCAACATCACCTGTAGGAAAAGGCTCTAAAAAGGGCTTCAATCGCTGACCGTTAACCTTCGAAGAACTACTACCATCTGGTGTCTCAATCTCAACAGCGCCATGAGGAAAAACAGTACGGACCACAAAAGGACCGGTCCACCGAGAGCGCAACTTCCCGGGGAATAGATGCAAACGAGTGTCATACAGAAGAACTTTTTGACCTGGAGAAAATGACTTTCGTAAAATATTCCTATCATGCACAAGTTTCATTTTGTTCTTATACTCCTTAGCACTATCGTATGCATCTCTACGAATCTCGTCCAACTCATTGAGCTGGAGCTTTCTTTGAGCTCCTGCCTTGTCAAGTGAAAAGTTTAAGTTCTTAATAGCCCAATAGGCTCGATGCTCTAACTCAACAGGCAGGTGACATGCCTTGCCAAACACTAAACGATAAGGTGACATTCCAATGGGTGTCTTAAACGCAGTACGGTAAGCCCATAAGGCATCAGTAAGCCTCGACGACCAGTCTTTCCTATTTGGATTAACTGTTTTCTCTAGAATACGTTTAATTTCCCTATTGGAAACCTCTACCTGACCACTAGTCTGAGGGTGATATGGGGTTGCTACTTTATGGGTAATACCGTATTGTTTCATTAAAAGAGCAAACGGTCTATTACAAAAGTGTGAACCTCCATCACTAATTATAGCTCGCGGCGTACCAAAACGTGTAAGTATATTCTCTTTCAAAAACTGGACTACGACCCTGTGGTCATTCGTTTTACACGGAACCGCCTCAACCCACTTAGACACATAGTCTACAGCGACAAGTATGTAAAGATAACCAAACGAAATAGGAAATGGACCCATAAAATCAATGCCCCACACATCAAAGACCTCAATCACTAAAATAGGGTTCAAAGGCATCATATTTCTACGGGAAATGGTTCCTAACTTCTGGCAACGCTCACAAGAAACACAATGACTATGGGAATCTTTAAACAACGAAGGCCAGTAAAATCCACACTGCAAAATCTTAGCAGCAGTCTTCTTAGCACTAAAATGACCCCCACATGCATGTTCATGACAAAAGGATAATACTAGACTGGTCACTCTCAGATACACATCTCCTAATAATCTGGTCCGGACAATACTTAAACAGATAAGGATCGTCCCAAAAGAAATGCTTAACCTCGGCTAAAAACCTAGAACGATCTTGCTTACCCCAATGTTGAGGCATTCGACCAGTAACAAGATAATTCACTATATTTGCATACCAAGGTGATTGGGAAACAGAGAACAATTGTTCATCAGGAAAACTGTCCCTTATAGGAAGGGAATTATTAGGGGAACTAACAACTAGCCTAGACAAGTGGTCTGCTACTACATTTCTGCACCCTTTTTGTCTCTAATGTCTGGAAAAATTCTTGTAACAAAAGGATCCATCTAATCAATCTAGGTTTGGTATCCTTCTTAGACAAAAGGTATTTCAAAGCAGCATGATCAGTATAGATTACGATCTTAGAACCTAATAAATAGGACTAAACTTATCCAAGGCAAACACGATGGCTAAATTCCTTCTCGGTAGTTGTATAGTTCATTTGGGCATCATTCAGAGTTTTGCTAGCATAGTAAATCACATGGAGTAATTTGTTTTCTCTGACCTAACGACGCCTATAGCATAATCTGAAGCATCACACATAATCTCAAAGGGTAGGTTCCAGTTAGGTGCCTGGACTATCGGGGCAGTAGTGAGTAAAGTTTTAAGCTTCTCAAAAGCCTAAACAAGCATCATCAAAGACAAACTTAACATCTTTCAAGCAAATTGCAAAGAGGTCTAGAAATCAAGCTAAAATCCTTAATGAATCGACGGTAAAAACCTGCATGCCCTAGAATGACCTAATATCTTTTACGGTTTTTGGGACCTGTAAGTCTTAATAAGGTCAATTTGGCTTTGTCTACCTCTATACCCTTTGAAGAACGATGTGCCCTAACAATTCCTGATTCAACCATGAAATGGCATTTTTCCCAATTAAGCACTAAATTTTTTCCTTACACCTAGTCAACACTAATGTCAAATGATGCAAGCACTCATCAAAGATGAACCAAACACTGAAAAATCATCCATAAAGACCTCTAAAAACCGTTCTACACATATATCAGAAAATCTCATCATACAACGCTGAAAAGTCGCAGGGGCATTACATAGCCCGAAAGGCATGCGTCTATACGCAAAGGTACCAAAGGGACAGGTAAAAGTGGTTTTCTCTTGGTCTTCTGGGGAATAACGATCTGATTATAACCGGAGTAGCCATCTAAGAAGCAATAGTGACTATGTCCAGCTAATCGCTCTAGCATTTGGTCGATAAAAGGGGAAAGTGATCCTTCCTTGTGACCTTGTTCAATTTCCTATAGTCAATACACACACGCCATCCCGTGGTCACTCGGGTTGGGATTAATTCATTATTATCATTCTGGACTACAGTGATACCTGATTTCTTGGGGACAACCTGAACAGGGCTGACCCACTTACTGTCTGAAATTGGGTAAATAATACCCGCATCTAACAACTTAAGCACCTCTTTTCGAACTACCTCTTTCATGTTAGGGTTCAGTCGACGTTGCATCTCCCTAGAAGGTTTGGAGTCTTCCTCTAAATGAATCTGATGCATACACACAGTAGGACTTATACCCTTAATGTCTGTATAGTCCACCCTAAAGCTTCCTTATTGTCTTGAAGTACATTTACTAGCCTACTTTCCTGATCACTATCCAAATCGGAAGCTACAATCACAGGTAAAGTCTCAGATGGGCCTAAAAACACATACTTTAGAGTATCGGGTAGTGGTTTAAGGTCCAACTTTGGGGGCTCTTCTAAAGAAGGAATTAGGGTAGTCTCAGAAACTGGTAACGGTTCGAACCTAGCTTTCCATCTATCAGTGTCTAACACAGGGGTAGAATCTAATAGAGCATTCACTGTTCAATAGTGCTATCGTCGTCAAAATCTAAACCAAAATGGGATAGACAACTTTCTAATGGGTCTTCAACAAAATGTTTGGTAATGACTCCTGAACTAAGGCTTCTATCATGTTCACCTCTTCAACACATGTGTCATCTAGCTCATGAGGTAGCTTACTGACATTAAAAATGTTCATCTCCATAGTCATATTACCAAAAGATAAACTCATCACACCATTTCGACAGTTAATGATCGCATTAGACGTAGCTAAAAATGGGCGACCTAAAATCACAGGTATCTGGTTCTCTGGGTCAGGGACAGGTTGGGTATCTAGGACCACGAAATCCACTGGATAATAAACTTGTCGACCTCAATAAGACATCCTCGATAACACCTCGAGGATTTTAACAGACCTATCAGCTAACTGCAGTGTTATCTGAGTAGGTTTCATTTCACCAAGTCCTAGCTGTAAGTACATGGAATGGCAGTAGTTCACACTGGCTCCTAAGTCAAGTAAAGCTTTTTCTACCACCCGGAAGTTACCTATTGTACAAGCAATGGTAGGGAACCTGGGTCTTTGTACTTTGGAGTTGTGGTGTTTGAATATTGAACTTACGTGACTAGCTAAAAGGCTTTCTTATGGACGCTAAGTTTTCGCTTTCGCGTACACATATCCTTAAGGAACTTGGCATAAGCAGGAATTTGCCTAATTGCATCTAATAAAGGAAGGTTTATGGTAACTTGCTTAAAAACCTCCAATATGTCATTAAAGTTCGATTCCTTCTTTGTTGGTACTAATAGCTGAGGAAATGGGGCTCTAGGCATAGAATCAGACCTCTCAGGAACTGAGTTGGCATCATCATAAATTTTATCAGTTTCCTTAGCTAGTGGTCTTGAGGGGTGAACTACAGTATGTTCACTATCGGGCATGGTTACCTGATTGTCTACTATTCTACCACTCCTAAGGGTTCTAATAGCATTCAATTGATTCGATGGTTTTGTACCTACTTCATGAACTCCTCTAGGATTGGGATTAGTCTGACTAGGGAATCTACCATTATCTCCCTCACTTAAGGTCTTAGCTATTTGGCCGACTTGAAGTTATAACTTAGCAAGGCTCTGGGCATTAGTTTGAAAATTCTGCTTGGTTTTCCTGTTGAAAACTAACATGGCTCTGTGCTAACATTTCCTGAGTTTTTGCTAACATCTTAATAGATTCCTCTAAGCTAGTCGTTTTATTTTCTGGGCATGATGTATTCCTAGTGTAGCCAAAACCTGGGGGAGCATTAGAATTATTAGACTGACCCTGACTCTGGCCCTTAGACCATGAAAAGTTCGGATGGTTCCTCCAACCAGGATTATAGGTTTCTGAATATGGGTCAAACTTCTGACGATTATCAAACCTAGTGTTATTATATAGAGCATTGGCTTGCTCTTCATTATTCTGGCCTTCCCAAAGAGGCTCCAATCTACCACTAGTGTTACCCACTTCTAAAGCTTTTATCCTTTTCGCTATAACAGCAATTTTGGCATCTGATTCATAGCCTCCTACTACCCTATTAACGTTTCCTCTGCTAAGAAGAATTATTTTCTGGGGTCCCCTACTACTTTCCCATTGTTGGGTTTATTCGGCGACTTCATGCAGATATGTCATCGCGTCATCAACTGTTTGGTTATCAAATCCACCAGTACACATAGATTCTACTGTGGTTGTGGTGGAATAATCTAAACCCTCATAAAGGATCTGAACTAACCTAACCTTCTCTAAACCATGATGAGGAGATTGGGCTAATAAATCATTGAACCTTTCCAAATACCTATACAAAGTTTCTCCCTCCTGTTGAGAAAACGTGCAGATTTGCGTCCTAATAGACGATGTTTTGTGCCTAGGAAAAACTTGTTCAAAAAGGCAGATGTAAGTTGTTCATACGTTTCAATTGACCCGGAAGCCAAACTATATAGCCACGATTTAGCTTTATCTTTCAAGGAAAAGAGGAATAACCTAAATTTCAAAGCATCATCATCTAAGTTTCTAATCCTGAGGGTACTACAAATTTCCTCAAATTCCCTATCATGGAAATAGGGGTTTTCATTTTCTTTCCCTAAAAAGATTGGGAGCAGCTGTAAGGTCCCAGGTTTAAGTTCATAAGTTGCTTCCGTCTCAGCTAACCTGATACATGAGGGACTAGTAGTCCTAGTTGGATTCAACAAAGCTTTCAAAGTTGCCATTTCTGGCGCTATTGGAGCAACAGGGATTCTCTCCTCAGACACAAAAATGTGTCTATCAGATGGCTTAGCAAATTTTGCAGCAGACAGAAGCCAAGCAGGAACTTTATTGACAATATGGGACAATGCAATCCCATATTTTATCAGCCAAATTTTAATAAATGACTCTGTGGGTACAAGATACCCACGTGTAACAGCTTTCTAAACCCGTTCTCTCTGCTTTTCATGCTTCAAAAAAAAACCACAATGTTAGTTAGATAGAGATGTAGTTGATGATATCGCTTCTCATCAACGACAATAATATTCCCTCTATCAATCCCTAAATAGATGATTTAGTTCAATTCTTAATGCAAGGAGGAGAGAGAACTATTTTTGAGTATTTTTTATAGTTATATATACTTATGGATAATAATTAGTAAAATTTAGAAATGATTTATCTCTCAAACTATATTACGGATGTGCGCAAATTTTATTTCGTTTAAAAACATTTTAAAACACCTACATAACAAATATAAACATGACTATCAAACTGTACATATTTCTTATACAATCAATTAAAATGGTAGTTTCAGATATATCCCCTCCTCTAGTGATATAGGTCATTTATTAGTGGGACAAATTTAAAAATGAATAGGTCATCTACTTAGGTACGAAGGAAATAATACAGGCTAGCTATTAAGGAGAATTCCCACCAACCATCACAACTTACAAACATATTGTTTTTGTGTATCATCATTGCCCATCTTTCTCCTGTAGCTGGAGAGTGGAGATTGATGTTTGTTTTATCCATTATGTCTAGTAGTGCAGGCTTCCTTAGGATATTACACTTCAGAGTTGTAAAATTACGAAAAATTAAGTTTTTTACAGAATTTGATAGTTTATTTTCTGATATAACCTCCAGTTCTCGGTAGCATAGGTGTGCCTAGAATTTTCACTTGTTTGACATTTGGACGTGTGCGTCTCTGCATCAGACATATCGGTAACATCACATGTCGTGCATTATATCAATACAAATGTTTATTAAAAGTGCATGCATTTTTTTAACATGTATTGTTTCATTCGTACATTTGTTTATTATTACACAAATTTGTCATTTGTCAAAAATTTATTAGCATTGGTGGATGAACATTGTCGATCCTATAATCATTTTATTTTGATAGGTTTATCTTCATTTTCTTATGTTTTGAAATGAACCTTTAATTGTTCTATCTTCAGAAAAGACGGTATGAAGCTAGTAATAGTATGGATGGATTGGTTCATTATATCTTGTTGTTGTACCAAGTGCGAAAGAGAATCGAGGTACCTTGCACCATTTAGTTAAGAGTACGGTTAGAGGCTGGGAAAGTCTTGTAGTGCCTAATTAGTAATTCGGAGGATAAAAAAATTCGGACCGGCAAAAATGCGCGCATTAATCGGTTAAGCAAAATGATAATTCGGTCAACCACGCGGTCAAAAATGGGCAATGCGTGAAAAATTCGGGAATTCATTAATTCGTGTTTAAATCGTTTCACATGTAAAAATGCGGCATGAAAAATTCGGCCTATATTAAACTGTAATAGCGCATATGTTGTTCATAGTTTATGGTTTAAATGTATTATATCTTAACAAAATGCACAATTATCACCAAAGATCAGGAGGTTTAGTGGTTCAAGTTTGAATTGAAGGTTGAAATAGTGGTAGGTCGCTGGATCGAAACTTACTAAGCCCATCAAAACAGAAAATGCGTTTCAAGTTCGTGGTTGCAATTAAATGCCGAATTTATGCGGGCATCACTAGTTCACCACTATTCATGAACAAATTCGTTAATACTAATTAGGATGTAGTGTGCCAACATCATATATACTCCCATCAAAATAGAGAACACGTTTTCAATTCGTGGATGCAATTGAACGCTGAATTTATGCAGGCAGCACTAGTTCACGACCATTCGCGCATAAATTCGGCAAAAATTCACCAAATTACTAACTAGGTTATAGTGCGCCAACATCATACATACTCCCAATAGTTTCTTGTTGATCTAATGATTAAAGAGTATCATGAACATATTTGGAACAACAGCCTAGTAGCAATTTTCATATATTTTCCGAATACAATCTCATTGTGTATATTCAAGTTCATAATGATGTAAAAAATGTTGTAAGGATGTGATGACGAGGGGTACCAAAATACACCATCACGTTTTTCTTAGGAAATCTGTATGGACAAACTCAATAAAACTTCGAGAGATAAACTCAATCATGGAATAATATCTTAGAGTTATGTTTCTATCTCTTGCGGTTAGAACGTTTAAGGAATTGAGCCTGTGAACCTAATCACAAAGAGATAACTTGGACGGTAGCAAAGACCAATGTCAATCAAGTTGTATCCAACAAACTAGGTCGGGTGTTTTTACTATGATTAATCAATGCACGACCTGTGATATTTCAATTATAAATATAATTAGTACAATTCAGAAAAAGAAATAGCACAGACACCAGAAGTTTTGTTAACAAGGAAACCGTAAATGCATAAAAACCCCGGTACCTAGTCCAGATTGAACATCAAACTGTATTAAGCCGCTACAGAAACTAGCCTACTACCAATTAACTTCGGACTGAAATATAGTTGGGCCCTAAAAGGTATCCCGCCGACTAAGGTACAGTCGCGCTCCTTACACCTCATGAATCCCATCAGGACTCCGCATAATTGATTCCCTTAGATAACGTCACACCAGCTAAGAGTTGCTTCAACTCAATTGAAGACTTTAAACCAAATATGCCTCCCATAGATTAAGCATATATAATTGCTTTCTTGATTACTATCGAAACGTATGATCAAGGTGGTGGAAATCGATAGCAATTTTACAAAAGTCTAGATATCCTCAAAATCCGGACTTATGCAACCCGAAGTGGAGCCTAGATTATTATTCACCACACAAGTATAAAACTTCTGGAATCAACAAAGTCTGAGACGAAGAAAAATTTGATGATCACTTTATATCTTGATCGTTGGAGAAATCTCTACAAACAATCAAGATCAGGATACTCAAGTTATCAAGGAAAGATAACTGGACCTGGCTTCACGAATCCTTATGAAGTCTTTGTAGTCGCTAAACCCTAAAAGGGTTAAGAAGAGGACGACTCTAGTTACAACTAGGACACACCAAAGTAGTGTCGGGATTCAAAGATCCCAGTTGCTTGAATTTCTCCTTTTATGGATATTTAAAGCATAGGTTTCTTTAGGTTTAAGCTAAGATATCTTTAGAACAAAACAAACAATATCCACTATTAGATAAATCTTTGAATCTGATTTACATAAACAAGATATACACTATGGTTAGATGAGATCGTAACTGAACCGTGTACAAAGACTATGTTCAACATGGTTAACCGAAACTAGCCGGTTTGAACTAAAAAGTTTAATCTTCATTTTCATGAACACATAAGACATTAACTCTAAGTCACAAACATGTGATCAATTAAGTCTAGTGTTTATAGAGAATTAATCAAATGTTAATTATCTCGAAGAAATAATTTAAACACACTTGCAAATATAATCGACATGAATAGTAGATGTCCGAGTATAAATACATAGTAGTTCGTGATCGGTTCAGTCATAGTTCGCATACCGGTTTGGGACCTTTAAACCAAAACCAAGTTCCGGAGTTCACAGAACTTTTTAGGTTTGCGTACCAGTTTGCAAAATTTCCACCAAACCTAAGTTCCGGAGTTCACAGATGCTTTAAGATTTGCTTACTGGTTCGGAAACTCAAAGACTGTCGTCGGTTCTAGAGTTCACAGAACTGAATCGGTTTGCGTACTGGTTTGGAAACGCTACCGAGTTCACATAACTTTTTTAGCTTGCGTATCGTTTTGGATACTCACCCCCGGTTCTGTAACCACGGTTCAAGAATGGTTTGCATACAAGTATTCAAACCGATCCCGTTCACGAGTCACACAGATTTTCATATGATATACATAAAAATATGTTTACCACTAATCTGTAAGTCGATACGTATATAGCTACTCCGCTACTTGTACAAATACATGTAATACGAGTTCCGACTTATAACAATTTTCCCATTAAAATTGATACCACTGCCTTGTATCCGAATCAATAGTAGTTTTATATTTCTCTAAATTGATGCGAAACATTCATGAATAACATCAATGACACATATCAATATTCCAGGCTATTTGCGGATGATAAACTTGAATCATGATTTTGATTCCGAGTAATAAAGTGTCCTTAACCAAAATTCATCAAGTATGAACAAATGTTCATTAAGCTTAGCCATTATATTTCGAGAAATTATCCAGATAAACTTGACTCAAAGTTATTATTTATGCATACTAGTCTAATTAGTTATGCGACATCGTCTCGAAAGTGAATATAACTTGAGATATAGGTGGTTCAGTCTTCACTTACCTTTTGTTGATGAAGCTCTCCAAAAAAAATCGGTTGACCTTCGCCTCCAAAGAATAGAATGAAATGACGGCTGTCATAATCCTATGTTTGTCAACTACATTTATATCCTAGTCCGAGACTTAACTAATTTTAGATTAGAAATCAAGATATAGTTTTGAAAACTAAATTTGATAACAAGTTTGAGATAGCAACACTGGTGAGTTCGACCGAGCAATGTTCTAACAATCTCCCTCTTTGTCAATTTTAGTGACAAAACTATCAATTCATATGGATAAAAAATAAAGCTTTGACAACTTCTTGAATCCAACATGTCTTGATTTCCTTGGCATCTCCAACTCCTTGGATTCTTCGTAATTTCAAGTTGCAATTATTCTGAACGTGTTCAACTCAGTATCGTTGTTGTTGAAGAACCAATTCCACAGTGATAAAAATTTAGAAAACAATATTCTCAATCGTCGTTATACAAAAACATAGTATTATTCCTTTCTCCAAAATTCAATTGTATCTCAACTCTGAAATAATACTACGGTGATATGTTTTTCCCCCTTAATCAATACTTACATCTTTTGCATAATAGGTAAGACCTATATATTATTGTTTCACTCCCCCTTACATAATGATCCGTAAACCATATGTTTGTAGTATGAAACTACTAAATAATTCTCCCCATTTTTTTTAATAAAATTTAACAAAGGTATGAAAATCGCGGGATCGTAATGAAAACAATCAAAAGATATGTTAAGTCTTAAGGAAGTTTTGAGATTCCACATTATAGCATAGTTGAAATGCAACTCCTCATATCAACTTTTTTAGATGATATCACATAGTAATAAATACTTAGCGCTCATCTAGGAGATTAAAAGGATACAAGCATCCGCTTTCAAATTCCAGAACCACACTCTCCACAAAGATATAGCAATTAAGCACAAGTTCATTTAAGAACTCTTCTTCATTTTATGTAATTCCCAAGAGAACAACATGAGTGACCTTGCTTTATAAAAAGAAGGATTCTGTTGGACATTAATAAATATCTGAAATCGAAATAAAACAATCTCTACGCCAGTTGCGGACAAAAAGATAACTTTTGATCGGTATGACTCAACAATAGAAAATCTTACGGAATGTGTCAAGTAGTAACAAACAAAAAAGTGTAATCACAAAAAGATCAATACTGCTAGAAAATTCTCAAAGAGTTTGTTCTATTCCCCGTTTACTAATAAACATAATAGATTTAACTTCTGAGCATATAAGAAATATTAGTTGTTTCACGAAAACATAAAGGCACAAATATTTCAGAAGACTTTTACAATAATTAAACCAATAATGATTACAAATTGCAACTTCATCTTCCAATAACTCTAGAATTTAAATAAATAAATCTAAAAACATGCAAAATGAAAAATGTTGGAAAGAACTATGTGTAACCAAAACTTTTGCTATACCAAACCCTGGTTATCCTTCAAAATAAGAATAAATTCCCACAAGAAGTTTCCTAGATGTGCAGCAGGTTCTTAATATCCTGAGCAGAGAATTCCTTCTCATTATTGAAAAACTCATTGATGATGTGATCATTTAGTTTTTATAAATCTTCAGAGATGTCTGTTAACTCACTATTTTTTGTCCTCGGTTTACTCAGATTAATTTTTGACTGAGTCAACGAGTCTTCATAGTAAGTTATCTCATATAGGGAGTGATTGATTCGATACTTCAAATCATTCCTCTTAGATACAAAGTTCTTCACTTTAGCCCTAAATCCATTATCTTGCTGACAAATTGGATAAAAAAAAGTTGAGGAAGAACCTTTTGCATCTTCTGTACTTATATTCTTTTGGTCCCTTGATGATTTGATTCCTTCACAAAGGTAGACGTTGACAGCTTTTACTGCATCCTTCTTAGTGATACCTCTTTTTACAGAAGCCATGGAACCAAAGTTTTCTTCAGAGGACAAAAGTATATAGTTAACCTTAAATAAGGAAAATGATTTTCTCTATCACGGTCCGTGAACCAGTGGACATCTCATATTCAATGCATTCCTTAAGCCAAATGATAAGATACAAAGATTGACTGGTTTTGTAAGTATACAACTTGTGGTTACTCGTTCTCATGGATTTAATCATAGTTTATCACATAAGATTGGAACATCATCTTAGCTCAAATAAACATTGGATAGAGTCACATAATAATGATAAAGTACAAACAATAGTCAATCATACTTGATCAGTCTTGTCATCACATGGTTAATGTGATGAGTTTTTGTGCAATCATTTTATCAAGCTAAAATATTGAGGGTGCACACATTACTACAACTAAGTAGTGATGGGGTGAGTAGAACACTCACCGCTTGCGTCACTAGGTGACTTTACAAGACCTTTTGTGCATTCAATAATTTCACCTTTTCTGGTTCTTTTACTTAGTTGTCACTTCGGTTTTGAAGTTCTCGGGTTACCCTTTCAAAAGTTGACTCATTTGATGCATGTCATTCTGAAGCTTAACTATTCTTGAGCTATTCTTCTTGAATTTCCGACAATTTTCTTGAAAATGTCCCTTTTATCCACAGAAAGACCAATGCGTTGAGAGTTCAACTCTAGGAGGTTCGGCTACTTGTTTGTCACAACCAACTGTTTTCTCTTTGAATGAGCAGGAAGGAATAAAACAATTGTTGGTGATAGATGACTTGCTGGAGAACCCAATACCATTAGTGTTACTAAAGGACTTCTGCCCAAACAACATAGCTGAGATCTTGTCTGAGCTACCTGAGAGCCTTTGTAAATGACAACTGAGAGTATCAATCTCTTTTTGTTTGACAGACAAGGTTTCAGTGAATTTCTCATTAAGTTTTTCTAACTCAAGATTTTTCACCTTAAGAGATGATTCGAGTTTTTCCACAGTTTTCTTCAAACTTAGGTTTTCTCGATGAATTTCTTCACCTTTATTCAAGAATTCTAAGAACTTCTTTTCTGACTCAGAATCCGAAGCTGAATCAGAATCAACAGATATTTCTGCACGAGGGACATAATTTTCTGTCTGATGTTCAGAAGTAGGCTCATCAGAGATATCAAGAGACACAATGAGAGCATTATTTCCTTGAAGAGAACTTCCATCTTGAATAATTGGATCATCTTGAAACTTAGTTTGCGAGCATTGTTTCCCAGTTTTTCTGTAATTTCTCAGGATATACTTTTCTGACTTGTTGTGTGAGCATAGACAAGTTTTCTTCATCGTGATCAACACAAAACTTATCAGCCCAAGATAATTTTTCCTTTGAAGAAGTCATACTTGTATTTGTTGTGGATTTTAGTGCATTGGTGCTATCTTTAGCCACACTATGCTCGTGATCAAAGATCTTTAACTTTCCAACGAGAGTGTTTCTGGAAAGAGTTTCAAGGTTATTCCCTTCCATGATGGCATGTTTCTTAGACTCGTATCTTGCTGGTAGATATTGAAGAATTTTCATCACAATATCCTTTTGGGGAATAGTATTCCCTAACGCATAATATGCATTAACAATTCCAGACACCTTTCGATTAAATTCACCAAACGATTCTTCATCGGCCATACGAAGATTTACCCAGTCGGAATTTAGGTTTTGAATCCTAGCTTATTTCTATGAGGTATCTCTTTCGAATACGATTTCTAAGATATCCCAAGCATCTTTAGACTTAGTGCACAAAGTCACATGTTGTTGAAGATCTGGGCTTATGACATGGATAATAGTGTTTAACCCGTCTGAATTATGCTTTGCAGCACTTATCTCGGATTCACTATATTGTATCAATGGCTTCAAAACAATAGCTCCGTTTACAACAATTATTGGTGCGTTGTATCCAATAACTACAAGTTTCATGTCTCAAAGTCACAGGCTTGTAAAAAGGAACACATAGCAATTTTCCACCATAAGTAATTTGTGCCATCAAATGCCGGAGGTACGTTTTATCGAGATTGCACTCCTATCCATATAGTCAGACTGCTTGAAACACAGACTTACTAGGTTTTAGCGTGTTTGCCTGCTCTGGTACCAATTAAAAACGCGGGGGGTACCAAAATACACCACCACTTTTTCCTTAGGAAATTTGTATGAACAAACTCAATACAACTCCAAGAGATAAACTCAATCAAGAAATAGTATCTTAGAGTTATATATTTATCTCTTGCGATTAGAACATTTACAGGATTGAATCCATGAACATAATCACAAAGAGACAACTTGGACGGTACCAAAGACCAATGTCCAAGAATCAATCAAGTCGTGTCCGACAAACTAGGTCGGATGTCTCTACTATGATTGATCAACGCACAACTTGTGATATTTCAATTATAAAGATAAATAATATAATGCAGAAAAAGAAATAACACAGACACCAGAAGTTTTGTTAACTTCGGACTGGAATATAGTTGAGCCTGAAAGGTATCCCACCGATTAAGGTACAGTCGCGCTCCTTACGCCTCTTGAATCCCACCAGGACTCCGCGCAATCGATTCCCTTAGATGAAGTCACACCAACTAAGAGTTGCTTCAACTCAATTGAAGACTTTAAACAAAATATGCCTCCCATAGATTAAGCTTATATGATTGATTTCCTGATTACGATCTAAATGTATGATCAAAATCAAACTTATCACCAAGGTGATAGAAATCGATAGCAATTTGACAAAAGTCTAGATATCCTCAAAATCCGGATTGATGCAACCCGAAGTACAACCTAGATTATTATTCACCTCACAAGTATAAAACTTGTAGAATAAACAAAGTCTTAGACGAAGAAAACTTTGATGATCACTATGTATCTTGATCGTTGGAGCAAGCTCTACAAACATTCAAGATCAGGATACTCAAGTTATCAAGAAAACATAACTGAACATGGCTTCACGAATCCCAATGAAATCTTTATAGTCGCTAAACCTTAAAAGGGTTTATGGAGAGGACGACTCTAGATATAACTAGGACAACCAAAAAGTAGTGTCAGGATTCAAAAATCCCAGTTGCTCGGAGTTCCCATTTTATAGACAATCAAAGCTTATGTTGCTTTAGGTTTAAGCTAAGGTAGCTTTGGAACCAAGCGAACAATATCCACCGTAGATGAATCTTTGAATCTAATTTACATAAAAAAGATATACACTCTGGTTAGGTGAGACCGTAACCGAACCATGTACAAAGACTATGTTCAACATGGTTAGCCGCGATACTAGCCGGTTTGAACTTAAAAGCTTAATCTTCAATTTCATGAATACATAAGACATTAACTCTGAGTCACAAACGTGTGATTAATTAATTCTTAATAAAATGTTAATTATCTTGAAGAAATAATTTAAACACACTTGAAAATATAATCGACATGAATAGTATATGTACGAGTACAAATACATAGTACTTCATGATTCGGTTCAGTCAAAGTTCGCATACCGGTCTGGAACCTTTAACCAAAACTTAGTTCCAGAGTTCACAGAACTTTTTAGGTTTGCATACCAGTTGCAAACTTTCCACCAAACCTAAGTTCCGGAGTTCATAGAAATTTTAAAGTTTGCGTATCGGTTTGGAAACTCAAAGATTGTCGCCGGTTCCGGAGTTCACAGAACTGAATCGGTTTGCATGCCAGTTTTGAAACGCTATCGAGTTCAGGAACACATAACTATTTTAGCTTGTGTACCTGTTTGGATACTCACCCCCGGTTCCATAACCACAGTTCAAGAGTGGTCTGCATACAAGTATGCACACCGAACTGTTTCGAAAAATATGATGTACATATGATATACATAAAAATATGTTTACCACTAATCTGTAAGTCGATATGTATATAACTACTCCGCTACTTGTACGAATACATGTAATACGAGTTCAGACTGATAACAATTTTCCCAGTAAAACCGAAACCACTGTCTTGTATCTGAATCAATATTAGTTATAAATTTATCTAAATCGATTCGAAACATTCCTGAATAACATCAATGACACATATCACTCTTCCATGCTATTTCTGAATGATAAACTTGAATCATGATTTTGATTCCAAACAATAAATTGTCCTTAACCGAAATTCCTCAAGTATGAATAAATGTTCATTAAGCTTAGCCATTATATTTCGAGAAACTTTCAAGATAAACTTGACTCGAAATTATAGTCTATGCATACTAGTCTAATTTTTTATGCGACATCGTCTCAGATGATAGAAAGTGAATATAACTTGAGATGTAGGTGGTTCAGTCTTCACTTACCTTTTGTTGATGAAGTTCTCCAAAAGCTTCGGTTGATCTTCGCCTCCAAAAGGTAGAATGCAATGATGACTGTCGTAATCCTCTATTTCTCAACTACGTTTCTATCCTAGTTCGAGACTTAACTAATTGTAGACTAGAAATCAAGATATATTTTGACAACTAAATCTGACAACCAGCTTGAGATAGGAACACTTTTGAGTTAGACGGAGCAATGATCTAACAGGATGAGTTATTGTATTATCAGACAAGGGTTCTATATCATTTGTAATACTTGAATTTTAAAATATCAATGCAGGTTTTGTAATTTGATTTTTTTTAGGTCTGATAACATATTTTGCAACAGATATATATGTTTCTTAGATTATTTTATTTGTTGCATTAAGTCTAATTAAAGAAACGGATGAAGCAACGTACGTCGCTTTAATTAATTTAAACAATGTTTATAAACGTTGCCTAAAATTTATGACATCGTGTAGGCGACATACATAATTGTTGCTTAAATTATTAGCAACGAAAATAAACGTGGTAAATTTGGATTTTTGTTGTAGTGCAAAAGAAATCATGTTTCAAGAGTTTTTCTATTTATATATGTTAGAGCAATGCTCGGTTGAAAGCACAAGTTTTGCTATCTCAAGCTTGTTCTGAATGTTAGATGATCAAAATTATATCTTGATTTCTAGTCTACTAAGTCAGACTAGGTTAAAATTTGGTAATTGAGTATCAGACATCACCCTCGGAGACTGAAGATCGACGAAGACATTTGAAGAACTTTTGTATCAGGTATGTGAACACTGAACCATTCTATATTATTCATTATCTTTCCATTCTATCTATTGAGACAATATCGTTTTACTTCTAGTAGATTTTCAAAGAAGAGATTTTGAGTCAAGCTTCTCTTGTTAAAAATATCTAAATATGATTTTAGCAAATATTTCCAACGGTCCTTGACAATATTATTTCAAAGCATTTTATTATTTGTGAATTAATTTTTGGATCAATTCAAAATTACCCATGCAAATGATTTTATCACTTGGGAATGTTTCAAACATCATAAGAGAGTAATTGTGAACTTCTGATATTTCTGCTCAGGGTAGGTTGGAGAACCAGTTCGCAAACCATAGATATCTGAGTTTCAGAAATACAGAGAAGGTTGGCGAACCATTTCGCAAACCGTGAGTTCAGTTGGGACGAGTTTACGAACCGTGGTGAACTGAATTTTGAAATTGGTAAAATAGGCTAGCAGTTGGCGAACCTGATTCACGAACTGTGGTCAATTGAGTTTGGTAGTCTAGTAGGCTTGGCGAACCTGTTTCACGAACCGTAGCACCCTGACTCGTGAACAAGCCTTACGGTTAACGAACCGTTCTACCAACTATCCCAACAGATTTTAGCAAGATGCTCGAAGACTTATTTGTTAAATATCTTAAGCATCGCTAGAACTCTGTCAAGTACTTTTAAGACTTCATCGATCACTCAAACACTTATGTGGGCGTGTCATGATTAAATTCTTAGGTGTTTAAATGAACATCAATTTTTTTTTATTCTTTCGCATACTTACCAAACCGAACAGTCATTGTACACGGTTTCGTAGTCGGTTGATAGTGTATATATATTCTTTTATTCTATTTTCAAGACCTAAAAGGGTTTTCTTGATTGTCAAGTTATCTTAGCTTGAATTCTAAGAAGTCCCTGGTATTTGAAAACTTTAAATAGAGATGCTCTTTCAACTGGTTAAATCAATTCATGACACTTTGTGTCCTAGTTGATTCTAGAGTCGTCCTCAATAGACATAGGTTTCCTCTATGAAACATAATTAGGTTTACGACTAAAATACTTCGGTTTGGGAATTCGTGAAGCTAGGTACGACTATATTTATCTTGATAATTCATGTATCTTGATCGTGCTTTTATGTTATTGAGTTTTTTGTAATCTCTTTCAGGCAAGATAGTTAGAAATTACAAAGTTCTCTTCGTCTCAAGCTTTGTGATTCCCTAAGATAGATATCTGAAATCTGATCTTAATTGATCTTTCGAAGATTGTTATTGAGAGGTGGTTAAGAATCTAGGATGCTCTTCGGGAGTCGTAAGTTACGAAATTTTGAGGTTTTCTAGCTTGTCTATTGCAAACAGATTTCCAAACCTTGATCTCTCGATCTAAACGGAAATCAAATAGGCTTATCTGTTGGAGGAAGATTGGTATCAAAAGTCATCACTTCGGCTGAAGCAACTCTTAGGTTGTAAAGGACGTCAGCTAATAAAAACAATTGCGAAGATTGGTGTCTTGTGTTCTTTTTCCGCATTATATTGTTTTTCCTTATAATTGGATTTACCCAATTTGTACGTATTCAATCTTAGTAGATACTTCAATTTAATTATGATCAGTTTCGAGACTCGTTTCTTGTAGAATTCATATCTCGAAAAATAGATAACAAGTTTAATTACTTTGCAAAATTCCGATTGGATTATTTGGATACGACTAGATTGATCTTGGATATTGATTTTTGAGATCATCCAAGTACTCCTCTTAACAATCAGGTTCACGGAATCTTAGTCTATTTATATACTGATTAAGAAAAAATATAGATATATAAACTCTGTATATATATTATCAAGGATCATTCAGTTGGTTTACTTGCAATTGGAGATTTTATAGAATGACAAATCAAACTACTCAGCGGTTGTTACATCGGTGTGTAATATTTTTACCTACTTCAAAGTCTATTTTTACCAAAACTTTGAAGCAATACTACGGTGATATGCTCTCTTCCTTAATCCTTACTTGTCTCTTTTGCTTAATAGGCAGTAACCTGAAACTTTCAATTCACTCCTCTTTATATAATGCTTCGAAAAAACGTATATTATAGTAAAATACTATTATATAATTATTCACCATTTTGGTAAAAAAAAAATGGCAAAGTAAAAAGAAAAGGGATCTTAATGAACTACACAAAAGAGTTATCGAGACTAAAGATTACATACCATCTTTTTAAGACGATTCCACTAAGTTTCACAACTTAGCGTATTCTTCAAGGAGAGATAAAGGTATAATCATCTCCTATAACTCCACAATTGCACTCCCCACAAAGACATATCAATTAAGCACAAATTCAAATCTTACTCTCCCTTATTTGATGTAATTGTCAAGAGAACTATAAGAATGACCTTTCGTTAACAACAACAGAAAGATTTCTCGGACCTTAACAATTTTCCAAGTAAATTTATATCCCAAAATATATTTCTCTCTTCTAGCCATTTATGAACAAAGAAGTTAAAAACAATGATCTTAATGTTAGAGGCATCAACAAACATCACTTTCATGAGAAAAATAACATCGACAAAAAATATTCTCTAGGCCAGTTACAAACAAAGAGGGTAATTTGAGATATATGACTCACATAAGATTTATATAGTTCTTTATCCATGTACGGACGTAGAGATAAAAGTTATCGAACTTATTCCTTGCCAGCTACAGATATAAAATGTAAGATCATAGCTCGGTTGAACCCACCGAGCGTTGGTATGTCAAGTTTGGTTGTCATATTTTAGTGAATCAAAACTTATTTAAAGAGTCACTTTATTATGTACTAGAGTCAACTTCGTATAGGTTAGCTTCAAAGTATTAGGATATGAGACATTACAAGTATTGCGAAGACTTGAAGAAGTGAAGAAGAAAGGAGCTACAACGACAACATCATCCTTTCTCTTGAGGTTAGTGATATTTGACTTGAACTGTTTCATTACCTAACGCATCTTTCAAGTCATGCATATTGAAAACAAAACTGTGAAGCATGATTGAACTCTAGATAGACATAGTATTAAGGAATACAATACGAGGTTTATTTCTCAACCATTAAACTTTGTAGATAAGACATCGACATAATCGTTTAAATGCTATTGTGATTATGTATGGGTATGAGGTGAGGATTTCATCCTAGGAAACAATGTTTTTACATATGTTTTAAGGAATTAAATTCATAAACTTGTTTTGTGAATCGAAAAGGAAATCACCAGGGGTTATTGGTATTGTTATTCAATGCATATATTTTGAACAACCAATATGTGTGATTAGTATAACCTCTCATGACTTGTTTGTGTTCTTGGTAAAACTATTCATAAAGGCCTGACTTATGTATTGGTATGACTTTTATTAGTGAAACCGATCTTAAGTAATCACCTGAGATGGTATGATCGAGTTTGTGATTTGTGTAATACCAACCCTGGGTAAAGGGGAACCGATCCTTGTAAGAGGTGCAACACATCACAAATGGGAATCGATCCTTGTAGGAGGTGCAACAAGTTTATAGCTGAAAGGGGAACCGATCCTATGGACATGTGCAACAAATTTTTAGGCAAAGGGGAACCGATCCTATGGACATGTGCAACACATTCAAGTTATATTAGATTACTGCTCGGTCGAACTCGCGTGCGTTGCTATCTCAAGCATGTTTGTCAACGTTAGTGATAAAAACTATAAGTATTGATTTCTAGTCTACTATAGATAAGTCTCGGACTAGGATAGAAAGTGTAGTTGAGCTCAAGAACTCCAAGGCGGTCATCATACAAGACGAATAACTACCCAAGGAACTGGTGGAACTTCATCGACTAAAAGGTATGTAGAGACTTGAACTTATCTATCACTCAAAAGTCTATATACTCTATCTCCTATCTTAAGAAAAAAGTCGTTTTTCTATATAGACTTTGATTATATACATTTGCTATTTCGATCCGAGTTTATCTCGCTTATCTATTTCTCGAAATATGTGTTGGTAACCTTTTGCTTTGGCCAAGTTCATCTTTACCTAGTGACGAAAGTCATGTTATGTTTCAATCACTTTGAAAATGGCTTTGACGAAAAATGGTTTGTGAATAACAATTATATAACGTCCTCTAAGAATGTTTCAATGATTGAAATGCGAGTTTAAAATATATAAAAAATGTTGGATATAAGCATTGTGTGGTAACACATATATGTACAAGTCCTTATTCCTTAAACCAAAGTATGCATACTTTGTTGATCAGGAAAACCAGAACAAGAGCCGTGAACTCAGTTTGCGAACTCAGTCCACGAAATGGCGGAGGTTCTCATCCCGAAAAAATCTGTTGGAGTTTGTGAACTTATTCCGGGAACTTAGTCCGCGTACTTGAGTTGGTTATTTCTAAAGACGATTATTTGTGAACTTATATTTATATAAACTAAGGAATGAAAGTTTGCAAACCGTGGCTATAAAGTTCATCAATCGATTCGAGTGAGTCAAATCTTTTTTTCTTCGATTGTGTCTTGTATACTTCTATAAGATCTAAGCAATTGAACAACTCTATAACTAGTTCATTTGAGTCATTTGAACTAGTTATGGTGAAGAAGAATATGGTTGATATGAAAGTGCTCATATGGCTAACCATTTGGTTAACTATTATTGAACCAACAAATATATATGTTTGAGTACGGTTACACAAACCTAAAATCGTGCATTTCATTTGTGTGTAACAAGCTAAGTTTTTGATCCAACGGTTGAAAGATATTAGCTTGAATCTAATCAGGTTTACATCTAACAGTGAATATTGAATGCATTGCTACCAAGATAACATTGATTGCAAACCCTGATTTGAAACACTATATAGGAAGAACTCTAGCAACTGAGAAACCTAATCCCCACACCTTCTGTATCATACTAGTTGTATTAGCTATAGTCGATTCTCCTTTAACCTTAGGTTTTTTCTTGAAAACCAGGTTAACGACTTAAAGACTTCATTGGGATTATGAATCTAGACCGATACTACTTTCTCGTAGTTGTGTGATCAAATCTTGCATATTCTATCGTACGAGTACAATCGCAAAGATTGGCTTGAGATTAATATCTCTGATAGGCAAGATATAAAAGTAATCACAAACATCTTCGTCTCATCGTTTGTGATTCTGCAATATCTTCTTTCGCCGCGTCTATTAAGATTATTGCGAGGTGATTGATAATACTGAGATGTTCTTCAAGAATATAAGTCTGGTTTATCAATTGGTTCCTATTCACCTTGATTTATCAAAAGACGGAACAAAACTCGTAGGTATTTCTCTAGATACAGATTTATCTATTATCGTAGAATTTTCTGTGTGATACAGATTTGTTTATTAAAGTCTTCGACTTTGGGTCGTAGCAACTCTTAGTTGTGGGTGAGATCAGATAAGGGAATCAAGTGCGTAGTATCCTGCTGGGATCAGAGGCGTAAGGAGCATAACTGTACCTTGGATCAGTGTGATATTGATTGGGGTTCAATTACAGTCCAGACCGAAGTTAGTTTGTAGTAGGCTAGTGTCTGTAGCGGCTTAATACAGTGTGTGTTCAATCTGGACTAGGTCCCGGGGGATTTCTGCATTTGCGGTTTCCTCGTTAGCAAAATTCTGGTGTCTGTGTTATTTCTATTCCGCATTATGTTTTGTTATATAATTGAAATATCACAGGTTGTGCGTTAGTTCAATTAATTAGAATATCCGACCGGTGGTTGTTGATTTACATTTATTTACACTTGGATATTGGTCTTTGGTACCATCCAAGTTATCTCTCTTATATTTAATCGGACTCGCAGATTTCTATTTGCTTGAGTAAGGATTAAATCGAGAGATCGAGATATTATAACTCTTTGATATACTTTATTAAGATTGAGTCTAGTTGATTCTCTTGAAAGTATATTGGAGTTAGTACATATAGATTGTTAAGCGAAATATTGGGCGTGGTTGTTGTACCCCCGCCTTTTCAATTAGTATCAGAGAAGGCAAACACTATAAACCTAATAAGTTTGTGTTTGTTTGATTCTTAAAAATTGCCCTATAGGAAATTTCTTTGGAAAACTTGCTCATGTCATCTGTAACCCACACCAGAAATTCTTAAAGATTGGTCAAAGATTATTATGGACAAAACCACTGGTTTCTCGTGATAATCTCAGGTCATCTAAGTGCTTGGAAAACTTAGATGGTGAGAACCAATTTAAAGAAAAAACCAAAAAGGAAATAAGATTGAGAAAACGTTCGTTATGCTCAAATATATGGACTCTCACTAGATTAACTCTTGATCTGTTTGAGAGATACTATCGCAATGGATCAGTTGACAAAGATCTATTTAGAGCTTTTGAAAGCGTTCTCAGATTCTTAGAAAAACTTAACTCTGTTAAGATTAAGAATCAATCCGATAAAATTTATGTACATGTTAAACCATCGAATAATGTTGTACAAACTAGGAATCAGAAGAATCTTCTTTCCAGTCAGATCTAAAGGAAGATAGAAAGCTCTGACAGCCCTGATTATCATCATTACTTTGATTATATCACGGGGGTTGTTTATAAATATCAACCAGAGATGGTGTATGAGGATTCCTCTCAACATTATGCCTCTTAGTAACAAGATTGGCATTACTCCATTTGTATATATATCTTGGAATGAGGCAAGAAATGGTCTGATTTGTGTATAGTTACTCTATCGTTTGGAGTGTCAAATAGAGCTTTCTACTGCATCTGTCTCCTCTTAGTAATTGTGTTTTCACGGAGTGCACAATCTTGATGTGCGTACATCAAATAAAATCTCACATTCCTTTTGTGGGTTACGGTTCATAAACGGGTCCAAGCCCATTAGTGAGCTTATAAAAAGGAAGTACGCGTACCTTCCTCTTCCTCCCATCAGTCCGCGTACGTGAACTTTCTAGGGTTCACAATTTTCCTCCATTAAATCATCCTTGGAGGAAAATAAGAAAAAGGGGTTGTCAAAGTTCATTCCAAGTAAGTGATTCCCTCTTGGTTATTTCCAATTTCTAGATCTCATGATGAATTTCAAGGGTTCAAAAGGAACTTCAAAAAACTTAGGTTCCTCTAGCATGAACCTTCCTTTAGACCAAAATTCTCTTAGGATTAGGTTTGTCAATGATTCTTTTGCTAATGTTTTTGAAAGAATTTCATCCATGGGTTTTATTTTATAAAAGAAATTGGATTTATCTAGTGGACATAAAGAAGATTTAGTTTGCGTTGAAAAATTCAATCTTGGAAACATCTTTGATGGTCTTGGCCAAGGTTTTGACTCTCTCACAAGAATTTTCTATGCCAACATTCATGATGTTGATCTTGAAAAGATGGAATTAAAATCCATGATAAATAGAGAAAGATTTCTTGTCAATAGAGAGTTGATTTCAAAGATTACCAAAATCCCGTTGGGAAACGTGCATCTACCTAGGCCATGTGATGAACGACCATCATGTGATGACATCTCTCTTGGGATTTGCGGAAATAAGGTTGCTTGGAATCAAGGGAAGTTTCCTACTAATGTTCTTAGTGTTTCCTTGATGGCTTTCGGAAAACTTGGTATCTCTAATCTTTGTCCCTCCACAATTGAGAATTCTCGGTAGAGTCATGAGTTTGCGGAATTGGTCTATTTCCTTGAAATGGGTGTTCCAAGTCTCGATATTTGTGGTTTCATCATTTTTCAAATGACCTCGATGACTTCACCCATCAAGAAGTTAGGTTACCCTTTCTTGATTAGTCAAATTTGCCGTGATCGTGGTTTTTATTCAATTGGCAATTCTCTTGGGGTTCCCAAACCTGTTCGTACCTGTACTTTCAGACATATAAGGGAGAACGTATGCAAAATACAAAGATATGATTCCCTTGACGATTGTGACCCTACCACCTTGAGTCTTCTTCAAAAAATTCACAAGGGTGTGTGCAAGGTCAATTCAAGGGTGAAGTGCGTGCAAGAACAATTGTTGTTGGTTGCAACAAAGTTTCCCGATCTCAAGGAAGAATTGAACATGATTCAAGCATCTTGGAGTATTTCTGATGATGAAGATGATGAGTAGTTTTTATTTTATCTAGTAAATCTTCTTTTCTTGTTTATTTAGAAGAATAACTAGAGTTTGAAATAGCCATTATTGTGATTACACATAGCTATGTCCAACGTTTTCATCTTCATGTTTTTAGGTTTATTTGTTTAAATTCTAAAAAAATTGTTTGGAAGATGATTTTTGCAGTATTAATCTTTATGGTTTTACATATTGCAATTTGCTATGGGATATGTGTGTTTGCGTCCGTGAACTATGATTGTCCCATACCTTGTCAAAAGTTAAGTCTTTCGTAAGTCGATATGCATGTATTGATAAAAGAATGAATGAACTTTTGACATCACAAAAGTTTGAAGCCTATTGTGTCATTATTGATGAAAGATAGGATAAATTTTTGTTTACGAGGATCATGTCTATTATATGTCATTGTGTAAATGGTGATGGAAAATAGAATGAATCCTTGTCTATTCCGAAGTATTGATTTTCCCTGATCCATATTTTATGTATATACTATGAGGCTCCATAAGTTCTCTTATGTCGAGCATGACCAATTAAATCTATCACTTTTTGTGGTTAATTTGGTTGTATATTTCCGGTTAGATTAATTATGGGTTCTCTTGTGGTTAATCTAATTGAGTATTTTGGATTCAAATTCATATTCGTATGTGATTTGTTATGTCCAAAGAAATCCTTCTTTTCTCTTGAAATTAAGGTTGCTCTTGTTGTTCCTTAGGGAATGACATATTATGGGGGAGAGTTATTAATTGAATTTGTGCTTAATTGCCAAATCTTTGTGGGTAATGCGGCTGTGGAATATTATAGGGGTTATCTTGTATCTTTATAAACTCCTTTATGAAAGCATTTAGCTTCGGCTATATGATTGCATCTAAATAAGTTGATATGTGCTTACTTTTGGTCATGAAATGTCACTATGGAAATTTTCATTAGGATCCCGTTCTTGTACCTTTACCAATTTTATTGACAAAAAGGGGGAGAATTAATATGTAGTTCACACTACAAATACATATGGTTTTCGGATCATTATGTAAGGGGGAGTGGTTTCCGTGTGAGATGGAGTATTGACTAAGGGGGAGTGATACATATCACCATAGTATTGTTGTTCAAGTTGTGATATAATTGAACTTTGATGTTGCATAATGATACTATGACACTGGATAACAATGATAGAGAATTATGTTTTCTCATTGTTATAGCTACGGATTTTCAACAACGATGATGTTGAACTTACAACCTTTGGAATCATTGGAGTACTTGGAAGTGACGAATATTTCGAGTAATTTTGAAGATTAGGCATGTGGAATAGGAGCTACAAAATTATTTATTTATTTTTGTATTCCATATGTATTAATAGTTTTGTCACTAAAATTGACAAAGGGGGAGATTGTTAGAGCACTGCTCGGTCGAACTCGCATGCGTTGCTATCTCAAGCATGTTTGTCAATGTTAGTGATCAAAACTATAAGTCTTGATTTCTATTCTACTATAGCCAAGTCTCGGACTAGGATAAAAAGTGTAGTTGAGATCAAGAACTCCATGGCGATCATCATACAAGACGAAGAACTACTCAAGGAACTGGTGGAACTTAATCAACTAAAAGGTATGTGGAGACTTGAACTTATCTATCACTCAAAAGTCTATCTACTCTATCTCCTATCTTGAAACAAAAGTCATTTTGCTATATAGACTTTGATTATACACATTTGCTATTTCGAGCCGAGCTTATGTCGCTTATCATTTCTCGAAATATGTGTTGGTAAGCTTTCTCTTTGACCAAGTTCATCTTTACCTAGTGACGAAATTAATTTTATGTTTCAATCACTTTAAAATGGCTTTGACGAAAAATGGTTTGTGAATAACAACTATATAGCGTCCTCTAAGAATGTTTCAATGATTTAAATGAGAGTTAAGAATAAATAACCAATGTTGGATATATGCATTCTGTGGTAACACATATATGTATAAGTCCTTATTCCTTGAACCAAAGTATGTGTACTTTGTTGATTAGGAAAACCGGAACAAGATCCGTGAACTGGCGGAGGTTCTCATCCCGAGAAAATCTGCTGGAGTTTGTGAACTCCTTCCGGGAACTTAAGTCCGCGAACTTAGTCCGCGTACTTGAGTTGGTTATTTCTAAAGACGATTATTTGTGAACTTATATTTATATAAACTAAGGAATGCAAGTTTGCAAACCGTGGCTATAAAGTTCATCAATCGATTCGAGTGAATCAAATCGTTTTTTCTTCGATTGTGTCTTGTATACTTCTATAAGATCTAAGCAATTGAACAACTCTCTAACTAGTTCATTTGAGTCATTTGAACTAGTTATGGTGAAGAAGAATATGGTTGATATGAAAGTGCTCATATGACTAACCATTTGGTTAACTATTGTTGAACCAATAAATGTACATGTTTGGGTACGATTACACAAACCTAAAATCGTGCATTTCATTTGTGTGTAACAAGCTAAGTTTTCGATCCAACGATTGAAAGATATTAACTTGAATCTAATCAGGTTTTCATCTAATGGTGAATATTGAATGCTTTGTTACCAAGCTAACATTGATTGCAAACCCTGATTTAAAAGACTATATAAGGGAGAACTCTAGCAACTGGGAAACCTAATCCCCACAGCTCCTGTGTGATACTAGTTGTATTATCTAGAGTCGATTCTCCTTTAACCTTAGGCTTCTTCTTGAAAACCAGGTTAACGACTTAAAGACTTCATTGGTATTTTGAAGCCAGCCTGATACTACTTTCTCGTAGTTGCGTGATCTGATCTTGCATATTCTATCCTACGAGTACAATAGCAAACATTGGATTGAGATTAATATCTCCGATAGGAAAGATATAAAAGTAATCACAAACATCTTCGTCTCATCGTTTGTGATTTCACAATATCTTCTTTCGCCGCGTCGATTAAGATTATTGTGAGGTGATTGATAACATTGAGCTGTTCTTCGGGAATATAAGTCTTTTTTATCAATTGGTTCCTGTTCACCTTGATTTATTAAAAGACGGAACAAAACTCGTAGGTATTTCTGTGGGAGACAGATTTATCTATTACTGTAGACTTTTCTGTGTGATACAAATTTGTTTATTAAAGTCTTCGACTTTGGGTCGTAGCAACTCTTAATTGTGGGTGAGATCAGCTAACGGAATCAAGTGCGTAGTATCCTGCTGGGATCAGAGACGTAAGGAGCATAACTGTACCTTGGATCAGTGTGAGATTGATTTAGGTTCAACTACAGTCCAGACCGAAGTTAGTTCGTAGTAGGCTAGTGTCTGTAGCGGCTTAATACAGTGTGTATTCAATCTGTACTAGGTCCCGAGGTTTTTCTTCATTTGCGGTTTCCTCGTTAACAAAATTCTGGTGTCTGTGTTATTTCTATTCCGCATTATATTTTGTTATATAATTGAAATATCACAGGTTGTGCGTTAGTTCAATCAATTAGAATATCCGACCGGTGGTTATTGATTTACATTGATTGACACTTGTATAATGGTCTTTGGTACCATCCAAGTTATCTCTCTTATATTTAATCGGACTCCCAGGTTTCTATTTACTTGAGTAAGGATTAAATCGAGAGATTGAGATATTTTAACTCTTTGATATACTTTATTAAGATTGAGTCTAGTTGATTCTCTTGAAAGTATATTGGAGTTAGTCCATACAAATTGCTAAGCGGAATATTGGGTGTGGTTGTTGTACCCCTGCTTTTTCAAGTTAGATATCATATTGTTTATGGGTAAAAACTGATTCTGCTGTTTTTGGTAAACTTGGGTGTGTTGATGAGAAACGAATCCAAACCCTAAAAAATGCACTGCACTGGAGTACTTTTAGATTCTAGAGATCAATCTGTAAGACTCTGGCCTAAACCAAGAAATGGCCGTTCCAGATTCAATTCGGTCACAAGGTGAAGGAGAAGGGTTGATCTTAGATAGGGAAGCGAAGAAGGTGTTTGAGATTATGAAGGTGTTGGCTGTTTATGACTTGTATCAGAATGTCGAACTGGCTTGCATAATGTAAGCTATCAGTTCTGGGTGTTTTTTTCTGGATACTGTGTTGACAACACTTGTGTTGTTCGTGTTGTTGTTGAAATAGACTGAAAGCCTATTTATATAAGTCATTGAGCGCAAAACTCTGATCGCGTAGGAAGTGGAGGATATTGAGTAATGGAGTAGTGGGGTTGTGTAGGTGGTGGTGATCGTCATGTTTCCACTATGAGGGAAAATTGGTCACTCTTTCACCCACTACTCTCATTACTTCTGACCGTACATCTTTTCCTTACACTTTCTCGTAATGGGCGCGTTGCACGCCGCACGCTGTAAACCGCCAGACCAATACCCTAGTGAGCTTCCCCCGTTTGCTGACACGTTTGATGTCTTGAGTAAGTGGGTCAAGTCGTGGGACTTGTCGCGGAGAATAGCACATGATGCTATTAGGCGAAACAACTAAGTTTTTTATGAGGCCGACGTAAAATATCGTATGTATTTGATGCATGTGAGGCATCGCATTTAAGCATCTCAATTTAATCGATGTGTATGAAGCATCATTGTTTTAGATCCTGATTGAATAAGTCGCAGATAAGCGTCTTAAAAGGATAGCGGGGTCGACCACTTTGGGTGATCGTTCGAGTGTCTTATGGGCAAACTACCATCTGGTCGATCAGTCCCTGTGGATAAGTGATGGCCGATGTTCACAATGCCACTTTGTAAATTTTCTGAGAATAAATCTACACCATCCGACTAAGCTGGCGAAGTTGGATGGTCGTGATTGATTTGCGGCAGTTGTTCAATGCCGTTGACGCGATTTTTAGGGTTTGTAGGCCGATCGACCAACTCCCTTTTGAGAAAGAGATTCGAGGTGTTGCGTTTGGGTTTGAGTAGGTCGATCGACCATGTACAAAGGTGGGTTGCAAGCGAGCACGCTGACATCCTCTAGGTCACCTAAAATTAAATCTAAGCCACTCAATTCGGCTGGCGAAGTTGGATGGTTGTGATCGATTTGCGGCAGTAGTGTGTTGCCGCAAACGTAATTTAGGGTTTCTAAAGCAGCGTGTTCACCCTACTTTGGGTGAACGATTCTATACGTTCTCGGCTTGTCGTGAGCAAGTTGATCAACCATGGGTGAAGCTGGGTCGCCGGTGGACATGCCAGCACTTCTTTGATCGCTCAAGATGCAATCTAAGCCGTCCAACTAGGCCGGCTAAGTTGGACTGACGTGATGCATTTTGAGACCGTCTTTGCCGGTCTCAATTCGTTTGAGATATTTTACGCAGCGTGAGCGCCCATGTTTGGGGTAAGCGGTTGAGCACTCAATAGGTTTGCCGCACGCAAGTCGATCGACTAGGGCACTAGTGGGCCCACTGATGATCATGATTGCGCATCCTTAACTGTTCGTAGGAGGATCCAAGCCGTCCAACCAGGCTGGCAAAGTTGGATGTTCGTGATGCTTCTAAGAATGTTTTGAACAGTCTATCTCGTTCGAGCTTTGTTTTTACGCAGCGCAAATGCCCATGTTTGGGTCAGCTTTTGTAATGCTCTTGAATGGGCAACATGGAATTCGATCAACTAGAGGACTAGTGGACCCGCCGGTGATTGCTACGGTGATTGCCTCTACTAGGAGTAAGCTATGCTTGTTAAACCGTGCGTCCAATTCATGTGGCCGTGATTGTTTTTGAGACTGATATTGACAGTCTAGATTTTCTTTAAGAATAAATATGTGTTCAATCACGCTAACTTTAATTAATAGTGTGTGAACGCGTTGATCTCTTTGTCAGAGAGATATAGCCTGTATGAGTATTTTTACGCAGATCCCAATACTAGCACTTCGGGAGATTCATGCTACTCTGCTGAGAGTGAGCATTGATCGTCATGTCAGTATTGGGAGTTCGGATGAGAACATAGCATGGAAAATACCAAGCGCACAATGCATTAAATGGATAATGCTACTAGGAAAATTCATAGAATATTCGGGATTGTTGCACCAATATGAAAGAATTCCATACATATTGAATTTCTCAATGAGTGAAGAGGTTTTTTGCACTCATCACTTCTTAAATGGATTTATACCCTTGCAGGGCGTTAGCGCATTAAATACAGGGTTTTACAATTTTAGCCGTATTCGAAAAACCACCATCAACACATATATATGTGGGGAACCGATCCTGGTACTTGGTCAACCGAATTTCGGGAAGCTAGTGTGACTATGCATAGTACTCACATGGAGGTAGAACCGAAACTTGTTTTGGTAGAACCATTAAACCCATGATTTTTGATTGAGTGTTCTTGATCAATCACATAGTTCTTCAAAGTCAGATGAACCAATTCTAAACTTGTTTGGAAGTGTGGCAAATCGGTTTCAAGATTGTAAGTTTGAAAAAGGACTTACAAAGTAAGGATGTCGACATACTTTGAACATGTGCAGTAACGCTTATTTTTAATTTTTCAAAATTATTCCTTAATAGCTAAAGGAATAAAATCCAAGGATTGAAACATAAATAAGTTAAGAATCTTTTAATTAAGGTTGTTAATTTTATTTTAGGAAAATGAGAATTAGTAATGTGCATTTACTAGTTAGAGATTTTCCAAAGAGATTTTCGGTCATTATTTTGGACAGAGCATTTCTAGGAATTATGAAAACCAAATCTGGACTTTATTGCATATCTTGAGAATATTTTCGGTTTTGGAAATTCCTTTGTGTCCAAACTTCCTTGTCTATAAATACTTGAATTTTACATTTCTAGCAAACTAATCCTTCGTGACAGCAAACTTCCTCGGTTGTGTTGTTACTGGTGTAGCCACCTATTCGGAGAGGAGAGTAACCTAATTAGGCGAAATCTCTTACGGCCGCTCAGTTTAAAGTCTTCTTTGGGATTGAGAAGCTCTATTAGTACCGTTGGTGGGAAACTAGATAATTGCGGTTTATCTTTTGTTTTCGATTGATTTGATTGACTAACGGTGGTTGAACTTTGATTGCACCTAGTTTGTTTATACTTGAGAATCTTCTCTTCTGATATAAGATTCACTCAAAACTAGATCGAAGTTTCGACAGGGATCTTTAGACTTTTTGTAGATATAAAGACGTCTTGTGATAATGCATTGTTAACAGACTCCGTTCTGTGCGTGATTTATCACAAGAGATTCAAGTTGTTGTGTGCATGCGTTTATTGAAGATCTAAGAAGATTGAAGACAAAGAAGATATTTAAGATTTCTGATTTGGGGTTCATAATCTTTGGTGTGCACAATACTTGTTTCAGTATAGAGGATCCAACTATAATCGGTTTATCCTTGTGATAAATTAGATAGATTTGTTGTGTAGATCGGCATCAATACAATTCTTTGTGATTAAAATTATTGATTGCAAAATCTTCATAATTACTTCGGTAGTTGAGAATAAGATAGATCTAAGAACCTGGAGAAGGAGTTTATATGAGATAAACATAAGAGCCTTTGTCGAATTCACATCACTTGGTTGAAGAGAGTTGCTACCAAACAGATTTTTTGTTCCTTTACTGTTTGGAACACGAAGCAAAGGAATTGTTCCAAGTACGTGACTTATTCATAAGTTGGAGGGGTGGGAATACAGAAGGAACTAGGTGAACTATAGGTTTAGTTTCTTGGTCTCAACTATACAAAGTTGGTTTATTTTGTATAGCGGCTTAATCCTGAGAGTATTCAATTCTGGATAAGGTCCCGGAGTTTTTCTGCATTTGTGGTTTCCTCGTTAACAAAATCTTGCTGTGTCATTTACTTCTATTTTTCGCAATTATAATTGTATTTATTATAATTTAAAGTAAATTACACAAACGTTAATTCCTATTTACTTGATATCAATCCTATTATGTTTGGTTAAGTCCGAACCTTTTATCAAGTAAACATTCTTCGTTGTTGTATTGTCTCGATCTCGTATCCATAGACGATCACACAAAGTGTAAACCGATTAGTTGTACTGTCTCGACTCAGTCCATAGACAATCACTTTCGTAGAAAGGACTTATAGGTAGGAAAAGTTTTAGCTTGAGGTATATTTGGGTACCCTCGCCTTTTAAATTGGTATCACAGCAGGAAAACACGAAAATATCTAACAATATGTGTTTGGTGCGATCCAACCTATAAGAATTGAATCCCATGAATGATTCAGTTAACGTAACAGCAAGATGTGACTACTTCGAGAACTCGTGGTTGAAAACACGTATGAAGTATGTAATACTCTTATTCCTAATTCTATTAGGACTCATGCATATGTATGTCTTGAGTAACTTACATAATCATTTGGTTGTCATAGGATTGTATATCATTATACTAAGTAACAATGGTACAATGGCCTATGAGACAAGTCGTATCTTGAAAATGCATAAGATTCTGCTCAAAATTTTTATGAACATCGGCTACCGTGTTCTGGCAAAATCAGGAATCTTAAATATATTTTGGATGGCCTACCAAAGTATATACATGTACATTTTCAGATCAAGGACTGTCAATGTTTCGCTTTCTAGGATGCGATTTTGGAAAATATGTATTCCTACAAGGAATGAGTTTTCAGTTAATAATTCTATTAACAATGGATTGCTTCATACACCTCACAACTGTTTAATAAAGCAAGTGATCTTTTGAATTTCTACAAGGTTTATGATTCTGATGGTATTTTTAACAAATATCATATTTTGTTCAAATTTATCTTTGTATACTCGAGTAAAGTCTTGAATAAACTTCAAGTGATATTATCAAATTCTGGTAATAAAAGAGTAAACATATTATTGGACAAAAACATGGAAATCAACCCGAAATAAAGATCCAGTCCATAGAAAACCGGTTTTCCAAAAGAGAGACCTAGATACAAAATCGGAATTGTTTCCCCACAAGCCTTGGTTTCCGATTTTGAATGTTTTTCCTAAAACTAGTTATTTCCGTTTTTTGATATCAAGTCTTCCTATAAAAGATAATCTCTTACTATGTGTTCAAACATATTGGGGAAGGTTGATCATAACTGTAACTAGGGTTTTTCATATTTTCGCAAGTATGGGAAAAAGAAAAACAAGAGAAGAAGTCTCTGAAACAGATAAGTTTGTCTTGAATACTTTTATTCCTCCCGAAGATATTGAGAAAATAAAGTATCCGTACTTGATCAAAGGGAAGCATGATCTTACTAACTTTGTAGGTAGCACATGTTTCGAAATATATCAAGCATTGAAGGGAGTAAGCTTCACTGAAGAGAAGAGATTCGATCCAGATGTTTCAGAAACCAGTTATATGAAGTTTGTTCAAGACCGAATCTGGGGAAATATGTTCGGATTTTAAAAATATTCACCTGATATATTAAGGATCTTTTATGGTAATATTCACAATATTAATCATGAAAATCTTACTTTTAGCACTTTGGTTGGAAGTACTTCTCTTCATGTCAACAGAAAGATGATTTCAACAATCATCAATTACAGTGCAAATGGGCATATGATTACAGGTTCTGAAAGTGAGCACGATAAAATTTCAAAACTCATCACTGGTAAAACTGTTGAACGGAAAAAGGGAAATATGATAATTAAAGATGTACCCTTTCATCTTAGGGTTTCCGGTAAACTTGGTGTAGCAACCCTGTTTGCTTGTTCAAGAGATTCTTCTTTATGGAATAGAGAATTTGTTGAATTAGTATACTACCTTCTTGAAGGAAAGAAACAAATTGATATTTGTGGAATAATTATCAATCAAATGATTAAAATCATTGAGTCTCTCAATGTCACAGGATTCAAAAGAAATCTTGGATATCCCTGTCTCATCCCAACATGTGCGAAGGTACAATGGGGAAAAACTTTAGAGATGATAAAGATACTAAAACTGTCTCTCAGGAAATTATCAATCGGATGAGTGGAACTCAAAAGGGATCAAGTATCTCATATGATCAAATCTATAGTAATGGAGATCTCATGTTCCACATTTTACGTCTTGGGAGATAATTGGACTGTATTCAGAAATAGTTGGCACTTGCCTATAGAGATGATCCGGAAACCCTTGAAGGAATCCAAATGATCAATAATGAGTTTCTAAAAGGAGAAAAAGAAGAAAACTCTGAGGAAGATTCTGATGAGAAAACAAATGAATTCTGATTTGTCTTAAAGAAAAATAAAATAAAATTAGTCTTAGTTTTGATTTTCTTCAGTATAGTCTATTATGAATAAAACTATCTTTATTATGAATAAAATTATTTGATTTATAATTTTTCTTGTGATAGTTTTGGATTTACATAGCCTGTGCTTGAATGCTTTATATTATTGCTATGTATGTTTATGGGATGTTTGATTTCGGTTTTACTACCTTGATATTCGATCTCATATTGTTGTGAACCCTTATGGTTTGGGTGACTTTTTGATTTAACAGGATTAAGTTCTAGCCCATGTTGGTAGGCTTTATCAAAGAATCATGAGGGGTTCTGAAATAAACAATATGTGAAAAAGTCACAATATGTTGAATCGGTTTTGGTTTAGCATAAAAGCATATGTGTTTCGGCGGTTTTCAACTTTTGCTTGTAATTGTTAGAACCGATTTTCAACCTTTCGCTGGCAAAGGTTGGTTGTTGTTATTCTTTTGTTTTGCATAAAGATGACAACATAATGATATTTCGATATCAATTCTCCCTGTACCAAGACGCAAACATATTAGAGAAGTGGATGCAAATTTTGAGGTAACGAGTTTGTTAGTTAATCGTTTTCCTATTTAAGAAAAGCCTGATTTTATTTCATATATTTATTGCTTTTTCTTAACAAAATTTCGGTACAATTGATATTTTATTCCATTATTTGTGTATGGATGTGTGTGTAATTCAATTGTTTCCGGTTAAGAAAAACTATTGTTATCTTGCTTTATTGTATGGTATCAATTGTTTAGGCTTACAAAATTTCGGTGCAATTGTGGTGCTTTAATGTCTATGTTGTTTCAATTGCTTCCGGTTGAGGTGAATAATTATGCAAGTTGATTTATTTGGTTTGTATGAATTGTTTATGGCTTAATAAAAGAAAAAGGTTTACGGGATGAATTGTTTAGTCCAATTCGATTCCGGATAAGAGAAACTAAGTTAATTCTGATCTTAGTTAGACTTATCAAAGTGGAGGTTTCGGTTATTCAAGTCTAATCGAATGCCTTAACAGGAAATCCTAGTTAACTAACCTAGTACTTGTCTTTTTAAAACTTAAAGGTCTAAGTTATATGGATAATTAGAACCTGATGAGAAAAATAGAGTTATCTTTATTTTGGTCTTATCGAACAAAGTCGTTGTATTTGTACAATCGGTTTAGCAAAGGAACTAAGGTTCTTAGTTGATTTTTGGTTTACTAAACTATTAGGGAAAATTTCTTCGGGAAATTGTTTCCTTGATAACATATCAAAACAAATTACTTTGTACTTTCGGTTTTGATATTGGTTGTCATAAATGGTGTGTGGAACCCTCGTGCTTAACTCTATAGGTTGCAAGTCTATTTTGAGATTTGTAAGATTCTTTTCGGTTTGTCCTTTATTTTTTCGTTTCTTTGTCATTTTGTGACAAAAAGGGGGAGAAATATATGGAGTAAACAAGTGATACTGGTATTGATTTTATATTGACTGGTATCACTAAGGAAAAGAATGATGGTGCTTAAACGTTTATCAAGTGGGGGAGTAACATATCATTACCAAGTGAATAACAAAGATGTGCGGATTGAAAATCTACCTATATTACCTTTAGGGGGAGTATTAGCTTTGTTATTATAATGTCAACAACGACATTTAAAGGATTGAATGTATACAGGTTATTGTGATGTTGAATTCGAGAATCAAGCGTATGTGTAATGAATTCTTGTAATTTCTTTATCCATATGATGTAAGAGTTTTGTCACTAAAATTGAAAAGGGGGGAGATTATTAGAGCATAGATCGGTTGAACCCACCAAGCGTTGGTATGTCAAGTTTGGTTGTCATATTTTTGTGAATCAAAACTCATTCAAAGAGTAGCTTGATTATGTACTAGAGTCAACTTCGTATAGGTTAGCTTGAAAGTATTAGGATATGAGACATTACAAGTATTGCGAAGACTTGAAGAAGTGAAGAAGCAAGGATATACAACGAAAACATCATCCTTCCTCTTGAGGTTAGTGATAGTTGACTTGAACTGTTTCATTCCTTAACGTATCTTTCAAGTCGTGCATATTGAAAACAAAACTGTGAAGCATGATTGAACTCTAGATAGACATAGTATTAAGGAATAAAATACGAGGTTTATTGCTTAACCATTAAATTTTGTAGATAAGACATCGACATAATCGTTTAATTGTTATTGTGATTATGTATGGGTATGAGGTGAGGATTTCATCCTAGGAAACAATGTTTTTACATATGTTTTAAGGAAGTAAATTCATGAACTTGTTTTGTGAATCGAAAAGGAAATCTTCAGGCGTTATTGGTATTGTTATTCATTGCATATCTTTTGGACAACCAATATGTGTGACTAGTATAACCTCTCATGACTTGTTTTTGTTCTTGGTAAAACTATTCACAAAGGCCTGACTTATGTATTGATATGACATTTATTAGTGAAACCGATCTTAAGTAATCACCTGAGATGGTATGATCGAGTTTGTGATTTGTGTAAGACCAACTCTAGGTAAAGGGAAATGATCCTTGTAAGAGGCAACACATCACAAAGGGGAATCGATCCTTGTATGAGGTGCAATAAGTTTATAGCAGAAAGGGGAACCGATCCTATGGACATGTGCAACACGTTTTTAGGCAAAGGGGAACCGATCCTATGGACATGTGCAATACATTCAAGTTAGATACCATATATATGTGGGGAACCGATCGTAGTACCTGGTCAACCAAATTTTGGAAATCTAGTATGACTATGCACAATACTCACATGGAGGTAGAACCGAAACTTGTTTTGGTAGAACCGTTAAACCCATGATTTGTGATTGAGTGTTCTTGATCAATCACATAGTTTTTGAAAGTCAAATGAACCAATTCTAAACTTGTTTGGAAGTGTGGAAAATCGGTTTCAATATTGTAAGTATGAAAAAGGATTTACATAGTAAGGATGTCGACATACTTTGAACATGTGCAGTAACGCTTATCTTTAATTGTTCAAATTTATTCCTTAATAGATAAAGGAAGAGAATCCCGTGATCAAAACATAAATAAGTTAAGAATCTTTTAATTAAGGTTGTTAATTTTATTTTAGGAAAATGAGAATTAGTAATGTGCATTTACTAGTTAGAGATTTTCCAAAGAGATTTTCGGTCATTATTTTGGATAGAGCATTTCCAGGAATTATGAAAACCGAATCTGGACTTTATTGCATATCTTGAGAATATTTTCGGTTTTGGAACTTCCTTGGTGTCCAAACTTCCTTGGTGTCCAAACTTCCTTGTCTATAAATACTTTAAGTTTGCATTTCTAACAAACCAATCCTTCGTGACAACAAACTTCCTCGGTTGTATTGTTACTAGTGTAGCCGCCTATCCGGAGAGGAGAGTAACCTAATTAGGCTAAATCTCTTACGGTCGCTCAGGTTAAAGTCTTCTTTGGGATTGAGAAGCTCTATTAGTATTGTTTGTGGGAAACTAGATAATTGCGGTTTATCTTTTTTTTTCGATTGATATGATTGACTAACGGTGGTTGAACTTTGATTGCACCTAGTTTGTATATGCTTGAGAATCTTCTCTTCTGATATAAGATTAGCTCAAACTAGATCGAAGTTTCGACAGGGATCTTTAGACTGTTTGTAGATCTAAAGACGTCTTGTAATAATCCATTGCTAACAGACTCTGTTCTGTGCGTGATTTATCACAAGAGATTCAAGTTGTTGTGTGCATGCGTTTATTTGAAGATCTATGAAGATTTGAAGACAAATAAGATATTGAAGATTTCTGATTTGGGTTTCATGAACTTTGGTATGCACAATACTTGTTTCGGTATAGAGGATCCAACTATAATCGGTTTATCCTTGTGATAAATTAGATTGATTAGTTGTGTAGATCGGCATCAATACAATTCTTTGTAATTAAAAGTATTGATTGCAAAATCTAAACAATTACTTCAGTAGTTGAGAATAAGATAGATCTAAGAACCTGACAAAGGAGACTATATGAGATAAACATAAGAGCCTTTGTCGAACTCACATCACTTGATTGAAGAGAGTTGCTACCAAACAGATTTGTTTTTCATTTACTGTTTGGACACGAACCAAAGGAATTGTTCCAAGTACGTGACTTAATCATAAGTTGGAAGCGTGGGAATACAGACGGAACTAGGTGAACTATAGGTTTAGTTGCTTGGTCTCGACTATACGAAGTTGGTTTATTTTGTATAGCGGCTTAATCCTGAGAGTATTCAATTCTGGACAAGGTCCCGGGGTTTTTATGCATTTACGGTTTCCTCGTTAACAAAATCTTGCTGTGTCATTTACTTTTATTTTCCGTAATTTTAATTGTCTTTATTATAATTTAATGTAAATTATACAAACGTTAATTCCTATTTACTTGATAGAAATCCTATTATGTTTGGTTAATTCTGAACCTTTTATCAAGTAAACATACTTCGTTGTTGTATTATGTCGATCTCGTATCCATAGAGGATCACATGAAGTGTGAACCGATTAGTTTTATTGTCTCAACTCAGTCCATAGGAAATCACTTTCGGAGAAAGTACTTATAGGTAGGAAAAGTTTTAGCTTGAGGTATATTTGGGTACCCTTGCCTTTTCATAGAGAGATAGGGCGACAACTAAGAACCTTCTTACAGAATGCTCTACAGTATATTCATAAAGCATAATCGTGGGAAGATCAATATTAAAATTTTCAAAATATCTTACTCCTTCTTTAGCCGGTTATGAATAAAAAGAGTTAAGAGATTAACACATGAGAACTTATGAGATATCCGTTAAAATCACCAACAATATGATAGCGAAGAACAAATCTCACAGAATAAGCTTTTTTTTTGCTGATTCACCAATTTTTATTAATCAAGGAAGCAGAAAAGTTTTACAACCAGAAAAAACTAAATCAAAAAGACTAAAAATAAATACAGGGAGTTTTTAACAGAATCTGTAGTATTTTCTGTCTTGCATCTCAACTTGGATCAAATGAGTAAGCATTCCAGTATGATATTCAATCTTTCCTAGCTGCAGGTTCAATCCTTTCTTGGCTATACTATCATCTGAGAAATTCAATTCTCTATAGAAATGTTCATAATGGATTTGAGACAAGTATTGTTTAGATGTTAACCATCTTTACTTGAAACACCAAGGCGCTGCTTCCTTTTTAAAATCTTCAACCACTGATTTTGAAGCTGATCTGATGATTATCTTATCACAGTGTAATCTCACTGCCCATTCTATTGCCCATATAACAGCCAGAACCTCAGCTATATATTTTCTAGCAATCTCTAGACCACCTGATACAGTTCCAAGGACTCTGCATTCATGATCTCTTGTTATAACACCAAAGCCTGCAAAACCAGGATTTCCTGCTACAGCACCATCACAAAAAAACAGTACAAAACCTCTTGCAAGATTTAGCCAAAAAAATTCTTTCACAGTTGTAAATTTGGTGCTTCTAGGAGCTAAATGGAAGGAATTGAGAATAGTTGAGTCATAATCTTGATTCCATCTAGTTCCCTTCATTCTAAAACCTCAATGATAAACTAAGTTTAGAATTCTGCTCTTAATTGAATTTTCATTTGGCTTTGCATTCTCAAACATAATTCTATTTTTCAGAAACCACAGTTCCCTCATTGTAGCAAAAGCCGTTGTAAGCCAAATTTCATTAACAATAGAACTTTGATGTTTTGCAAGCTGGATAATGTTATCAAAGGATGAAAGAATGGAGAAGTAAAAGATGTTACCTAGCCATTGCCAGATTTTAAGACTAAAGTTGCATGACCATAAAAGATGTGCCATACTATCTTGATCTTGTTTGCAGACACAACACATGGAGACCATAAAATAAACTTGAGCCACTCTCTTTTTATCATCTACAAAAATCCCCTGCTTAATTTTCCAGACATTGCTAGCAATTCCAGGATGGAAAAAATACTTCCACATTTGAATAGGCCAATGGAGTTTTGGTTCTTTGAATCTGATGACATTCACTGCTAATGTTGTACATAAGTTACCCTTTGTATCACCACACCAGACAATTGTATCTTGAGCACCACTTACAATGGGTAATGGTGAATTGATGTACCTCTGTAATTCAACAGGAATCTGCCATTATGTAATAAATCCTTCACTTTCATTTGTATATTATTTTTGACATAATTAGTGAAACCAATAGTTTCAATTAGAGCACAATCACCAGTCCAAGTGTCAAACCAAACTGAGATATAATGTCCATTGCCAATAATCCATCTGATGGAGAAAGTGCACCTGGTCCTGATAGTTTTTCAGGTATATTTTAGAAAGCATGTTGGCACATTATTCAAGCTGATTTTATCAATGTTGTGCAATATTGTTGGAGCAGAAAATATATCCCAAAAGGCCTCAATTCCAATTTTCTGGTCTTATTACCTAAAAGTCAAGGTGCTAAAAAGCCTAATCAGTTTAGACCAATTGGCTTGAGTAATTTTAGTTTTAAAGTCTTCACCAAAATTTTATCCATGAGAATGGCCATCTTGATGAACAAGTTAGTTTTTCCAGAACAAGTTGCATATATTAAAGGCAGGAGCATTCATGAGCAGGTACTCTTAGCATCTGAATTAGTCAATGAAATGAAAAAGAAAAGGAGAGGAGGAAATGTCAGTTTAAAACTTGATATCACTCAATCTTATGATTCAGTAAGTTGGGTATTCTCATTCAAAGTTCTTCAAAAATATGGTTTTTGTGTTGCTTGGTGTGATTGGTTAAGAGAACTGTTTTCTTCTGCAAAAATATCTGTTATGGTCAATGGAGGACCAAAAGGTTTTTTCTCAATGTACAGAGGTTTGAAGCAGGGTGACCCATTGTCTCCCATTCTTTTTGTTTTAATGGAGGAGGTTTTGAGTAAAGGATTACAAAATATGGTGGAGAAAAATAAACTACATCCAATGGTAATAATGAATGGTATTGCTCCTACACATCTCTTATTTGTTGATGATGTTTTCATTTTCTGTAATGGTTCAAAAAGGAGTTTACAAAATCTCTTAAAATTTCTTGAAGATTATCAAAGATGCTCTGGTCAAGTTTTTAATAGACTTAAAAGTAAATGTTTTGTTGATGGATACTCCTTAGTGCAAAAGAATCAAATTTCCATTATATTGCAAATGGATTAACTTAATTTCCAGTTAAATACTTGGGGGTCATTATTCATTCAGGAAGAATTAAAAAATCTACTATATGGCCAATGGTTGAAATGATGAGAGGCTATTTGGCAGTTTGGAAAGGAAAGCTCTTTTCATTCCATAATAGATTGGTTCTAGTTAAGTTTGTTCTAAACAGTGTTCCAATCTATAACATGGTTGTATATAAATGACCATGCTCTGTAATCAAGGAGTATGAGAAAATAATGAGGAATTTTCTATGGTCTGATGATGAAGAAATTAGAAAATTTGCAATTATTTCTTGGAGAAGAGTTTGCACTCCTTTTGATGAAGGTGGTTTGGGCATTAGAAGACTATCTGATCTCAACAAGGCATTATTAATAAAGATGGTGTGGAATCTCTTAACTTCTAAGGAAGAATGGGAAATGTTTTTTGCAGAAAAATTCAAATACAAAAATGGGAAATGGATATCTCAATGGATACTATCTTCAGTGTGGCCAGGTTTAAAATGGGCATGACAATCACTTAAATCTCACAGAATAAGCGATACATAAAATAATCGATCACGATAATGTATTGCAATCATTTTGAAATAAAATTCAATAATTGATAAATGATAACATTTGAAGTACTTGATGTAGAAACATAAATAGAGTACTTCAAAATCTAGTTTTTCCTCCTTAAAACAATAAGCATAAATTCCTACAAGCAGCTACCAAAAAAAAAAAAACATGTAACCTGCTCAGGAGTCTTAGGTGTGTAATCCTCAACATACCTGTATGCCTCAAGTTCCTTTTCATTTACTCCTAGTATGGATTCAGTGTTGTCTAAATTGTTTTCTACCTTTTTTGAGAAGGAATTCAGATCATTGCTCAGAGCTTGAACTTGATTGAGCACTAAAGTCATCTTAAGAGAAAACTCATTAAGTTCAGATTTAGGAAAGTTTGATTGATCATTGAGAAGTAAAGAATTTCTTCTTTCTTGACTTGATTCACTATTAGAGGATTCATGGAGAATTCTCTTAGTGAGAAGTAGTACAATCCATTCATTATCTTTTTTACAAGAGTTAAGCTTGAAGATGAAGAAATGATTGGAGACACCTTCATGGCAAGTCTTTCAAAGAAGGAATGAGGGGATACTCCTCTTTTTATATACCATGAATTTCATGTTGGGTCTAATTACGAAACCGGGTTGCCTCGTAAAGGATAAATTACGAATTTCGGCAAACTTCATACTTGTAGATAAATAAGGTATCTCTTCACAGAGTCTGGAAAGGCACAAACTTTGCTGAAAATATTCTAAAAACCCATATTTTAGAAACCTACTTTCGATAAAAAAAAAAATAGAAGGAGTTATCACATACATTCTTAAGTTTAAATATCAAGACTATGATAAGATAAATTTACCTTAGCACATAGATTTTTTAGTATGGATCATTTTATGTTTCCTTACTTAGAAGTCAGATAGACCGGAAGAAGTTTTTACAAGAGCATAAGTGGTAGGCCTTGAAAAGGGTATAGAAATTAAGCGTGATAAAAACGAGGGCCTACAGTAATACCGCAAGTGCACGGTCGTCAGTTGTAGCTCGTGCAAGTACGGGTCGATCCACAGAGATCGGGTGTGTTTTGGAAGTGATTTAGCTAATTGGGTTCCTAGATTTGCTTTGGGCTTAGAAGCCTTTTGGCTTAAATTGGGCTTGAGTACTAATGGGTTTGTTCACAATAAAATGAACTGAGCTTGGGCTCAGTTAGTCTTTGAAATGCAAATGGGCTTAGGCCTTAAACTTAGGCTTTTGATTAAGCCTGAATTGGATTGGGCCTTAATAATGAACTTGGGCTTTGGTTTTGGTCTTCTGATGAGCCCAAGTTGTGCTCTGGGCTTTTGGTTTTAGAAACTGGGCTTGGTTACTGAGGACTGGGCCTTAGCTTTTTGGAATGAGCTGAGCTTTGGGCTCAGTTGGATTGGCCTTTGCTTGGCTGCAGGAAGCAGCAGCAACAACAGCAGCAGCAACAACAGTGCTGCACAGCAGCAGCAGCAGCTTGGCAGGGGCAACACAGAGAGGGCAACAGCAACAGCAGCTGCAGCAGAAGTGGCAGAGAAGGCAATGCAGCAGCTGTACACATGGCCAAGAAAAGAAAGCAGTACTGCAGCACAAGGCAATGCAAGTAGCAGCAAGAACAGCTGCAGCAGTGCAAAGAAAGAAGACTGCAGCACAAAAGAAACAGCAACAGCAACTGCAGCAGAACAAGCCAAAGGAAAACAACACAGTGGCAAAGACCTAAGCCACAGAGCAGTGCAAGCAAAAACTAAACAGCAGGGCAGTGAACTAAAGAAGCAAAAGAGTAGCAGGGCAGGGAAGAAACAACAAGGCAAAAGCAATGGAAGAACTAAACAGCAAAAACAAAACAAAAGCAAAACAAAACAAGATGAACCAAGGCCTAAGGCCAAGGGCAGGGATATGAATGAAACTGAAATGAAGCAAGGCTAGGCTAAGGCATTCAGGAGGTATACTAAAAGAATGGGAAGAGAACTAGCTTGCTATAAGCACTAGTTTCTCCCAATGCACTATCAACACTGCAACCTAAGCATACAACAAGAATGGCAAGAAAATCAGCTTGCTATGAGCACTGATTTCTTCCATTGCACAATTAGTTCAAAGCTTCACAGATACCTAGCCTAGCATTCCATCAATTGTGACAGCAAAACAAACATGACAGGAACATTAACAAACATCAACAGGAGACAACATAACAGAAGCAGTGAAACTAAACAGAACATTAACAGGAAATTAAAAGGACATTGCACAAACATTATGAACATAACCAACTGAAATTAACAATGAACACACACAAACATCTAACACATTAACAGGATACATCATAACAGGACACAAGTAACATGAACATGAAATTTTAGCTGAAATTGAAAATTAACAGGACATGAAAGTCCTGGATGTTGGCTACTCCAAACATACATAACAATTAACACAAACATTAACAATAAACACAAACATAACAATTAACAGGACATGAAAGTCCTGGATGCTGGCTATTCCAAGCATACATAACAATTAACACAAACATTAACAATAAACACAAACATAACAATTAACAGGACATGAAAGTCCTGGATGCTGGCTATTCCAAACATAACTATTACAACACACACATAAGGCTATTTATAGTCACAGACCCAAATTTCTCAAAATTATAAAATTAGGGTTTATAGAAAAATCCCCAAATTCCAACAGTGAAATTAGCTCACCTAATCGTCAAATTGACGTCGACCCATCCTTTCTCTGACTCTCCTGTATCACTCCATGCCTTCAATTTCACTCTAGCTCAACCTAATTTACCAATTTTGCACGCCTAGGGTTTCTGATAGAGAACGTGCAAAAATTGAGAAAATAGGTGGCTAAGGAGAAGGGAACAGATGGTATTGGTTGTTGGGTGATGGGGTGATGATGGTGGAGGAGTGGTGGTGGCAGTGGAGTTGGTGGTGATGATGGTGGTGCGGCAGTTGCAGGGTGATGGTTCTGCAGAGGAGGGGTGATGGAGGAGATGGCTCGACTGTTTGGGAGAAGGGGGGTGTTTGGTTAGGTGGTAGGGTTCGGTTGCTAGGGTGTTAGGCGGATCCATCGAGTTTGATGTTCTGCGACGCTGAGTCACTGGATGCGAAGCTGGTAGGTAGATCGGACGGTGATGTGAAGTGAAGCTTGTAGCGACCGTCAGATTTTTTGATACAACGAAGTTAACGGCTCTAGATGGGGTTAGGTGTTGTAGTGTAAGGCGGAGATATCAAACGTTGATGAACAGCAAGGGAGCGACCGTTGGATTCAACTACCATCTAATCTGAAGGCTTGGAATTTCAGCGCTGTGGTGCTCGGCAGAGACTTCAGATTTTGATGCTCTATGAAGGAGCGACCGTCGGATGCTTCTGAGAACTGATCTGATGGCTGAGAACGGAGGCGCTTTTGTGTGTAGAAAATGAGGTTGTGCGCACCATTCTTTGCGGCTTCCTTGCGTGATTTCTCCCGGCTTTTCACTACTTTTCTGCTCTTTTTGCTCCGCGACTCATCCGAACTTTATTTATTACCTAAAAATGCAAAGTTAATTAATAAAAATATTTATTCTTGAAAACAATGAAAATACAGAATATGGGATAAAATGTAGAATTAATGCATAAAAGATGAGTTAAAAGCCAACAAAAAGGGATAAATATATACAATATTTGGCACTCATCAATAAGCAGTGATACCCACATCGAATCATTAAATTTGGACTCATTATTTAGTGATGTAGTAGTACCGAGTCATGTTATGACTCATATTTTTGGTAAGAATAGGACTATTGTGATGCCAAAGTAATTTTGGTCTTAAGAACCTTTACCAACCAACATGTGAAAAAACGGGGGTATAATAACCATGAATTTTATGTTGCGTCCGATTACGAAACTGGGTTGCCTTGTAAAGGATAAATTACGAATTTCGGCAAACTTCATACTTTTAGATAAATAAGGTATCTTTTCACAGAGTCTGGAAAGGAACAAACTTTGCTGAAAATATTCTAAAACGCATATTTAAGAAACCTACTTTAGTTATCTTATACATTCTTAAGTTTAAATATTAAGACTATGATAAGATAAATTTATTTTAGCACATAGATCTTTTAGTATGGATCATTTTCTCTTGCCTTACTTAGAAGTCAGATAGACTGGAAGAAGTTTTTACAAGAGCATAAGCAGTGATACCCACATCGAATCATTAAATTTGGACTCATTATTTAATGATGTGGTAGTACCAAGCCATGTTATGACTCATATTTTTGGTAAAAATAGGACTATTGGGAAGCCAAAGTAATTTTGGTCTTAAGAACCTTTATCAGCCAACATGTGAAAAAGCGGGAGCACCAGCTTCAATTTAATTCCGAGAGCACCAGCTTAAAAGTGAGACTCAATCAAAGAGTTTTTATTTCTTTCTCAATACAATCAGCAAATCAAACAGATGGAAATCTGCGAGCCTGATTGATATGATAAATAACTTAGACGGAATCAAGAATTATATCAAAGAGTTTTTATTTATTTCTCAATACAATCAGCAAATCAAACAGATAGAAATCTGCGAGCCTGATTGATATGATAAATAACTTAGACGGTACCAAAGACCAATGCCCAAGTGCCAATCAAGTTCTATCCAACAAACAGGATCGTATTTATCAACTGATTGAACTACGCACAACCTGTGATATTTCAATTATACAAACTGAAAAAGTGGGGGTACAAAAACCTCACCCAATATTTCGTTTAGCAATCTGTATGGACTAACTCCACTATACTTTCAAGAGAATCAACTAGACTCAATCTTAATAAAGTATATCAAAGAGTTATATCTCTCTTTCTCGATTCAATTCTTACTCAAGCAAATAGAAATCTGCGAGTCTAATTGTATACAAGAGAAATCACTTGAACGGTAACAAAGACCAATGTTCAAGTATCAATCAATGTAAATCAACAACCAAAGGTTGGATATTCTAATTGATTGATTCAAACACACAACCTGTGATATTTCAATTATATAACAAAATATAATGCGGAGAAGAAATAACACAGATACCAGAAGTTTTGTTAACGAGGAAACCGCAAATGCAGAAAAACCCCTGGACCTAGTCCAGATTGAACACACACTTTATTAAGCCGTTACAGACACTAGCCTACTACAAACTAACTTCGGTCTGGACAGTAGTTGAACCTCAATCAATCTCACATTGATCCAAGGTATAGTTATGCTCATACGTCTCTGATCCCAGCAGGATGCTACATACTTGATTCCCTTAGCTGATCTCACCCACAACTAAGAGTTGCTACGACCCAAAGTCTAAGACTTTAATAAACAAATCTGTATCACACAGAATAGTCTACGGTAATAGATAAATCTGTCTTCCACAGAAATACCTACGAGTTTTGTTCCGTCTTTTGATAAATCAAGGTGAACAGGACCCAATTGATAAACCAGACTTATATTCCCGAAGAACAGCTCAGTATTATCAATCACCTCACAATAATCTTAATATACGCGGCGAAAGAAGATATTGTGGAATCACAAACGATGAGACGAAGATTTTTGTGATTACTTTTATATCTTGCCTATCGGAGATATCAATCTCAAGCCAATCGTTACGATTGTACTCAAGACGATAGAATTAGTAAGATTAGATCACACAAATACAAGAAAGTAGTATCGGTCTAGCTTCAAAATCTCAATGAAGTCTTCAAGTCGTTAACCTACAGGGTACCGGTAGAAACCCAAGGTTAAAGGAGAATCGACTCTATCTTATACAACTAGTATAACACAGGAGGTGTGGGGTTTAGGTTTCCCAGTTGCTAGAGTTCTCCCTTATATAGTCTTTCAAATCAGGGTTTGCAATCAATGTTAGCTTAATAACAAAGCATTCAATATTCATTGTTAGATGAAAACCTTATTAGATTCAAGCTAATATTTTTCAACCGTTAGATCGAAAACTTAGCTTGTTACACACAAATGAAATGCACGTTTTAGGTTTGCGTAACCGTACCCAAACATGTACATTTGTTGGTCCGCGAACAGCAGCTCCGGACCTTGGCCTAGTCAAGTCGTTCGCAAACCCGATTCGCGAACAACTGTCCAGGACCCAACTCAGGTAAACCCGTTCACATACTAGGTACTCAAACAAGAGTTCCGGACCTTCTCAGGTAAATCCGTTCGCATATATACTAGGTACGCAAACAAGATTTCTGGACCTGAATCATTAAAATACAGTTCGCATACTAGGTATGCATACCATGTTGTATTCAGACATGGGTAATTATTCTAAACTATCATTGAAACATCCTTGGAAGACGATAATGGTAGTCTCATACATACCATTAGCTTCATACTTTTCAAGTGATCGAATGATCAATACGAAACTTCCGAGTTAACATCAAATGACTGTCTCACACAAATCATAAAAGATGTTCAAGGTAATTTTCACATGATCATATTTTGACTTAATATTTAGTTTCCAACAAATAGATTTTTCCAACTAAACTCGTCAAGAATACGATGACATAGCTAAAGCAAAAATCTTTCTACACATATTTCGAGAAATGGATAAGCGAGATAAACTCGGCTCGAAATATCAAATGTGTATAATGTAAAAGTCTATATAGTTATACGACTTAGTATCATTAGAAGATAGAATATAATAGACTTCCGAGTGATAGATAAGTTTTAGTCTCCATATACCTTTTGTTGATGAAGTTCCTCCAAGCTCCTCAGTAGATCTTCTTCTTCAATTGATGAACGCCGTGAAATCTAAAGATCAACTACACATTCTATCCTAATGAGAGACATAACTATAAGTAGACTAGAAATCAAGTATATAGTTTTGATCAACTAAACTTGACAAACAAGCTTGAGATAGCAACGCTTGCGAGTTTGACCGAGCAATGCTCTAACAATCTCCCCCTTTGTCAATTTTAGTGACAAAACTATCAATACATATGGATTACAAAATAAACAAACTTTGTATATTATCATCCATCATGCTTGATTTCCTTGGCTCTTCAATATTCCTTGAATTCTTCGTTACTCCAAGTACTCTAGTGATTCTGAACATGTTCAACTCAGCATCATTGTTGTTGAAGATCCGTAGCCATAAAAATAAGAAATAGGTGTTCTCAATCATTGTTATACAGTGTCACAGTATTATTCTAGATAATCAAAGTCCAATTGTATCACAATTTTGAAATAATACTATGGTGATATGTATCACTCCCCACTAGTCAATACTTCCATCTTACAATGAAAACCACTCCCCCTTACATAATGATCCATAAACCATATGTATGTAGTGTGAAACACAAAATAATTCTCTCCCTTTTTGTTAGTATAAATTGGCAAAGGTACGAAAACTACGGGATTATAATGAAATTTTCGAAAAGATACTTCATGACTAAAAGAGAACGTATCAACTTTGTTTCGATGATTTCACATAGTCGAAACTTAGTGTATTCATCAAGGAGTTTATAAAGATACAAGATAACTCCTACAGTATTCCACAGCCGCACTCCATACAAAGATATGGCAATTAAGCACAAGTTCAATCAATAACTCTCCCCCATTTGATGTCATTCCCAAGAGAATAACATGAGCGACCTTACTTCTACGAAAAAAGAAGGATTTCTTTGGACATCAACAAACCACATGGATTTGTATCTAGTAAACTCGAATAAATTAACCACAAAAATATCTTATTAATTAATTTAATTGGAAACACACAAGATAAGAAAACTTACGAATCCATACAATACTTTCACATAGAAGTGAATCGGGGAAAGATCAAAACTGCGGAATTTTTCAAAAGTTCATTCTATTTTTCATCAATATTTGCATAAAGACACAATAGACTTAACTTTTGAGCATATATGAGATAAGAACAGTTCACGAACATAAACATATATATATCTCATAAGTAATTGCAATATATGAAATCAAAAAGATTAAATACTGCAAAATCATTTTCCAAATAACTTTAGAATTTAAATAAATAAATCTAAAAACATTGCAAGATGAAAATCGTTGAAATGGCTGTGTAATCACAATAATTGTTATTCCAAACCCTATTTCTCTTTCTTAAACATAAAAATAAATTATCAACAAGAAGTTTTCTAGACATAAATAAAACCTAAAACTATGCTGAAAGACTTAGACATAGCCAGCAATAAAAGATCAAACAACAGAAAGATCATCAATTGCCTTTTTCAGTTCGGTCTTCAGAAAAACGAGATTCTTTGTTGCAATTGCAAGTTGTTCACGTACAACCCAAAAATTTCGGAGAATATTTCCAACCAAGTCAGATGACATCTTAACGGCTCTGTTGTCTTCATGATCGCATGCAAAGTTACATGTTATGGTGAGAGGATTCTCATGAAAATCAGTAACCTTGCCATCTTCAATTTTATATTCCTTCTTTCTTCCATTCATCGTGAAGTTCATCATATCCCAAGAGTGTTTCAGAACGTACATATATCTAAGAAATCAGGAATTCAGTCTTATATATATATATATATATGTTTTTACTAGGAATAAAAATCCTAGGTCACATATAGTTCTTTATAAACACGTTGGTGTTGGAACCATAGTCCGATCATAGACCTAGATTACGGGTCGTTCGTGGTCATGAATAAGGATATTCAGAACCAATGAACCAATGGAGCCTAAACCAGGAACAATTTTTGAAACGATCAACAAGGACAAGTTTAAAACTTTAGGAAAAACATCTTAGCTCAATAAATAAATTTAGAGCATAAGAGGTTTATTGAAAAACAACAAATCAGCTGCTTGTTCGAAGGAAGAATTTATTGAAGATTCTAATTGCTTGCAACAAAAAAATCATTCATATTATCAAGAGAAAATATTAACTGGAGAAAGGTTCGACAGTAAGATGATCGTTTTTCCTTTTATTTATAATAAAAGAAGAATATCCCAAGTACAACAAAGGCCACTTTCTCAAGAAGAAAATGTCTTCTTGAGAATTTTGTGCATCCTCATATGGTCTCAATGGAGGAGGCACAAACAAAAGTAGTCAGGTTGTAACATGATGAGCATTTTGCTCATCAAGGGTGTTGACTTTCTCTCCCTTTATTTCTTGAGAAACATCAGAAAAATCAATAAAGTTAGTCTCAAGAGAATCAACAGGAAAAGGACAAGAATTACCTGATGATGTTTCCTTCTTTGCCTTCCTAATGCTACGCTTGAGTCTGTTGATACTGGTCTAGAGTTTCGATACACGATTATTGATATGAATGTATCCAGGAATGGTTGATCCTTTCGATCCAAAACTTTCTTCAACCATAGACGAAGAGTTTGAAAGATTTTTCTTTTGCAGTACCATCTTTATTCTTATTGGAACACGAAGACAGTCATCTATCCTTACAACATTATCCTTTTGACAATTATTGCAATTGTGAAAACGTTTTGTATTACCCTTTACAAACAAAGGTTGGCTCATCACAACACTTTATTTGTCTAAAGGTTGGACAATTAAAACCAGTAATATGAGATACAGGTTGATCACTTCTTTAGACATCCAACCAAGAATGTTATGAAGTTTCTCATTTCGTAGACGAAAACGGCATCTCCGTTCAAGGTGACCTTTGTTTCCGAAGTAATGATAACTCAATGGAATGCCACTACCTGATCTCATGTGAGTTGTTTGGAGGTTGATGAACCTTCTTCTCTGGTACTTCAGCTGCTGGAGGTAGAACATCACTTTTGATATCAGTGAGATTTTTCTGTTGGAAAATGTTATTAGCATGAGCAACACCAATCTTACTAATACTTGGAGTATCTATTCATTTATATCCCAAACCTCGTGTATCACGATGTTTTGTACATGCTCCCAGCATAGTGGATAATTTGGTTGAGCTAGAGCTAAACTTTTTCAAGTTTTCTTTCAACAATTTGACCTTATCGTGAGCAGCAATGGGTCAGATTCTAATTTTTTTTCTCGAGAGAGAAAAATATTTTCTCTGTCACTGAAACAACTTTGTTGAGAGTCACACCTTGCTTCAGATTCTGTAAGTTTTTCTTTCAGCACAAAGAGATTTCGACGAAGATTCACATTCAAAATTTTTTGAAAGCGCATCTTCTTCACGATCTTTAAGAAGGGATTGTAACAGATTATATCCACAATCATAACCTTTAAAGAGTTTTCTCATTTTATTGTTTTCTTGACAGAGAGGAGTCGGAAACTCAGTCAAACAAGATGTTGAATTCTTTTTATTTATGAGATGGTCAAAAATCTTGATATATTGCGAGACTACCTCATCAACATATTTTTCAACATCTGAATCACTTTCATCTGAAAGTTCATCCAAATGTTCGTCCAGGCGTGTTTCCCAGTTATACACAGTTTCAGGCAATGATAAAGATGTGAGAGAATCTTCAAGTGAATCCAAGCTTTGAACCAAGTCAGAATGTTTTTGAACTGGTGATGCGTCGTTTGAGATAACACTTCTGTCCATAGAATAAGATTGAGATAACACATACTTATAAGGTTTTAGCGTGTTTTCCTACTCTGATACCAATTGAAAAGGCGGGGGTATAACAACCACACCCAATAATTCGTTCGGCAATCTGTATGTACTAAACTCCAATTTAATTCCGAGAGCACCAACTTAAAAATGAGACTCAATCAAGAATCATATCAAAGATTTTTTATCTCTTTCTCAATATAATCATCAAATCAAACAAATACAAATCTACGAGCCTGATTGATATGAGAAATGACTTGGACGATACCAAAGACCAATGCCCAAGTATCAATCAAGTTCTATCCAACAAACAAGGTCGGATTTATCAACTGATTGAACTACGCAAAACCTGTGATATTTCAATTATATAAACAAATATAATGCGGAAAAGAAATAACACAGACACCAGAAATTTTTTTAACGAGGAAACCTCAAATGCAGAAAAACCCGGGGACTTAGTCCATATTTCACCACCACACTGTATTAAGACGCTACAGACTCTAACATGCTACAAGTTAACTTCGGACTGGAATGTAGTTGGTCCCTAACCAAGTATCACACCGATTAAGGTACAATAACGTTCCTTACGCCTCGAGAACCACGTCGGATTCTGCGCACTTGATTCCCTTAGGTGATCTCACACAAAACTAATTGTTGTTACGACGTAAAGTTGAACACTATAAACAAATCTGTCTCCTACAGATATGTATATCCTTTATTCTGTTTGTTCCCTCTTTTGATACATAGATCAAGGTGAACAGGAACCAACTAATAATCTAGTCATATACTCCCGAAGAGCAGCCTAGAAATATTAGTCGCCTCACAATAACCTAACTGATTAACAGAAGAAGTTATTGTGGAATCACAAGAGTGTGAGACGAAGAACTGTCGTGATTACTTTTTATATCTTACCTATCGGAGATAAATCTCGAGTAAATCTTAGAGAAGATAAAACTCAATACGATAGAACAAGTAAGATAAGAATACACAACTATAGAGAAAATAGTTGGATCTGGATTCACGAATCCCAAAAGAAGTCTTCAAGTCGTCAACCTAATAATGGTTTTGGAAAAACTAGGTTAAAGGAGAATCCACTCTAGTTTTCAACTAGGACACGAGAAAGTGATGGAATTAGATTCTCCGGTTGCTAGAGTTCTCCCTTACATAGTCTTTCAAATCAGGGTTGCTTACAATCAAATCTAAGATAGCTTAGTAACAAAGCATTCAATATTCACCGTAAGATGAACTCCTGATTTAAGATTCAATCTAAGTATGCTTAGAATTTAAGAAATCAATATCCACCGTTAGATGGTCTTAGCTTGTTACACACAAATGGAATATACTTATATTTATATATGGGTTACCGTACCTAAATGTGCATATTGGGTTGGCTCAATAACAGTTAACCGAATTTAGCCGTATGAACACTTTTGTCTTAGACGTATTCATCTAACACTTCTAGATCAATCCATCATGATAGATAATCAAATAAATCTAATTGTGTTTCAATAGAGTTGTTCAATTGTTCACTATATTATAGAAATATATATAAACAAATAGAATCGAAATCGGTTTGATTCGTAATCGTACAAAGTACTTATACAAGAATAAATTCATGAACATTAAGCCACAGTTTGCAAAGTTTATTTGCATTCCTTAAATCATAAATGTTTTAGTCCATCAGTATGAGATTCATACATAACCGATTCAAGAACTTCACCACTGTGTTCGCAAAATTGGTTCGCGAACAACAGCTCCGGACCTTGGCCTAGTCAAGCCGTTCGCAAAACCGGTTCGCGAACAACTGTCCCGGACCCAACTCAGGTAAACCCGTTCACATACTAGGTACTCAAACCAGAGTTCCGGACCTTCTCAGGTAAATCCGTTCGCATATATACTAGGTACGCAAACAATAGTTCCGAACCTGAATCATTACAATACAGTTCGCATACTAGGTATGCATACCATGTTGTATCCAGACATGGGTAATTGTTCTAAACTATCATTGAAATATCCTTGGAAGACGACAATGGTGGTCTCATACATACCACTAGCTTAAAGTACTTTTCAAGTGATCGAATGACCAATACGAAACTTCCTGAGTTAACATCAAATGACTGTCTCACACAAATAATAAAAGATGTTCAAGGTAATTTTCACATGATCATATTTTGACTTAATATTTAGTTTCCAACAAATAGATTTTTTCCAACTAAACTTGTCAAGAATACGATGAACATAGCTAAAGAAAAAATCTTCCTACACATATTTCGAGAAATGGATAAGCGAGATAAGATCGGCTGAAAATATCAAATGTGTATAATGTAAAAGTCTATATAGCTAGACGACTTAGTATCATTAGAAGATAGAACAAAATAGACTTCCAAGTGATAGATAAGTTTTAGTCTCCATATACCTTTTGTTAATGAAGTTCCTCCAAGCTCCTTAGTAGAACTTCTTCTTCAATTGGTGAACGCCGTGAAGTCCAAAGCTCAAATACACATTCTATCCTAATCCGAGACAAGATATAAGTATACTAGAAATCAAGTACATAGTTTTGATCAACTAAACTTGACAAACAAGCTTGAGATAGCAACACTTGCGAGTTCGACCGAGCAGTGCTCTAACAACATGTCATGCCAACCTATTAGTCAAGAGTACATTTCCCTGAAGCAGACCTCAACAGTTCCGAGATATCTTTTTAGTCTATAGAGATATGAAAATCCAATATTTTGTATTTTCCTTCAAGTGTCATTTAAACATGAAACAATCATGCACTCCTACCCTCTTGATCGGGTTGTAGTTTTCATCCTATGGAAAAGATAAGAACCAACTAGAGGATTAATTCTTAGAGAAATACCTCCCAACAGGTGGGGGTATGGTGGAAGTCCATAAATAAAGAAATTTTTGAGAAGTTTCCTATTCTTAAGATGCATTTCCTCATTAAACAAATAATTAAGATTAACGTAGAATTCTTACCTAAGGATTTTGGTTTTTTCTTCATGTTCCACAAATTCTCCCTCAAGACATGAATAGTACCTTAAAGATCATATATGTTTCTTTTTATTTTCGAACTTCCCTCTTTTTTCTTATATAGGTCAGGGAGGAGATTTCTTTCTCAAGGGCCGGATATTATCTAAACAAAACCTTAAAGGTCATATTCTCCTTTCACAATAATTATCAGAATGACCCATTTATTATGCATCGAGCACTGAAGCATCAATCTTGTGTTTTTTGAAATGGTTTAGTAATTCGTCACAATAAAATTGGAGGAATAGGCCACTACTGTGCTTAGAAGAATTTTGTTTATAAGTCTAATGAGATTTTCTCGATTTGGAATTATATCGATTCTTCTCATTACAAGGCTTATGATCATGAATACGAATATTAGTTCTAATTGTTCCTTTTTTCAGTAGTTCCAATCGAGATTCCATATTATCAACCTTTTTGGTGAGTTTTTATTTTCCAGAAGAAAGTTTGACGAATGAAGACATCCTTCATTGAGCGGATTTTTTAAAAGATTAATAAGCTTTTCTGGAGTAAACAAATTAAATTTTGGAGAGATGTCAATGCTATTAGGATCGCAAACATGATCATCAAAAAAGAACGTAAGATTTCCAACATTATGAGCATTATCATCCGCTGGATAGTAATAGTTTAGAGTACCTATTAAGGATTTGATTTTCTTATGGAACTCCTTATTAGGACATACATATATTAGATGTTCTTTTCCTCTGTCTGAACCTTATTGTCCTTTAGATTACTTGGAAAGGAAGACATTTAAAGAGATCTTCTTTTCCTCTGTCTCAGAGTTTTTATGAACTGTTGTGGAAATAGTGACAGAAGAATTTAAGATATTCTCATCTTCCTTTCCAAGTGTTTCAGGACAGAGGTAGATAAACATATCATCAGGAGTAATACATAGTTATTTTTTCTAAGAGTATCTAGCCTATTATATAGTTCGTGAAAAAGCGGGGGTCTAACAACCACACCCAATATTTTGTTTAAGAAATCTGTATAGACTAACTCCAATATAATTTTGAGAGAACCAAATAATAAAACGAGCTCAATCAAGAAATATATCCAAGAGTTATATCTCTGTTTCACAATGTAATCAACAAAACAGATAGAAATCCGCGAGCCTGATTATTATGTGAAACAACTTGAACGGTACCAAAGACCAATGTTTAAGTGTCAATCAATTTATATCAACAACCAAAGGTTGGATTATCTAATTGATTGAACTACGCACAACCTATGATATTTCAATTATATAGAAAATATAATGCGTAAAAGAAATAACACAGACACCAGAAATTTTGTTAATGAGGAAACCGCAGATGCAGAAAACCCCCGAGACCTAGTCCAGATTTGAACACCACACTGTATTAAGCCGCTACAGACACTAGCCTACTCCAAGTTAACTTCGGACTGGAATGTAGTTGAGCCCTAACCAATCTCACACTGATCAAGGTACAGTCGCGTTTCTTATGCCTCTGAATCCCAACAGGACTCTCCGCACTTGATTCCCTTAGTTGATCTCACCCACAACTAAGAGTTGTTACGACCCAAAGTCGAAGATTTGATAGACCAATCTGTCTCACGCAGAAAAGTCTGTTGAATAGATAAATCTGTTTCCCACAGAAATACCCACAAGTTTTGTTCCGTCTTTCGATAAATCAAGGTGAACAGGAACCAATTGATACACCGGACTAATATTCCCGAAGAACATCCTAGTAATATCAGTCACCTCACAATAATCTTAATCGTATGGTAGCGAAACAAGATATTGTGGAATCACAAACGATGAGACGAAGATGTTTGTGACTAATTTTTATCTTGCCTATTGGAGATTAAATCTCGAGCAAATCTTAGAGAATATAATACTAAATACGATAGAATATAGCAAGATCAGAATATGCAACTACAGAGAAAATAGGTTGGCCTGGATTCACAATCCCAATGAAGTCTTCAAGTCGTTAACCTACAGGATTTTGGAAAAAACCTAAGGTTAAAGGAGAATCGACTCAAGTCGCAACTAGTATCACACATGAGTTGTGGGGATTAGGTTTCCCAGTTGATAGAGTTCTCCCTTATATAGTCTTCAAATCATGGTTTGCAATCAATGTTATCTTGGTAACAAAGCATTCAATATTCATTGTTAGATGAAAACCTGATTAGACTCAAGCTAATATATTTCAACCGTTAGATCGAACTTAGCTTGTTATACACAAATGAAAAGTGACTTCACTTACATATGAGTAACCGTACCTAAACGTGTACACCTTGTTGGCTCAACAATAGTTAACCGAAGTTAGCCATATGAACACTTTCATATCAACCTTATTCATCTTAACCATAACTAGCTCAAATGAAACTAGTTCTAGAGTTGTTAAATTGTTTATATTCCCATAGAAGTATACAAGACACAATTGCAGCAAAATCGATTTTGATTCATTTGAATCAATTCATGAACATTATAGCCACGGTTTGCAAAAGATTGCATTCCTTAATATATAAATATTAGTTCATGAACAAACCGATTTTAAAACATAACCTACTCAAGTATGCAAACGGGTACGCATACCTAAGTGGCCGGACTTAGTTTGGGTTCGCCAGTATATGCATACCTCCAGAATTAGTTGAATTTCCAGACATGAACTTTATGCCAGTACACATACGGGCATGCATACTAAGTTCCCGGACTTTCATTAAACTAACCAGTACGCATACGGGTATGCATAATATGGTTCCCGGACATGGAATAACTTGCAACAGTTAGCAACAAGTACGCATACTGTGTTATATCCGATCATGGTTTCTAAAATCACATTTCAATCATTGAAACATTCTTAGAAGACGACAATAGTTGTCTTACACAAACTATTAGCTTCAAAGCAATTTTCAAGTGATCGAATGATCAATACGAAACATTCCGATAAAACATCAAATGTCTGTCTCATACAGATCATGTAAGATGTTACCAGGCGATTTTCACATGATCATCTTTTGACTTTCATCAAGAATATAAGATGAACTTGGTTAAAGCGAAAGCTTACCAACACCTATTTCTAGAAATGTGTAAGCGAGTTAAACTCGGCTCGAAATATCAAATGTGTATAATCAAAGTATATATAACTATACGACTTTTGTCTCAAAATAAGAGATAGAGTAGATAGACTTTTGAGTGATATATGAGTTCAAGTCTTCACATACCTTTTGTTGATGAAGTTCCACAAGCACCCCTTAGTAGTTCTTCGTCTTCAATCGATGAACACCGTGAAGTCTAATGCTCAACTGCACTTACTACCCTAATCCGAAACTTAGCTATAAGTAGACTAGAAATCAAGATTTATAGTTTTGGTAACTAAACTTGACAACAAGCTTGAGATAATAACAATTGCGAGTTCGACCAAGCAGTGCTCTAACAGTTCGTGATCAAATATCTTTAACTTTCCAATGAGGCTGCTTCTGGAAAATGTAGAAATATCATTTCATTCATTGATGGAATGTTTCTCTATAGAGCTAGCAAAGATCTCAGAATTTTCATCGTGATATCCTTTTCAGAGATAGTATTACATAACGCATGAGAGGCATTCAATATTTCAGATAATTTGTGATTAAATTCCTCAAACGATTATTCGTTAGACGTATAAGGGTTTTCTTAGTCAGAAGTTAGGTTTTGAATCCTTGCTTCCTAATCTGAGATATTCTCTTCAAATACGGTCTCTAAGATATCCCAAGCTTCTTTAGACGTAGTGCATATACACAAATGATGTTGAAGGTCTTGGATTATGGCGTGGATAAGAATAGCCTTCAATCCATCATAATTATGCTTTGCAACACTGATTTCATTTGCATTATACTCATATATTCCTTAGCAACAGTTTTCTTTCTTCTAAGACTGTTGGAAAAGTATAGCCTTTGACTACTTGTACCCACATTTGGAAATCGTGAGCTTGCAAGAAGAACGTATAGCTATTTTCCACCATAAGTAATTTGTTCTATCGAAGGCTGGTGGTACGTTAATAGATATTGAATTCTTGTCCGTAAATATATAATTGTTAGGTTTGACAGTTTTTTCCTTCTCTTGTACCAATTGAAAATGAGAGGCTACCATGTACACCACGAACTTTTTCGTTCGGCAACCTGCATGGAAAAAATCTAATACAATCACCAGTAGGTCAAAGAAAAGACTTTTTCTCTTTCTCTTCCATAATTGATTTCCATTTAGATATACAACCAAGGTTTGTAAAACTGTTTTCAGTAGACAAAGTCCAACAAACCCCACGGATACAAAACATTTACACTCTTATCAAAGAGAAGCCGAGATCACTAACCACCTCTTAAAAACATTCCAAACAAATCAAAAGATAAGTTTATATATCTATTTTAAGGAATCACAAAGTCCGAGATGAAAAGAAATTTGTGATTTCTATCTACCTTGTTCCTGATCTAAAGTTTGTGAACACCAATAACCAGTAGAACTAGATCTGGATACAAGAATTATCGGGTAAAAAGGTAGTCTGACCCTTCTTCATGAATCCCTAAGTGAAGTCTTCAAATTCGTAACCTAGAATACATTTTTGCAAAGAAACCTAGGTTACATAGGATGACGCTAGCTTTGCAGCTAGGATATAAGAGTGTCAGGATTAGGAAATCATGTAGCAAAAGTTCTATGTACGGATTTTCAAGGCCACAGATCGCACTGAATTCAATCTAAGTTTAGCTTGAGATTCAGGAAAGCACTTTCTCAGTTTAGATGAAATTCTTAGTTAGGAATTCCTGTAAGAATGTGAAAAGTCTATCGTGAAATCACTCAAAGAATATGCAGTATGGTTTAGGGTTCTAGAACCGTGCACAATGATATTTCATATGGGTAAATATGCCTTTGAACCGTGCACAATAGCTTTTCATCTTCGGTAGCACTCTGTAACTTCGCCCAGGGCAGCCACTACGTGTGGTAAATGGTAATCCTGACATTTCTTTAATAACTTCTCTCAGGGAAGCCCTTTCTCAATTCAAAAAAAATAAAAAATTATAAGATTTACTCTTCCACGTGTCTTGTACGTTTTTTTGGATTTCACCATAAGACTAGATCCAACTTCTTTCATTAACCAAACCTTTCTATACACAACTGGATGTAGCTCCCACATAGTTCATCTACGTCAATATGTATAATTCTTAGCAGAATGTGACTAGCACTGCCGTGTCCTTTAAAAATACAGTTTTTCTTGTGGAAAGACCTTCGACACTTTGAACCATATCCAATTCGCCAAGACCGACATCTACCCCCGATGCAGTTCTGACTCGGAGAAGGATTCCGACCTTCGACACTTTGAACCATATCCAATTCGCCAAGACCGACATCTTCCCCTGATACAGTTCTGATTCGGAGATCGTTGCTCACATTGTGCTTCACCATCAAGTTGCTGAAAATTTTAGGCATTCTGATACAATTGTAACTGATGAATCTTCTGGTATTTCATGCCCTCATGTAATACCTCTTTAGTAGTTTAATAAATTCCATGCTTTAAAAAAAATCTAAAATTTGAATTTGCTTTAGCTAAGAATATAAGCGATATTTTGATCATTCTCTTGCGCTTGATATACGTGCTCCGACTACCAAACTAATGTCACAGAAAAACGATTGATTAAGCATTATTCCCTGGAACTTAAACCGGACTGTTGCGGTGAGGAATGGCTTGATAAACGTGCGTACTGAATTCACCATCTGCCAGCTTTCAAAGGGTCGCAGTTTTTGTGAGAGCAAATGAAACAGTGAGATCCCGTTCCTTTACTTCCAATACTATACTGAATTCTTTTATCCAATTCCTATCATGCCAGTATTTCTTACACTCTTTTAATGTTGTCTTGTTAGATCTTTCCCACATGCAAATATTCATCTTCTTTAATGACCATATATCCACACTGTGACCTGGAAGATAACAATACACTTCAAAGAAGGACCCTAATCCCAAAACTAATCACAATTTGATTGATCAGAGGAGATAAAACAGAAACATGGATTCTAATACAACAAATATTCATGTACGTATTTACATCTCTACCCAAATTTTGTTAAAATAGCTGTGACCAGAACAAGATCATGCTCCAGGTATAGAGTACGGAAGAAGATCAAAGACAATTGAAAGAGAGTAAATATGTATCTTGCGGTTGTCGTCTTGGTGATTTACTATAGTTGAACGTATTTAGTTTTGGGTAACTTGGGTCGCTGGGTTTCCATGCTTCGCAAGCTTCTTCAGGATACAAGCCATGGCGATTTTTGCACCTAGGGCAGAGTGACCACGAGAAAGACAAACAATACCTCCAAGGAGAAGCAAGCCATTAGCTATCGTTTTCTTTGAAGGTTTTCTTATGAGTTTTTTCTTTTGGTTTACTTCTTCAATCCCCTGTCTAACAATGCCACCAGTCGAAGTGCCCACAAGAAGGGAGCGGTCAGTTGTCTCAGTTGCTGTCTCTAATTCAGGTGGAACCTAAATGAAAAGAGAAAAAAAGGGGTAAACCTAGTCAGAATCTTTTGAATGATGATTTTGGAACTTCTAGAGGTACTCAGAACACAGATGATGCATAAAACTGAAATTCCATGGATAAAATTGTACCTTTCGCATAAAAGTTACAGCGTTCTTGACTGAACTTGATTGAGGGCGCATGACGGGAGAATATTTTCGCAGAGCAGCATCCATCTTACACACATAACTCCATATGCCTTTGGAAAAAGCAAGTTTTGCCATCTCCACGTTTAACCCAGCATCTTCTTGGTGCACTAATTTGATCTCACATGCATTTCGACCAGGAACTGAAATTATGCAATTCAAGTAAGCAGTGAAGTTGTTAAATATCAAGTGACAACTGATAAAAAGCCTTGAAATTAGTAAAAGTGAGGAGATAAACATTAGGTCAAATCTGGGAACTTAAACAAACCAGGGAAGTACATCGATTCTCCTATTCAAGTGGTCATTTTAAGCCTACATCTCGACACTATGAATCTTAAGATCCACCAAGATGGGAGGAGCTCGGTCAATTCCAATGGTTCAAGTTTCCAAGTGCAACGTTACAAGACCAAAATATTAGCAGTACTCTAGTATTGAAAATGGTACTATACTCATGAAGCACTTTACTGAGACACCTGGGACTTTTTCCCATGACATCGTGTGCCTAATGGTACAAAGCTAAAGGAAGGATTTGAGTTCAGATTGTTGAACTCAGTATGAGTTATTTAAAATAGCTGACAGAGATAGTTAGTGTATGAAAACAATTGCACATGGATCACCGATCACTTGCCTTTCTTGATTCTCCAGCCTGATCTGAAGACTCCAACACGTACATATTTCTTCTGTCTAGGTACCAAAGCACTTTCACATTCCTGAACATAGCCATCAAAGGAATGTCAAGAACTAAAGGGCAAGACAAAGCGAAGAAAACATCAAAAGAGCACAGGAACTCGGCAGGGGTGTTTAAAGATTAAGTAAAATAGCATCCAGCTTCACAGAATGAAGAGTATTCAAAAGCCCCAAATCATAAAAAGTGAGCTCTGAAAATTTACATCAGAGTCAATACTTCTAAAGAAGAGAAAGAAGATATCTGTATATTGCATATCTGTTTGTCTTTCATGCATTTCAAAATAGAACATTTCTAGATTTGATAGTGGGTTTGCGAGCTGCAATATTGATGTTTCCTAATATATCATAACAAGGTAACATTTGAAGATTGGTAGTACTAACCTTGATAAAACAGTAGAAAGTCTTATCTTTGCCTTCCCACATACGCCAGGCTAAAACATACTCCCTTGGTGTCAACAGTGGAAACTTTTTTATCGTCCTTCCCATTTCTACTCCACTAATATCATCAATCTGCAATTGATCATCCTCCACGATCATCTTGTCCCACTGTTTCCTATACTCATAATCCATGTAAAAGTCTCTTAATACCTCAGTTGAACAATTCTCAAATACTGTCACACTCAGGTATTTCAAAGGACCATCCTGCAAACCCAAAATTATAATCAAACGTCAGTAAGAAAGTTCAAACAGTTTACTGAGTTCAAACAATTTGACCAACCAATAAGCAACAATCATTCAATTAAGAGAGATAAAAGACAGTATCACAGACCTTAGGCTTGCAATTCTTGACACTATAAGTAACACTACTGTTTCTTTTGTCCACGACATTATTCCATTGCACATTCTCCTCGCCCTTTTCATCCAACTCATTTATTAAATTTCTTAAGTCCGCATCAGATACAATTCCTGATATACTGCATCAAAACATTAATATGTTAATAACAGTTAAATATGTACATAGCATGCCTTATCTCATGTCAAAAACGAGGTACAACATTATAACCAACACCATACAGAACGGAAACTCCTTCCTCACCTCCCAAATGGTTTGACAATTGTTCTCAGATGAAATGCACACATACATAAACATACCAAATAAAACATATAAACTAATATACATTCATATACTCAGAGACAGTCTACAAATCAAGAACCAACGAAAAAATAAAAGCACCAACCCGGCGACAAATACACCATTACCAGAACACGAATAACACATTGCACACTGTGATTTACCAAACAGTAACAAGTTTCCACTAGTTGAGTTGATCAAGCACTTGGTGGTTATGCAGGAGGTCTGCCGTTTAAATCCCACTTGCACCAGATTTGCTGGAACTTGTAGGTAGCAAGACTCTTTTTCAAAAGAGTTGTTTAAACTAAACAAAGAAAAAACTCCCCAAACAATAAAAACATATTATGATCAAGTAACTCAACTCTGCTTAATGACAAATAATAAGCTATGATCCCAGAATAACTTAAAAACATTTAGTCTCTTAATATTCTCCTCACCTAGGCATTACAACCACTTCTTTCAACACTACATCACAATTCCCCAAAACAGATTACTGCTATCTACACAATAAATAAGACCTCGATGGCAATCCCACACAAATCGGGTTTGTGAGAACAACAATCAACTGTTTCAACTCAATCAGACTCCCAAATGTTTGTGAATTTTGCATCATCATGAGCTAAATCCATAAATCAAGCAAAAATGATCCAAACAAAGCAGAGCTTGATTTTTTTTACCTGGTTTGTGAATTTGGTTCAAGTGAAGCTGCCCCAGTAGTCCCAGTAGTAGAAATGACTTGAACTGATCTATTATTGTAACGATTACTGATAAAAGCCCTAAGAGATTGGCAAAGTAAAATAAAAACTAGGGCAAGGATTGTAAACCATACTTTTTGGGAATTCCCCTTCCAGAAATTTTCATCCAAAACTAGAAATCCGCCCAGATAATCAAAAACCTTAGATTCTGCCATTTTTCAGTGTAGACAAGATGAAGTTATCCACTTCTCATCCTCACCAAGTCATCTTCTTATACTAGACATAGGAGCCATCGCCATCTCTCATTTTCAGTCGCACTTTATTTACTTGGGAAGGAAACTTAATACTATTAAAAAGGGACTCCATTTAGATCCACGAGATACTGTTTGGATGGATATATTTGGTAGGGCTCGGATAAAATCATAAGCCCAATGTAAAGGGCCCAGGCGGCTGTTTGGATTTTGCAAAAAATTAGTGATAAAAGTTAAAACGATGAGATAACGTGAGAAATGAGAATAACCATTTCGACAGGCCCACCTCCTCCTAAGATAAAAAAAGATGTGGTTGAGTGACTAACTATTATTCAAAACAGTCAAGCCATTGTTGGTGGAAGATAAATTGTAGTTGTCGATAACCGAAAGCCCTTTTGTCCGGAAGCAAGTCTCGGCTAGGTTAGAGACCATTTCGTAAAGATTTATCTCATAAAAGTGTGGCAAAGAGTTTTTACGCCGGCTTGCATGTGTGCCGCGTTCGTTTTTGATACATATGGTGAAGTAGGCACCACTTCAATGGGATTACGCCTTCGCGACCATTGAATCGGTGTATCTACTTAATCCATCTCCTAGCCGCGGGGCTACGGGGGGAGTCCCCTTCACAATCCTGCTAGCTGTAGAGCTACTAGAGGGAGTCCCCCATTCACAATTCTCTCGTGATGGTTTACATGTTCACGGTTTACACATTCCTTCTTAAAAAGACAATCGAAAATAAGGGGGACGTAAATAGGGGGTCAGTTCACATACCTAGTAGACATACCTCATCCACATGGATCGCTGCTCTCCACGCATTTATGTCGGACGCCAGCTCTTTCTCTATGTCCCACCGGCTCAGATACCTTTTAACAATCATCCTATGTCAGTTTCGATCGGCCTCTACGCGTCATCCTTTCCTTCCGTACGTTTGATGCATCCTATGTGGACTGGAGCATCTGGTGGTCTTCGCTGGAGATGCCCAAACCAACACAGTCGATGTTGGGTGAGCATATCCTTGATTGGTGCTACCCCAAGTTTGTTGTGTATGTATTCATTCCTGATACGTTCATGCCTCGTGCGTCCGCAGTCCCACCTCAGCATCCGCATTTCTGTTGTGTGCAGTTGTCTGATGTGTGGGTTTTTAGTCGCCCAACATTCCGCTCCATATAGCATCAAAGGTCGGATCGTCGTTTTGTAGAACTTTCCTTTCGGTTTAGCTGGGACCTTACGGTCACAGAGGACTCCCGTCGCCATTCTCCATTTCACCCATTCTTCTTGGGTTCTATATCGAATGTCCTCGTCGATATCACCATTACTTTAAATCATTAATCCTAGATAGCAGAAGGATTCTTTCCTTGGCACTGTTTTCCCGTAAAGCAACCCATCCCCAACATCAGGCTTGGTGTCGTCGAAATCGCACCTCAGGTATTCCTTCTTGGTCCTACTAAGTCTGAAGCCCTTCGATTCTAGAGTTTGCCACTACCACTCTAGATTATCCTCTACCTCTTTCTTTGATTTTCTAACTCGATTGAAAAATTGTAGTTGCCAACAAAATAAAATATAGCTACCCGGTGATTTTTTTTTTATGATGAGGGTTAATAGCATGACGGGATGTCAGCTGTTGAGACGACATTAGAGTTAATGGTATTAAAGGATAAATGATTGTAAGAGAACTTTATGAATATTATTATCTGAAATAGGAAATACGGGCTTTCCTTAAAAGGAGATAACGTTATTGTTTTTGTTGAATCAAATCGGCCTTGTCCTTAGAATGGAACAAGGTACCAAAAATATTTTCCTGGGTACCTGAATCATACTATGATGAGGATATAAAATCACCAATAATAAAGGAGGTTGTTGTTGTGCAGCAAACTTATTCAGATCTGAAAAGAAGAGGGTACCCAAATATACCTCAATCTAAAACTTTTCCACCTATAAGTCCTTTCTCCGAAAGTGATTGTCTATGGACTGAGTCGAGACAATAAAACTAATCGGTTCACACTTCTTGTGATCGTCTATGGATACGAGATCGGGACAATATAACAACGAAGTATGTTTACTTGATAATAGGTTCGGACTTAACCGAACACAATAGGATTGCTATCAAGTAAATAGGAATTAAGGTTTGTGTAATTTACTTTAAATTACAATAACAACAATTAAATTCCGTAAAATAAAAGTAAATGACACAACAAGATTTTGTTAACGAGGAAACCGCAAATGCAGAAAAACCTCGGGACCTTGTCCAGAATTGAATACTCTCAGGATTAAGCCGCTATATGATAGACGCATTTATGTGTCTATTTTGTTCTCAATGTTATGTATTGTTAGACTCGATTAAGTACTTATTGTGTTATTTTGTGTTCTTGTAGGAAATTTTAGAGAAATAAGCCCTTGCGGCGAAATGGGCTCAAAAAGCAGTGTTTTACACCCCGGAGAAATGTATCGTAGGCACCCCAGAAATGCACCGGAAGCGTCCCAGAAATGTCCCGGAGGAACCCAGAAAAATTACTATTTCCACCCCAATTGATATTCGCACCCCAGCACTCTGGATAAGGGGCACCTTCTTCAACAATTTGAATTTGTGTTTTTGGCGGGAAATGAAGTTTTCAACTGGCAGAATTTTGATTGTCAAAATGAATGGGTTAGAGTGCGATTCAATCGCTGAAAATTGGCAGAAAGATGTGATTTGGCATAAGGAACAAAGTTTGGGTGGTGGTTTCGATCAAATTTGGCTGGAATACGTGTTTTGATTCTCGAGTTCAAAACAGGGCAAGCATGCACTGGAGGATGATAATCACGCGTCATGGAGAGTTATGGACGTGTTCTGATGATGTGGAATGGCTCGAGCATCACTTTGGGTCGTGAAGAATCGATTTGGAGCGTGGAGGGAGGAAGTTTACGCAAGAAATTCCAAGTTTGGTAAGAAAATATTCGGAAAATATTGTTATTCACTGCCCACATAATGAAGAATTATATTGGAGTTCTTGGCGAGATTTGGAGTTGTTGTTGGGTATAAATAGTCTCTTTGGGTCTACTAGAGAGGGTGTCGAGAGTTTTGGGAGCTAGGGAGAGCTAGAGAAGACGAAATCAGATTTTAACAAAACTCTGTTTCTGCTGCTGCATGAAGATGAACACGAAGAACAATAGACTGTAAAAGACTGTCGTTCTTCAACAGTGACAGCGACAGTGGAGTGTGGGTCGTAGTTTCCCAAGACTATATCATTTTATATGTATCGTTCTTGTGTGACGCTTCCTGTGGGTCGCACATTAGCTGTTTACACCATTTTCTCTTCTTCTCATCATTTGTAAACCATTTTTGAGCCATAATAAATTATTTTGAGAGCATTTATACTATGATGAGCTAATTCCCTCGTAACCAAGGAAATGGAGGAAGCTATTCACGCAACATAAATGGGTAACTATTTCATTTAATTATATAATTCACCTAATCGCTGCTTTTGCAGAGTTTTAAATTGTTTGAATGATTGTCTTAATTATTTGTTATTCAGTTTGATAGGTTATGCTTGGTTTAATCTCTTGATAATCTATGCTTAAGGTTTACAAATAATATTTGAGAATCTGTATGATTGATAGTGAATTAAAGATAAAAGAGGACTTAAGAATTGAATAGAGTTTTGAAATATTTATAATTCAATTTTGCATAATAGTGGAATCTAGTGTCTTGGTTACCTCTCGCACCCATTGTTAATAATTTTGTATATAATTTTATTAAACCTTTAAATTTAATCTTCACAAGTCCGAGAGTTTGAACCTCATTACTACAACCCACGAAAAATCACTAATCACTATACAAAATCAAACCAACTTCGTATAGTTGATACCAAGCAACTAAACCTATAGTTCACCTAGTTCCGTCCGTATTCCCACGCCTCCAACTTGTAATAAGTCACGTACTTGGAAAAATTCCTTTGGTTCGTATTCCAAACAGTAAAGGAACAACAAATCTGTTTGGTAACAACTCTTTTCAACCAAGTGATGTGAGTTCGACAAATGGCTCTTCCGTTTATCCAAATAAACTCCTTTTTCAGGTCCTTAGATCTATCTAATAACAACTACCAAAGTAATTGTCAAGATTTTGAAATCAATACTTTGAATCACAAAGAATTATATTGATGCCGATCTACTCAACTAATTAATCCAATCTACCAAAAAGATAAACCAATTATAGTTGGATCCTCTTTAACCGAAACAAGATTGTGCACACCAAAGATTATGAACCAAAATCAGAAATCTTCTTCGTCTTCAATCTTCTTAGATCTTCAATAAACACCTGCACATAATCAACTTGAATATCTTGTGATCAATCAAACACAGAACGGAGTCTGTTAACAATGGATTATCAGAAGACGTCTTTAGATCTACAAACAGTCTAAAGATCCCCGTCGAAACTTCGATCTAGTTTGAGTGAATCTTATATCAGAAGAGAAGATTCTCAAGTATAAACAAACTAGGTGCAATCAAAGCTCAACAACCGTTAGTCAATCAAATCAATCGAAAACTAATAATAAACCGCAATTATATAGTTTCCCACCAACGGTACTTATGGAGCTTCTGAATCCCAAAGAAGTCTTTAAACCGAGCGGCCGTAAGAGATTTCTCCTAATTAGGTTACTTTCCTCTCCGAATAGGAGGCTCCATCAGTAACAACACAACTAGGTAGTTTTGCTGGCTCTGAGGATTAGTTTGCTTGAAATGAAAACTTTGATATTTATAGACCAAGGAAGTTTGGATACCAAGGAATATCCAAAACCGAAAATATTCTCAAGATATGCAATATATTTCCAAATTCGGTTTCCATAATTCCTGGAAATGCTTTGTCTAAATATTGACCGAAATCTCTTAGAAAATATATAACTAGTAAATGCACATTACTAATTTTTATTTTCCAAATATAAAATTAAAAACCTTAATTAAAAGATTCTCAATTTATTTTCCGATCCAGGATTTTTTCCTTTAGCTATTAAGGAATATCTTTGAACAATAAAAGATAGGCATTATTACACATGCTCAAAGTATGTCGAAGTCTTTACTTTGTAAGTCCTCTTTCATACTTACAATCTTGAAAACTATTTGCCACACTTCCAAACAAGTTTAGAATTGGTTCATCTGACTTTCAAGAACTATGTGATTGATTAAGAACACTCAGTCATTGATTAAGAACACTCAATCACCAAACATGGGTTTCACGGTTCTACCAAAACAAGTTTAGGTTATACCTCCATGTGGGTACTGGAATTAGTCACACTAGCTTTCCAAAATTCGGTTGACTAGGTACTAGGATCAGTTCCCACGTATATATGGTATCTAACTTGTATTTGTTGCACATGTCCATAGGATTGGTTCCTAATATCTAAAAACGTGTTGCACGTGTTCATATGATCGGTTCCAAATATCTAGAAACTTGATGCACCTCTTACAAGGATCGATTCTCCTTTGTGATCGGTTGCACTCTTACTAGGATCGGTTCCCCTTTTCCTAGAGTTAGTCATACCAATTACAACAAATCGATCATACCATCTCAGGTGATTACTTAAGATCGGTTTCACTAATCAAAGTCATACCAATACAAAAGTCAGGCCTTGTGAATAGTTTTACCAAGAACATAAACAAGTCATGAGCGGTTATACTAATCACACATATTGGTAGTTCAAAAGATATGCAATGAATAACAATACCAATAGGCCTAGGGATTTCCCTTTCGATTCACGAAACGAGTTCATGAATTTACTTCCTTTAAACGAATGTAAAACATTGTTTCCTATGATGAAGTCTTTACCTCATACCCATACATAATCACAATAGCATTCAAACGATTATGTCGATGTCTTATATACGAAGTTCAAAAGATAAGCGTTATACTTCGTATTGTATTCCTTAATACTACGTCTAACTAGAGTATAATCATTCATGCTTCGCAGTTATGTTTTCAATATGCATGACTTGAAAGATACGTTAGGGAATGAAACAGTTCAAGTCAAATATTACTAACCTCAAGTGAAAGGATAATGTTGTCGTTGTAGATCCTTACTTCTTCAAGTCTTCACGTAATACTTGTAATGTCTCATATCCTAATACTTTCAAGATAACCTATACGAAGTTGACTCTAGTACATAATCAAGTGACTTTTTAAATGAGTTTTGGATCACTAAAATATTATGACCAAACTTGACATACCAACGCTTGGTGGGTTCAACCGAGCTATGCTCTAACAAGATCGATTACTTACTTTGGAGACTGAGTTATCGTATATCAACACTCAATTGACTATTGATGTTGAAAAAAAGAAAGATTCAAATATCTTTGTTATTAATCAGGTTGGCGTTGTGAATAATCATGTTGTATCTCTTTTTAAACATCTATGCTCGATCCAATACTTAAATCAGGTTCTCATTCAACAGATCCACCTCGATCCTATTTCTATGTCTAATACTTCAAACTCAAACCAGTTCCGAGATCTTACTCACAATTCTACATATTGTAAGGATTCAGGTGACCATTCTAGAACTAGTAAAATTAATTTTGCTAAATTATAGACTCTAACCTAGTTTCAATTCATGTTAAGGGTAAAATATACCCTTGTTTAAAGATTACCAAAAAATGCAATAAATTTATCGATTGGATACTTTTGTTGGTGATGTTTGGTCAATTTAACGGTTTTTTATTTTGAATATAGTTATGTTGGTAGTTTCAATAAATTATCTCAGACTATGACAATAAAAGAATATAAATCTATGAAACCTTGAAAACTTTTATGAAAACTAATAATAAGTACGTCTGCGTAATATTTAATATTAAGCTTTATCAGCGGCTTAAAGGATGAAATCCGCAATTCAGTACAAATGTTCAAGCCTACTTCTGATGTTGATGTTTTTTACCTTGCACGAACAGAACAAGCATCTGATGATTTACAAACTAAGATATCTAAAGTATAGACCCTTTTCTAGACCATTTACATCATTCACAACCCAATTTGTACCCTCTTCTTTCAATACCAAACCCTTCTTACCACCATTGTGAAAATGCAAGGGACACCAATTACACCCAACTTTTTCGTTCGGCAACATGTATATACAAAAATTAACACAATTGCAAGAAGACCAACTAAATGATCCTTGAAAACACTAGCCTACTACCAGACTTCAGACTGGAATGTAGTTGAGACCGTATCCACCCTCCAAGCGATTCAGTTACAGTCGTGCTCATTACGTCTATTGAATCTCGCAAGGTTCTATGCACTTGATTCCCTTAGATGACTTCATTTACATCCTAAGAGTTGCTTCAGCCGAAGTGAAGACTTTTGATACCAATCTGCCTCTAACAGATAAGCTTATGTGATTTTCGTTTAGATCAAAAATCAAGGTGTGGAAACCTGTTTGCAACATCAAGGTAGGAAACCTCACAAATCCTGAACTTATGACTCCCGAAGATCAGCCTAGATTCTTAACCACCTCTCAATAACAATCGTCGAAAGATCAACTAAGATCAGTCTTTAGATATTTATCTTGAGGAATCACAAAATCTGAGGCGAAAAAAACTTTGTGACTACTATCTATCTTGCCTGAAAGAGATTACAAAAACCTCGATAACAGAAAAACAAGATCAGGGTTCACGAACTATCAAGGTAAAGATAGTCGAACCTGGATTAACTAATCCCCAAGCGAAGTCTTTTTAGTCGTAGACCTAAAAGTTCAATAGAGGCGACTCTAGAATCAACTAAGACACAAAGTGTCAGGGATTGAGTTTCCCAGTTGACAGAGACGCTCTATTTATAGTTGTCAAAGACCAGGGTTAGCTTAGAATTCAATCTAAGATAACTTGATAATCAAGCAAACAATTCAAACTACAATAGAAGACTATACACATAGGTTCGATTAGAACGATTTCAGTAACCGTGTATAACGACTGTTCGGTTTGTCAAGTTAGCCAAAGAACTAAAATTTATTGATGTTCATTTAAACACCTAAGAAATTAATCATGATTTAAACACGTAAGTGTTTTAATAAATCAATGAAGTGTTAGAAGTGTTTCTAGCAATGTTAAACATATTAAAATAATGAGTCTTTGAGCACGTGCTAAATATTTTCAGGACAATTGGTATAACGGTTTCCCAACCGTAGGTCTCGTTCACAAGTCAGGGTGCAACGGTTCGCGAACCGAGTTCGCCAACCCTACTAGACTCCGGAACTGACCACTGATAGACACATTTTTGTGTCTGATATAATCTCAATTGTATATATTTTTAGTGCTCGATTTTGTATTTATTTTGGCTTTTTATGTCTTTGTAGGTGTTTTTGGAAAAATAAGATTTTGCGGCGAAATTGGCTCGAAAAGTGTTTTTTACGTCCATGGGAGGACATTTGCTATTCGGACCCTCACTTTGGATAAGGGGTAACCTAATTACTAAGGGGCATACCATTTCCAAGCATCTGCTAGTCGCACCCCTACTCTGGATAAGGGGAAACCATCTTCAACATTCAAAAATCAGGTTTTGGCGGGAATAAAGTGTAGTTAAAGAGCAGTTTTGGCGATCATGATTTGGAGGAGTTTGAGGTCGATTAAACCTCTGATTTTCATAGGATAGACTCTTTATGGGTCTAGGAATCTGATATGGGTGTTTAAATCGATTAGATTGGGCTCAAACGACAGATTTTTCTCACAACAAGAAAATATGGAAAGTCACGTGTGTGACCTGTTTTAGGGAATTTTAGAGTGATTAAAACGCTGTAAACCTTCCCAAGGATTTGTATCTATCTAAGGAAGAGCTTAGAATAAAAAGGAAAGCTCAGAAACGCGTAGAAATCCTAAAACAAGAAATTGTCGCAACTTGGCCGTGAAGAGAAGGAAAGAGATTTTGGAAGATTTGGGAGAGATTTAATCGGTATTTTTGATATAAATAGATGTCTTGGGTCATATAGAAGAGGTGTCGAGAGTTTGGGAACCTAAGGAGAGCCAGAGAAGAAGAAATCAGAGCTTTACCAAACTCTGTTTCTTCTGCTGCTGCTGTTGAAGAAGAAGAACAGCCGAAGAACATTGACCCTCGATAGACAGTCGCAGAAAAGTATCGCTGTTTAACAGCTGAAGAACATTAAGCTGTTCAGGGCAGTCTTATTCTAGGGTCTTAAAATTAGCGACAAAGCAACAGTTTTTCTGTAACAGTTCCATTGTAACAGCTGTTTTGCAACACTAATACACTGTTGCAAACAGTCTGTGTTATTACTTTTCACTATTTTAATCATCTTTTGAGCAACAAACACATATTTTGAGATCATGATTAATATGAGGATCTAAACCCCAACACTGGGATGACGGAGGAAGCCATATTTCATACGTGTGGTAATTATATTTAATTCTTTTTATGACTTTTTGCATTAATTTAATCGTTTTATGATTTTTCTTAATTAGTTGTGAAGTCGTATGATGATGTATGCTTGGTATAATTTCTTTTGATGCATCATGCTAGTGATTTACAGTTAATCTTTTTAAAATCTACCCTGGCAAAGAATTAGAGTCAATAAACAAGAGTTATAATTGTCTAAGAATTGATTTTTGAACCACATGGTATGAGGTTTGGTGGAATCCTGACTCTCAGTAATCTCTCAACATTGTGACAAACCTTGTGTATATATTTTCTTTATTTTTATTGTTTTCAATTATTAAGTCTGAAATTGAGTCTACACAAGTCCGAGTTGAACGAACTTTATTTACCACTTAAAAAACTACATCAATTTTTGGCGCCGCCGACGCGGATTTGTATTTAGATTTGTTTTAGGCTTATTTTTATTTTTATTATTTTTTGTTGTTTTTTACGTGTTTTGGTATTTTTCGATTCTTTTCAGATTTGGAGCGAAGCTACAAGGAAAGAAAAAGTGCTATAAAAGGAAAGCATCGCCAGAGAAGGAAAGAAAGGAGGAATCTGAAAGGAGTGAAGAAGAAGATTTTGTATATAGTTATTTTGTTTTATTTTTAGAAACTGTCAATGGGGTTTCATTTTTGTAATTTTTCTTTTCCTTTTTGGACATTTTTATTTTTAAACCCTAAGGAAGGGTTAAAATTAAATATAAACTGTTTGCAGGGAAGGACGACAGTTACGATACTGTCTCGGCCCCTCGGGTTCGTACACTGACATAGGAGTCGGTGGCCTGAGTCGACTTCAACGGTTCATCGCCCGTCTGATACGGGAGGTAAGACTCTATCCACCCACGAATACCCTGTCAGTGGGTTTTATTTTGTGTGACAACTCACACCCCTGCAGTAGAATGTCGAACCGGTATTACAATAGCCAATACAACGAATATCCGACTGAGTTTCAAAATGGACGTTACTACTTTGACCATAGTGTGAATAGTGGTTGGGAACATCAGCCTTTTGAAGATTATGGTCCATACCATGGTGAGCCCAATTGCTATCCACATACGCACCGGTCATATGAGCAAAATTCTTATATTTCTCCTTTAGAAGAGTCTCTCAGGAAATTAGAAGAGTCGACACGTAGGATAGCTGAGATGAATAACTTAGTTTATGACGAAAGAAAACTTTCTTTAGAGGAATCCCTCAAGCTGATAGCTGAGACGAACGGAAGAATTGCTCGAAATAATCTTAATTTTCAATATAGTGTCTCCAATAATACCCTTGAAAATGAGGATAGTTATTTGCATAAACAGGATGACGAGGATAAAATTGGTTACACTACTTGTTTAGATGAGGTTCAACCATTTTCATGTTATTATAATGATTATGATGAGGATAGTGTTGATGAAGAATTTGAAATAAATAGGCACAGTGGTCAGGAATTTGCTACTCCAACTGAGCTTAATAATAATATTATTTCTAGTTCAAATCCAAATAATTTTAATAATTATTCACCTATTCAAAAGGACGAGGATTTGACTAGATTTACCCCCGTTTTAGACGATGCAGTATTTCCGGTTTACGAAGTCGATAATGGTTTAGAGGAATGAGTTTATTCTGAGAATACTGTTTTAGAGTCCCAAGACTTAGAAACATTAGTCTTAGACGAAGAAGATGAACTCGTACAGCTTTTAAATATGAGTGAGGATGCATCACCTAAGTATAATCTACACGAAGAAATTGGTCATTTTCAGGATTCTAATGATCTAGAAATTAGGGAAATTGTAGATAGTCTATCTAGAGACACCCAAAACTCTAAGTTTGGGGGTGATTATCATTCTCCTTGTGCCTTACCTTTAGCTCTTACAGAGATCCCTCACTTGGGACTTGACATATGTGCCTCAACCATTTTACAAGATTATCTTCATACACGTTTTCCTGAACCTAGTGATGTCCACAAGAAATTTCAGTTATTAGAAACCCATCTTCTGGTTGATGTGGTTTACCCAGGCTATGATACCCAAATTGACTTTGTTTTCCCACCAAATATTTTTCTTCCAAATGTGGGAATGTTTGATTTTCAAATTGTCGAATATTAAGTTTTGAGACTAAACCTAATTACTTTAGGAGATTAGGGTCGACATACTTGTTTAAGGAAGATCACCACTCTCATTATGGTCAGCTGTGTAAGTCAAATATGATTGACTTAGAGGATCCTCAATTATTCAGGTTATTATTATGTGCTTCTAAGTTTTTATATGAGTTTTTCCAGACTCTAGAACCTGAACATTTGGACCTAACCTATGAGGAAACGCAACCCATGAAAATATTTTTTTGGACCCAGTTATAGATCCTGAACCTGAACCACAACTAGATGTAGTTGTCTTAAACAGGAAAATAGACAAGGGTGTGCTTTATTTGTTCATTTTCTTGGCATGTTGCAGATTCCTTTTACTTGTGATAGCTCTATTTGATTTTGATGACCCACAGATATTTCGGCTATTACTTTATGATTTTATAAGGTGACTAATCCTTCTTAGTCTGGCTGAAGACATTAAACTTAGCACTTCTTGGGAGGTAACCCATTCTCATGCAACACGATAATATCTTTCCTTATTTCTTTTGTTTCAAATGGTAACAGTTTCTCCTTGTTCATGCTTTTAATTTGATCTTTAGAACATTAAATACAATGTTAGATTTAAGTTTGGGGGTATAGGAGAAACTTTTTAGTTGCATAATTAAATTCCAGAGCCTAGAAATTTATGCCTATTAAGGATGGCACTAACCAATCTAAGTGGATGGAAGCATTTTGGTTGTAGGAGTTGAGGAACCAATCTGACTAGATGGCAACATCTAAAGAGTCTATTCATAAAAGCACAGAGCTCAGGTGTTAGAAATAACATGATAATTTCACCATATCTCGTTGAGTCCTTTTCACTTCTGTTTTTATTTTGTTTTGTTTTTAAACTATGTTTCTCTAAGTGATTAGGTGGGGCTCACGATTCAATTTGTTACCAATGCTAGGGTGAATTAGAGTAATTGAGATACAAAAAAAAAAAAAAAAGACCAGACCATCAAACCAACTGGAATAAATTCAATAAAGTCGACCACTGGAACCCTTGTATATCCCAGTTGTGTTGACCTAGAGTTAGGATTATCAATCATGGTTCCCTTGTATATGCCAGTGTGTTGATATTAGTCAGACTTGTATCTCATTCCATTAGGATAGGTTCATTTTGGCGGAGGCCTTCAGACATATATGAGAAATACCGTTCACCTAGTAAACATCAAAATCATCTATGTTTTTCTATATCCATCTTCTTGATCTATCCATGTGAATAGTTTTGACTCCGGATATTGATGTCCATAGTGCGACTATCTGAGTAGAGCTCTGTCACTTCATATGAATTTTAGTATGCTTGAGTGCAAACTCGTGTACAACAATTGGAATTTCGTATCAGGGTACTTCCTCCTGTAGTCAATAAGTATGCCAACCAAGGAGATTCTTTAGTGCCTTCCAAGGTTCTGTGTAGATAGCTAGGGTCTGGAGTAAAAAGTTTTTGTGGGTATACCACTGGTAAGCCCTCCGGAGACAACACTCCGCCACTAGGGACACCTAGGGGTTTAAAGGCTTATTGCATACGTGATGCCTGCGACAGTGAGTTAGGATTTTATTTCTATTTTTTTTTTTGCTCGAGGACTAGCAAATAATAGGTTTGGGGGTATTTGATAGACACATTTTTGTGTCTGATATAATCTCAATTGTATACATTGTTAGTCCTCGATTTTGTATTTATTTTGGCTTTTTATGTCTTTGTAGGTGTTTTTGGAAAAATAAGATTTTGCGGCGAAATTGGCTCGAAAAGTGTTTTTTGCGTTCGTGGGAGGACATTTGCTATTCAGACCCTCACTTTGGATAAGGGGTAACCTAATTACTAAGGGGCGTCCCATTTCCAAGCATCTGCTAATCGCACCCCCTACTCTGGATAAGGGGCAACCATCTTCAACATTCAAAAATCAGGTTTTGGCGGGAAAAAAGTGTAGTTAAAGAGCAGTTTTGGCAATCGTGATTTGGAGGAGTTTGAGGTCGATTAAACCTATGATTTTCATAGGATAGACTCCTTATGGGTCTAGGAATCTGAAATGGGTATTTAAATCGATTAGATTAGGCTCAAACGACAGATTTTTCTCACAACAAGAAAATATGGAAAATCACGTGTGTGACCTGTTTTAGGGAATTTTAGAGTGATTAAAACGCTGTAAACCTTCCCAAAGATTTGTATCTATCTAAGGAAGAGTTTAGAATAAAAAGGAAAGCTCAGAAACGCGTAGAAATCCTAAAACAAGAAATTGTCGCAATTTGGACGTGAAGAGAAGGAAAGAGATTTTGGAAGATTAGGGAGAGATTTAATCGGTATTTTTGATATAAATAGATGTCTTGGGTCATATAGAAGAGGTTTCGAGAGTTTGGGAACCTAAGGAGAGCCAGAGAAGAAGAAATAAGAGCTTTACCAAACTCTGTTCCTGCTGCTGCTGCTGTTGAAGAAGAAGAACAACTGAAGAACATTAAGCTGTTCAGGGCAGTCTTATTCTAGGGTCTTAAAATCAGCGACAAAGCAATAGTTTTTATGTAACAGTTCCATTGTAACAGCTGTTTTGCAACACCAATACACTGTTGCAAACAGTCTGTGTTATTACTTTTCACTCTTTTAATCATCTTTTGAGCAACAAACACATATTTTGAGATCATGATTAATATGAGGAGCTAAACCCAAACACTGGGATGACGGAGGAATCCATATTTCATACGTGTGGTAATTATATTTAATTCGTTTTATGACTTTTTGCATTAATTTAGTCGTTTTATGATTTTTCTTAATTAGTTGTGAAGTCGTATGATGATGTATGCTTGGTCTAAGTGCTTTTGATGCATCATGCTAGTGATTTACAGTTAATCTTTTAAAAAAATCTACCCTGGCAAAGAATTAGAGTCAATAAAAAAGAGCTATAATTGTCTAAGAATTGATTTTTGAACCACATGGTATGAGGTTTGGTGGAATCCTGAGTCTCAGTAACCTCTCGACATTGTGACAAACCTTGTGTATATATTTTTTTTATTTTTATTGTTTTCTATTATTAAGTCTGAAATTGAGTCTACACAAGTCCGAGTTGAACGAACTTTATTTACCACTTAAAAAACTACATGAACCACAGATCATAAACTGGGTTCGCCAACTGCTAGCCAATTAATCCAAACTATAAAATTTACTTCACCAAGGTTCGCCAACCAAGTTCGTGAACTGTTCCCGACTGAACTTATGGTTTGTGAACTGGTTCGCCAACCTTCCTGTTTTTCTGAATCTCAGATATTTATGGTTTGCAAACTGAGTTCGCCAACCTAACCTGAGTAGAAATTCAGTAAGTTCATATATCTCTATTTTGATGATTAAAAAGAATTACTAATCATTGTTGAGATCATATAAACATTTGGTTGGTATCTTAGCAATAAGTTGGGCACCAACCCCTTTTTGAATAGCAACACCTAGTCTATGAAAGATAAAACTACCTATGCCACTACTAGCATCATAATTAGCTAAATAATTTTTCAATCTTTTAAAAAGGCACATAGTATCCTCATTAATTTCTCCCAAAGTGGAGAAAGCCAGCACTCCCAAACCATAACCATGAGAGACGCATTTATCCAAGTATTTATTTTGTTTGCGCAAAACAACATTGGAGATATCTTGGCTTGGGATGAAAGCATGCGTGCCTCCCCCTGTAAAAGGAGAGACGCCTGTGACATCCACACAAACATCTTGGCCATTTTCCCAATTATAAACGAGAATGTCTGCAGGGCGTAAACCTTTATTAACATATGACAAGAACCTCAAAGTAACCTCTATGCGCGCAGGAACCCCATCCTTGTAACAAATATCAGCAATTACATCTGGTACAATGTCATGTCGGAACTTGAGTCCAACATCTTTGGCACAATGTAGCGCATGATTACCAAAGGTATACATATGCCTATTACAACTTGAACAAATACCTTCTTCACAAAACAAAGGAATACCAAGGAGGTAACAAACTACGACTCTAAACTGTCTTGGCCTAAGACACTGATTCAAACCACTAATGGGTAAAGCCAGTAAATAATATTGTGCATGCTTGACGCGGTTGCATTGCCATAGGACTGAGTCTCTTTCAGACATAGAAAATTGGATGGGGATCTGTTTTTTTACTGCATCAAAATAAGTAACTGCAAATGAGTGCATGGATAAAGGGGCAGTATCTTCGACACAATAATTAGAAGATAATCCACATACCTGAATGAAGTTCTGAAGAGACATATGATAAGCAGAACCTTGGTCAAAAGAGAACAGGCTGCCAAGAATCGCTTTTTGGACCGAGACAGTTTGACTCTAAGAAGCAAGGTAACAATAGTTACGGGTATCAGCCATAGTATAGACACCTAAGCCACCTTCCTTGATGGGTAAAGTACCTAACCGCTGCTGTAGAAGTCCAAAACCAGCACTGTATCCTGTAACTAAGAGCCTCAAATATTGAAGTAAATAATTATCAAACAGGTCGGTAGCCTTTTGGAGGGCAGCAGGGTTGGTAGTTCTCATTGCAAAGTAAAGTCTAGACACACCTGTGCAATTATGAAGCAACAACATCTCACAGTGAGGGTCTTTGAGTTTTTTGATAGCATGCATAAGTTGGATAGACTTGTTTACCCTAATCAACAACATGTCACTAGCAAAATTCAGGTCCAAACTCATCGATCACCCCAAAAGATTGACGTCGTTAGTAGGCCTACCAATTTCATGAGGGAAAACACCTTCAACCAGGCTTCTGGGGTCTATAGTAGGACAGAAAAACTCCGATTTCTTTATATTGAGGTGCAGCCCCCTACTTGGGCCTTCATTCTGTATAATACTCAAAGCTTTGAACACCTTCAAGCGTGTCACCAATTATGGTTCCATACCAAGCATGTAAATTGAGCTTACACTTAGAGGCAATAGACTTCACAAGGGTGAAGTGTAAGGGAAAATAATAAAGGACTAAGTGGGTCCCCTTGTTGGACACCAAGAGCCGAGGATAAATATATTGGTTATAATACAACTTGGCAGACTTGGCGTAGCAAAATTCAACCTGACGAGAAATACCTGGAAACTGAAGTCTAACCTCCCTAACAAGATGAGTTCTGCACAAGTGACATAATGATCAAAATATTCCCAAGTGATATAATCATTTGCATGGGCGATTTTCAATTGATCCACAAATTAAATCGTAAAACTAATATTGTTAAAGACCTTTGAACATCCAGTCGCTAAATCATATTTCTAGATTTTTCACAAGACAAGCTTGATGCAAAATATCTTCTTTGATAATCTACTGTAAGTCATATGACATAGTCTCAGTAGATAAAATGATGGTATAATGAGTACAATAGAATGGTCCAGTCTTCACATATATGATACAAAATTTATCCAAAATGTCTTCGTCGATCTTCAGTCTTCAAGGGTGATCTCTGATACTCAACTACAATTCTAACGTATCCGAAACTTGACTTAGTAGACTAGAAATCAAGATATAGTTTTGATCACCTAACATTGACAAAAAGCTTGAGATAACAAAACTTGTAGGTTCAACCGAGCAATGCTCTAACAATCTTCTCATTTGTCAATTTTAGTGACAAGACTATTCAATACATATGAATACAATAAATAAACTTTTCATCTCAATCAACTATGTTTAATTTCCTTGGTTCTTCAACACACATCTTGAATTATTCGTACTTCAAGTTCTTCTAATATTCTGTGTGTGTTAGTTCAACACTTAATTGTTAAATATCCGTAGAGATAAAAACTTATGAGAATGCTCAATAAGAGTTGTTTATAGAATGTGATAAATACACTCTACTCATTAGTCGTTATACAGAAACATAGCATTGTTAACTTCCTCAAAATTCAATAATTGCACCATAAATTGAAGCAATATATACTATGGTGATATGTTCTCCCCCTTAGTAAATACATACTACTTTTGCAAATAGGTAAAACCTATAGATAATAATTCACTCCCCCTTACATGATGCTTCGTAAAAAGCCATATGTATGTAGTAAGATACTACTTAATAATTCTCCCTCTTTTTGTCAACAAAATTGGCAAAGGTGAAAAATAGGGATAATCATGAATTAATCAAAAGAGTTTGAAGATTAGAGACCAACCTTTATTTTAGACGATTTCAACCAAGAAATCTCGGTTTGTGTCAGGAAGACATAAGGCACAAGTATCTCCTACAATGCCACATCCGCACTCCCCACAAAGATATTACCATTAAGAACAAGTTCAAAAAGAACTCTCCTCCATTTATATCATTCCCGAAAGAATGACATGTGAAAAAGCGGGGGCATAAAAACCACACCCAATAATTCGTTCGTAAATCTGTATGAACTAAACTCCAATATAATTCCGAGAGAACCAACTTAAAAGAGAGACTCAGTCAAGAAATATATCAAAGAGATTTATCTCTTTCTCAACAATCATCAAAAACATTGATAAAAGGTGTCAACCCACGCCAAAGGGATGACCTAGGAGTGGGTAGCTCATGTTTCATACGATGCTTAATAAGAAAATCATTGTTACTATGGAAATCATACCAGCATATGTCAATCTCAAAACGACACGCAATGATAAAAAAAATCCAGAACAACATCAAAAGAAGCATAGACTTGATCTATCATTGAAAAACAACTCAAGATCCTTCGGATCAACAAAATCCTGATAATATCAGGACTAAAGACTGTTCAACACAAAAGCATAACTAAAGGAAACTAAAATTTAAAATCTATGGGAAAACTCTGGAAGAAGAAGATACTGCAAAAACAAATTTACATATCTGATTTCCTTTTAAGGGAAAAAAACTAGAAGGGAAAAGAAAATGGTAACCGCCTTAACCGGTTCATATTCCCCACTAAAATTCGTCAGGATTATGACACGTGGAATAAAAACCCACAATCTCAAGTCATAACTGCCACAATATCAAAATAGTTATAAAATACCCACATTAAACTCTTCTGTTTTCGGAAAAGTTAAATACACCTCTTTATTAACTTTTCGAATTCTGAGAAAGGTTACATAAAATATTATGCTCATTATGAAGCAATAGTAATTCTTGAAATCAACAAAAAATTAGTGGCTAATATTCTTCGTAGGAATTAAAAAAATGCCCAAAACTTGACGCGTGTGATAGGTGTCTGAAAACACCTCTCTAAGTATCGATTGGTTATGCTTTCTTAACTAGTTTCCTTGAGAAATTGTTTTGTTATCTTTCTTTTATATTTTATGGGAATTTTGGAACTTATTCCTGAAAAGAACGAAAAATCATCCAATTGGCCACAAAAAAGGTAGAATGAGGTAGAATTGTCACTGCACGGAATCTACTACGAGCAGTCTTATTGAGGGCATATACAGGCACTGCACTGACCATATGAAATTTATGTAAATGGGCTTAACATTAGCCTTGGAGAATATAGGCCTGTATTTGTTAGTGGAGTTCACCTGAAGGGTTATATGCACGTATGTGCTGTGAAGGGAGTTCGAATTCTTCATCTCAGGTAGTGAATAGAGCACTATCTCGTTGCTGCCAGCCATGGAGGGAATTCATCAAGTCCGGTCTAAATTTTATTATCGAGAAGACAGAGTGAATTTTCTGGCGTTTTAGGGAAGACGTTGTGTTGTTGAATCGACAGTTTCTGGCAGGGAAGATGGCTGGAGTTCACGGTGGTTTTAGCTCAAATTTGGAGTTGAATTGGGTTCGAATTGTTGTGGATTCTGAGTTCTGAACTGAATTGAATGAATGGGTTTTGTATGGAATTTGATTGCTTGCAGGGAAGGAGATGGAAATGTTTAGGATCAACAACAGTTCATAATTGTTAACACCAGCAGAATGGCACAACACCTGTTCGATAAAAGGCCTAACTGGCTGAATGTTGTGCCGGTCTGAGAGAGCATTTCACATTCAAGAACGATGCAGAGAAGTGGCCAATTCAGTTAGAAGAATTGGTTATCTTGGTTTGAGTTTGTAAGGGTTTTTGAATGAATTTTAAGCCAAGCAAGAGATGGAGGAGATGGTGAGCACGAGCCTGTGATGGATATGATGGCAACGCTGGAACTGGTGGTAGTTGAATGCTCAGTGGCGCTGTTACTGTGTTGGGAGTTAGACAGTTGGAGAGTAACGAATCAGTGGTACTGCTGCCATTGATTCTCGAGGTTGAGCTGGGTTCCTGGGACTGTTGAGAATGGAGCTTGGGTTTGGCAGTGATAACGAGTAGTGATGGCTGGAAGGAGTCCAGTGGTGGATGATGGAAGCAATGGCGAGAGTGAGAGTCAGAGAAGAAATGGAACTTATGTTGGAAACTCAGGGAATGGTCGTGCTGTAAGTAACCAATGATGCAGATTGGTAATGGTGATGCGGACTGAAATCAAGTTGTTGTTGTTGGTTTGCAGCTAACGAAGGTGGGTTGTTGGACTGACAAAACAGAGAAGATGGAGCTCGACTTGTTGCTGCTGTGATGGGAATTGGAAGATTGAACGAGATAGAGATGGCATGGAAGGGACGATTGATGTTGGCTGATAATGATGTTGTCTCTATGGAGTTTCCTGTGGCTGTTGTCTCGATGGAGGTGTGTATGATGGTCAATGAAGACGTGAATGGTGGCTGACGAGATGGAGTTGTGCTGAGAAGACCGAGGGAGTTTGGAGTCTGCAGCTGGAACGGACAGAGTGAAGCTACCAAGTGGGCTGGATCTTGACATCTGAATACAAGCCCAATAGGCTATTTAGCCAATACAAGTTGCACGAACAGAATTAAGGGTGCGGCTACGTCAAGTTTTGGCAGGAGTCTGCAACTCACTTTGCAGGGGTGTGATGCACGGGACACAATTTTAAGTAGGTGCACTTTCCTATTTTTGCTAGATTTTCTAGTTTCTTCAAGAAGAGGTTACAAAACTCTATATAGAGAAGCCTAGATATTATTTGGGATATCTTCTTTTCACCGTTTTTCTCCCCCTAAGGGGGGAGAACTATCTCTTTTCTATATTCTTTTTACTGTTAAGGATGAATTCAAAGTTCTAATTGTGAAGCTCAATTATTTACAAATTTGTTTCAAGTTTTAAAGTTAATCGTTGTGGATTGTTTTTACTATATCGAAGGTTCATGATTGATTCTTAGATTGGTTTGAGTGCGCAACTAGATTAGTCTATTAATCATTCTAATGCTAGTAGAGAGTTGAGTCGATCCGTAATTGTCACTTATCTCCTAAACAAGTAGAAATCGCAAGACCTTGCGGAGGGATTTTGTGGAGCAATTGCGAGTAAAGACAACACCAGTAAGTGGACCGAGCGTACCGAGTTTAACTGCTAAGATCAAACCTAAATTCATAAATCTTAATGCGTTTGGGGAATTACATCTTGTAAGCGAACCTCAAGGTGGTTCTTTTGAATAGAATCCGGTAGTCGAGCGCTTCCATATCCAGTGATACAAGGAGTTTTGGGGATAGCTAAGCGTACCTGCTATTCTATGGTTGGTGACAATTGATTCTAACAAGAGATAAACGGGTACAATGTTGAGTTAACGGTTAGTAACGGCGAAGGATTTCTTCATCATCTTTATCTTATTATCCTTTTTATCCTTTATTTATATTCTCGCCAGTTTAGATAACATATCAATTGCATTACTCTTCGTGGGAACGATCCTTACTACCACTATATTATTATTTAATTAATGGGAAATATCTTATTATTTTGTTGAGTAAACGACGCTCATCAGCGTGTCAAAAAACCTTGCACGTAAATGCTACCTTGACAGCTACTAACAAACCAATATCTTTACAAAAAGAAGCATACCAGATCAAAAGAGATCTTCAAGATAAATAAAAGTATTTTTTTTATCTCTTATCCGAGTTAAGATATAAATACAATATTTATTAAAACAAAAGCGATATCTCCTCCAGCTGTAAAAAAACAATCTGAGTTGCTACAAAGCAGAAAACAATAATCAAAGTTTACATAAAATACAGTCAAAGACTAAGCGTAAGTAAACCGGGGGCGAAATATGTAGATGAAAAAATATAGCATCTACCCAATACTGATGATTGTACAGGTCCTACGAGCAGGCGAGTCTTTAGCACGTGCAAGACTTAGAAAGCATCATACCCTCATAACCACGACCTGGAGACGAAGACCAAACCACGTGCACAATCTGAGCTCTGGATCCCACAACAAAGATAGAGACCGAAGACACAACTAGAAGTCAAGATTGAGAACCCACAACCTATAGTAAGAGTCTTGTGACAAGGAATGCTACCCAGGTCGAAGAGATCATTTGAGAAGGAAGTTATGTTTAAGTGGATAATGACGTCATCGCCAGCTAGATTAAGGTGGTTTCCAATTAGACATGTTTCCCGCGTGATATCTAAGCTAGTATAAATACCCAGAAAGGTTATGTTTGTAAACTAAGTACAACGTACGCAACTTTTATTGATCAATACGAAATACTCTTCAGTGATTCTCTCTCTTGATACTTTCTGGATCGACAATCTGACTGACAGAGAAGATAACAATAATTCCCCTCACCAGTTCGCATCGAGATAATCACATGTAAGAGTACTGTAATTGATAAGGATAGTGATCAACTAGACGAATCATCATATCATAACTCCGTGTAAGTACGCATACGAAGTCTCTACTCTCAGGACACGAAATATGCATCTTCAGCACCCTAGTGCATAATGTAAATATATATTTTTTTTATTTTTGTTGTTCCTCTTCTTTTTTTCATTTAAATACTTGTTTTAGTTGATTTTTTATTATCAATGTGATGGTAATGGTGGTCTATTTTGAAAAAGCGGGGGGATCTAACAACCACACCCAATATTTCGCTTAGCAATCTGCATGGACTAACTCCAATATGCTTTTAAGAGAATCAACTAGACATTCAGACTAAATCTTTAAAAAAGTATATCAAAGAGTTATATCTCTATTTCTCAATTAAATCTGCAATCAAACAAATAGGAATTTGCGAGCCCGATTGAATATAAGAAATAACTTGGACGGTATCAAAAACCAATATCCAAGTGTCAATCAATTTTATCAATAACCAAAGGTTGGATTCACAATTGATTGAACTTATGCACAACCTGTGATATTTCAATTATATATAAAATATAATGCGGAAAATAAATAACACAGACACCAGAAGTTTTGTTAACGAGGAAATCGAAAATGCAGAAAAAACTCGGGACCTAGTCCATATTTGAAAACCACACTGTCTTAAGCCTCTACAGACACTAGCCTACTCCAAGTTAACTTCGGACTGAAATGTAGTTGGGACCTAACCAATATCACACTGATCAAGCTACAGTTGCACTCCTTACGTCTCTGAATCCCAGCAGGACTCTACGCACTTGATTCCCTTAGATGATCACACCCACAACTAAGAGTTGCTATGACCCAAGTTCAAAGACTTGATAAACCAATCTGTCTCACACAAAAAAGTCTATTGAATAAATAAATATGTCTCCCACAGATAAACCTATGAGTTTTGTTCCGTCTTTTGGTTAATCAAGGTGAACAGGAACCAATTGATATACCAGACTTATATTCCCGACGAACAGACTTGAAATATCAATCACCTCACAATAATCTTAATTGTATGGTAGCTGTTAGAGCATTGCTCGGTCGAACTCGCATGTGTTTCTATCTCAAGAATGTTTATCAATGTTAGTGATCAAAACTATAAGTCTTGATTTCTATCCTATTTATAGATGTCTCGGACTAGGATATAGATTGTGTAGTTGAGCTTAGTTTTCACGCGTTCATCATTTGAAAACGAGGAACTACTAAGGGGAGCTTGTGGAACTTCATCGGCAAAAGGCATGTGGAGACTTAAACTCATATATCACTTGTAAAGTCTATTTCTACTCTATCTCCTATATTGAGACATAAGTCATATTACAATATAGTTTTCTATATACACATTTGAGATTTCGAGCTGAGTTTAACTTGCTTACATATTTCTCGAAATATGTGTTGGCAAGCTTTCACTTCGACCAAGTTCATCTTATATCATGTGAAAATTATCGAGTAAACATCTTACATGGTTTGTGTGATACAATCATTTGGTGTTATCTTGGAATGTTTCGTAATGATTATTTCAATAACTTGAAAATTTCTTTGATGCTAATAATATGTGAAAAATAGCTATTGTTATCCTCTAAGAAAGTTTCAATGATTGAAATAAGAGTTTATTACACTTAACCATTATTGGATATGTTATGTTGTGCACTCTTGCACATATGCAATCCATGTCTGGAAACCATAGTATGCGCACCTGTTTGCGTACCTATTGGTTTGAGAAATCCGGGAACCTAAGTATGCGTACCCGTTTGCGTACTAGCGTACATGTTAACGCCCGAGAATTTCTGCTGGGATTTGAAGTTTGCGTACTGGCGTAACTCAATCTTAGTCCGGGTATTTCAAGTATGCGTACCTGTTTGCATATTTGAAGGTTAAAGTTCTAAAATCGGTTTTAAACATGAACATAAACATTTATATAATAAGGAATGAAATCTTTGCAAACCGTGGCTATAGTGTTCATGATTGATTCGAGTGAATCAAACCGATTTTGCTTCAATTGTGTTCTTGTATAATTCTATGACAATATAGCAATTGAACAACTCTTTAACTAGTTTCATTTGAACTAGTTATGGCTAAGATGAATAAGGTTGATATGAGAGTAATCATATGGCTAACCTCGGTTAACTATTTGTGAACCCACATGGTGTACACATTTAGGTACGGTTACATAAACCTAAATGAGGGTATTGGTGCAAAATTAATTACCCCAACAATCTTCGAGATGTGTGTAAGATGATTGAATCTCCACCGTTGATTTATTTCTCCAGAAATTGTAGATGAAAATTAAGGGGGAGTACCTGCAAAGACACTTTGATGCTTAAGTCAGAGAGAGCTCTAGACAGGTTTTTTAGAGGAGATAAGTAATTATGATTGTGTACCTTTTGGGTTGTATCAGCCTCTTGATAGACACATTTTTGTGTCCGATTTGTCTCGATTCTATATATTGTTAGGGCACATTTTTGTACTTATTATGGTGTTTTATTTATTTGTAGGTATTTTTGGCTAATAAACATTTTTGGAAAAAATTGGCTCGAAAAGTTGTCGGAAAGCACCCGGAGGACATTTGCTATTCAGACTCTCACTTTGGATAAGGGGTAACATAATTACTAAGGGGCATCCCATTTCCCGGCATCTGTTAATCTCACCCCTACTCTGGATAAGAGGCAACCATCTTTAACATTCAAAAACCAGAAAATTGGCGGGAAAATAGTGCAGTTAAAGAACAGTTTTGGTTAGCGTGATTTGGAGGAGTTTGAGGTTGATTAAGCCTCTGATTTTCATAGGATAGACTCCTTATGGGACTAGGAATCTGATATGGGTGTTTAAATCGATTAGAATGGGCTCAAACGACGGATTTTTCTCACAACAAGAAAATATGGAAAGTCACGTGTGTGACCTGTTTTAGGGAATTTTAGAGTGATTAAAACGCTGTAAACCTTCCCAAAGATTTGTATCTATCTAAGGAAGAGTTTAGAATAAAAAGGAAAGCTCAGAAACGCGTAGAAATCCTAAAAAAATAAATTTTCGCAACTTGGACGTGAAGAGAAGGAAAGAGATTTTGGAAGATTTGGGAGAGATTTAATCGGTATTTTTGATATAAATAGATGTCTTGGGTCATATAGAAGGGGTGTCGAGAGTTTGGGAACCTAAGGAGAGCCAGAGAAGAAGAAATCAGAGCTTTACCAAAATCTGTTTCTGCTGCTGCTGCTGGTTTAGAAGAAGAACGCTGAAGAACATTGACCCTCGGTGACAGTCGCAGAAAAGTGTCGTGTTTAACACTGAAGACATTAAGCTGTTCAGGGCAGTCTTATTTCAGGGCAGTTAAATCAGCGACAAAGCAACAGTTTTTCTGTAACAGTTCCATTGTAACAGCTGTTTTGCAACACCAATACACTGTTGCAAACAGTCTGTGTTATTACTTTTCACTCTTTTAATCATCTTTTGAGCAACAAACACATATTTTGAGATCATGATTAATATGAGGAGCTAAACCCCATTGCTGAGGCGATAGAGGAAGCTATTTTTCCAACAAAAAGTGGTATATTCTATTTTATCTTTTTATTTGCAATAATTATATGATTATTTGCCTTGAAATATTATTGAATATGATTTTTATTTGAGTGATTGTGATATTTTGATGGAGTATGCTTAGTTTTAAGACTTTTGATGCTTCATACTTGGTATTTACAATTATTACTTTTGAAAATCTACTTGTTGCAATATTTTAGAATCAAATTAAACAAGAAAATTGCATAAATATAAGTATTGGTTTAATCACTTTGAACTTGGAAAATAGTGGAATCTTAGCCTCAGTGTTTTTTAGTATTGATATCATCTTTGATTGAGTTTGCTATAATTTTTAGTGAGTTTTCTATTTTAATATTAGGATTTAAGTCTAATTAATATCCTTCACAAGTCTGAGAATCGAACCACTTTTACCACTATCTACAAATCACATCAATTTTTGGCGCCGCCGACGCGGACTTGTTTTTAGGGTTTTAGATTTTTTTTTTTTTTTTTTTTTCTTTTTTTTTATGTTTTTGGGTATTTATCTTGTGTCTACAGGTTCTGGATCATAAAGAAAATTGAGCCAAGGAGTTTGGTGATTTCATAAAGACTTGGAGCTAAATTAAAGCAAAAAGAACAGAAAAGAAGACAATTTTTTTATTTTAGACAATTTTAGTTTAGGGTTTGTTTATTTTATTTAAAAAAAAACTGTATTAGGGTTTATTTTTTTTAATTTTTTTTATTTTTTTGGACTTTTGGACTTTGGGACATTATTTTTTTTATTACCCTACGGAAGGGTACTTTAAATATAAACTGTTTGCAGAGAAGGAGGACAATTACGATATTGTCTCTGCACCTTGGGTTCGTACACTAGACATCGGAGTCAGTGGCCCGAGTCGACTACAACCGATTCATCCCCCGTCTGGAACGGGAGGTAAGATTCTAAACACTCGCGAATCCCCTGTCAGCGAGTTACTGGACTCCTTCGTATGCATATATGTTGAGGACTGAATACGGACATTTATTTTTCTAGTAAAGGGCAAGGCCTGGCCATACAAGATAAGGGTTCGGATTTCATCACCGTTCTCTTCTTGCCCGCTTTAGGAACACGTAACCTACGCGAACCTAAGCCTAAAATTTTGACTAGAACGACCGATAGGGTAACGAGCTTAACAGGAAAGTCATTCGAAAAATATTGGTTACTCTTTTAAGCATACTTCGAAGTTCTGACGGTTTCTGTAAGTTGAATGCGTGACTGCGCGCCTTGTAATACCGGTGAGGCCTTGGGTATCAAAGCTCCACCGAGCTTCCCTCGCCTCTATTCAACTTACGTTAACTCGGATTGATTCCAGAGGGGTTTTCTTAAATTGTAACGAATTCCCGTTCGAAGGATTAGAAGCTGGTCTAGAAAAATCTAAGTGGAGCCATCATGCTTTTTGTTTGCTAGAAATCAATAGGTTTGATTTGGTTGAGTCGGCCTTGATCTGTGTTTGCTTACCCTTCCAATTTAGAAAATTCTATTGTATGCCTGAACGTAAAAGAGACGCACTAGGTAGATTTGTTAAAGAGAAACCTAGTAGTTCGAAGCGTCTCGATTACCTTAATCTAGAAAGTCCGGCTTTTGAAGAGTCTGTTTTTGAACGTTCTTTGACTGAGGAGAGAATCCCTGTTGCTCCGATAGCGCCAGAAATGGCAAACTTTGAAAGCTTTGTTGAATCCAACTAGGACTACCCGTCCTTCGTGTATTAAGTTAGCTGAAACGGAGGCACCCTATGAACTGAAACCTGGGACCTTACAGATGCTCCCAATCTTTTTAGGGAAAGAAAATGAAAACCCTTATTACCATGTTAGGGATTTTGAGGAAACTTGTAGTACCCTAATAATTAGAGGCTTAGATGATGATCTTTGAAACTTAGGTTATTCCCATTTTCCCTGAAAGATAAGGCCAAGTCGTGGCTGTATAGTTTGGACTCCGAGTCAATTGAGACATATGAACAACTTACATCTGCCTTTTTCAATAAGTTTTTCCCTAGGCACAAAACATCGTCTATTAGGACGCAAATATGCACATTTTCACAACAAGAGGGAGAATCTTTATATAGGTATTTGGAAAGGTTCAATGATTTATTATCCCAGTGTCCTCATCATGGTTTAGAAAAGGTTAGGCTAGTTCAGATCCTTTATGAGGGTTTAGATTATTCCACAACGACCATGGTTGAGTCTCTATGCACTGGTGGATTTGAAAACCAAACTGTTGATGCGGCGATGGAATTTTTTAATGAAATCGCCGAAAAAACCCAGCAATGGGAAAATAGTAGGGCACCCCAGAAAACAATTCTTTTAAGTAGAGGAAACGTTAATAGGGTAGAAGGAGGCTATGAATCAGATGCCAAAATTGCTGCTATAGCAAAAAGGTTAGAAGCCTTAGAAGTGGGCCAGACTAGTGGTAGAGTGGAGCCTTTTTGGGAAGGCCAGAATATTGAAGAGCAGGCCAATGCTCTTTATAATAACACTAGATTTGATAACCGTCAAAAGATTGACCCATATTCAGAAACCTATAATCCTGGTTGGAGAAACCATCCGAACCTTTCGTGGTCTAAGGGCCAAAGTCAAGGTCAGTTTAGTAATTCTAATGCTCCCCCAGGTTTCGGTTATACTAAGAATCCTTCAGGACTAGCTCAGTTTCAGAATCAGTCAGATAAGAAAATCCTAAGTTTAGAGGAATCTCTCGCCTTGTTAACTCAGCAAACTGCAAAATTCCAGTTATCCGTAGAACAGAGTCTACAAGCTAGTAACAGGATAGGACAAGAAAATAGTCAGGCTATTTCCGAGTTAAAAACCCAGGTTGGTCTGATAAGTGATTCTTTGAGAGAAAAAGGTAAGTTTCCTAGTCAAACACAACCCAACCCTAGAGGAGTTCATGAATTAGGTGCAAAACCATCGAATCAATTGAATGTTGTTAGAACCCTTAGAAGTGGTAGAGTTGTAGACAATAAGGTAACCATGCCCGATAGTGAACATACTGTAGTTCCCCTCAGGATCTCACCTCTCAGGACCAGTAGCTGAAGAGACTGATAAAGTTTCTGATGATGTGAATTCGGTTCCTGAAAGGTCTGATTTTAGGCCTAGAGCCCCATTTCCTCAGCTATTAGTACCAACAAAGAAGGAATCGAACTTTAATGACATAGTGGAGGTTTTTAAGCAAGTTACCATAAACCTTCCCTTATTAGATGCAATTAGGCAAATTCCTGCTTATGCCAAGTTCCTTAAGGATATGTGTACGCGAAAGCGAAAACTTAGCGTCCATAAGAAAGCCTTTTTAGCTAGTCACGTAAGTTCAATCATTCAGAACACCACAACTCCAAAGTACAAAGACCCAGGTTCTCCTACCATTGCTTGCACAATAGGTAACTTCCGGGTAGAAAAATTTACTTGACTTAGGAGCCAGTGTGAACTTACTGCCATTCCATGTATACTTACAGCTAGGACTTGGTGAAATGAAACCTACTCAGATGACACTGCAGTTAGCTGATAGGTCTGTTAAAATCCCTCGAGGTGTTATCGAGGATGTTCTTATTGAGGTCGACAAGTTTATTTATCCAGTGGATTTCGTGGTCCTAGATACCCAACCTGTCCCTGACCCAGAGAACCAGATACCTGTGATTTTAGGTCGCCCATTTTTAGCTACGTCTAATGCGATCATTAACTGTCGAAATGGTGTGATGAGTTTATCTTTTGGTAATATGACTATGGAGATGAACATTTTTAATGTCAGTAAGCAACCTCATGAGCTAGATGACACATGTGTTGAGGAGGTGAACATGATAGAAGCCTTAGTTCAGGAGTCATTACCAAACATCTTGTCTGAAGACCCATTAGAAAGTTGTCTATCCCATTTTGGTTTAGATTTTGACGACGATAGCACTATTGAACAGGTGAATGCTCTATTAGATTCTACCCCTGTGTTAGACACTGATAGATGGAAAGCTAGGTTCGAACCGTTACCAGTTTCTGAGACTACCCTAATTCCTTCTTTAGAAGAGCCCCCAAAGTTGGACCTTAAACCACTACCCGATACTCTAAAGTATGTGTTTTTAGGCCCATCTGAGACTTTACCTGTGATTGTAGCTTCCAATTTGGATAGTGATCAGGAAAGTAGGCTAGTAAATGTACTTCAAGACAATAAGGAAGCTTTAGGGTGGACTATAGCAGACATTAAGGGTATAAGTCCTACTGTGTGTATGCATCAGATTCATTTAGAGGAAGACTCCAAACCTTCTAGGGAGATGCAACGTCGACTGAACCCTAACATGAAAGAGGTAGTTCGAAAAGAGGTGCTTAAGTTGTTAGATGCGGGTATTATTTACCCAATTTCAGACAGTAAGTGGGTCAGCCCTGTTCAGGTTGTCCCCAAGAAATCAGGTATCACTGTAGTCCAGAATGATAATAATGAATTAATCCCAACCCGAGTGACCACGGGATGGCGTGTGTGTATTGACTATAGGAAATTGAACAAGGTCACAAGGAAGGATCACTTTCCCCTTCCTTTTATCGACCAAATGCTAGAGCGATTAGCTGGACATAGTCACTATTGCTTCTTAGATGGCTACTCCGGTTATAATCAGATCGTTATTGCCCCAGAAGACCAAGAGAAAACCACTTTTACCTGTCCCTTTGGTACCTTTGCGTATAGACGCATGCCTTTCGGGCTATGTAATGCCCCTGCAACTTTTCAGCGTTGTATGATGAGCATATTTTCTGATATGGTGTAGAACGGTTCTTAGAGGTCTTTATGGATGATTTTTCAGTGTTTGGTTCATCTTTCGATGAGTGCTTGCATCATTTGACATTAGTGTTGACTAGGTGTAAGGAAAAAAATTTAGTGCTTAATTGGGAAAAATGCCATTTCATGGTTAAATCAGGAATTGTATTAGGGCACATCGTCTCTTCAAAGGGTATAGAGGTAGACAAAGCCAAAGTTGACCTTATTAAGACTTTACAGGTCCCAAAAACCGTAAAAGATATTAGGTCATTCCTAGGGCATGCAGGTTTTTACCGTCGATTCATTAAGGATTTTAGCTTGATTTCTAGACCTCTTTGCAATTTGCTTGCAAAAGATGTTAAGTTTGTCTTTGATGCTTGTTTAGAGGCTTTTGAGAAGCTTAAAACTTTACTCACTACTGCCCCGATAGTCCAGGCACCTAACTGGAACCTACCCTTTGAGATTATGTGTGATTCTTCAGATTATGCTATAGGCGTCGTTTTAGGACAACGAGAAAACAAATTACTTCATGTGATTTATTATGCTAGCAAAACTCTGAATGATGCCCAAATGAACTACACAACTACCGAGAAGGAACTTTTAGCCATCGTGTTTGCCTTGATAAGTTTAGGTCTTACCTATTAGGTTCTAAGATCATAATCTATACAGATTATGCTGCTTTGAAATACCTTTTATCTAAGAAGGATACCAAACCTAGATTGATTAGATGGATCCTATTGTTACAGGAATTTCCCCCAGACATTAGAGACAAAAAGGGTGCAGAAAATGTAGTAGCATATCACTTGTCTAGGCTAGTTGTTAGTTCCCCTAGTGATTCCCTTCCTATAAGGGACAACTTTCCTGATGAACAATTGTTCTCTGTTTCCCAATCACCTTGGTATGCAAATATAGTGAATTATCTTGTTACTGTCGAACCCCTCAACATTGGGGTAAACAAGATCGTTCTAGGTTTTTAGACGAGGTTAAGCATTTCTTTTGGGACGATCCTTATCTGTTTAAGTATTGTCCGGACCAGATTATTAGGAGATGTGTATCTGAGAGTGACCAGTCTAGTATTATCTCCTTTTGTCATGAACATGCATGTGGGGGTCATTTTAGTGCTAAGAAGACTGCTGCTAAGATTTTGTAGTGTGGATTTTACTGGCCTTCGTTGTTTAAAGATTCCCATAGTCATTGTGTTTCTTGTGAGCGTTGCCAGAATTTAGGAACCATTTCCCGTAGAAATATGATGCCTTTGAACCCTATTTTAGTGATTGAGGTCTTTGATGTGTGGGGCATTGATTTTATGGGTCCATTTCCAAGTTCGTTTGGTTATCTTTACATACTTGTCGCTGTAGACTATGTGTCTAAGTGGGTTGAGGCGGTTCCGTGTAGAACGAATGACCACAGGGTCGTAGTCCAGTTTTTGAAAGAGAATATACTTACACGTTTTGGTACGCCGCGATCTATAATTAGTGATGGAGGTTCACACTTTTGTAATAGACCGTTTTCTCTTTTAATGAAACAATACGGTATTACCCATAAAGTAGCAACCCCATATCACCCTCAGACTAGTGGTCAGGTAGAGGTTTCCAATAGGGAAATTAAACGTATTCTAGAGAAAACAGTTAATCCAAATAGGAAAGACTGGTCACCGAGGCTTACTGATGCCTTATGGGCTTACCGTACTGCGTTTAAGACACCCATTGGAATGTCACCTTATCGTTTAGTGTTTGACAAGGCATGTAATCTTCCTGTTGAGTTAGAGTATCGAGCCTATTGGGCTATTAAGAACTTAAACTTTTCACTTGACAAGGCAGGAGCTCAAAGAAAGCTCCAGCTCAATGAGTTGGACGAGATTCGTAGAGATGCATACGATAGTGCTAAGGAGTATAAGAACAAAATCAAACTTGTGCATGATAGGAATATTTTACGAAAGTCATTTTCTCCAGGTCAAAAAGTTCTTCTGTATGACACTCGTTTGCATATATTCCCCGGGAATTTGCGCTCTCGGTGGACCGGTCCTTTTGTGGTCCGTACTGTTTTTCGTCATGGCGCTGTTGAGATTGAGACACCAGATGGTAGTAGTTCTTAGAAGGTTAACTGTCAGTGATTGAAGCCCTTTTTAGAGCCTTTTCCTACAGGTGATGTTGAGGAGGTCCCTCTGGAGGACCCTGTTTACCTTGATTGACCATCGAGGCGATTTTGTATGTTGTATAATATTTTTGTAGGTTTTTGGTTACACTTCACCCAGGTACTATCTTTACGACTTATTTCTTTACTATTTCCTCATGTTACTTATATTTTTGGTACTGTTCTTTGATTAGAAACATTGAGGACAATGTTAGATTTAAGTTTGGGGGTGGGGTAGAACTTTTTGTTGCCTTTTCGTTGCAATAATTAAGCTCCAGAGCCTAGAAATTTATCCCTATTGAGGATGGCACTAACCAATCTAAGTGGATGGAAGCATTTTGGTTATAGGAGTTGAGGAACCGATCTGACTAGATGGCAACATCTAAAGAGTCTATTCATAAAAGCACAAAGCTCAGGTGTTAGAAATAACATGATAGTTTCACCATATCTCGTTGAGTCCTTTTCACTTCTGTTTTTATTTTATTTTGTTTTTAAACTATGTTTCTCTAAGTGATTAGGTGGGGCTCACGATTCAAGTTGTTACCAATGCTAGGGTGAATTATAGTGATTGAGATACCAAAAAAAAAAATGTAGAAAAAAATGGAATAAATTCAATAAAGTCGACCACTGGAACCCTTGTATATGCCAGTTGTGTTGACATATAGTTAGGATTATCAATCACTGGTTCCCTTGTATATGCCAGTGTGTTCATATTAGTCATACCAGTATCTCAGTCCATTAGGATAGGTTCATTTTGGCGGAGGCCTTCAGATAGATATGAGAAACACCATTCACCTAGTAAACATCAAAATCATCTATGTTTTTCTATATCCATCTTCTTGATCTATCCATGTGATTAGTTTTGACTCCGGATATTGATGTCCATAGTGCGACTATCTGAGCAGAGCTCTGTGACTTCATATGAATTTTAGTATGCTTGAGTGCAAACTCGTGTACAACAATTGGAATTTCACATCAGGGTACTTCCTCCTGTAGTCAATAAGTATGCCAACCAAGGAGATTCTTTAGTGCCTTCCAAGGTTCTGTGTAGATAGCTAGGGTCTGGAGTAGAGCTGACAAACGGGCGGGACGGGGCTGGCTTGTTACGGGTTACACGGGTTCGGGTTAACACGGGTCAAAACCCGCGGGTTGATATTCTTCACGGGTGGTCATTTCATCAACCCGCACCAGTAACGGGTTGAACCTGCGGGTTCCCTTGTTAAACAGGATCTTCTTTGCAACAAGTCTACTCTGCATAATTCTAGCACAAGCTCCGTTATTTGCAGCATTATCCAAGGTGATGTTGGATACTTTTTCTTCAATTCCCCAATCTTCTATAATTGCAAATAGCTTGGCAGAAAGGTTTTCACCTGTATGAGGTAGTGTAACACAAAAGTTAAACTCCCATTTAAGTACTTCAGTTCACATGTATGAGGTGGTGGAAGATCTCAAGACTGAAGTAAAATATCACATGCACATAAAATAAAAGATCTGAACACTCAAGTAAGTGCTTCACCTGTATGAGGTGGTGGAAGTTCACAAAAATTCAGTAGATACTTCTTTAATTCCCAATTTTGATCAAGAAAGTGGACAGTTAAGCTTATATACCCTGTAGTCGTAACAAAGGTCCACATGTCTGATGTTAGACACATCCTACCTGTAAGGATTACACATACATATCATCACATCTTATCATAATCAATTACACATACATAAAAGTATAAAACAAAACATATGGTGTGGGTCAGCAGGATTTGAAATTTTGAATCGTACCTGGAGCAAGTTTCAATATGTTTCGAATAACTTCTTTTTGTGCATTATGTTTTTTGACAATATCGGCTTTCCCAGTATTCCTTGATATTGGTTTAGCATCCTCATTTAGATAAGCACATATGTCCCTAAATTATTTCCACTCCACCAAAGCCAATGGGACATTTCTTGCAATGAGTAATTCTGAAATAAGATCCCGAAACTTCATCTGATCAATTTTGCGTACGCGGGAAGACAACTGGCCATTCTTTGCAGATAAAATCATTTGCCCTATGTCCTGAGAATGACGCTCACGGCACTTATGCCTTTTCATAGATGAGGTTCCACCTTTCTGGCTATCATATTTATATCCCACTTTACAAGCCTTGCACACTCCCTTCTTTGATCCATATTTATATTTAATGAGATCAAAATATTCCCAAACATCAGATCTAAGTTTATGTTCCTTTTCACCTGAAACTGGTGCAGGTCCACAATCAACAGTTGTAGAGCCATCCAAAGGATCTACCATCTCAACATCATCATCCTCACGTCACTACTCATAACATCGTTATAATGAGTTTGTTCTTGTACACTTGACATCCTGGAATCTGGATGGAGCCACAAAGAATAGGTCAAAGACACAAAAGTCAGTACATTACTTACTAGTTACTATCATGGTTAAATAATTAAACACTCAAAGAATTCAATTTCAAACCAATAAGGGAAAATAACTTGGACAAGAAAATAAAACAAAATCCATCAGATTGTTACTACTGTCTACTATCATGGTTCATGGACTATCATAAACAATTGACTTGCAAAATGACTCAATCATCAACTTTGGTCATTGATTGAGTAGTGAAAGTTTGAAACATAACCAATCTAGAGAAATTATCAGACATGACATGAATTACATAAACACAGTACACAGAAGAACTAAAGAAGATAGGATTAGAAGATTACCTGTCCTCAACTCTGAATCTTCCACAACAAGATGAAGAATCAACAGAGATTATTAACAAAACCCCAATTCCAAAATCTGAAAAAACTCAAACTAATCGAATCACTATCTGCAGAAGTTAAGATGGAGAAGAAGACTCGTTTTTTTTAAGATTAAAATCAATTAGAAATCACACTTACCCAGGAGTTCGGTGATTGTGAAGATTCAAGTCAAGTCTTTCAAGATCGATTTCAACATTCAACTAATCAGTGAACTGCGGATCTGCAGCTGCCGCTGCGGACGGAGAAGAAGAAAGAAGTAGAAAGCAGAGATTCAGAGAAGATAACGCTAGGGTCTTTTTCTTTTATGTTTTATTTATGCTCAGAGCCTCAGACACGTATAAAAATTGATAGGGACACGCGGCATAAATGGAACTGCGGGTATACGGGTTATATCCGCGGATTTACGGGACGGGCCGGGTTTATCCGTTCTCACACAAGCCGGCATTTCTCCAACCCTAACCCGGCTAGTTAAAACAACCAGCCAAGCCGGGTACGGGTTTTCACGGGCCGGGTCGGATTTATCCGCGGGTTTTGGCTGGTTTGCCAGCTCTAGTCTGGAGTAAAAAGGTTTTATGGGTATACCTCTGGTAAGCCCTCCGGAGACAACACTCCGCCACTAGGGACACCTAGGGGTTTAAAGGCTTATTGCATACGCTAAATGCAATCGACGATGCCTGCGACAGTGAGTTAGGATTTTATTTTTATTTTATTTTTGCTCGAGGACTAGCAAATAATAGGTTTGGGGGTATTTGATAGACACATTTTTGTGTCCGATTTGTCTCGATAATATATATTGTTAGGGCTCATTTTTGTACTTATTATGGTGTTTTATTTATTTCTAGGTATTTTTGGCTAATAAACATTTTTGGAAAAAAAATTGGCTCGAAAAGTTGTCGGAAAGCACCTGGAGGACATTTGCTATTCGGACTCTCACTTTGGATAAGGGGTAACCTAATTACTAAGGGGCATACCATTTCCAGGCATCTGCTAATCGCACCCCTACTCTGGATAAGGGGCAACCATCTTCAACATTCAAAAACCAAAAAATTGGCGGGAAAATAGTGCAGTTAAAGAACAGTTTTGGTGATCGTGATTTGGAGGAGTTTGAGGTCGATTAAACCTCTGATTTTCATAGGATAGACTCCTTATGGGTCTAGGAATCTGATATGGGAGTTTAAATCGATTAGAATGGGCTCAAACGACGGATTTTTCTCACAACAAGAAAATATGGAAAGTCATGTGTGTGACTTGTTTTAGGGAATTTTAGAGTGATTAAAACGCTGTAAACCTTCCCAAAGATTTGTATCTATCTAAGGAAGAGTTTAGAATAAAAAGGAAAGCTCAGAAACGCGTAGAAATCCTAAAACAAGAAATTGTCGAAACTTGGCCGTGAAGAGAAGGAAATATATTTTGGAAGATTTGGGAGAGATTTAATCGGTATTTTTGATATAAATAGATGTCTTGGGTCATATAGAAGGGGTGTCGAGAGTTTGGGAACCTAAAAAGAGCCAGAGAAGAAGAAATTAGAGCTTTACCAAACTATGTTTCTGCTGCTGCTACAGTTGAAGAAGAAGAACATCTGAAGAACATTGACCCTCGGTAGACAGTCGCAGAAAAGTGTCGCTTTTTAACAGCTGAAGACATTAAGCTGTTTAGGGCAGTCTTATTTCAGGGCAGTCTTAAATCAGCGACAAAGCAACAGTTTTTCTGTAAAAACAGTTACATTGTAACAGCTGTTTCGCAACACCAATACACTGTTGCAAACAGTCTGTGTTATTACTTTTCACTCTTTTAATCATCTTTTGAGCAACAAACATATATTCTGAGATCATGATTAATATGAGGAGCTAAACCCCATTGCTGAAGCCATAGAGGAAGCTATTTTTCCAACAAAAAGTGGTATATTCTATTTTATCTTTTTATTTGCAATAATTATATGATTATTTGCCTTGAAATATTATTGAATATGATTTTTATTTGAGTGATTGTGATCTATTTTGATGGAGTATGCTCAGTTTTAAGACTTTTGATGCTTCATACTTAGTATTTACAATTATTACTTTTGAAAATCTACTTGTTGCAATATTTTAGAATCAAATTAAACAAGAAAATTGCATAAATATAAGTATTGGTTTAATCACTTTGAACTTGGAAAATAGTGGAATCTTAGCCTCAGTGTTTCTTTTAGTATTGATATCATCTTTGATTGAGTTTGCTATAATTTTTACTGAGTTTTATATTTTAATATTAGGATTTAAGTCTAATTAATATCCTTCACAAGTCTGAGAATCGAACCACTTTTACCACTATCTACAAATCACATCACCTCTATTTATAGGCAGAAAATAAGTCTTACTGTTATGATTTGTAGTTATCACAAATAACCACCAAGATTTACCTTTATCTTATGAGATTTGTAGTTATCTTAAATAACCCAATATTTGTATACATCTTGAAAGATCCATGTTTATATTGTCAAGATTTGCATTTATCCAAGAAGATGCATGTTTATCTTGATGGATCTGGATATACCATGAGGGATTCAAAGCTATCTTCTCTAGATTCATAGTTATCTCAATGTAACTATATTTATCACTTGAGATTTGTATTTATTTTTAACTGGTTTCCCTAGTGGTTTACCACTGGGTAGGGGTGTGCAACAGATGGACGAATGCGGATTAGGGGTCACCCGCGTCCAATCCGTCAAAGTTGCGGATTTGGAAAATCCAACCGTGCCCGGCCCAATCACCCGCGGATTTGACATCCGCGGATGATGCGGACCGGATATGGATTAATCGCGGTTTTTTCGAGAAAAAAAAATATCATTTGCAGAGACGGAGTGCAGTCATGAATAGGGGATTTTGTTTCTGTTTCTTTTTAGGCATATACAACTTCTTGAGGTCCTCCTAAGCCGGTGCCGGTCGCGACGCATTAGGATAAATCTCCTTATAACATTTATTGATAGTTGCTGGCGTAACTCCAGTTGCATAATGTTCATAGGTAAGCCAACCTGACTTGATTCCACTAGAATTTATGGCTCAGCCACTTGTAGTTAGATTATTGTCAACTTAGTGACTTTAAAAGCCAATAAGAGCAAAAGCTACCCAAAAAGACAGTTCACCTTATGCCGGACCCAATAATGAATACTAACTGAACAGTTAAACAAAGATAGATGAAGATCTGTCATAAGCATATTAATTGAACAGTTAAACAAAGATAGCTGCAGATCTATATAAGCATAATTGGAATGAATGGGATTACAATTTACAAGTGAAATGAAGGAGGAGGAAAATTATTTCTATTTCTATTATGCTTCATATCTTCCATCTTCTTATAAATCTCATTAGAAAAATCATTTATTGTAGAAACAAGACCTACGGTGCGGGTGAATCAGAGGATTTCAAAATCCAACCGCAACCAAACCGCTAAAAGTGCGGATTTGAGAATCCCACCCGTTACCGGCCCATAGATCTTGCGGATTGGGTTCCACTCGTAATTTTTCGGACGGATACGGGTGAAATCCGCGGTTCCGGACTTTTTGCTCATCTCCACCACTGGGTTTCCTTAATAAACCCAGTTGGGATTCTTTAATAAGCCATTTTTTGGTTCTAGGAATTACTAGGTAGTCCAGGAAACCCAGTACCGGTTACTCTCTAATCCACCCCTAGAATAAAATTATCCGCTGGTCCAAAACATGCGGGTCACACAAGACAAGTTTTTCAAAAGTACCAAAAATACCCTTTTGCAACTCCACAAAACAAATCAAATTCAGTTCTTTCTCTTTTTTTTTTCAATCTCAGATTGGTCTCTTTGGTTTTCTCTGCTCTGCGTTTTGGTTCATCCAGAGTATTGGTAGCGTCTTTCAATTAGGCTCATCACAGCTATTATCTCGTAAATCATATGTGTTCGAAATCATATCGAACAAGGTATTTATCTCGTAAATCATCTTCCTGCTGTTGTTCTTGGAATGTTGATGAATAATTAGGTTTTTCTGATCCGATTTCTATCAGAATAGTTATCTATGATGTAGATTGTTATCTTTCTTTTATGATTTCAGTTTGTGATGATTTACATTGTTCAATTCAGTTTCCGTTCGATTTAATTGTGATTTTTGTGTGTTCAATTAGTATCTTAAAATCGATTAGGTTAATCTCAGATTCGAACAAGGTATGTTACTATAGAACCTTTTCTCTGCTGTGTTCTGTTTTAGTTTCTTTGTAATGATAGGTTTGTTTAATGTATTTTTGATATAGGTTTTTTTGTTAGATAGATCGTGTAGTATTTTGTATCTCTTTTTGATATAGATGCAGTTTTCTATTTATAGAAGTGAAACTCAAAACATATTGATATGTTGTAAAATATATTCTACATGTTACATACCAACGTACATATATCCTGCAAATATATCTTACTAAAATACAGTAGATGCCAATACATATCAATATGTAAACGTATAGGAATTCAGAGACTTAGTTATTCTACATGTTACATACCAATACGTACTACATATAGCCCGTGCTCTTAGTAATCGTGCAATACAGTAGATGCCAATACATATCAATATGTATAACTTAATCCATTCAGAGACTTAGTTAATTTTTTGATCATTTCGGGTTAACATGTATGACGTTGCTCCCAAACCTAGACTTCTCCATCTATTCTCATGTATACCATAAGCAATATCATTTTGCATATGAGGTTACATCGTTTTCAACTTAGAGGATTTGAAATTTTGCATATGTAATATGTGGAGCTGGTTGACTCACCGACAGTATGAACTTTGCATGCAATCTTATCCGACAGTATGAACTTTGAAGAATGATTTGTGCAGAGGTATTCAGTCAGCATATATATAATTAAGTAAGTTTGATACAATACAATGTACTTTTAAGCAAGTAGTGTTCTGATTTCTCTTTTTCTTTATCACAGGCTTTAACGTGCAGCAGAATGTTATATCGATGATGTTGCCAGATTCCTTTTCCACAATTCTTTCCTCTAGCCCTTGTTCTATCTACCGTTTTCTTTTTGATTTTGTCAGTACCAACTGAATTTGGTTAATAAGCATTTCATTTACAGTACATACATTACAAGTGTACTGAAAATATTGTTTTTGTTGTTTCTAGAACATCTTTGGTTTTTGAAACATTATAAGTCTATCAAAATGTAGTTATTGTAATTATTTTCGAATAATGAAATATGTTGTTAGTCTATCTAAATGTCAGTATCTATCACCAATAGTGAAGTATTTCATACTGAAGTATTTTCTGGTTATGCATCAGTTTTTTTTTAGATGCATAATACATTATGCATTATTTTGTTTTAGCTGCATAATGTCTTATGCATTACTTTTTTCACTTTTCTGGTTATGCGTCATGTTTTTTTAGATGCATAAGACATTATGCATTATTTGTTTTAGATGCATAATGTCTTATGCATTACTTTTCTCACTTTTCTGGTTATGCATCAGTTTTTTTTTAGATGCATAAGACATTATGCATTAAATTTTTATTTGCTGCATAATGTCTTATGCATTACTTTTCTCACCTTTTCTGGTTATGCATCAGTTTTTTTAGATGCATAAGACATTATGCATTATTTTGTTTTAGCTGCATATTGTCTTATGCATTACTTTTTTCACTTTTCTGATTTATGGATTTTTATGCACATGCATAATGTCTTCTGCATCATTTTGTTTAGTGCATAAGACATTATGCATTATTTTGTTTTAGCTGCATAATGTCTTATGCATTACTTTTTTTTTCACTTTTCTGGTTATGCATCGGTTTTTTTTAGATGCATAATACATTATGCATTATTTTTGTTTTAGCTGCATGATGTCTTATGCATTACTTTTTTTCACTTTTCTGATTTATGGATTTTTATGCACGTGCATAATGTCTTCTGCATCATTTTGTTTAGTGCATAAGACATTATGCATTATTTTGTTTTAGCTGCATAATGTCTTATGAATTACTTTTTTTTTCACTTTTCTGGGTTATGCATCAGTTTTTTTTAGATGCATAATACATTATGCATTTTTTTGTTTTAGCTGCATAATGTCTTATGCATTACTTTTCTCACTTTTTCTGGTTATGCATCAGTTTTTTTAGATGCATAAGACATTATGCATTATTTTGTTTTAGCTTCATATTGTCTTATGCATTACTTTTTTCACTTTTCTGATTTATGGATTTTTATGCACGTGCATAATGTCTTATGCATTACTTTTTTTTTTCACTTTTCTGGTTATGCATCAGTTTTTTTTAGATGCATAATACATTATGCATTATTTTTGTTTTAGCTGCATAATGTCTTATGCATTACTTTGTTTCACTTTTCTGATTTATGGATTTTTATGCACGTGCATAATGTCTTCTGCATCATTTTGTTTTAGCTGCATAATGTCTTATGCATTACTTTTCTCACTTTTCTGGTTATGCATCAGTTTTTCTTTAGATGCATAAGACATTATGCATTATTTTGTTTTAGCTGCATAAGACATTATGCATTATTTTGTTTTATTTTGTTCCCCTTTGCTGGTGGTGAAGGAGTAGCAGCCTTTGTCACTTTTTTTCCTTTTGCTTTAGTAGTTGCCGCTGCTGTTTTTCTTTTTCTTTTTGCTTCAGGAGCATCATCTGCTTTCTTTCCCTTGGTTTTTGCTGTTTTTGTAAACCAAAAGTTTTGTACACATTACATATCAGTATGGTACAACATATAACTTGTAAAAATGAAGTACAAATTGCAGACAACATATTGATATGTAGTACACATATAAATTGACATACTAAATTTTAGTATGTATTAGTTAAACAACAATACATTTCAATATGTAACAGTACATATTTTAGGTTTTGGGAATATTGCATGTCAATATGAAGTACATATTAGGCTTTGTTTTTGATTTGATTTACTTTTTTCCTGAGGAACCTTACTCATATAACTTGTCAAAATGAAGTAAAAATTGCAGACTACATATCAAAAAGTTTTGTACACATTACATATCAGTATGGTACAACATATAACTTGTCAGAATGAAGTACAAATTGCAGACAACATATTGATATGTAGTACACATATAAATTGACATACTAAATTTTAGTATGTATTAGTTAAACAACACTACATTTCAATATGTAACAGTACATATTTTAGGTTTTGGGAATACTGCATGTCAATATGAAGTACATATTTGTCTTTGTTTTTGATTTGATTTACCTTTTTCCTGAGGAACCTTACTAATACTTCTTGTTTGTTGGAGATTTAGCAGTAGGGGAGGTTCCTGTTGGTGAATCATCGGTAGACTTCCTTCTTCTTTTCACTGGTGTACGAGATTTAGCAGTAGGGGAGGTTTCTGTTGCTGAATCATCGACAGATTTGCTTCTTCTTTTCAATAGTGTAGGAGATTTAGCAGTAGGGGAGGTTCCTGTTGGTGAATCATCGGTAGACTTCCTTCTTATTTTCACTGGTGTACGAGATTTAGCAGTAGGGGAGGTTTCTGTTGCTGAATCATCGACAGATTTGCTTCTTCTTTTCAATAGTGTAGGAGATTTAGAAGCAGGGGACGCTTCTGTTGGTGAATCATCGTCAGATTTCTTTCTTCTTTTCACTGGTGATGGAGATACTTCAGTAATTTCTTCTGTAATCGTCCTCTTAATTTTTCTACTTGTACCCATTTCTTCTTCAATTGAATTTAATGAAAATTAGGTCAGATACTGAAAGAAGAAGCAGTTTCTGTTTCTGATAATGGTGATTTTTCGATCTTTTTCTGATAATGGTGATTAATTGAGTTAGGTTGCAGAAGAGAGACAGGAGCAGTTTTCTGAATGTGAAGAAAGACGAAGCAGTTTGCGTTTTTCAATTGAGAGTTAGGTTGCAGAAGAGATAGAGAATGCAACTGGAAAAAAAAATGAAAAGAAAACGGACGGAAACTGTACACATCACGTGGTCCAGGTCATATAGGTAAAATAACATGTTTTTAAACTTTATTGGACTAGCCATTAATTGTTATATCCCGCTGGACCAGCCAGTAATCCGGGTCGGGTTTTCTGGACTAAATAGTAAAGATCTCTTTTTTGGTTTCCTCAATGAACCACTGGGTTTCCTTAATAAACCTAGTTGGGCTTCTTTAATAAGCCATTTTTGGTTTCCTCAATTAGGGGTGTGCATATAATCCGGAACTGCGGATTTCATCCGCAATCGTCCGCAAAATTGCGGGTGAAAACCAATCCGCAAGAGTCTATGGGCCGGTCACGGGTGAATTCTCAAATTCGCAAGGTTTAGCGGTTTGGTTGCGGTTGGTTTTGTAAATCCGCGGATTTATCCGCACCGCAGGGTAGTGGAGGAATTTCATAAAACTATCAAGGATAATAAAGGTTCAGTTCTTGGGAGATTTGCAGGTGTGCCGCTGTAAACTAGACACCCGTGTGAGAGAAAAAGCAAACGGTCTAGAAGACATAGAATTATGTGACTAGGATGGTGAACTGACATGATAACAATGCTCCCGCTTTGAGCAATTCGCTGAAGAATCTTCACCGCCATGAAAACGCTAGTCGAATCCAGTCCTGATGTTGGCTCGTTAAGAAACAATATGACAGGATCATGAATTACGTCAACTGCAATGGAGACACGGCAACGCTCACCACCAGATACGCCTCTATGGTGTTCATCTCCTATCATTGTCTTAGCTGCATTTTCAAGTACTAATTGCTCTATTACATCTTGAACTCTCGTTTTTTTCTTTGACTTGGAGATGCAACGAGGCAATAGAAATTCAACGGAGAACATGATTTTTTCCTCAACTGTTAACATGGAGAAGGGTAGATAATCTTGTATTTTTGTTTGTTTTACTTTTTTTTTTACTAAATCCGCGGTTAATCCGCATCTGTCCCGTATAATCCGCTGATCCGCAAAGGTCAAATCCGTGGGTGATTCGACCGGTCACGGTTCAATTTTCCAAATCCGCAATTTTGACGGTTTGGCTGCGGGTGACCCCTAATCCGCAACCGTCCGTCCGTTGCACACCCCTATCCTCAATGAACCACTGGGTTTCCTTAATAAACTCAGTTGGGCTTCTTTAATAAGCCATTTTTGGTTTCCTCAATGAACCACTGGGTTTCCTTAATAAACCCAGTTGGGCTTCTTTAGTAAGCCATCGTTGGTTGGGGAAATTAGGGGGAGACCCAAAAAAAAAAGAATATTCTCGTTCTCAGACCCACAATTAATTTTGTATACCGTGACACCCATAATTATATGAAATTATTATATGAGTCAATACATAACTGGTTATGCATACTATCTTTTCAGGCATAACTCGTTATGCATAGTATCTTTTTCAGGGGTATAATTGGCAGCGCAACTTGGACATAACATATCTAAAAATCCGCGCCTTAGAATTTTACAAATTTTATATCGTTGGAAATATTTTTAAAAGAGCTACGCAACGAGTACAAACAAGAATATCAAATTTTTGTTTTTAACGAAAAAATCGGAGGTGATCCTCATTTTAGGGAATTTTTTTGAAAACTTGATACTTAACCATTATGCAGTCACCAAAAACGATGCATAACACATTCTGCAGACGCATAACGAATTATGCAACCATTTTTTTCGACTGCATAACAAAGTTATGCATCTATAACAAGTTATGTAACCATTGTTTTGGTTGATTTTAGCCATACATATAAAAAAATTGATGCATAATGCAGTATGCATCCATATTTACGGATGCATATCAGGTTATGCATCTATTTTCTCGATGCATAATGCATTATGTAGCCATATTTTCGGACGCATAACAGGTTATGCAGGTTTTCTGGACTGCATAACAAGTTATGCAACAAATTTTGTAGATGCATAACAGGTTATGCATCCATTTTCACGAATGCATAACATGTTATGCAGACAGTTTCTCGACTGAATGACATGTTATGCAGTCATAACCACATCATCATCTTCTTTCATGTTTCATTAACTCCCACGCAAACCATTATCTTTCAGTTATTCGGGGGCTCTTGGTCAAAATCATGTATTTACACCATCATCTTCTTTTATGTATTTACACCATCATCTGCAATTAAACCTTCTTCACAACTCATCCATACAATCTATAGCTAACAACATAGACATTTTTCTGTAGCACTCATATCATCACATTCCTCCACTTCTCAATTGAACCCAGTTTTAATCCACATCCAAAAATCCTCCGCAAATCTGTGTTGTTGCTGTTGTTGTAGACCACTACTGCCTGCAATCACCCATCGAGTCGCTACAGCTTCATTGCATCTTCGACTTGGTCTCTGAAGCACAGAAATGCCGAAGTCTCTCTTCGTTGCTCACTCCAGTCTCCATCAGCAATGTAGTAGAGAAGGACATACACCATCTTTTTCAACTCCCCATGTTCACAACGTCTAAAGATCTGTCTAGCACAACCACCAGTGGCTTTGAAGCTCGAGTCTTCTCCATTTGTGTCTGCAATTCTGCCCGACAAGTCGACAACCATTATTTAATCAAGAAAAAAAATGGGTAAGAATCCATCTCCACGGAATCGATTCAATTAACCAAAGACCCCCAATTTCAGTTCAAAACCAGAATTCCCCAGAATCCCATTTTAGTTTCTGCCAGGTACTGTTGATTTTTCAAATACAAACCTCCAATTTCAGGCCACAGCAAAACCCCAGTTGACAGCAACAGTGGCATCTATTTCAGCTGGTTTTCTGGCATAACCAAAACTCCACCAAACACTGTCTATATCCAGAGAACACTCGACGGAAATCAACACCAATTTGACCTGCAAACACCACCATTACCTTCATAATTTCTCTCTCAATCGAGCACCACACTGAACCCCAACAGATCCATTTCATTTATCCAACAACTCCATATAAAACCCGTTTCAGTTAACTTCAAAAATCCCCAAAATCTGTTGCTTAAACTTCTCGTATATAGCCATGAATCAAAGGAAGAAACCCTAAGTAAAATCATTGAACAACACCAGTTCTTCAATCAACAGACCCCAAATTATACCACCTGCAATCAATCCACAAGCAATCACACCCAAATTCAATCGTTGTTGTTGAGAGAATTGAAGCAATTGGCTTGAAATTCAACCCCCAAACACCACAGATCCATTCTCGTCATCGCTGCTTCAATCAATCCTTGATGTCTCCATTTCAGTTCAACTGCAGAAGCTCAAAATGATGCTCAGATCCCCTTTCAACCCCCAAATACGAAGATGTGGAGATTTACCCGTGAATTGAAGTTCCAATGAAGAACTGAGACGAAAACAGTAGGGAGATACGAATCGTAGAAGAAGAAGAAAAAAGACTGAAACATAATTTCAGAAATTATGGGTTTGGGAGATATTTTGTCGTACAAAATGGGTGCGCGCCTTTGTTTTTTTGAGCATGGGTTTCACAGTGGGATGAATCTGTAAAATAGGTCTGTCTGTAGTTTTCACTTTTTGGTTTCCTCAATAAACCACTGAGTTTCCTTAATAAACTCAGTTGGGCTTCTTTAATAAGTCATTTTTGGTTTCCTCAATAAACCACTGGGTTTCTTTAATAAACCCAGTTGGGCTTCTTTAATAATCTAATTTTTGGTTATGTGGCGCTTGTGTGTCCCGTATGTACATCATTTTATGATGGTACAAACATCGGCCCCTCTTAATCCTCAACTTGTTGATGGGTTAAGAAAAATGAATTTCCCCTTGTGTCAGAAAACAAGGAATGCCGGTAAGCCACAATAGCCCATAAGCATGTGCCGTTGAATACTGCGAAGTAGCATACGTTTTAGCATGGCATTTCCGTGTGCTTGGGGCCGATATGTGCATGGACCTGATTGCAGTGGATCCTTCCCTTTTGGTCACGTGTCCTATATAACCAATTCAGTTGGATCTCTTTTCCATAGAAAATAAATGTTGTCTTCTTGAATCATATATTTTAAAATCTAATAAAACGGAAGGACTCTCCCACTCTTTCTTTTTTTTTTCTTTTTTTTTTTCATAAAGAGAAATTTTATTTAATCAAAGGTTGGCGCAATATGCCTGCCTAGTAATCTTTCAAGACAACTTGGTACATTTTATAGAACTTCTACAGTAGAGTTATATATCCTCATTTTCTTAGCAATACCATCTGCTAAGCTATTATTGTCTCTCAAAATATGACTGAAACTCCATAAACTGAAAGAATTTAACAATAACTTAATGTCTCGAATTATTTTCCTATATTCCCATCTGAAAAATAGTTTGTCAGGGTTAACAGAATTGACTACGTTTAGTGCATCATCTAAAATGGTGATTCTTGTGTGACCGTGAGCTTTAACCCATCTCACTGCTTCCAAGATAGCTGTGCATTCTCCCTCATATGGATTCCTTATTCTATCTGCATAGGAGCCTTTGAATCCTTCAAGTTCACCCGCTGAAGAAACCAACACCTACCGGTGCCACAAGTGTTAGAATCATAATCAAAAGAAGCATCAACATAAATATTTAAAGAGCAAGTTTCAGAATGAATATTCAGGTTACTATTTCTAGGAACCAAACTAGTCTGAGTGTCTATGTTTTGAACTGTCTGGCTGGGGAAACTGATCAACTGATATTTAATTCTGGCCATAGTGTTAAGAGGGTTAAGAACTTTATCCTCAAAGACACATTCACATCTTTCCTTCAAAATTATCCAACAAGCTACCATGAGAGTTTTCCTCCAGAAATCTAGTTCTTCAGAGTTTGAATTCCTGATATCAGTGAACCATGATATAATCCAATCCTGAATGTTGTGGCAGTTCATGATAACTTGGTCAATGTTTATTTTAAGCATTCTCCACACAACTTTAGCATGATTGCAAATAAGCAGCAGATGAAAGACAGATTCTTCTTCATCTTGACAGATGCTACAGTGGTATTCTATAGAATGATTATGCTAAGCTAGTCTTTCTCTTGTCGGAACCGCATTCTTAAGGCATTTAAAGATAAAAAGAATGACTCGATGTGGTAATTTTATCTTCCACAGACATTTCCATACAGTTTTGGGATAGAACTAACACTGACTTGATGTTGAACTCTTCTTTATGTGAGCTTATTATAAGCACTTTTAACTGAAAATACTCTATCTTTAACAGGAGACCATATGAGAATATCTTCTTCCGACTGTGAGAGCTGCATACTCTTGATTTTATCGATAATATAAGGTAAAAATAAGGTGTTGAGCAAAGAGATGTTCCAGATTTTTGTGTCAGATATTATGAGTTCACTGACATAGGTATACTGGTAGTGAGAGATATCTGCAGGTACAACCAGCTCATTGTATCCCAAAATCCATTTATCCTTCCATATCATAGTCTTCTTGCCATTGTTTACTTCCATAAAGTAATGTTGTTGTAGAATAGGGAGACCTTGAGAAATCCCTTTCCAAACCCAAGAACTATTATGCTTTGGAGTACTAATATGCAGAAATCTTCAGTTTTGAAATATTTGGCTTTGAGAACTTTTCTTAACATATGATCTTCTTGATGATAAATTCTCCATGCTATCTTTGTAAGAAGAGCATGGTTTAGCATTTCAAGATCTCTGAAATCTAGTCCTCTTAGATCTTTAGATATGCACATATTCTGCCAAGCTATAAGATTTGCTTCCTTGCAAGATTTAAAACCCCACCAGCAGTGTCTAGTTTCTTAAGTAACTTTTTTGGCATTTTAAAGGTGCTCATCTGGTAAGTAGGGATTGAGTAGAGTACTGCCTTGACCATTGTGGTTTTGCCAGCCTGATGCATGGTGGTACCTTTCCAAGTACCTAATCTTCTATCAAAATCCAATTGAATATCTTCAAAATCTTTAACCTTAGACTTCCCAATAATGAGTGGAGAACCTAAGTATTTCTCTTTTTTATCCATTAGTTTAACACCCAATAACTGTCTTAAGATTTCACAAGAGCTAGGATCCATATTACCACTGAAGTAGACTGAGGACTTGTCAAAATTAATGACTTGACCAGATTGTGAACTAAAGTCATTCAAAACTTGAAGTAAATTAGTCACACTGGTTAAATTAGCATGATTAAAGATAAGACAATCATCTGCAAAAAGCAGGTGATTGATAGGAGGAGCACCTCTAGAAGCTGAGATCCCATTAATGCTTTTATCATAATGAGAAGCTACCATTGTTTTTGAAAACCATTCCATAACTAATATGAATAGATAAGGTGAAAGAGGATCACCTTGTCTTATTCCTCTTATGGGGTTAAATTCATCACAAGGAGAACCATTGAGAAGAACATAAAGAGATGTTGTACTAATACATTGATGAATCAACTGACACCATTCTTCAGAAAAGCCAAAACTTGTAAGGATCTTCATGAGAAAAGACCATTCAAGCCTATCAAAATCTTTAGACATATCTATCTTGAGTGCTAACCAACCTCCATCACCTTTTTTCCTTTTCATTGAATGAATGAGTACATGAGCAATGATAGTATTATCATTAATCAATCTGCGAGAAACATATGCAGCTTGGTAAGGAGATATGATTGTATCCATAAAAGGCTTCATCCTATTAACCAAGATCTTAGAAATGATCTTATAAGAAATATTGCATAAACCAATTGGTCTGAATTCTGAGGGCGTACTAGGTTTATTCTTCTTGGTAATAAGAGAAATAAATGTCTTATTAAGCTTCTTAGGTAAATGTTTAGTATTGAAGAACCTTTTGACCATTTCATAAACATCAGATCCAAATGTGCTCCATTGAGATTTGTAGAAACCAGCTTGACACCTTCAGGACCAGGTGCAGACCAATTTTCCATACCTTTAAGAGTTTTTAATATTTCTTCATCAGTGGGTAGTAACAACAATCTTCTATTATCTCCATCTAAAATAAGATTAGGAAAGAGTGTGTAATGATGTTCATCTATAACAGGTGAAGTATAAGTATTTATGTCTTTGAAATGAGAAGTAAGAAGTATAGAAATATCTTCTCTTGAATGAACCCAAGAACTATTATTATCTCTCAAAGAATCAATGTTATTCCTTTCTCTTTTCCTCTTTGTTAAAGTGTGGAAGTATTTGATATTGTAATCCATATCTTTTACAAAGTTATCTTTGGACTTTTGTTTGTTAAACTCACTTTGGATTTGATGCCATTTATTTAACTCCTTGCTAATATCTCCTGCCTTGACTGTATTCTCTTTAGAAAAAGGAAGTTTTTGAATTTCAGCTAGCTCTTGTTGCAGATTATTGTTAGAAAAAACGCTTTAAAAAATACCAATTTTTTACATGGACTATGTTTTGATCCCTAGACCTATTGCCCATTAATTGTTTTTTCATTTGAATAGATAAAACAATAGTCCCACATTGACTAAAATCTAAAGAGTTTTAGACTTAAATACCATAGAATTGGCTATAAGGGCATGGCCCTTGGGTCATTAGACTTTTGTGCTTTGAGGGAAGGCCTAGACTAGGGCAAGTTTGCCTTTCCCGTACGCGCGGTGAGTTTTGTGCTTTGGAGAAATTACTAATAATGTAACTGAGAAGAAGATACTTAGCTCAAAATAATGTTGCTGATGTTGCTGCACAGAAAATGTAGAGGCACGTAAACTACGCCAATCTAAAGGCAATATACTCTTTACTATATTTTGTAACAACATGGGAAAGAGTACTGTAGAAAAACCCCCAAAGTTTAGTGGCAAAGACTTTAAACGATGGCAGTCCAAAATGCTATTCTTCTTAAAAGACCAAAGGCTAGATGAAGTTGCCTTAGAAAGACCCTCAAGAAGGCTTCATGACCGTGGTTATGAAGATAGACTGGAAAGGTGGACTAGGAAGAATTACATGTGCAAAAACCATATTCTTAACTGTCTGGATGACTCCTTGTACGACTTTTATAATGCAAAAGAGAATTTTACTGCTTTTGATTTATGGGAAGCCTTAAAAGAAAAATATCTTGCTGAGGCAGCTGGAAGCAAGAAGTTCTTGGTGGCTAGGTTCCTGGAATATAAGATGACTGATGAAAAGCCTGTTGTAGAACAATTCGTCGAACTCCAGCTACTCATCAACGAAATTCTTGCTGAAGGCATGCATATTGATGAATCTCTACAAGTATCTGCAGTGATTGAAAAGCTACCACCCTCATGGAACGAGTACAAGAGGAGGATGCGACACAAGAATCGTGAAATCACCATGGTGGAGCTGGGGAAAAAGATCCAGGTGGAGGAACTTCTGTGCTGCAAGGACAAGATCCTGATGCTGAGCAAAGACATGTCAAACAAAGCTCATGTCCTGGACGATAACACTGCGTCAAAGAAAAAGCACGGAGAATCCAGCAAAAATGGTAAACGTAACAAACAACGTAACTCCAAAGGTAACCATCTTAAGCCAAAGGGTGGTGTCTCCAAAAACACCATCAAAGGCGACTGCTATAACTGTGGGAAAACTGGTCATATGGCCAAGGACTGTAGGGCACCTAAAAAGACCAAAAATGTTCCTAAACAGAAAAATAAGGAAAACGTAGTAGATGATTCTGGATATTTTACTGGCATGGTGTCTGAAGTCAACCTTGTCTCTAATGTGACCAATGTGAGAGACTGGTGGCTTGATTCTGGAGCCACTAGGCATGTCTGTAAGTTCAGAAATGCTTTCTCCTCCTATAACAAAGTAGGAGACGATGAGAAATTGTTTATGGGAAACTCTTCTACCTCTAAAGTGGTAGGAAAAGGCAAGGTTGAATTGAAGCTCACTTCAGGAAAAACTCTCGCATTGAATGACGTGTATCACGTCCCGGACATATGCAAGAATCTTATCTCAGAAACCATCTTACTTGGGAAAGGTTTTAAATTTGTAGCTGAGTCTAACAAAGTTGTAATCTCTAAAGGTGGTGACTTCGTAGGAAAAGGATATGTCACTGATAACATGATTAAGCTTAGTGTACTTTCTTTGAACTTGAATGATAATGCATCTTCTTCTGCTTATGTTTGTGACTCCTCACATGTTTGGCATGATAGACTAGGACATGTTAATTTCAAATCTATTGAAAGACTTGCTAAATTAGGCTGCATTCCTAAAATAAACTTTGACAGAGGTCAGAAATGTGAAATTTGTGTTGAATCTAAATATGCTAGAAAACCCTTTAACAAAAAGGTTGAACGTAGTACAACTCCCCTAGAACTAATCCACTCAGATTTGGGAGATTTGAAATCAACACCAACTAGAGGAGGTAAAAAATGGTACATCACTTTTATAGATGATCACTCAAGATACTGTCAGGTTTATCTTCTTAGAAGTAAAGATGAAGCCTTAGACGCTTTCAAATTATATAAACTTGAAGTAGAAAACCAAAGAGGTGTTACTATTAAAACTCTTAGGTCGGACCGAGGCGGTGAGTATGTGATACCTATAGGAGAATTCTGCAAACTTAATGGCATCATTCATGAAACTACTGCACCTTCTTCACCTGAGTCGAATGGAGTAGCTGAAAGGAAAAACCGAACACTCATAGATATGGTGAACGCTATGTTAGCTAGTTCAGGGCTACCTTCGAACCTGTGGGGGGAAGCAATTCTCTCTGCTTGCTATATCTTGAACCGAGTTCCATTTAAGAAATACGACAAAACTTCATATGAGTTATGGAAAGGAAGACAACCGTCCTATGCATACTTTAAAGTGTGGGGGTGTTTGGCCAAGGTGGCCACTCCTCGTTCCAAGAAAACCAAACTAGGACCTAAAACTGTAGATTGTGTTTTCCTAGGATATCCTGAGCACACTAGTGCTTATAGGTTCATGGTAATTGGTGAGAACACTATAATGGAATCCAGAGATGCAGTGTTTTTCGAACACATTTTCCCTTTAGGATCTGGACCTCATAAAAGGGTCCGCGATGATCTCTCAGATGTTCCTTCGACTAGTCAACCCCCGTCTCTAGATGCTGAAACCGAACCTAGAAGAAGTAAGAGGGTCAGAACCGAGAAAGGTTTTGGTCCAGATTTTGTGACTCTTACGGTAGAGTCTGAACCCCAAACCTATAAGGAAGCTATGACTTCTCCGGAAGCTCCCTTCTGGGAAGAAGCTTCAAATAATGAGTGGTATTCCATTCAACAAAATGAAACTTGGGAGCTTGTAGACTTACCTCCTGGTAGTAAAACCATAGGTTGCAAGTGGGTCTTCAAAAGGAAACTTAGAACAGATGGAACTATAGAAAAACACAAAGCTAGGTTGGTAGCTAAGGGGTATAGACAACAGGAAGGATTAGATTTCTTTGATACCTATTCACCGGTCACTAGAATCACTTCTATCCGGATGCTGATTGCTATTGCTTCTATTTATGATTTGCATATACATCAGATGGATGTTAAAACTGCTTTTTTATATGGTGAATTGAATGAAGAAATTTATATGGACCAACCTGAAGGTTTTGTTGTGAAAGGTTTTGAAGATAAAGTATGCAAACTGAAAAAATCTTTGTATGGTTTAAAACAAGCACCTAAACAGTGGCATGAAAAATTTAATCATGTAATGATATCTAATGGCTTCAAGGTTAATGAATCTGATAAATGTGTTTACATTAAATCTGTGGATGATTCTCATGTTATTGTATGCCTATATGTTGATGATATGCTCATATTAGGTAGTAACCTTGATAGTATTAATACCACTAAAAGCATGCTTAATGAAAACTTTGACATGAAAGACTTAGGCCCTGCTGATGTAATCATAGGGATGAAAATCAGAAAGATGTCTGATGGATATAGTCTTAGTCAATCTCATTATGTTGAAACTGTGCTTAAGAGATTTAATCATGAAAATGCTAAACCTGCAACTACTCCTTATGATCCCAATTGCTCTCCCAAATCTGAGTGGATTAGTTCTAGGGGAGTTGTACTACGTTCAACCTTTTTGTTAAAGGGTTTTCTAGCATATTTAGATTCAACACAAATTTCACATTTATGACCTCTGTCAAAGTTTATTTTAGGAATGCAGCCTAATTTATCAAGTCTTTCAATAGATTTGAAATTAACATGTCCTAGTCTATCATGCCAAACATGTGAGGAGGTAAAAAATGGTACATCACTTTTATAGATGATCACTCAAGATACTGTCAGGTTTATCTTCTTAGAAGTAAAGATGAAGCCTTAGACGCTTTCAAATTATATAAACTTGAAGTAGAAAACCAAAGAGGTGAGTATGTGAAACTATAGGAGAATTCTTCAAACTTAATGGCATCATTCATGAAACTACTGCACCTTCTTCACCTGAGTCGAATGGAGTAGCTGAAAGGAAAAACCGAACACTCATAGATATGGTGAACGCTATGTTAGCTAGTTCAGGGCTACCTTCGAACCTGTGGGGGGAAGCAATTCTCTCTGCTTGCTATATCTTGAACCGAGTTCCATTTAAGAAATCCGACAAAACTTCATATGAGTTATGGAAAGGAAGACAACCGTCCTATGCATACTTTAAAGTGTGGGGGTGTTTGGCCAAGGTGGCCACTCCTCGTTCCAAGAAAACCAAACTAGGACCTAAAACTGTAGATTGTGTTTTCCTAGGATATCCTGAGCACACTAGTGCTTATAGGTTCATGGTAATTGGTGAGAACACCATAATGGAATCCAGAGATGCAGTGTTTTTCGAACACATTTTCCCTTTAGGATCTGGACCTCATAAAAGGGTCCGCGATGATCTCTCAGATGTTCCTTCGACTAGTCAACCCCCGTCTCTAGATGCTGAAACTGAACCTAGAAGAAGTAAGAGGGTCAGAACCGAGAAAGGTTTTGGTCCAGATTTTGTGACTCTTACGGTAGAGTCTGAACCCCAAACCTATAAGGAAGCTATGACTTCTCCGGAAGCTCCCTTCTGGGAAGAAGCTTCAAATAATGAGTGGGATTCCATTCAACAAAATGAAACTTGGGAGCTTGTAGACTTACCTCCTGGTAGTAAAACCATAGGTTGCAAGTGGGTCTTCAAAAGGAAACTTAGAACAGATGGAACTATAGAAAAACACAAAGCTAGGTTGGTAGCTAAGGGGTACAAACAACAGGAAGGATTAGATTTTTTTGATACCTATTCACCGGTCACTAGAATCACTTCTACCCGGATGCTGATTGCTATTGCTTCTATTTATGATTTGCATATACATCAGATGGATGTTAAAACTGCTTTTTTATATGGTGAATTGAATGAAGAAATTTATATGGACCAACCTGAAGGTTTTGTTGTGAAAGGTTTTGAAGATAAAGTATGCAAACTGAAAAAATCTTTGTATGGTTTAAAACAAGCACCTAAACAGTGGCATGAAAAATTTAATCATGTAATGATATCTAATGGCTTCAAGGTTAATGAATCTGATAAATGTGTTTACATTAAATCTGTGGATGATTCTCATGTTATTGTGTGCCTATATGTTGATGATATGCTCATATTAGGTAGTAACCTTGATAGTATTAATACCACTAAAAGCATGCTTAACGAAAACTTTGACATGAAAGACTTAGGCCCTGCTGATGTAATCTTAGGGATGAAAATCAGAAAGATGTCTGATGGATATAGTCTTAGTCAATCTCATTATGTTGAAACTGTGCTTAAGAGATTTAATCATGAAAATGCTAAACCTGCAACTACTCCTTATGATCCCAATTGCAAATTGAAAAAGAACAAGGGTGAGGGTATTTATCAACTTGAGTATTCTCGTGTTATTGGCAGTCTTATGTATTTAATGAACTGTACAAGACCTGATATTGCCTATACTGTGAGTAGATTAAGCAGGTACACTTGCAACCCTGGGCAGGATCACTGGAATGCTCTCTACAGAGTTCTACGGTACCTGAGAGGAACTTCAAACTATTGCTTAAGTTTTGGGAAGTATCCTGCTGTGCTAGAAGGGTATTGTGATGCTAACTGGATATCAGACTCAGATGAGTGCAAATCCACTAGTGGGTACATCTTCACACTTGGTGGTGCGTCTGTGTCATGGAAGTCTACCAAACAGACATGTATAGCCCGATCCACCATGGAGTCTGAGTTTATAGCCTTGGAGAAAGCTGGAGAGGAAGTGAATGGATACGAGGTTTCCTGGGTGGAATTCCACTCTGGCCCAAGCCTGTGTCTTCGATCGCAATCCACTGTGACAGTCAAGCTGCTATTGGATGCGCAAAGAATAGTGTATACAACGGAAAGTCGATACATCTTCGAAGAAGACACAAGACAGTGAAACAACTACTCTCTACTGGCATCATCTCTATAGACTTTGTAAGGTCTAAAGAGAATATTGCAGATCCTTTGACGAAAGGGTTATCTAGAGAGGTAGTTAGATCCACATCGAAGGGGATGGGACTCAAGCTCATAGAATAAATCGCCATGAAGGACACTCAACCTTGTGAATGGAGCTCCAAGATCAAGGTTCAATGAGATAACTAATTTTTGGTGATGTCGAGAGAAAACACTATCTTTGTCCCTCCCTATGGTGTAACCGTATGATAGTGTTGCCTGCATGTTTTAGGATGATCTGTCAAGATCTTAATGAGTTCCATGGCTTTGCTTAAAGCGGAGTGTGGCAGGACACTCTTAATGGACTCACCTATGTGGATGTTGGAAGTGGGGCCGCTTCCTATGAGAATTTGAGCTTTTTCTCTAGAGACATTCATTAAGTCCGGGATTTAGCCCACGGCCAAAACGGGCACAACGGCAAGAGCTTGGCAGCTTTCTTTTTTTTGAGACATCAAAGTGTGGTTGTTATTTCTGAATTGCACTCACTGTTGACGGTTCAAGACATTGTGTTCACCGAACAACAAGCAGTTCCGGTAACCTCTCACTAAGTTAAGGTTCAATCTCTGGGACACCTTAGCCTAATATTGATGTATTATGTTTTCTCGTATTTCGTCGATATGTTTTATCTTCATGTGGGGGATTGTTAGAAAAAACGCTTTAAAAATACCAATTTTTCATGGACTATGTTTTGATCCCTAGACCTATTGCCCATTAATTTTTTTTTCATTTGAATAGATAAAACAATAGTCCCACATTGACTAAAATCTAAAGAGTTTTAGACTTAAATACCATAGAATTGGCTATAAGGGCATGGCCCTTGGGTCATTAGACTTTTGTGCTTGAGGGAACCTAGACTAGGGCAAGGTTGCCTTTCCCGTACGCGCGGTGCTTCGCACAGAAGCACGCACGCCGCCGCCGTCCGTCCGGTCGTCGTCGGTCGGGTCGGGGCTCGGGTTCGGGTGGGTGTGGGTTCATTAGATCCTATCTTTTTGCTGAAATTTTTGGTACGTGTTTTCCACACAAGTAGAAGAATCTCTTCTTTGTCTGCACGTGTTTTGTCCTGACTTCTTTGTCTGAACGTGCTTGTCTTGGCTTCTTTGTCTGTACGTGTTTTGTCCTGGCTCCCTTGTCTGTACGTATTTGGCTTGGCAGCAACACACTGCTCCATGCACTATCTTTAACCCAACATTACCAGTATTTCTGTCATACGCATGGGTTTTCTTTGACTGTCATACGCATGGGTTTTCTTTCTTGTTTGTAACTACACAAACACTATATAAGAGAGTAGTTGTAAGCTCAGAAAATATATACCACAGAGAAACATCTCTTCTACTCTTCCTCTGTTTTTCTGTAAACATCTCATCTACTGTTTTTAAGTTCTGCCAAGCTCTAAGGGTACCCTCATTGTATGCTACATTGAGGGGTACTAACTGTAGTTGTATCCTGGAGGTGACTCGCTAACTGCTGTAGCATCTCAGAGGAGTGGCAGGCGATATTGCCTTTAGGACAGCGTAGTTTACGTGCCTCTACATTTTCTGTGCAGCAACATCAGCAACATTATTTTGATCTAAGTATCTTCTTCTCAGTTACATTATTAGTAATTTCTCCAACAATTATCCACATTTTGGTTGATGTTACCAAAGTGTTGCTTATTCCATTTAGAGAGAGCAGTTCTAGTGAATTGGAGTCTGTTAATGAATTTGTGACATGGTGAACCATGAAATTCTTGATCCCAAGCTTTAGATATCTCAGTGGTGCAGCTTGTGTCATTTAACCAAGTGACGAAGAATTTAAATGGCTTCCACAAATTTGGCAATGAGTAGTCTGTGACTAGCATTATGGGACAGTGATCACTTCCATGTTGAGTTAGATGAAGCAGCTTTGAGTCTTGAAACTAATAATTCCAAGCAGCATTAACAAGAGCCATATCAATTCTGGATCTTTTCTTACCTGTGCCAAGATTGTTATTTATCCAAGTATGATATCTACCAACAAAACCCAAGTCTTCTAAACCAATGTCTTGAAGTATTGAGTTAACCAAACCATCTGAAGAGGAAGAAGCAGAAGAAGTATTCTCTTGAAGATGAAAGTTAAGATCTCCCAATAACACCCAAGATTGAGTGATGTTAGGACCTATGTATTTGATAAATTCCCACTGATTCTTCTTTTTAGAATAATTTCAATAGTCGTACATACAAGAGAGAAGCCATTCTTTTTCATTTGGGTGACTTTGAACTACTGCATGGAACATGTTATCATCATCGCCAACAATATCACAAACAAATCCATTTTTCCACATGAGTACTAAACCACCTGAGCGTCCTATTAGTTGTAGATATCTAATACTATAATATCTAAATGGTACTAGTAAGGTTCTCATTTTATCTTCATGCAATTTTGTTTCACAGAGGAAAACTATATCTGGGTTTTGGGTTCTGATAATATCTCCAAGATGGTCTTTGGTAGATGGGGAGTTAAGACCTTGAACATTCCATGAAATAACTTTCATGATGAGAAGATCCAGTAAAATGTAAAGCCTAAATTTGAACTTAAGTTTACCGACGTAGTAAATGATATTAGTTTTGCATGCAAGACCAATTTTTGTAGTAAACCATGCACGTAGGTATTCAATGCAGCTTGATAACTTGGAATGAATAATGTATTTATCAGTAATTAATGCTAGACCTAATTTAATAAAGATAAGTAATGATTTCAAGAATGTAAGAAATACTACCGATGTAGAAAAATAATAAATATTGAAGCAATAAATGAGTAATGAAGAATTAAAATGCTTAGAAAGAAGGAGAGAAAATTTTAGGTAGGTTACCCGATTGCCCTTGCTAGCATCAACAATTTGATTATCCCCAGAAGTGACCCCTTGAGCAGTCTGGTCAGAAGTAGTGGAGATAAATAAGGTGCCTTGTGGATAAGCCTCAGGGTCGAAGAAGAAGCTATACTGGGATTATAAACTCTAAGTCGCTTTCCTAATATAATGTCTTTCTCTGCATTGTCACCATCATTCTTGATAAGAAAGTCCAGATTTATCTTATCACCATCCTTTGGAGGAACGAAAACTGCAGTTTTAACGAATTTTTTCTGATTATTCTTAACAGCAGGAGCTTGATTTGACTTGATAGCAGCAATATTTTTCCGCATGTCACCACACCATTTCCATGATTTTGTCACAGGCTATACCTGTTACTTATTGAATTTGTAACAGTTATAACCGTACCAACTAGGCCGTTATTAATAACTGTGATTGTATTTTGTAACGGTTTTATCTGTGACAAAACGCAGATACAGTCACATTTGAAAAGCGTTATAATATCTAATACCCACAATTGGCCTAATTTTATGATGGCGACACGTATCTTATTTGTCACATTTATCGTAACGGTTTTAACTGTTATTCTCTATTAACCACAATTCGGAGCATGACACGGCTCTTTACGGGTCACATTTACAGCAACGCTTATAACTGTTACTGAATCTTTGCAACGATTGCTCTGGCGACACGTGTCCTTTTTTTGTCACGCTTAAAGTAACATATGTTATTATTGCATTAATTTGTAACAGTTACTCAGAGGACACGTGTCTTCCTCTTTCACGCCTTATGATGACGCGTGCTGTTTTTTCTTCACAATTCGTGTCACAGTTATAACCGTGACAAATTTTTCTGTTACAATTAAAAAAAATGGGTAGCCCAGAACATTTTCATGGACCTGGACTTCCAGTTTACAGGCATGTAATGCAATTAAAACTGAACTTGGAACCCAGGCCTGCAATTTCATATTTTTCATTAGTTCATGCATTCTCAAAGAAGATTCATACATTTATTAGGAATACAAGTACAACGGAATCGTTTCATTCGTTATGAAATTTAACCCAAAATTATTCAAAGCTAACACTCTGAGCTGCCATAAAGCTCCTCAAAGTAATGCAGCCCTTTAATGACGCGTAATATGTCCAGCATGTGCCTCGCCATCAAGCCTTCAGTATTTAAAAACCCAAGCTGATGAAAAAAATGGTATTCAACAATCAATGACTGACATGATGACCGATTCAATCATTCAAGAAAATGAAAACACATTTTTCTTTAAAAATTTATTAAGAGCAGTAATTGTACGCTGTCCTAGTGTTGGTGGCAACTGAAATGACTTGGTACAGGTTTGGCCACTCGGCATTACTGGAGAATAAGAGAAATGCTAGTCACTACTAACTAGGTAGCACCTAATCTAGGATCCGCGTAATTTTCATCTAAATGTCAATATACAGCATATCAAAGTCTTTTTTTTCGGGAAGGCTTACTACTCTTCTCAAACACTACAACAATAGAAGGTTCACATCAGATTAGTATCACACCGCCCTGAAGTTATCTATCAGTGAAGTAATCTATTGCCTACATTCCGAAAAAAACAGAAACTGACCATCTTGTACCATCTAAAGTAGTGATCAAAGTTATGATACAAAGATTCTTACTTGATCCAAGTAGTTCACAGATTGCTCGCTGGCGGTGGAGGGCATCCATATTTCCAAATGATCTACCTTATCACTGTTTAAAAGAATGCATTCTATTAGTGAGAAATCATAACCATGCCCGTGAGGCACTCATCATCCATGATATATATTTGTAAAATGCCCATCCCATTGAAATTCCAAATAAATTAGACACTGCACATACACCATATGGCATTGCTCAGAATGATGAAGAATAAAATAAACAGGACGCGCTGAATCAACAAATAATTATATTGGTGAAATCAAAAATAAATCTACACTAGTTTTTAAACTTCTTTAGGAAGATGGTTGCGAAATAGATAGGCCAAGAAAATTATTAACATACTCGATCTCTTCCTTGTTACTATATTATGCATCCATACACCTGACTGATACTGTCGCTGTGAAGGTTATAATTAGGAACAAGTTCATCAGGAAATGGTGGAAGTTCATAACCATACTCAGACCTATCAAAGCCTCCTCCAGAATCACCACCTTGTAATCGAAAGTAGAATAGAAAACTGGACTAACAAACATAATCTTGTAATGAAAAAGTATGAATGAATAGCAGATAAAACTTACATCGTGTCAGCCTTCTCCTCTATTATCTTGATAAATGCCTCAACCAAGTCTGCAGACGGACAATTTGTCTCAGTTGTCTTGCAATGCTTTTGATTATTATTTCTTTGAGTAACTGCAGTGCCTACAAAAAGAAAGTTGGGGTAAAATTAAGTCTACAATGGTGGATCAGCGAAAACCAAATGGGATTGTTTCTCAGTTCAAAGATAATCGGTAAGTTTAATCAATTACTTGATATATTACAACTTTGACATTTTTTTTTGTGCTTTCTTCAGTTTTGGAGTTTAAGAGCTGGAGTTAGTGCTTTTCATATGTTATACTGAGAAACTTCAGGATTAAAAACAACCAATTTATGTTTCTTTATTGCATGCTACCGTTGTAACTTTTTTGGAACAGGTTCTAAAGTAGACATGGATAAATCTATTGCGCAGAGTTAAATACATACTACAACCACACTTATTGGAAATAACAATACAATTAAACAGATAGAGAATTTAGTTAAAGTACATAGTTGTGGTATCTTGTTGAAATGCTAACCACATAAATCAGAGTTTGACAGACACTTGGTAACAAACGGTTGACTTTACTTTCTGAAACCCTTCTTTGTTAGATTATGCCTTCAACTTGTTAAAATCTCAGGTTTTAGTATAATACCAGTACGTTAGTTTAATGAAGCTCAACAACAGGGAAGTTGTAATCCTCCTTATGCCAGCTCGAGCAAGGGAAGGCAAATACGTCAATGATAGACAGGGAGTTGTTAATCCTCCCTGCCAAGCAAAATAAAGAAAATACATCTCCTGGCCATTGATAGATAGAACACAAATAGCATCATAATTCCACAGGAGCTAGGCAAGATAACCATAAATGTAAGTAGACAAAATTCTTACTTCTTCGCCAAGTATAGTTAACTGATCCATTTGGACCAGCTGCATGCCATAATGGAATACATAACTTCACAAACATTATTTTCGGTTAATATCGGTATATCAGCTCTCTTCTTTCTCATTACCTGCTCCAAAAAATCAGTTTGGTAAGAAATTTCATTCGTAACAAATTAAACCCAAACACATAGGTACAAAGGCTACTTTTTAATAGGACACAATACCAAATAAGCTCACATTATTAAATATTGTGGATCACACTGGTCCATGGCCATTGTTGTCACGAGGTGACCGTACAAAAGTGGTCCTTCAATAAGTAGTTCACTTAGGAACAAGACCTAATCCTTCCTCATTTAAGCTCTCTGACTCAGGCCAGATACCTACAATTTCAAGTATAAAACTCAAATTCTCATTCTCAACTCATAAAATTTCAAGGGCTAGTACATACTACAACTCAATAGGCTGCAAATTAATCAGGCAAACATTATAAAATCATGACCGACTTGCGAGTTACAAACTCTATTATAATGACAGACTTGCGCGAGTTACAAACTCTTACGATTTATGATTTTTGGACTAATTATTTGTATATATCCACAGGTTTCTTTGCAGTTTATGCAGGTATATAAATGTCACAAAAATGCATTCCTGGTCAAATTTAATCATTTTATAAGATTGCAGAGCTTACTCCACAACTTCCAAATATTTACCTCGTCAAAATGGAGAAACATGTGGACGATGAGATAGATGAACAGAAAGATCCTTCCAACCTGATATCAAACAAACTTGCTAGAGTCAAATATCGATCATGCCACTACAAAGATCTTTATGATAACTGCAAACTAAGGTATAAAAACTTCAAAGGCCGCATATACTTGCATACGTAATTATGAGATGGAAAGGAAATTAATGTCAAGCAATGTGAGGGAACACCCACCAACTGCAATAGTAGAACTTAAAGTTTAGGTTTTATATGCAATCAGAAAAATATTTCGTAAACTCTATATAGAATAACCGCATTAAAAACATAGTATTCCCTAAGAGGGTAAAGAGTACCAGCCAAGACAGGAACATAGCAATGCGATTAAACATGTAGAGTTTAGAGCCATTTTGTCCAGCCAAATCCAAGTACCTGACAAATTTGGTTGACAAGGCAACAATAAATTGGTGAACATAATCATTGTAAAAGTGAAGCATACAAAGTTAGGTTATTGAAATTTACCATCTTAAATTGACTAATGGAGTCGTGCATTCTGAAAATAGAACCATCAATATGTATATTTGTCCTTCGCCACTTATAAGTGAGAGAAGGATCGAAAACATGGAATGTCGACGATCACGTCAGGTTAGGATTTAATTTCCATGAGTTGGTTATACAACGCAGCACCGACTTTGAGGAACGCCCAAGAATGAGTAGTATGGAGTTGGTTAATCCTACTTTTAAAAGAAAAAGTAATGGATTAGTAAATACAATTACTCTGCTAAAGATATATATAAATCGAGTGCAAATCAAGCTTACCTAGGAGATGTTTTGAATCAACCATGTGCCTGCAAAAAATAGCACACCTTTTTCCCTCTTCCTTTATCCGGGCTTGGGACCGGCATTGCAATTGCAATGGCGGAGTTAAAAAGGGTGTGATCAACAAAGACAATAACAATAAATAAACTACATTCCGTAATTGAAATAAGAGCACAAACACTGTCTTTCAGAAATATATCCGACTTAAACATCACGGGTTAAAAGATTACTACAGTTAGACCTAAGTTTCTCGTTCGGATGAACTGGAGACGAAATATATCAGACTTAAACATCACAGGTTAAAAGATTACTACAGTTAGACCTAAGTTTCTCGTTCGGATGAACTGAAGACGAAGTATATTAGAATTAAACATCACAGGTTAAAAGATTACTACAGTTAGACCTGAGTTTCTCCTTCGGGTGAATTCCAGACGAAAAATATCAGACTTAAACATCACGGTTTACAAGATTACTACAGTTACACCTAAGTTTCTCGTTCGGATGAACTGGAGACGAAATATATCAGACTTAAACATCACGAGTTAAAATATTACTACAGTTAGACCTAAGTTTCTCGTTCGAATGAACTGCAGAAGAAATATACCAGACTTAAACATCACAGGTTAAAAGATTACTACAGTTAGACCTAAGTTTCTCGTTCGGATGAACTGAAGACGAATTATATTAGACTTAAACATCACAGGTTAAAAGATTATTACAGTTAGACTTGAGTTTCTCGTTCGGATGAACTGCAGACGAAATATATCAGACTTAAACATCACGGGTTAAACGACTACTACAGTTAGACCTTAGTTTCTCGTTCGGATGAACTGGAGACGAAATATATCAGACTTAAACATCACGGGTTAAAAGATTACTACAGTTAGACATGAGTTTATCGTTAGGATGAACTGAAGACGAAGTATATAGACTTAAACATCACGGGTTAAAAGATTACTACAGTTAGACTTGAGTTTCTCGTTCGGATGAACTGGAGACGAAATATATCAAACTTAAACATCACGGGTTAAAAGATTACTGCAGTTAGACATGAGTTTCTCGTTAGGATGAACTGAAGACGAAGTATATTAGACTTAAACATCACAGGTTAAAAGATTACTACAGTTAGACTTGAGTTTCTCGTTCGGATGAACTGGAGACGAAATATATCAAACTTAAACATCACGAGTTAAAAGATTACTACATTTAGACATGAGTTTCTCGTTAGGATGAACTGAAGACAAAGTATATTAGACTTAAAAATCACAGGTTAAAAGATTACTACAGTTAGACTTGAGTTTCTCGTTCGGATGAACTGGAGACGAAATATATCAAACTTAAACATCACGGGTTAAAATATTACTAAAGTTAGACCTAAGTTTCTCGTTCGGATGAACTGGAGACGAAATATGTCAAACTTAAACATCACGGGTTAAAAGATTACTACAGTTAGACATGAGTTTCTCGTTAGGATGAACTGAAGACGAAGTATATTAGACTTAAACATCACGGGTTAAAAGATTACTATAGTTAGACTTGAGTTTCTCGTTCGGATGAATTGCAGACGAAATATATCCGACTTAAACATCACGGGTTAAAAGATTACTACAGTTAGACCTAAGTTTCTCGTTCGGATGAACTGTAGACGAAATATATCATACTTAAACATCACAGGTTAAAAGATTACTACAGTTAAACCTAAGTTTCTCGTTCGGATGAACTGAAGACGAAGTATATCGGACTTAAACATCACAGGTTAAAAGATTACTACAGTTAAACATGAGTTTCTCGTTCGGATGAACTGAAGACGAAGTATATTAGACTTAAACATCACAAGATAAAAGATTACTACAGTTAGACATGAGTTTCTCGTTAGGATGAATTGAAGACGAAGTATATTAGACTTAAACATCACAGGTTAAAAGATTACTACAGTTAGACCTAATGTCTTTTTGTTTCTCAAACTTTTCTTCATGTCCTATTACCATCTAATCTTTGTTACACTCTTATCATATCATTACTTCTCTTTCATTTCCTTTTTTATCTCTTTCATTTCAGAGGTTGTACTAAAGAGAAAATGAGCCAAGCCAAGGCCAGGCTTACAAGAGTTACAAGTATAGATGAGACTGCAGTAAACTTCACAACCAAAGACTGCAGAAAAAAAGACTCCAAAACAACCCAAAAGTGAAAACAAAACATTGCCTAAACTGTGCTGTAGAAATAGTGCAAAAGATTTGCAGACCTCAATACACTTGACAAACAAAGGAAACAAAACATTTCCAACTGCAAGATACTACAGAGAAATACACAAAAAGTTGAAAACTCATACATAGACTAGGCACTTGAGAAATCATCTTGCAGAACACCAAAACTGCAGACAACGAAAAGCTGAAATTTATTATAGAAGTTTATGTAGTTTCTGTACATTGACAAGGCGGTTCACATACACCAAACAAAATTTAGAGGAAATGTACATAAAACTTTCATATCTTGATGTTGCAAAAGATATGAAAGAGGCTAGCAATGATAGACAATATTGAATGAACTTGGCGTGATTCGAACACACATCTTCTGACGGGAGGTCAGATGTGCTACCATTGCACTGCAAGTTAGGTATTTGAGCACACAAAGACTGGAAATTTTGTTTAAAAAGTCAAATATCCAGGAAAGTTAAGAAATCCCCGCACAAAACAGTCAGAATAAGTCCAAACTTAAGTCTAAGTTTTGATCACGTAAGTATTTTCTAGTGAGCATTGTCTAAGCAGTTTTATTAAAGTTATAATGTTACCTAACTCTAAGTTGATGACCCACCGGCAATGGTCCAGGTGCAAACATAGTCTGTCAAGAATAGGATAATCCTATCACCGAGAGTACCTTTCTTGAATGGGCAATGACATCTGTGGCAGCTGCACTCACAGTTCTGAAATGAGCCATTTATGGCTTCCCTTGCATCCAGCTGCTACCACTGCTTGTCCCTACAAAGGTTTGCAGATCAAAAATGCATAAGCTATTAGTGCATCCATGAATATTTGGAATGGGAAATATAATAAAGACCTCAGCATAGTGAATGTCAGATAAGAAGTTTAAAAATGGGAAATAGAATAAAGACCTCATCATCGAAATGCTAAACCGCTAAACAAAAAAAGAAATAAAGGTGTACAGCTTTCAAAAAAATATCCCAACTTGCAGGTTACCAAGAAACTTCAGTCAACCAACATGTAATACTCGCCCTCGCCTGCTTCTCCAACTATGGAAATATCACCTGGAACTGAAAGGGAATTTAAAGTGAGCAAGCGTGCCCAGTGGATACTCATAAAGTCCAGAAGCAATCACCAGATCTGATTTTTAAAACATTTCTAACAACGATAACCTTGTGCCGAAAAATAAGCTTACTGACAGAAATTTAAACATTGGGCAAACATGTATATATTGCGACTTCCTCTATTAATAAAGTTAATAAATACTACCATGAAAGGCCAGGCCTCAACACCATTCCATACCGGAAAACATGGTGAAGTCCCCATATCACAATAAGATTATATATCGGGATCACTGGATCCCGTAATGTCGAGGAAATACCAATACATACGATCAAACAATTGGGAATTCGATTCCCACACATAACAAGCATCAATAAATATACCTACTCCTTTCCAATCAATGGAGAGAAATAATTGGACAGGAACATTTCAAAGAGTTTTAAACATCGACTAACAGATATGAATGACTTCCATAAATAAATTACCCAAACAATAATAAATGCACAACCATGATTGCAATAAAATTTCATAAGTTCCCACCTTAATTTTGCTACGCAAACCTTAAGCTCTTTGATCTGCTTGGTAGTTTGAAGTTGTAAAAATCACAGAGAAGCTAAACTAAAGATAAAACAAGAGTCCAGTCAACTTACAAAATTCTCAAAATATTCTACACCAACCAATTTTACTATAACTTTCTGGATGCACAATGGTTTTCGACAAATGATACCTTTGGTATAATTGGCGCGAGCAATAAACTCTACAAGGTAAACCTAAAGCTAATAGGAACGTAAGATGGTCGAAATTTCTGGTTAAGTATGGAAATCGAAAATTATCCTAATTCACTAATTCTCATACATATTTCTTTCCCAAACTAAAGAAAATTACCTAGTTTCCATCGTTCCATCAACAAGAATCAATTAGCTTATCTAACTGGCCTAATAGTAAAAATTTCCTCAAATAAAAACCAATCACTACTCAAATATTAATAAGTAAAAGAGATAAATCTGAGCAATGAAAGAAAGTCAATTATTACCTTAAGGAAATCCCGATCCTAACCTGCCCTTACTTTTTCTTCTTCCTCTAACAATTATACTCTTCCTCTTTCTTATCTTATCTTTCTTTGTCCTCTCTCTAGCTATCTATACTTGACTGAAAACTCAAAGCACCTTATTCATCTAATTGGGGTCACTTGAGGTGTCGTTCGATCTAGCTAGTGAATACAAAGCTTATCTACAGTATCATGTCTAAACAACCTAATTCTAATTGGTTTGTTGTCATTGCAAACCTTCTACACTTCCTGCCATAAGCCACTAAAACCCACTTAACTACCCCTGCTAAAATACCCAGGTCCAAATCAATACCTAGTCAGTAAATGATGTTAACAAAATAAAAATAATAATAATTAATAATGAAAAAAAAATAAAAAAATGTGAGATAAATTAATAGTATGGCATCGAAACTGTTGATCACTACAGTACCGCCTGGAGGTATAACAACTTTTAAAAGTGCAATTTCCAATCCGATCATTTAGGGAAGACTGGAGTTTCATAGGAAAACAACCTGATATAAAAATACAAAGGCCTAAGTAGTCACCAGAAACAACTAGAGCTGTACTTATTCAGAGTTGGACAGTCAAGACGAACTAACTCACCTCATTTAACCGAGCAATAGTCCGTCCTAATGGAATAGTTCCAAGAAGCTCATCCACCACCGCTAAATCTAACAATCACCACCAACATCATGTCTGCCGTCCTCTACCTACAGCACAACCGAGTCATTGATCTTGAAACCAACAAAGCACATCAGCTCCGACATATGCCTCAGTAACCACAACACCATCACAAAGATCGAAATTTTAGTCTGCTTCACTAACCTGAGTCTTGCAGGCCATCGTAATTAACACAGTTGTAATGCAGGATAAGTGATAGACACATTTTTGTGTCTACTTTGTCCTCAATGTATGTATTGTTCGAACTCTATTTTTGTACTAATATTGTGTTTTTATGTATTTTTAGGAAATAAACATTTTTGGAAAATTCGGCTCGAAAAGTTGATTTTGGCACCCTGAGGACAAGTGTTATTCGGACTCTCGCTTTTGGATAAGGGGTAACCTAATTACTAAGGGGAACCCCCAGGTCACCCCCAAGGCATCTTCTATTCGCACCCCAGTTCAGGATAGGGGGCATATCATCTTCAACATTCAAATTCGTGTTTTGGCGGGAAAACCATTTTCACTCCTGACAGATTTTCAATCAGCAAAATGAAGGTGTTCTAGTGCGATTCAATCGCTGAAAATTGGTGAGAAGTTGTGATTTAACATGGAAAAGCTGTTGTGAGTGTTCTCTTAGCTCAAATTTGGCTATAATTTTCTATCCAATTCACAGGATCAAAACAGATAAAACACATGCAGAAGATTTTCTCTACGACTTCTGAAAGATTTTGTGTGTGTTCTGCTCGTGTTTCATGCATCGAGAAACCTGTTGGAGCATGTGTAATCGAATTGGAGCGTGCTGGACCAGAGAAAACGCGTGAAAACCTAAAACAGGAAAGAAAATACCCGAAAATATTTTCTTTCACTGCCGAGGATTTGTGGAGTTATGGAGGAGATTCGATGCGTGCTTCGGGTTTAAATAGAGTCCTTGGAGGTCAGAGAAAGGGTGTCGAGAGTTTGGGGTCGATTGGGAGACCACAGGGAGGTTGCAGAGGCGAAGAGAAGAACTGCAGGAAAGTTTCCTGCTGCTGTTGAAGAAGAAAGAGAAGACGAAGAACAGACGCCCCAGGACCGTCGTTCTTCAACAGTGTCAACAGAAGCAGCTAAGTATCGTTGTTTTACAGCAGTAAACTTCTATCGTTGATTTCTGGACGCCTTTTGTGGGTCGTAGATTCACTGTTTTATACTTTTTCACTCTTTTAATCAAATTTTGAGCATCAATTATGTATTTTGAGAACATGATTAATATGACGAGTTAAATCCCAAGCACTGGGACGACGGAGGAGGCAGTGTTTCATCCATGTGGTAATTTAAATTAATTCTTTATTTACCTTTTGCACCAATTTTAATTGAATTAAGATTTTAATTAATTATTTGTGATTTTATTTTATGGAGCATGCTTAGTCTTAGGGATTCTTGATGCGCCATACTCATAAAATACAAGTAATATTCTATAGAGTCTACTTTGGCAAAGAATAGAGTTAATATTTATTTTGTTTTGAACTATAATCGCCTAGAATTAAATTATGAACCACTTGAAAATGAAAAATGGCCGAATCTTTAGTCCCAGTTTCTCGCACCAATGTTAATATTTTTATTGTATATATTTATCTTTTTTATTAAGTTTAAAAAATTATCCTTCACATCCGAGAGTTTGAACCTCATTACTACAACCCACGAAAAATTAATAATCATTTTGGCGCCGCTGCTGGGGATTTGTGTTTAGGTAGCATTTTTAGATTTTTTTTATTATTATTTTCATTTGTTCCTTTTTACGTTTCTTTGGGTGTGTCTTTGATTTGCAGGTTTGAAGTTGGATACTAAGGACTTGAACAAAGCTTAAAGCTAAAAGAAAAGAAAAAAAAAGACATAATTTTTTTTTTAAGATTTGTAAATAGGCTTTATTTTTCATAATTTTTGGACTTTTTATTTGGACTTTATTCTGGACAATTGGACTTTATTCTTTTTTTTAACCCTACGGAAGGGTATTATTAAAAAAAAATATATATATATAAACTGTGTGCAGGGAAGGACGACGATTACTATATCGTCTCGGCCCCTCGGGTTCGTACATGACATAGGAGTCGTGGCCCGAGTCGACTTCAACGGTTCATCCCCCGTCTGGTATGGGAGGTAAGTCCATCGAAACACTCGCGAATCTCCTGTAAGCGAGTTACTGTATTCCTTAAGGTGATTCATTGATTGAGGACGAATTTGGACTGTTTTTAAATTCCTAGTAAAGGGCAAGGCCTGGCCAATACAAGATAAGGGTTCGGATTTCATCACTGTTCCCTTCTTGCCCGCCTTAGGTAAAGGAAACCTAACGCGAACCCAAGCTTAAAATTTGATTAGAACGAGACCGATAGGGTAATGAGCTTGGTAGGAAAATCTTTCGAAAAATATTGGTTACTCTTTTAGCATACTTCGAAGTTCATGATGGTTTCTGTGAGTTGAATGCGTGATTGCGCCGCCTTGTGATAGCGGTGAGGCCTTGGGTATCAAATCTCCACTGAGCTTCCCTCGACTCAATTCAACTTACTTTGACTCGGATTGATTCCAGAGGGGTGTGCTCAAATTGTAACGAATTCCTTTTCGAAGGAATAGAAGCTGGTCTAGAAAACAATATAAGTGGAGCCATCATGCTTTTTGTTTGCTAGATTCTATAGGTTTGATTTGGTCGAGTCAGCCTTGTTTGTGATTGTAGAATTCCCTTGCAATTAAGAATGTCGAACTGGTATGATAGAAGCCAATACAATGATTATCGACCTGAATTTGAATATGGACATCATCCTTTTTATGACCATGTTGGGAATAGTGGTTGGGAACGCCATCCTTTGGAAGGATATGGGTCATACCCTGGTGAGCCCAATTACTATCCACACATGCATCAGTCTTACGAGCAAGAAGATTATAGTACTAGTTCTTCGTCTCTAGAGGATACAATCAAACTATTGAAAAGTAGTCCTTTTTATGATCCCTCTGTTCCTATTCCTCCTTTAGAAGAGTCCCTCAGGAAGTTAGCTGAGTCGACGAGTAAGTTAGCTGAGATGAATAGTATAATTATAGACGAAAGAACTACAATAATGAGTGAACCTTCTTTAGAAGACCACCTCAAGCGGATAGCTGAGACGAACGAAAGAATTGCTCGAAATTACTTGAATTTCAAATATAGTGTATCCAATAATACCCTTGAGAATGAAGATAGTTATTTACATAATCAAGATAACAAGGTTAGAATTGGTAGCACTACTTGTTTTGATGAGGTTCGATCTTTTTCATGTTATTATGATGAGGATAGTGTTGATAGAGAATCATACTTATGTAGGAATAGTGATCAGGAAATGGATACTCCAATTGAGCTTTACAATGATAATATTATTTCTATTTCAAATCCAAATAATTTTAATAATTATTCACCTGTTCAAAAGGACGAGGGTTTGACTAGAGATACCCTCGTTTTAGACGATGTAGTATTTCTTGTTTACAAAGCCGATAATGATTTAGAGGAACGAGTTTATTATGAGAATAATGTTTTAGAGTCCAGCGATTTAGAAACAATAGTCTTAGACGAAGAAGATGAACTCGTAGAGATTTTAAATATGAGTGAGGATACATCACCTGAGTATAACCTAACAGAAGCAATTGACTATTTTCAGGATTCCAATGATCTAGAAATTAAGGAAATTGTAGCTAGTCTATCTAGAGATACCCAAAAGTCTAAGTTTGGGGGTGATTATCATTCTCCTTGTGCCATACCTTTAGCTCTTATAGAGCCCTCATTTTGTACTTGATATCTCTGCCTCGACAATTTTACAAGATTACCTTCATACTCGTTTTCCCGAACCTAATGATGTCCAGGAAGAAGTTCAGTCGTTAGAAACCCATCCTCTGGTTGATGTGGTTTTCCCAGGCTATGATCCCCAGATTGACTTTGTTTTCCCACCAAATAGTTTTCTTCCAATTGTGGGAACGTTTATATTCCAAATGTGTCGAATATTAAGTTGTGAGACTAAACCTAAATGCTTTAGGAAATTAGAATCGACATATTTGCTTAAGAATGACCACTACTCTAATTGTGGTCAATTATGTAAGTCAAATCTTATTGACTTAGAGGATCCTCAGTTATTTAGGTTATTATTGTGCGCTTCTAAGATCATATTTGAGTTTTTCCATACTCTAGGACCTAATGATTCGGATCCCACCTATGAGGAAACGCAGCCAATGAAAATTTTCTATTTAGACCCTTTCATAGAACCTGAACCTGAACCACAATTAGATATAAATTTCTTAATCAGGAAACTAAGTAAGGGCATGCTAGTCTTGTTCACTTTCTTAGTTCATTGCAGTTTCCTTTGGTCAGCTCTATTTAGTTTTGAAGACTCACAGTTATTTCGACTGTTACTTTATGGTTCGAGTTGACTAATCCTTTCCTAAGTCTGGCTGAAGACTTTAAACTTAGCACTTCTTGGGAGGTATCCCATGCTCATGCAACACGGTAATATCTTTCCTTAACTCTTTCTCTTCAAATGGTAACAGTTTCTCCTTGTTCATGCTTTTAGTTTCATCTTTAGAACATTGAGGACAATGTTAGATTTAAGTTTGGGGGTATGGGAGAAACTTTTTAGTTGCAATTATTAAACTCCAGAGCCTAGAAATTTATGCCTATTAAGGTTTGCACTAACCAATCTAAGTGGATGGGAACATCTTGGTTGTAGGAGTTGAGGAACCAATCTGATTAGATGGAAACATCTATAGAGTCTATTCATAAAAGCACAGAGCTCCGGTGTTAGAAATAACATGATAGTTGTACCATATCTCGTTGAGTCCTTTTCATTTCTTTTTTTCATTTTATTTTTTCATTTTAAACTATGTTTCTCTAAGTGATTAGGTGGGGCACACGATTCAAGTTGTTACCACTGCTAGGGTGAATTAGAGTGACTGAGTTACTAAAAAAAAAGAAACCGGACCATTTAGACCAATCGGAATAAGTATTAACACTTGGATATAAATATGCGTGTGTTCTCCCTGTTTCCGTCGCCTAAGCAAGCGTGGAATGCAGGACCCGTGGGAACTATCATGTAATCTGCTGACAAGAAGCATGCGCTTGGATCAAAAATATCTATTCATGCCGTTAAGTTAAAAAAAAATGGTTATTGTTTTGTGTAGTCAACTGCTGGTTCCCTTGTATTTGCCAGTTTGTTGATCTAGATTTAAGTTATTGACCACTGGTTCCCTTGTATATGCCAGTTATGTTGATATTAGTCAGAACGGTATCTCAGTCCATTAGGATAGGTTCATTCTGGCAGTGGCCTTCAGACAGATATGTGAAACATCGATCATTTGGTTAACATCAAAACCATCTACATTTTTCTATTTCCATCTCCTTTTTCTATCCATATGATTAGTTTGACTCCGAATATGATGTCCATAGTGAAACTATCTAAGTAGAGCTCTGTCACTTTATATGAATTTTAGTATGCTTGAGTGTAAACTCGTGTACAAAAATTGGAATTTCGCATCAGGGTACTTCCTCCTGTAGTCAGTGATTGTAAGCCAACAAGGAGATTCTTTAGTGCCTTCCAAGGTTCGACATAGATAGCTAGGGTTTGGAGTATGAAGGTTTTGTGGGTACACCTCTGGTAAACCCTCCGGAGACAACACTCCGCCACTAGGGCCACCTAGTGGTTTAACGGCTTACTGCACGTGCTAAGTGTAGTCATTTTATTTTTTAGATTAGATTTGCTCGAGGACTAGCAAATAATAGGTTTGGGGGTATTTGATAGACACATTTTTGTGTCTACTTTGTCCTCAATGTCTGTATTGTTGGAACTCTATTTTTGTACTAATATTGTGTTTTTATGTATTTTTAGGAAATAAACATTTTTGGAAAATTCGGCTCGAAAAGTTGATTTTGGCACCCGGAGGACAAGTGTTATTCAGACTATCTCTTTTGGATAAGGGGTAACCTAATTACTAAGGGGCACCCCCAGGTCACCCCCAAGGCATCTGCTATTCGTACCCCAGTTCAGGATAGGGGGCATATCATCTTCAACATTCAAATTCGTGTTTTGGCGGGAAAACCATTTTCACTCCTGATAGATTTTCAATCAGCAAAATGAAGGTGTTCTAGTTCGATTCAATCGCTGAAAATTGGTGAGAAGTTGTGATTTAACATGGAAAAGTTGTTGTGAGTGTTCTCTTAGCTCAAATTTGGCTAGAATTGGCTATCCAATTCACGGGCTCAAAACAGATAAAACACATGCAGAAGAGTTTCTCTACGACTTCTGAAAGATTTTGTGTGTGTTCTGCTCGTGTTTCATGCATTGAGCAACCTGTTGGAGCATGTGTAATCGAATTGGAGCGTGCTGGACCATAGAAAACGCGTGAAAAGCTAAAAAAGGAAAGAAAATATCCGAAAATATTTTCTTTCACTGCCGAGGATTTGTGGAGTTATGGAGGAGATTCGATGCATGCTTCTGGTTTAAATAGAGTCCTTGGAGGTCAGAGAAAGGGTGTCGAGAGTTTGGGGTCGATTGGGAGACCACAGGGAGGTTGCAGAGGCGAAGAGAAGAACTGCATGAAAGTTTCCTGCTGCTGTTGAAGAAGAAGGAGAAGACGAAGAACAGACGCCCCAGGACCGTCGTTCTTCAACAGTGTCAACAACAGCAGCTAAGTATCGTTGTTTTACAGCAGTAAACTTCTATCGTTGATTTCTGGACGCCTTTTGTGGGTCGTAGATTCACTGTTTTATACTTTTTCACTCTTTTAATCAGATTTTGAGCATCAATTATGTATTTTGAGAACATGATTAATATGACGAGTTAAATCCCAAGCACTGGGACGACGGAGGAGGCCGTGTTTCATCCATGTGGTAATTAAATTAATTCTTTATTTACTTTTTGCACCAATTTTAATTGAATTAAGATTTTAATTATTTGTGATTTTATTTGATGGAGCATGCTTAGTCTTAGGGATTCTTGATGCGTCATGCTCATAAAATACAAGTAATATTTTATAGAATCTACTTTGGCAAAGAATAGAGTTAATATTTGTTTTGTTTTGAACTATAATCGCCTAGAATTAAATTATGAACCACTTGAAAATGAAAAATGGCCGAATCTTTAGTCCCAGTTTCTCGCACCAGTGTTAATATTTTTATTGTATATATTTATCTTTTCTATTAAGTTTAAAAAATTATCCTTCACAAGTCCGAAAGTTTGAACCTCATTACTACAACCCACGAAAAATTAATAATCAATAAGCCATGTATCAACATTTAACATACCACTGAGTCATCTTACAGGAAATAACATAAATGGGTAGCAAGTACTCATCAAATAAGACAACTAGCTAGGGAACCATTCAACATTCAGTGTTACCCTCGACTACTGCAGCTCTGTGTATGCATATAATTGCATATATTACAGTAATAACATCAGTTTTGTTTCAATAGTCCATGGTGATGTTTTTATTAAAGATAAATCTTATTCATCATTGCATCCACATCTATAAACTTCTTGGACAAATAACTTTCAACATAACAAATCTATATGGACATCAACTTAGTTCTACTAAACATGCAATTGATTGAAGAACAGATTATAGCAAACTTCATCTCCAATTTTTTTTTATCTATTTCTGCATCTCATACTGTAATCAATTTAAACTAAAAGAACCCACATCAAAAAATCAGTTCTGTAATCAATCTAAACATTCAACATACCCTATAATTTCACCCTAATCTTTCACCCAATTTCATATAACTAAATTATCAAACGATTCTGAAGATATAGATAACTCAATCACTTACCTCGTCAAGAAAAAGATGACCAACGAAATTATCATCAGCAGAATCAACTCTGAACCATCTTCAACATTCCCACAGAAAAATCAATTTATCATCAGCAAAATCCATCAACTCTGAACCATCTTCTTCATCGATTTAGGTCAAATCGATGGACATAATTAACAGAATATATAACCTAGCTAAAATTGAAACTCAGATTCAGTTTTGGTGAAACGGCTAACCTCACTTAGAAATTTTTACACTCTCAGAGAGGGTTAATGGCGGCACCCACGAAGAAGAAGGGGGAAAGAGATTTTTCTCTTGTGTTGTGTCGACTAAATCAAGAGAAAAGGGTTAGAATTTGTCCAAGTCAAACTTCCTACTAGGTCACGAATTGTGACTTGGTCTTGAATTCAGTTTTCTAATATTAAGAAAAATAAAAATAGATTTTCATTTTTAGAAATTAAATTAAATTGTTAGTTTGTATAAATGTTTGGAAAGTTGTGACAATCAAAATCCTAAGAGTGCTTGATTTGGGGTTGTTTTAGATGTGGTGAAAGTTTTGGGTGGAATTATAATTTTAGATTATAATTGTGATTGTTTGGATAATTATCAACAAATATTATTGTGACTCGTAAATTTTTTTTAATATTCTTATTTATATCACGAATACAAAATTTGTCACAGTTATAACTGTTGCAAGAATTATCACAGGCGTATCAGTGACTGAAAAATAAACTGTGACAAGTTGCACTGTGAGAAAATCCTGGTTTTGGTGTAGTGTGTTGTCAACCTTGCCCACAAAGTACGGTTTTTCATGAGATAACTTCACGTAATCAGCAGCAGCTTTACAGGACGTTTTTGAGTGGTTTTGGTTGACGTTCATAAAATGTTTTTTGCCACTTAGTGACACCAGCCATAGTAAAGCACTTAACGCCTCTTCTCAAAGGAATTGATAAATCCACATTAACACTCACCTTCACAGGGTTGGTACCAATTGGTATACCATCCTTAGGTTCTATTGCAGTAACTTCTCCCAAAACTTCTCCTATTTTAGTAACTGAAGTGACATTCATGTGTTCAGGTAAGATATACTTAAGTTGAATCCAGAATTGCTGAAAACCCCAATGTTTCTTTGTGTAGATCATACCAGGAATGTAGTCGTGCACTACCAATAGATGTTTGTTGATGATCCATGGACGTTCTTCAATTACTTTGTTAAGTTGATCCCAATCATTAAACTTGAAAATCGTCAGATTCGGTTCAACCTCAATTATTCTTAAATTATCCAAAGTTAAGAAAGTCCAAGTGAAGGTGATATACTTCTCAACTGTATCATAGTCCATTCTACCTTCAATGATTATTTTGCCAATAACACTTGCTTCCCACTCCGTTTCCTCTTCTTTTTCATTGGTGGAGCTTTGTTTGACCACAACAACTTCATTGATATTCCCTAAATCAAGTGTATCTTTCTTGAATTTGTCCACCAGATCAATTACATTGCTAGTATTACCTTTTGTTATTACTTCCGAGAATTAAAGATTTACCTTCTTCGAGTAGTCTAAATTGATATGTATTGAAAAAACATAAGAAGTTTGAAAACTTAAAGGTGGAGGATCTTTTGGAGGGTAAATGGGGGAAAGGTTATTAGGGTTATGAGGGTAAAACTGGGGTATCTACTGGATGAATACAAATTATTTTCCAAGCTGTTAATATGGAAACAAAATATATTATAATTGATCCAAGTTTGGTAAATATAAATATATGAGCATATATAGCAAAATTAGACCGTTGATTATACGTTTGCATCTGACTTTCTTGAATTTGAATTTTTTTGAATTTTGACTGAGGCGGGATAGGGGAAAACCGATTTTAAACGAACTGAGTCGGATATGAGACTTCTTCCACAAAGTACCATTAGCAAAAGCTTTGAAATCCATAATAGCTGATCCCGTAAGCAAAAGCTTGAAGACTAGCTCAACAAAAGCTATAATCACAACAAAAATGTTGGCAAAAAAAATTAGGAATAATATAAACTGCAAACGCACGGAGAGGAAACAAGATATTAAGCCGCCATTTAAAAAGAACAACAAGAATCAAACAAATAAAGATATAAATGATGAAGAATCAAACAAATAAACAAAAAGATAAAGAACGAAGAAACAGATTTTAATAATGCATGAAACTATATGAAAAAATGATGACAAAGGTAGATAGAAAACGAAACGGGTTTGACTCAGTTGAACGCCCGATTTGCAGAGAGCATATTCTGATAGAGTAAAAGATAGGACCCTCCCACTCTTTCACACATGGTATCGTATGCTTAACATATGGTAAACATTAACCAGCGTGTGAACCTTCTTATGGGAGGACCCACGTAGCCTTATATTTCCACGAGCGTGAATAACCTCCAACGCTAGGTGCCACTTCCTGACGTTCTTTTTGATGTGAAAACATATCCATGCCCTGTCCACGTCAAAATGTGCTCCGTACCAAGTACGATATTCAACAAATATATTTACTCTGCATCATGATACATCTGATGATATCCAGATCTTTTTGAATCCCTGATGTCTATCTTATACAGCCTTAACTTTGGCTTCTTTGATGTCCCCTGGATCACGGAGATTTATGCCGTAGTTGATCCTAGAGCATGAACGATTGCTGCCGATTGTATATGCAGCTGCTAACTTTGCAATCATTTTTTGTTTGGCTCGTGGTGCATCCCTGCTGTTAGAGAAAATATCTCCCTAGATATAAACTTTCTTTATGATGCATCCGTTGGAAAACATCTGTTTTAGATATAAACCAACTTTAGATTTGATATTCTTGAATCTTCATTAGATCTTTTGGATGCAATTTACTTTTCGTACGTCACTTGGCATTGCTCTACATAAACCGCATATTATTGTGGTACCTTCTCATTCCAGCATCAGAGTTCGTTGATAAAGCTTCTGGTTTAGAGTAAGCTTTTACATCCTTCCTTGCAGTATATTAATTACTTTAATATATACTTTCCTTTCTTCATTAATGAAATAGTGATCATGATTTACTAACTCCAACTTTTGCTTTCCCAGATACGTTTGTAGCTGTGTTCTCTAGAACATCAAGGTATATTGAAGGTGTATATTGATTCTTCCCCTTCGTACATAACAAAGAATCGATCTCTAACTGTATATACTTCTTATTCCATTAATGGACTTTAAATGACACCCACTAACCCTTTTTTTTTCTTTCTCTTTGCTTGTAGCTCTGTATATTTGTCTCCAAAGCAATAGGGTATTTCAATATAACCGTATTACTTCAGGGACTTTATGCGACAACTGATGCCTATATATATATTTCTTCTTTTGTAGAGTTCACTCTTGATCAGAATATATCTCTATGTGCCCTTTAATATTTTTTTTTCGCTCCATTTTCATCTTCAGCTTTTATTTTATTTTTCTGAAAATAAGGTTTATATTACTAGGCCAGCATTAATCTGCTAATTCAGGCTCGTCCAATGACTGAATTTGTTGGATTAATCCTGACCGAACAAGATACATTGGTAGAGTCATTAGAATTACATGTTTCATATGCTTTGACTGTGTCAAAAGCAATTGCAGGAAATAAAAAGCTAGGAGCTTGATCAGTCCAAGAAATTGTGCTACTTGATCTTCGCCTTTCTTTTGCTAACAAGTCTGCGACCTTGTTTGGCGTCTATCTACGTACTGAAAACCTTTAAAATAAACTAATTTATCTGCTACTAGTTTAACCTCTTCCAAGATTGCTATGCATTGCCAGTTTACAGTGATTGTCTTTCCTTGTAAATACTACTCCCTCCGTTTCCAAAAGACAGTCCGCTTTGACTTTGTCAAAATATTAAGGAGACCGTAGTAGTTTACATGCGTACCATTGGTTACTTGCCTAATTTATTTGGATAAAAATGTTAGTAATAAAAACTACCAAAAATTGTTATCGGATTGTAAATAGAAAATAAAAAAAGAAAGCTAAAAGGAATAAAGGATATATTTGTTTCGTTAATTATACAAATCTCATTAATATTTTAGATTGGGACCATTAAAAAAGAATTTATGAATATAAAACTTTAAGGGTATATTAGAGAGTTTATTAGAAAAATATAACTATAAACAGAAGCTGGACACAATTTTGAAACAGACCAAAATGGAATAGAGGACGGTCTTTCAGAAACAGAGGGAGTATATGGTTGTCTGGTTATCCCCTTCTATCGACAGATTTTGAATATTGTGTATGTTGGCCCATTGCACTGCCTTTAACAGAGCTACAGCTTTTGCCTCTTGGGATGAGAAGGTCCTGCACCATCCACATTCTGCTGCTCGAAAGGTGCCTGATGAGTTTCGACAAACAAGACCAAAACCAGCATTAGTAAGTTTTGAAATCCATGTAGCGTCGCAGTTTATCTTTACAGTATTCATGCTTGGGAAATGACATTAAGGTGTGGTTTTGATGTGACTGTTAGTTAAATGAGCTGTGTTATGCAAGTGTGTTGGATGCCAATAGTCATAGTGTCTTATCATGTCTAAGGAAAGCTGATTAGGGGTTCTAGATTTATCCTCAAACACTCTAAGGAATCTTTCTTTACAAATAAACCAACATTTGGTTGCAACAAGAGCCATCGAAATAGAATTTATATCCATGCTAACCATTCATTATATTTATGCAAGAAAGTATTATGCAAATTATGAGGATTTTGAGATTGAGATACTCCCTGTAAGGCCATTGGCTGTAGATTCCAAACCTCTTTGGCATAATCAAATTCAAAAAAAGAGATGGTAAGTAGTTTCAACAGCACTATTACAGAAAACACACCTATTATCTATGGATCCGATCTTTTGTTTAGTTGGTAATGCATCTTGTAGGCATTTCCATATAAACAATTTGATCCTTTGTGAAGTATCCATAGTCCACAGTCCTTTCCAAAAAAATATAGTTTTTGCAGGAGTTGAAGTAGAAGGATTAGAGAGTTTAGCGTAAAGGGATTTAACAGAGAATTCTCCAATCTTTGTTAAAGTCCACCTAAGTTTATCTCTTTTCAGGGAACCTTCAGGTGTAAGATATAATCTAATATTTGTAATCTCTTGCATAGTTGAGTTATCAAATAAAGAATGTAACAAATTAGTATTCCACTTATTTGTGTTTGAGTCTATGAGTTCAGACACAAGTGTTATAGTTTTGTTTCTAGAAGGAAAATACTCTGCCAAGGTCTCTCTTCTACCTGGCAGCCAAAAGTCATCCCAAATTTTTATCAGTAAACCATTTCCTACTTCCCAAATGCTATACTTTTTAATGTGAGTTATTCCTTGTAAAATACACTTCCAAATCCAAGAGACTTGAGATTTCTTTTTGGAGTGTAAAGCTCCTGATTTCTTAAAGTATTTACCTTTAAGGATTTGAGCCCAAATATCATCATGGTTACTTACTATTCGCCAAGCTATTCAACTGATCATAGCTTGGTTAACCTTGTTTGCCTCTTTAAAACCTAAACTCCCTTGGTCAATTGGATTACATAAGAAATCAAAAGATTTAATGTAAATACCCTCAGAATTAATGTTTTTTCCCCACCAAAAGTCCTTCTGAATGTCATTTATCCTTTTTGTAATCTTTTTAGGAAGAACAAAGCATCCCATGCTAAAAATAGGCATGCTGGAAAGAACAGACTTGTTTAAGACAATCTTACTTGGCTGCGACAAGATCTTGCCAAGCCAGATTTTTATTTTTTTTTGCATTTTTTCAATGATCTTATCAAAGGTTTTCAGTTTTGACCTATCTATGAACAGAGGTACACCTAAGTGTGTATCCTTAAAATTTATTTTCTTTATCTTCATCAATCTACAAATAATGCCTATGTGTTTCTTGTGCACTTTTTTGCAAAAAAAGAGACCTGACTTTTCAAAATTTATAACTTGTCCTGAAGCTAGGCTAAAGGTATGAATGGCTTCCAATAAGTTTTTGCAACTACCTAGGTCAGCCTTAGTGAAAAGGAGCAGATCATCTGCGAAAAAGAGATGGGAGGGGATTTGGGAGAAAGTTTTATCCCCTGAACTTTTTTTGTGTTTTGAAGATGATTTAACAAGCGCGAAAAAACTTCTATGCAGAGAATGAAAATGTAGGGAGATAAAGGGTCTCCCTGCGTAATGCCCCTAGATGGTTTGAAGTCTTTACAAGGTTGTCCATTAAGTAGAACAGCAATGAAAGACGTGGAGAGACATTGGTGTATAAGTTGGCACCAATGTTCTGAAAATCCAAAAGAGGTTAAAGTTTTTATTAAGAAATTTCAATTGACTCTGTCGAAAGCTTTCGACATGTCAATTTTAAGCCCTATATTCCCAGTTTTCTTTTTTACTTTTTTCATAGAATGTACAACCTCATGAGCTACGATTATGTTATCAGATATTTTCCTAGAAGATAGAAAAGCTGACTGTAAAGGGGATATTATTTTTTCTAGAGTTTTCTTGAATCTATTGGACAAGATTTTAGCTATTACTTTATAAGGGGTGTTACATAGGCCGATTGTCCTGAAATCAGCAGGAGATTTAGGATGTTTTTTCTTAGGGATCAATAACAAGAAGGTTTTATTTAACTCTGGGTGCAGATGCCTAGTTGTGAAGAAGTCTTGAATGACTGAGACTAGCTGAGGGCCAACTATTCCCCAATTATGTTTAAAGAAACTCACCGAGAATCCATCAGGACCCGGTGCTTTGTTAGGTTTCAGCTTTTTGACTACTTCCCAAATTTCCTCAGCAGAAGGTGTAGTAGTTAGTTCTAGATTTTCCTCTGAATAAATATTAGGTTTAATGTGTGAGAAGATCAGTTCATCTGAAGCAGAAACATTTTCACTGAACAGATCAGAAAAATAAGAGGTTAAAACTTCTTCAATCTCTGGTCTTGCTGAGACAACATTATTATTCATGTCTTGAATGCACTCTATATGATTTCTTTTCCTTCTCTTCAGAGTAGTTACATGAAAGAAAGTAGTATTTTTTTCACCTAAAGCTATTGTGTTATTTCTAGACTGTTGCCTGAATATTTCTTCTTGTGTATCGTAAAGAGCCTCCAGCTCTAGAAGTTTTTCGTTAGTCAGAGAAAAAACGACAGCAGAACCAGGTTGAGCACTCAAATTGTCAATTACTTCTAGAAGTAATTTAATTTTTTTGTTAGGATTTCCAAAAACAACTTTTTTCCAGGTACTAAGATTTTGAGTTAGTGTTGAAATATTAGCTATTAGATCTAGAGTTGTGTTCCCTGAGTTTAGAGTTCAAGAGCTTCTTATGACCTCTAAACAGGATGGTTCTTTTAACCATGTATCATAAAATTTAAAAGAAGGAGAAGAGAAGGCAGAAGAAGGTTTTAGAGAAAGGCATATTGGTCCATGGTCTGAACTAACAGCCACTAAGTTCTCAAGACAAGCTTCTTTGAATTCTAGATCCAGTGAGCATTTGCCATGGCCATGTCAAGCCTTTGCTTGATGTTTGCCATGCCTTCTCTTTTGTTACTCCAAGTAAAGATGTTACCTTTGAAACCTAGGTCTTCCAAACCTGTTCTTTGAATTAAGTTTAAGATTGGTTCCATTTTGGTTCTGTTAAAAGGAAGACCTCCTTCCTTTTCCTCACTATTAAAGATTATATTTAGGTCACCTATAACTAACCAAGACATTGAATTGAGATTGATTCTTTGTGCTATGTTTTCTAGGTTTCCCATGACCTCCAGTTTCATGTCATGCTTTGGAGAACCATAAAAATAGGTAAGCAACCATTCCTTTGAATGAAAATTATTTTTTACTATAACGTTGATCATATTGAGGTTCCATTGAAGAATTTCAAAATGGAAACCATCTACCCAAGCAAGGGATAAGCCTCCAGCTGTACCTTCTGGGTCAACAATATGAAGATTTGGAAAAAAATTTAAAGTTTTTCTTACTAAACTCCTTTGAGATTTAGTCTCAGATAAGAATAAAATGTCAGGTTTTTCTATATCTAATAGTGATTTTAAATGTTGTTGTGTTGATTTCTGTCCACACCCTTGTGTGTCCCATGCTAAGATTTTCATGGTCAGAGCAGAGAGACAAGTTATCCTGATAATGTCTATGTTTAACAAAGCTAATGACTGTATTATGAAAAAACAAGGAACCAAAGAAGCAAATACAAAGTTGATCTATGTGTATTAAAGTTAGGGTGTATTAGAAAGTGAAATTTATATTGTAACTACTAGTTCAAAGCTAAAACAGTGTTGATGTACTAAAGTCTGTTACTTTAAGCAGTTTGAACTATTTTGAGACTTTACCCAAATATATGTTGCTGCAGCACCCTAATGTTGGTGTTTTTTATGTTACTGTGATAAGCAATCTAGGACTAGAATAGAGTTCTTACTCAGGGGGAAGTAGATCATAAATAATTTTATCTAACTATACTAGCCAGATTCTGAGCCAGAAAATACCGAAAGATACAAAACTCAACACCTTAATGCTGGTGTTCTTGATGTTGCTTCTTTAAGCAGACTTAAAGTACTAATGATTGTTATCCCAAATACAATGAAGATAAACTAAAATATCCAAAAATCAAGAGACAAGGAAAGCAGGCAAAAACAATTATCAAGGAAATTCAGATCCAGAAATTGACTAGGCAAAGTGTTAAGATTACTAGAGATTGATTCGATATGAAAGAAAAGAGAAGCAAGAAAGTGATGACATACCTGGGCTTTCTGTTTCCCTTTTTCAGCAGCATGGATTTGGAGTTGTTCAATCCTTTCATTTATGGGAATTGCAGTTTCTTGGTTTGAAATCAAGGAGAAATTTCCATATTGGTTAAAAAAGTTTTCGTTTTGAAATTCATTTTCACTAACATTGAAGAAATCATTAGAACCCATAAAACTAAAAGGAAAGATATCAGAATCGGAGAAAGACATTGAGAAAACAGCATTGCCATTTGAAGTTACCATCCTTTGACCACTAGATAAGCTTAGATTAGCAGAAGTAGAAGAATCTGAGAAAGTGATACAAAAGGCAGGCTTAGGCTGCTGGCAGTGATCTTGAATCGCCTCTTCAGGGGTAAAAAACTAATTAATTGAATCCTCTAAATCAATGTTGCCTGAGCCCATAGGGATGTAATTATCATCTTGATTTGGAGAAGACAAAATCTGATTTACAACATCCTGAATTAATCCTGAGTTCCTTATTTTGTAATCCGAATCAGAGATATTTTGGTATTGATTGGAGGAGAAAATAAGAGGAGGAGGAGATTCCCAGATCCTAAGGCGTTTTCCCAAGATCGAGTCATTGTGAGTAGGTGTTTGAAAAGCCTCCTCAGAAGATGACGGATCTAAAGATGAAATATCGATAGAGATGGGCTGCGAAGGGATTACTGAAGAAGGAGATAGAGAAGAAACAAAAGAAGAGTTTCCTGCATCAGAGACCGTTTCTCTACGTGAGTGAAAGAAAATTCTGGCATATCCACAAGCGGAAGCTGGCGAGACATTTACCCTTTATTTGGGACCCTACTTTTGATAAGGGTTGTTCGCCGCTCAGTAAAACTTTTATGTGAATCACGTAAATTTGAGAAGTAAACTTTACCCCTTCCATTGTTTATTATTTTTTTAAATTTGAAATGTAACCGTTGAAAAAGAATCTTTTAAATTTTTATAAGGCCCCTGTTTAATATATCTAGTTTTTACAAACAAGGAACAATCCTACACCGGAGTTTAGATTGAAAATGCCGATTATTAAGAAAAACAAAATCCGGGGTTCCAGAAGAGTTATTGTTGCTAGTCTTCTCGACTTACTAAATTGAAATGGTTAGCATTCAGTCCTGCGTTTTAACAAATTTTAAGAGACCCTCACAAGCACGACTAATGGAGAAGTCAAAACGATTTTGCATGGATGTTGTTATAATAAAAGCAAGAAAAATGATTTGTCTTTGAATTTGATAACAAGATGCATCCTCCCTCACCCTAATACGAACTGCTATAAGTAGTGCAATCGATATTGTTCCTCTAACCTATTTTTCTGAAACTTTTAGAAATGTCAAAACAAAACATGGCTCAACCTGTTTTCCAATTTCAGTTTACCTTGCCTACCAGTGGAATCATATACTGTGAAATACCATTAGCAGAAATAGAGCAAAAGATTCAAGAGTTTTAAGATCAAGAAGCCCCACAAGTGATTGTCGCCTTGCCTGTTCCAGTTATCGATCATGTTCCTCTACGAGCTTATGTTATCAATGATCAAGATGGAGGTTTTATCATGTATTTGGATGTATGATGCTTTCTATTTGAAGATCTATTTCGTATGAATTCCCTATTATTCTTTTTATTATGATGTCTAAGTGAATATGCAAAAAAGAATGGCAAATTAAGTAATCTTTTCATTTTATGCAAAAAGAAATTGATATCCTGTATACATCTAATTTTTTGAAACCTTTTTTTTAGAAAGTGAAAGATATAATCTTGAAGACGCAAACAAAGATTCAAAAGTTTTTATAAAAGATTCCACACCGTTAAATCACCTACCTTCCCATATTCCAGTTGTTGTTTGAACGATCCAGGCTGCCTACTTTAAGGATTTAGACAGAAAAAAACCCAGGTATTATGAATTTTACTCCATGAGGAGCAGAGCGAAGTTTAGAAGAGAGAGAAAAGAAAGAGACCTCTTATTAAGCTTCTAACTTTGTCTGGAGGCCACGACAGTTTGGTGGAAACTGATCTCCAGCTTTTATTGATACACTTTTTTTCTGCCTTTTTTATTCTTGAAGTACTTTTATCAAAATACTTTGATTTTTTTTTCTCTTTATTAGAAAAACATCGCAAGTATTTCCTTAATAAATACATGCAAAAAGTGTTCCAAATTCTAATTATAACTTTGATTTATAACATAAAAATTGGTGAGGACTTACCTCCCTAGGCGTTAGTAGGTTCTTGAACCCTAGTCTCCCTTCATTACTTGCAGTAATATTGAAAAGGATGTCCCCTATTGTTCGACTTCTGAAACATGTTGATTTTGCTTGCATGCTAGGCGACACTTTAGCCGCTCCCATGATTTGTAGAGTTATATCCTAATGTCTAAGATACCCCCCAAGTGTGAGTTGTCATTGTTGTTGTAAAATGTAGCTATCCGCATCGTTTGCAGGGATATGACAAAGACGCCCCTAATTGTGGTAACTTGCAATAAATTTGCTCACGTGTTAGGCGAGACTTTTTTCCATGTATTGGACTTGTGATGCTCGAGAGCTAGTCGAGTATTGAGTGAAAGCTAGTGTGCTTGCGGCTGTGGCAAGGCTTTTTTCTTGCAATGTAACAAGGATGAATCACTCGCTGCTCGAGCAGGATGGTTGTTGCTTGTGTTGAGTATGATTCTTTGGACCAATATCGACATTGGGCTCGTGGTCGAGACGAGACTTTGTGCTTGCATCGGTGCAAGTATTTCATACTCGCGTGCAAGACGAAATTTTATGCTTGCGAAAGAAAGACTTAAGTGCTCACGTGCAAGATGAGGCTTTAGGTGCGTGCGATGTGATGCAAGGCTAAATATTGAATGGTCTAAGCAATCCTAATCTCGAACTCGATCATGTCGCTATCCACGAACCTGGAACTCGATCATGTTGCTATCCACGATCCTCGAACTCGATCATGTTGCTGCCCCAAGTGCATACAAAAGTTTCTTGAACACATTAATTTTTGCTTCCATGCTGTGGGGAATTGAAAGACGATTCCAACGAGCCGAAAATCACTAAATTCGGACTTAAAACATAAAATCTATTGACGAAACGAGTTTCCCTTGATGAACGCGTATTGTTTCATACGTGGCATCGCTGATTGGATCAACATGCATACGTGGAAGCTATGCTGACTGGATCTAGCTCTTGACGTGGCAATGTATCGCGGAGGTATAAGACACTGAATGGATGGTCGAAGATGATGTAGCAAGTGGTTAGACCCGTACAATCTGGACCAGTTGTTTTAGTGGTTGTCGTTATTGTGATCATCTTTGTGTCTACGCCTGTCATGTCTCCTATGACTTGGTTTTGGTCGTCTATCTTGCTCGATCGTGCGATATCGGTCATCTTCGAGTTCTTGACGATCATAATAGCTATGATTATTGCGATCACGGATGTGCTAATGTCTGTTTCTTGCCCCTTCAGATATTTTTCCTTCATATCGACCGGTTCATCATTCGTCAAGAATTTCTTTCCTTCCACGCGGGTTGTCAAGTTTTTGTCGGGTATGACGGTTCGATCTGTCACTTTAGGCATGTGAGACAGCTGCATCCCCGAGTTCCTTTATTTTCTCCAACGCGACTTTGAGCCGCTTGTTTTCCCTTTCTAACTCCTAGTAACGCTCACGTAGTGCCAAGTCAATGGGCGTCACATGCAGGTTGTTAAATTTCTCGGTGCTTTGGGGTGACGTACACCTCCATTAGCAATGGTCTCAAGATGAATACCCTGAGTGTTTAGATGCATGTTTCGAACTTCTCTGTGACGATTAAGGTTCTCATTATTGGTCTGAGGAAGTGTTCTACAAACCCAAGCATTGTTTCCCCTAAAACTCGGGAAAGTTCTCACAGAATGAGCACCCGAGGCTGTTAATGAAATTTCCGGTAGGTGCATCTCCGTTCCTTCCATGTTGATTTGCTCGCGAAGATTCCATGTGATTTCTTTATTTTTTCCGCTGCTTTTCTTAACACTGACTTTGTAACAGAAAAGTGTTTATGTTTCAACGTTCTCTGTAACGCTTGTTTATCTGTTGCTGTTTTTGGATAGATCTGTAACAGCTGGTTACCTGTTGTTGTTTCTGGACGAATCCGTAATACTTGGTTAATTGTTGCTGTTTCTGGAAGAATCCGTAACACTTAGTTAGCTGTAATGCTTGTTTATCTGTTGTTGTTCCTGGATAGATTTGTACCAGCTGAGTAGTTGTTGTTGTTTCTGAACGAATATGTAACACTTGGTTAGCTGTAACGCTTGGTTATCAGTTGATGTGCCTGGATAGATTTGTAACAGCCGATTAACTGTTGTTTCTGGACGAATCCATAACACTATTGCTGCGACTTTTTTTGCAACGCTTGAGATCTGTTACAGAAACTTCTCTTCCGAAAAAGCTTGGAAAAATAAATTCTTTCGCTAGGGAAGCACGATCTTTTTGCTCAAAGCTTCCCCTTAGTCGGCACCAAAAGATGTTGGTGCAAAATTAATTACCCCAATAATCTTCGAGATATGTGTAAGATGATTGAATCTCCACCGTTGCTTTATTTCTCCACAAATTGTAGATGAAAATTAAGGGGGGTACCTGCATAGACACTCCGATGCTTAAGTCAGAGAGAGCTCTAGATTACTGGATATGTTATGTTGTGCACTCTTGCACATATGATTGAAATAATAGTTTATAACACTTAACCATTATTGGATATGTTATGTTGTGCACTCTTGCACATATGTAATCCATGTCCAGAAACCAGAGTATGCGCACCTGTTTGCGTACCTATTGGTTTAAGAAATCCGGGAACCTAAGTATGCGTACCCGTTTGCGTACTGGCGTATAGGTTCATGTCCGAGAATTTATGTTGGGATTTGAAGTTTGCGTACTGACGTAAATCAATCTTAGTCCGGGTATTTCAAGTATGCGTACCTGTTTGCATATTTGAAGGTTAAAGTTCTAAAATCGGTTTTAAACATGAACATAAACATTTATATAATAAGGAATGAAATCTTCACAAACTGTGGCTATAATGTTCATGATTGATTCGAGTGAATCAAACCGATTTTGCTTCAATTGTGTTCTTGTATAATTCTATGACAATATAGCAACTGAACAATTCTTTAACTAGTTTCATTTGAGTCATTTGAACTAGTTATGGTTAAGATGAATAAGGTTGATATGAGAGTGATCATATGTCTAACCTCAGTTAACTATTTGTGAACCAACATGGTGTACACGTTTAGGTATGGTTACATAGACCTAAATGAGGGTGTTGGTGCAAAATTAATTATCCCAACAATCTTCGAGATGTGTGTAAGATGGTTGAATCTCCACCGTTTCTTTATTTCTCCAGAAATTGTAGATGAAAATTAAGGGGGTACCTGCAAAGACACTCCGATGCTTAAGTCAAAGAGATCTCTAGACAGGTTTTTTAGAGGAGAAAAGTAATTATGATTGTGTACCTTTTGAGTTGGATTTCAGCCTCTATTTATAGGCAGAAAATAAATCTTACTGTTATTATTTGTAGTTATCACAAATAACCACCAAGATTTACCTTTATCTTATGAGATTTGTAGTTATCTTAAATAACCACTTAGATTTGTACTTATCTCCCTAATATTTGTATACATCTTGAAAGATCCATGTTTATCTTGTCAAGATTTCATTTATCCAAGAAGATCCATGTTTATCTTGGTGGATCTGGATATACCACGAGGGATTCAAAGCTATCTTCTCTAGATTCATAGTTATCTCAATATAACTATATTTATCACTTGAGTTTTGTATTTATCTTTAACTGGTTTCCCTAGTGGTTTACCACTGGGTTTCCTTAATAAACCTAGTTGGGCTTCTTTAATAAGCCATTTTTGGTTTCCTCAACGAACCACTGGGTTTCCTTAATAAACCCAGTTGGGCTTCTTTAATAAGCCATTTTTGGTTTCCTCAACGAACCACTGGGTTTCCTTAATAAACCCAGTTGGGCTTCTTTAATAAGTCATTTTTGGTTTCCTCAATAAGCCACTGGGTTTCCTTAATAAACCCAGTTGGGCTTCTTTAATAAGCCATTTTTTGTTTCCTCAATAAACCACTAGGTTTCCTTAATAAACCCAGTTGGGCTTCTTTACTAAGCCATTTTTTGGTTTCCTCAATAAACCACTGGGTTTCCTTAACAAACCCAGTTGGGCTTCTTTAATAAGACAGTTTTGGTTTCCTCAATAAACCACTAGGTTTCGTTAATAAACCCAGTTGGGCTTCTTTAATAAGCCAATTTTTGGTTATGTGGTGCTTGTGTGTCCCGTACGTACATCATTTTATGATGGTACAAACAGAGGGTACATTTCATTTGTGTGTAATAAGATAAGTTCGGTCTAACGGTTGAAATATATTAGCTTGGCTGAATCAGGTTTTTAATCTAACGGTAAATATTGAATGCTTTGTTACCAAGGTAACTTGGATTGCAAACCCTGATTTGAAAACTATATAAAGGATAACTCTAGCAACTGGGAAACCTAATTCCCATACCTCCTGTGTGTTAGTAGTTGCATAACTAGAGTCAATTCTCCTTTAACCTTAGGTTTCTATCGAGACCCTGTAGGTTAACAACGTCAAAGACTTCATTCGGATTATGAAGCCATACCCAACTATTTTCTTTGTAGTTCTGTGTTCTGATCTTGCCCTATTCAATCGTATTAAGTACAATTGAAATAATTGACCCGAGATTAATTTCTCCGATAGGCAAGATAAAAGTAATCACAAGCATCTTCTTCTCATCGTTTGTGATTCCATAATATCTTGTTTCGTTAGTCGATTAAAATTATTGTGAGGTGATTGATAATACTAGGCTGTTCTTCGGGAATATAAGTCTGGTTTATCAATTGGTTCCTGTTCAACTTGATTTATCAAAAGACGGAACAAAAACTCTTGGGCATTTCTGCGGAAGACAGATTTATTCAATCTATAGACTTTTCTGTGTGAGACAGATTTCTTTATCAAGTCTTCGACTTTGAGTCGTAGCAACTCTTTGTTGTAGGTGAGATCAACTAAGGGAATCAAGTGCATAGTATCCTGCTGGGATCGGAGACGTAAGAAACACAACTGTACCTTGAATCAGTGTGATATTGATTAGGATTCAACTACAGTCCAGTCCGAAGTTAATTGGTAGTAGGCTAGAGTCTGTAGCGGCTTAATACAGTATGGTGTTCAATCTGGTTTAGGTCCCGGGGTTTTTATGCATTTATGGTTTCCTCGTTAACAAAATTCTGGTGTCTGTGTTATTCTTTTCCGCATTATATTTTGTTATATAATTGAAATATCACAGGTTGTGCATTAAGATCAATCAATTAGAATATCCAACCTTTGGTTGTTGATTTACATTGATTGACACTTGAACATTGGTCTTTGGTACCGTTCAAGTAGCTCCTCTTATATTCAATCGGGCTCGCATATTTCTATTTGTTGATTGCGGATTGAATTAAGAGTTAGAGATATTACGCTCTTTGATATAGTTTACTCTAGATTGAGTTTGACTGTCTAGTTCATTCTCTAAAAAGTATATTGGAGTAATTCCTCTCAGATTTCCAAACGAATTGTTGGGTGTGGTTGTTGGACCCCCGTATTTTCAATTGTTATCAGAGTAGGCAAACACATTAAAGACCTCATAAGTCTGTGTTTGTGGCGATCTGATGATGGATAACATTGTCTCTGAGAACGCTTCACCAGAAATGGATAAACTCAACATCGAGAGTAATCTAGAAACCATCGACAAGGTTGAGAATCCTGACTTTAAAAAACTCATCAATTTCTTGTGTCTCGAAAAACTTCGATGGATAAGGGAAATTGATGGTTCTCATTGCGAAGTCTATATCAGAAAACCTAAAGCTCGAGAACGCTTTGAAGAGGTTGTTGACCTCCAGAAAAAGTTATATAAACAAATCCAGATCAATTCTGATCTTGCTGCAGAAATTGCAAAGCTTAAGGATTTGAAATCTGTAAAGTCTTTTTCAAAGGTTTTAAATGACTCCTCTAATTCTTCTTTGAAGAATTGCCGTAAGTCAGGTGATAAGAAAGGTCTAGGCTTTGTGAAACCTGACAGTGCTCAGAACTCTTCTAACAAGGTTTATGATGTTGGTACATGTTTGTTTTGTGGTTCTCATAATCACTTTCAACATGTGTGTTTGTCTTTCAAGAGAATACTAAAGGTTGCTGGTGATCTTCATAAGAAAGCTATTCAACTTTTGTCATCCCTTAAAAGACACTCAATACTAACAAGAACTCTTAAAGTGGTTAGTAGTTCTAGTATGGGAGATTTTGCTACGAAGTCAACATCACCCTTTTAATGGTTCCTTGATAGTGGGTGTAGCAGGCACATGACTGGATATCTCTCATGGTTTATCAACTCAAGCAATTTTGATGGTGGACCAGTAACTTTTGGAGATGGAAGCTACTGCTACATAAGCAAGAAGGGGACGATCAAATTGCCTGGGGTTCCTGAAATTCATGATGTCATATACGTTAAAGGTATGCCTACTAATCTTCTTTCTATTAGTCAAATCTTTGACAAAAGCCATAAAGTTGTCTTCAATTATAAAGGATGTGACATTGTCAACAAATCTGGAAAAGTGATTTTTCAAGGATCACGTGGCAAAAATAACTATTATTTTCTAGATTCTCAGTTCAGGAATTGTTGCAATTTGACTAAGGTAGAATCTCACACCTTTGGCATGAGCGTTTTGGTCACATCAATTATCGTCTTCTAACTAAGATCATTAACAAAGAACTTGTTAGAGGCGTTCCCAAAATCAATTCTAAGGTTGAAGGTTTATGTGGTTCCTGTCAAAAGAGTAAACAAACAGAAGTTCCACACAAATCATCTCGAAATATTCTCACGAAAGCTCCACTTGATTTAATTCATATGGATCTTTTCAGCCCAATTCAACAATCTACAGTGGCTGGGAAGAAGTATGCTTTGGTTATGGTAGATGATTACACCAGATTCACCTGGGTGGTGTTTTTGGCTCATAAGAATGAAACACTCAGTGAGTTCAAGATTATTGTTAATAGAATCCAGAATGAACAAGGTCGCAAACTACAGAAAATTAGAAGCGATCGTGGCACAAAATTCAAAGACACCAAAGTATTTGAATACTGTGACTCTCTGGGAATCATTCAACAATACTCTCCACCTATCACTCCGCAAGCAAATGGAGTTGCAGAAAGGAAGAATAGAAACATTCAGGAAATGGCAAGGGTAATGCTCCATAACAAAAACTTACCGTTAAAGTTTTGGGGTGAAGCTGTTTTTACGGCTTGCTATTTTATCAATCGTGTTACTTACGGTCAAAGACCTTAAACACCCTATGAGTTGTGGTACGGTAAGAAACCCAACTTAAACTATCTCAGAGTGTTCGACAGTAAGTGCTACATTCTAAAGAATCGTGAACAGAAATGGAAGTTTGATTCGAAAAGCGATGAGGGCATTTTTCTTGGCTATGCATCTGACAGTCGTGGTTTCCGAGTCTTTAATCTAAGAAACCAAGTCATGATGGAATCGGCAAATTTTATCATTGATGATCTAAGTAATTTTCATCATGATGACTCTCCTGCTGAATTGCCTCCAACCGAGACAATTGAGAAAATCAAAGAAACGTCAGAATCAGAAGAAGTTGTTCCAACAGTTGTTGATCCTGATGTCTCTAGTGATGAGGAGAAAAGCTCTAGTCAGGCTATTCCTTTTGAACAAGAACGTGTCACTCCACGAAATCTTTTGGTTCAAAGGAATCATGATGCTAACAATATCATTGGAGGTAGGGACTATACTGCTAAGATGAGAGGTCGACTTCAAAATATTTGCAATTTTTGTTGTTATCTATGGCAAGTGGAGCCTAGGAATATTGAAGCTCTTAGTGATCCCTTTTGGGTAAATTCAATGCATGAAGAGTTAAATCAATTCCAAAGACAAGATGTATGGAAACTCGTACCTTGTCCCCCTAATGTAAATATTGTTGGTACCAAATGGATATTTAAGAATAATTCCGATGAATTTGGCACCATTGTCAGCAACAAAGCTAGACTTGTCGCTCAGGGATATTCACAGATTGAAGGAATCGACTTTGACGAAACCTTTGCTCCCGTGGCATGCCTTGAGTCCTTTCGATTATTATTAGCTCATGCTTGTTTTCTTAAGGTTAAGCTGTTTCAAATGGAAATTAAATCCTCTTTCCTAAATGGAAACAGTCTATGTCGCTCAACCTAAGGGATTTGAAAACCCTGATTTTCCCGATGTCCTTAAGATCAACAAGGCATTGTATGGGTTAAAACAAGCACCTCGTGCCTGGTTTGAAAAAATAACTATTTCCCTTCTTCGGAAAGGTTTTTCAAGAGGTGGAACTGATAAAACATTGTTTATCAAATGGAGTGGGAAACATGTTGCAATTGCTCAAGTTTATGAAGATGATATCATCTATGGATAAACATCGGAGAAACTTGCAAAAGATTTTCAAGTCTCTCTTGGCAAGGAGTTTGAAATGAGAAATGTTGGTGAATTAAAATTATTTTTGGATTTACAAATTCAACAACACAAGGATGGAATTTACTTATCTCAAGAGAAATATGCAAAAAATATTGTTTCAAGATTCGGTCTTGATAAGTCATCTCCAAAACTTACTCCTATGCCTACCACGGGTAAACTACATAGAGATGAGAAAGGTATAAATGTGGATCAAAAACTTTATCGATCTATTATTGGAAGTCTCTTGTATCTCACTTCCATGAGATCTGACATTGCTTTTAGTGTTGGTTGATGTGTTAGGTTTCAGGAAAATCCAAAGGAATTCAGTCCTCAAGGAAAAGGAAGGTAAAGGATACGACTAATAATCCAGGTTCTTCCTCCAAATGCCTATTTTCTGTTTGTCATTATGATAATAACTTTAGGTTTATGGTGAAGGATTTCATCAAAAAAATAAATGATTTAAAATATCAAATCGTTTCATCTTCAGAAGATATTTCTCACTATGAACAAATGTTATCTCTAACAAAGAACACTCTGCTTGAACTGAAAAGAGAACTTAGTAACTTAACTGATATTTCTGAAGATTTGGAGGAATTGAATTATCCGATTATCAATGGATTTTTCAATAATGAGAAGGAATTCTCTGTAGATTCCCTGAGAAAGCTCTACAATGTCTAAAAAATCTTCTTATGAGAATTTATTTCTTGTGTTTTTAGAAGAATAACTAGGGTTTGGAATAGCCATTATTGTGAGTACACATAGCTATGTCCAACGTTTTCATCTTCATTTTTTTAGATTTATTTATTTAAATTCTAAGTTTTTGGAAGATGATTTTTGCAATTTTAATCTTTATGATTTTATATATTGCAAATTTTTATGGGATATGTTATTTACGTCCGTGAACCTATGACTGTCCCATACTTGTTCAAAAATTATCTCTATCATGTCGGTATGAAAGTATTGATAAAAGATATAATGAACTTTTGACTTACAAAAGTTAAAGACTTTTATGTAATTATTTGATGGAAGAAAGGATAAAACTTTAGTTTACAAGGATTATGTCTCTTGTATGTCATTGTGCAAATAATGATGGAAAATAGAATGTATTCTGCAGTATTGGTCAATCTCCGATCCACATTTTTGTGCACATACTGTGTTGCTCTGTAAGTTCTCTTATGTCGAGCATGACCAATTGAGTTGATCATTTTTATGGTTGGTTCAATTGAGTTTTTGGATACAAATTCATGCTTTCATGTGATTTGGTTATGTCCAAAGAAATCATTCTTTTCTTGTAAAAGCAAGGTCGCCTTTGTTGTTCATTCGGGAATGACATTTTATGGGGGAGAGTTCTGTTTGAACTTGTGCTTAATTTCCAAATATTTGTGGGGAGTGCGGCTGTGGAATATTATAGGGGTTATCTTGTATCTTTATAAACTCCTTTATGAATGCATTTAGCTTCGGCTTTATGATTGCATCTAAATTAGTTGGTATGCTATTCTCTTTTGGTCATGAAGTATCCCTATGAAAATTTCAAGAGGATCTCACTAGTTTTCGTACCTTTGCCAATTTATATTGAGAAAAAGGGGGAGAATTAATGTGTAGTTTCATACTACAAATACATATGGTTTACGGATCATTATATAAGGGGGAGTGGTTTTCATGTTGGGATGAAGTATTGACTAAGGGGGAGTGATACATATTACCATAGTATTATTGTCAAAGTTGTGATACAATTGAACTTTGATATTGTGTAATAATACTACGACACTGTATAACAATGATTGAGAGCATTTGTATTCTCATTTTTATCGCTACTGATCTTCAACAACTATAATGCTGAGTTGAACACGTTTAGAATCATGGAGTACTTGGAAGTGACGAAGTTTTCGATTCGTGTTGAAGATGCCAAGGAGATCAAGCATTTGGATGAGAATCTACAAATTTTTATTTATTTTGTAATCCATATGTATTGATAGTTTTGTCACTAAAATTGACAAAGGGGGAGATTGTTAGAGCACTGCTCGGTTGAACTGGCATGCGTTTCTATCTCAAGCATGTTTGTCAATGTTAGTGATCAAAACTATAAGTCTTGATTTCTAGCCTATTTATAGATGTCTCGGACTAGGACATAGATTGTGTAGTTGATCTTAGTTTTCACGGCGTTCATCATTTGAAGACGAAGAATTACTAAAGGGAGCTTGTAGAACTTCATCAGCAAAACGTATATGGAGACTTAAACTCATCTATCACTTGGAAAGTCTACTTCTACTCTATCTTCTATATTGAGACATAAGTCGTATTATGATATAGTTTTCTATATACACATTTGAGATTTCGAGCTGAGTTTAACCCGCTTACATATTTCTCGAAATATGTGTTGGCAAGCTTTCGCTTCAACCAAGTTCATCTTATATCATGTGAAAATTTTCGAGTAAACAACTTACATGGTTTGTGTGATACAATCATTTGGTGTTTTCTTGGAATGTTTCTTAATGATTATTTCAATAAATTGAAAATTGCTTTGATGCTAATAGTGTGTGAAAAAAACTATTGTCATCCTCTAAGAAAGTTTCAATGATTGAAATAAGAGTTTAGAACACTTAACCATTATTGGATATGTCATGTTGTGTACTCTTACACATATGTAATCCATGTCCGGGAATCATAATATGCGCACCCGTTTGCATACCTATTGGTTTGAGAAATCTGGGAACCTAAGTATGCTTACCCGTTTGCGTACTGGCTAACTCAATCTTGGTCCGGGTATTTTAAGTATGCGTACCTGTTTGCATACTTGAAGGTTAAAGTTCTAAAATCGGTTTTAAACATGAACATAAACATTTATATAATAAGGAATGAAATCTTTACAAACCGTGTCTATAATGTTCATGATTGATTCGAGTGAATCAAACCGATTTTGCTTCAATTGTGTTCTTGTATAATTCTATGACAATATATCAATTGAACAACTCTTTAACTAGTTTCATTTGAGTCATTTTAACTATTTATGGTTAAGATGAATAAGGTTGATATGAGAGTAATCATACGGTTAACCTCGGTTAACTATTTGTGAACCAACATGGTGTACACGTTTAGGTACGGTTACATAAACCTAAATGAGGGTACATTTCATTTGTGGTAACAAGCAAAGTTTGATCTAACGGTTGAAAGATATTGTTAGAGCATTGCTCGGTCGAAATCGCATGCGTTTCTTTCTCAAGCATATTTGTCAATGTTAGTGATCAAAACTATAAGTCTTGATTTCTAGTCTATTATAGCTAAGGTCTCGGACTAGGATAGAAAGTGTAGTTGAGCTCAAGAACTCCATGGAAATCATCATACAAGATGAATAACTACTCAAGGAACTGGTGGAACTTCATCGACTAAAAGGTATGTGGAGACTTGAACTTATTTATCACTGAAAAGTCTATTTATCTCCTATCTTGAGACAAAAGTCGTTTTGCTATATAGACTTTGATTATACACATTTGATATTTCGAGCCGAGTTTATCTCGCCTATCTATTTCTCTAAATATGTGTTGGTAAGCTTTCGCTTTAGCCAAGTTTATCTTTACCTAGTGACGAAAGTCATGTTATTTTTCAATCACTTTGAAAATTGCTCTGACGAAAAAAAGTTTGTGAATAACAACTATATAACGTCCTCTGAGAATGTTTCAATGATTGAAATGAGATTTTAGATAATATTACCAATGATGGATATAAGCATTGTTGTGGAAACACATATATGTATAAGTCCTTATTCCTTGAACCGAAGTTTACGATCTTTGTTGATCAAGAGAATCAGAATAGTGGCGTGAGCTAAGTCCGCGAACTGGCGGAAGTTCTCGACCCGAGAAAATCTGCTGGAGTTTGTGAACTCCTTCCGGGAACTTAAGTCCGCGAACCCAGTCCGCGAGCTTGAGTTTGTTATATCTAAAAACGATTGTTCTTGAACTCATGTTTATATAAACTAAGGAATGCAATTGCAAACCGTGGCTATAAAGTTCATGAACCGATTCGAGTGAATCGAATCGTTTTTGCTTCGATTGTGTCTCGTGTAGTTACATAAGATCTAAGCAATTGAACAACTCCCTAACTAGTTCATTTGAGTCATTTGAACTAGTTATGGTGAAGAAGAATATGGTTGACATGAAATTGCTCATACGGATAACTGTTTGGTTAACTATTGTTGAACCAACAAATGTACAAGTTTAGGTACGGTCACACAAACCTAAAACGTGCATTTCATTTGTGTGTAACAAGATAAGTTTTCGATCCAAAGGTTGAAAGATATTAGCTTGAATCTAATCAGGTTTTTCATCTAACGGTGAATATTGAATGCTTTGTTACCAAGCTAACATTGATTGCAAACCCTGATTTGAAAGACTATATAAGGGAGAACTCTAGCAACTGAGAAACCTAATCCCCACACTTTACGTGTGATACTAGTTGTGCTAAGCTAGAGTCGATTCTCCTTTAACCTTTGGTTTCTTCTTCTAAACCAGGTTAACGACTTAAAGACTTCATTGGGATTGTGAAGCCAGACCGATACTACTTTGTCGTAGTCGTGTAATCTGATCTTGCAATTTCTATCGTACGAGTTCAATTGAAAGAATTGGCTTGAGATTATATCTCCGATAGGGCAAGATAAAAAGTAATCACAAACATCTTCGTCTCATCGTTTGTGATTCCACAATATCTTCTTTCGCTACGTCGATTAAGATTATTGTGAGGTGATCGATAATACTAGGTTGTTCTTCGGGAATATAAGTTCGGGTTATCAATTGGTTCCTATTCACCTTGATTTATCAAAAGACGGAACAAAGCTCATAGGTATATTCATGGGAGACGGATTTATCTATTACCGTAGACTTTTATGTGTGATACAGATTTGTTTAATAAAGTCTTCGACTTTGGGTCGTAGCAACTCTTAGTTGTGGGTGAGATCATCTAAGGAAATCAAGTGCGTAGCATCCTGCTAGTATCAGATACGTAGGAGCGTAATTGTACCTTATATCAGTGTGAGATTGGTTGGGGTTCAACTACAGTCCAGACCGAAGTGAGTTTGGATTAGTCTAGTGTCTGTAGCGGCTTAATACAGTGTGTGTTCAATCTGGACTAGGTCCCAGGGTTTTTCTGTATTTGCGGTTTCCTCGCTAACAAAATTCTGGTGTCTGTGTTATTTCTATTCCGCATTTTATTTTGTTATATAATTGAAATATCACAGGTTGTGCGTTGTTCAATCAATTAGAATATCTGACCTTTTGGTTGTTGATTTTAATTGATTGACACTTAGATATTGGTCTTTGGTACCATCCAATTTATCTCTCTAGTATTTGATAAAGACTCGCAGATTTCTATTTGCTTGAGTATAGATCAAATCGAGAGATTGAGATATTAACTCTTTGATATATTTTATCTAGATTGAGTCTGACTGTCTAGTTGATTCTCTAGAAAGTATATTCGAGTTTTTCCATACAGATTGCTAAGCGAAATATTGGCTGTGGTTGTTGTACACCTGCTTTTTGAATTGGTATCAGAGCAGGAAAACATGTTTAAGACCTTACAAGTATGTGTTTGTAGCGATCTGACTCTATGAACATAGGTGTTATCTCAATAAACGTACCACCAGTCTTCGATGGCTCTAATTACTTATGGTGGAAAATTGCCCTGCGAGATTTTCTTCAACCACGTGATTTTCAATCATGGGTATATGTAGTTAATGGCAATAATGCTCCCATTGTGTGATAGTTGTATAAAACACCTTGATATCTATCTATTGTTTATGCTTTCTCTGTTATGTTTTATTGTAAATTATGTATTTTATGTTTAATTTTCAGTTTTAGGTACTTTGGAGCAAAAGAAGAAGAAACGTCGCTTAAAAGGACTGAAGTGTCATTTCACGTGAAACTGCTGTTGAAGGCGAATTATTTCTCATTATTTGCTTTTATTTCTTCATCTCTATCTGAAAAGCATGTCGTCTTTAGTGATGCAAATTATGTCTGAAAAGCATGACAACTTTAGTGATGAAGAGAAATTGAAGAGAAAAAGTGGATCTGAGAGGTAAGAGACGGCTGCTATTTGAACCTTCCCAGAAATGCACTAAAGGCACCCGAAGAAGTGATAAAGGCACCCCCAGGAGTTCTACTATTTACACCCTAAAAATTGCTATTCGTACCCCAGAGAATTAATCTTTGTACCCCAAAATCGATAAAGGGAGACCAGCCACGGATAAGGGGAGGTCATCTTCTCCATTTGAATTTCAAATTTTGGCCGGAAATCAGGTTTTAATGGCTGCAGATTTAGGGTTGAAGATTTGAAGGTGTTCTAGTGAGATTCAATCGCTGGAATTGAATGGGTATCTTCCTTAAGGCTAAATAGATTTGTTATGGTCGTTTGAATAGATTGAAATTGGCTAGAATCTTGATTTGAGACAAACATATTGATTTGAGACAAACATATTGAAAAGAAAATTGGCGGGAAAATGTGTTCTTCATGGAAAAATTTGATGTTCGAATTTTGGCCGAGAGTTAATGAGATTCAATCATTGGATTTAGTTTCATTGGGACTGTTAAAGCTAAACAGAGAGGATTTGGGTTATTTTTTCAGTCCAGTTGGGCTGGATAATCACTGGTAATGAAAACAGAGTTGGTAATATACTCGGGGTTCTATTGAGAAGATTTGGACCTTTGCACTGAGATTCAACTGGTCAAATGGATTACAGTTATCCTATTACGTCTTAACAGGGATGGTATGTGTGTTGGAATCATTGGATTGGGCCACAACGTTGGATTGGAGCAAACATGGGAAGAAATATACACGGGTCTCTGTTGGTTCGAGTTTGGAAGTTTGGGAGATTTTCAAGGGATTTGATAATGGATATGTTCTTACCATATATAAAGTATTGAATGACGTGTTCTAGGAGCTTAAAAAGGGATTAAATCTTGATTAAAACAAGACAGGGAGGTGAAGTTTTCTTTATACAGAAGTTTTTGGTTGAATGATTGGAAGCCATGAAGAGATAAGGAAAACATATCCACTGTTTGATTCTCTAGAAGATTGAGGAACATATTTGACAACTGAGGGACGCGGCAAGAGGAAAGAATATGATATTATTATCGTGACTTGGAAGAAAAGAATAATCAAATACGGAAGGTATTTTAGCGAGATTCTTGACGCTGTTGTATATAAATTGAGAGGGTCTGAGTCCTAGAAAGGATATATGGAGAACCTAGGAGAGAATAGATACTGCAGAATCGAAAAAAATCACAAGTTTCAGAAAGTTACCTGCTGCTGCAAAACTCAAGAACACAAAGAACATAGCCTGTCAGAAACAGTCGCAGAAACAGTCTTATATTCAACCGCGAAGAACAATATCGTACACTGTTTTAGCTGCAGTAGCTATTCTGCAACTGAACTATTCCAACACTTTTGTGGTTGAATACCTTTAGCGACCAAAAATCGTTGTAAGCATATTTATATCTTTTTGAATACAATGATTAATCAAGTTTTCTTCAATTTTCGATCCATGAGTAGCTAAACCTCTTTTCTAGGGTTTTGGAAGAAGCTATTTTTGATGCATAATTTTTAGTAATTATTTTCTTTGACAAAAATACTCAAATATTGTGCTTTTTAAATCATTAAAAATTTTCTCTTCTTTATATGCTTCGGGAAAATTGTTTTTGGTAGTTTAGATGTCGTTCTTTTATAAGCAAAGGAAAATTAGGCCTTAGAATAACGACGCAAATCATAAAAAAAGAGCTTGTATTGTTATATCTTCCAAAGCATGAGATTGGGTTCGAAACTGTTTTGAGTAAAATAGGAGTATTTTGTCAAAGAAATTGTTATTGAATTTACAAATATTGGAAGTAGTGGAATCCAAAACCCTAGAATCATCTCTCCTTGATAAACCAAAAATCAATTTTAATTAGTTTGTCTTAGTATTTTCTTTAGTTAATTTTAAACCAAATCTTCAAAAGAGTCCGAGAATCGAATCCTTACTACCACAATCAAAACTACATCAGTTTTTGGCGCCGCCGACGCGGACTTTCCTTTAGGTTAGGTTTTAGATTTTTTATTTTTTTATTTTTAGTATTGTTTTTGTTTAATTTTATTTGATTTTATTTTCTTTGATTTTACTTGGGTATTTTTCTTGTTTTTATTGTGCAGGTAATATTCTATATTTATTGTGGATTTACCTACCAAAAGAGGTAAGTAACAAAACCCAAATTTTATTATTTTTTTAGGTTTTATTTCCTTTTTGCGTATATATATTTTATTCTATTTTTGAAAAAAATAAATACACGTGCACACACCAATTGGATTATTCGTCTGGCACCGATTCTAGGAAAACACGTGGTTTAGTACGGTGAACCCTTTGGGCGCTATCATCTGAAACACCACGAACCTCTGCCCAGTACCTGTGACCAGTCTTTGACTGTAGGTATATTTTGTTGTAGGTAACCCAAGCTTACCTAAATTAGTGAACCCCAGCATTTGCATGTGCACGATTTTCTTGCTTCACTAGTATTTTTGCTTGTGTATGCGCCGTTGGAAACGAGTAGGAAATAGACTTGAGGAAAACGACCTTTTTAATTTGACTCCGACCCACTACACGGATTTAGGTGGTAATTCTATTTTTGTCGACATGGTTAGTGACGATGAAGCTCCGCCGACCAAAACCCTTAGAGATAGGATGAACCCATCTAGAGTGGTACGTGACTCAGGAGTTGTTTTACCGGCCACTACCGTTAAGTTTGACATTAAACCTGGGACATTTAGCATGCTTCGAAAATTTAGGGGAATAGAGAATGAAATACCCATATAAGAGACTTCGAGATGATTTGTGACACAATGAACTATCCGAAAATTACCAAAGATGTGCTTAGGTTGCGTTTGTTTTCTTTTTCCCTAGAAAAGAGATCCAATGATTGGTACCATTTGATTCCCTCTAAAAAAATCATCACCTGGGATGGTCTCGTAGAGGCCTTTGTTAAGAGGTTCTACCCACACCACAAGACTGATGTTGTTAGGCAATCTATCCAAACCTTTAAGCAGAAAATAAGTGAGAGCCTACACGATTATATAGAAATCTTTAATGAGTTGTTATACCAATGCCCACATCATGGCTTTAAGAAAGGCCACATGGCCCAAATTTTATATGAGGGCCTAGATAGTGAAACCAGAATGCAGGTAGAAACAATTAGTGGTGGAGAATTTACCCATCAAGACCCAGATGTGTATTTTGACGAATTTATCGAGCTAGCTGAAAGGATTCGTCAATGGGCTTCAATGAGGGAGCCCGAAATAACTAGGAACCCTATCCATAGGGTCAATAGAGCTGATAATGGGTCTGATATCCTTAGGCGTCTAGAGGCCTTAAAATGAACCAAAGGTATACTCAGACTATGAGCTGTAACAGTGAGCCCAGAACTTATCCATGTACCATTTGTGGTGAGCAAAGTCATACTGGACCTCAGTGCCCCCTGTTTTACCCAACTGAAACTACCCGTGACCAGGTTAGTGTCCTACATGGTGGTTTGAACTCTAAATTTGAGGGTAGACCCAAGTTTGATCCCTATTCCAATATGTATAATCCTGGTTGGAGACATAACCCTAAATTTTTGTGGTCTAAAGGTACCCACCACCAGGTTTTCATAGGAACCCACCACCAGGTTTTCATAGGAACCAAACTCAATTCCAAGAACCAGGCCCAGTTGATCATAAGTTGACATCTTTAGAAGAATCCATGAAACTTTTTGCTCAAAGTGTTGTCCAAAGCAACCAAAAGTTCGATGACTTTGTCCTAATGAGTCAACGTAACCAGCAAAATAATTCTCAATCTATTAGCAACTTAGAGACTCAAATAAGTCAACTTTCAAACCGGTTAAATGATAGGGAGAACGTGACATTTCCTATCCAAACGACTCCAAATCCGAAAGGAGTTAACCAGGTTAATGGGTCGGGTAGTTCTAACAACAATGAACATGTCAAAGCAGTTGTCACCCTTAGGAGTGGTAAAACTCTAGAGAACTCGGTAGAACCACCTAAGGACAAAAGTCCAGCTGAAAAAGAGAATGAGCTTGACCAAACTTCGTCTAAATACCTTAATGGGCCTGAGAGTGCTAAGAGTCCAAGTGAGGAAGATATCTCTGAGAGACTGTACATACCACCCGCACCATTTCCTCAGAGACTCCCTAAGAAAAAGCCTAGTACATATGCTGAAATCCTAGACATCTTTAAGCAAGTTAAGATCAACCTTCCCTTGTTAGATGCAATAAAACATGTACCGGCTATGGCCAAGTTCCTAAAAGAGATGTGCACTGTCAAGAGAGACGCGAGTGTCCATAAGAAGGCATTTTTGACCAAATAAGTTAGTTTCATAATCTCACAAAGGTACCCAGTCAAATTTAAAGATCATGGTTGTCCTACTGTCATATGTGTCATAGGTAAACAAACGATAGACACTGCTCCATTAGATCTTGGGGCTAGTGTGAATCTTTTACCATTTTCGGTATATGAACAACTTGGACTAATAACACTACAGTTAGCCGATAGGTCAGTCAAAATCCCACGTGGAATTATTGCAGATGTTTTGGTTCAGGTAGAAAACTTTATCTATCCAGTTGACTTTGTGATTTTAGACACTCAACCTATCTATAGTCAAGATATCAATATCCTAATCATCCTAGGTCGTCCTTTTCTAGCTACTGCAAATGCAGTCATATATTGCCAAACTGGCCTAGTATAATTTTCCTTTGGGAATCAGAAAATCGCTATGAACGTTGTTAAGGCGTTACAAGCCCCACCGGACCCTGAACACTATGAGTCTATATGCATGATTGATTCTCTAGTTGAGAATACTTTTACCACCAATAGTGTTAGTGATCCTTTAGAGGACTGTTTGGCCTACTTTGGAGCCTACTATGATGAGGATATTCATCTTAAAGAAGTTAATGCGTTGTTAGACTCTGCGCCAGTAATGAATTATGGAAAATGGCAGCGTAAACCAGAACCTCTTCCGCCGACCATAGATAAACCTCTCCCATCATCAGTTAAGGCACACACCCTTGAATTAAAGTCGTTACCAGATACACTGAAATATGTATTTCTTGGTAGTGAAAATACTCTTCCTGCCATAATTGCCCCTAACTTAGAGCCCGATCAGGAAAGTAGACTGGTTCGTGTTCTCCGGGAGCACAAGACTACAATAGGGTGGACTATAGCACATTTGAAAGGAATTAGTCCTGCTGATTATATGCACCACATCTACTTAGAAGAAGGTGTCAAAACCTCAAGATAAATGCAGAGATGTTTGAATCCTAATATGGAGGAAGTTGTTCGCACCGAGGTTCTCAAGTTGTTAGATGCGGGTATCATATAACCCATCTCTGATAGTAAATGGGTCAGCCCTTTCCAGGTTGTCCCAAAGAAGTCTGGGATTACGGTAGTTGCGAATGAGAACAATGAATTGATACCTACCCATGTTACCACCGGGTGGAGAGTATGTATAGACTACCGTAAGCTGAACTCATCCTCTAGGAAATACCACTTTCCTTTACCATTCATCGACCAAATGTTAGAAAGATTAGATGGGCACGGCCATTATTGCTTCCTAGATGGTTATTCTGGTTATAATTCCCTATATCCTCGGAAGACCAAGAGAAGACAACCTTCACAAGTCCATTTGGTACTTTTGCTTACATGTGTATGCCTTTTGGGTTGAGTAATACACCCGCAACATTCCAACGTTGCATGTTAAGTATCTTTTCGGACATGGTCGAGCGATTTCTCGAGGTCTTTATGGACGATTTTTCGGTTTTTGGTTCCTCGTTCGATGAGTGCTTGCACCACCTTACACTAGTTCTAGAACGTTGTAAAGAAAAGAACTTAGTCCTTAATTGGGAAAAGTGTCATTTTATGGTTAAATCTGGAATAGTGTTAGGACATGTGGTGTCCTCTAAGGGAATATAAGTTGATAAAGCCAAGGTTGACCTAATTTCAAAATTAAGACCACCTAAGAATGTAACAGATGTTAGATCTTTCCTTGTCCATGCTTGATTTTATCGTTGTTTCATCAAAGACTTTAGCAAGATTGCCTTACCTCTGTCGATCCTACTTGCTAAAGATACTTCCTTTGTGTTTGATGAAGCCTGTGTTTCAGCTTTTGAGAAGCTTAAATTATTATTGACTTCTGTCCCTATCATTCAACCACCCGATTGGAACCTCCCATTTGAAATCATGTGTGATGCGTCCGATTATGCGGTTGGTGTTGTCCTTGGACAACAACGTGATAAAACACCTAGTGTGATTTATTATGCTAGTAGGACCCTAAACGATGCCCAGTTGAATTACACAACCACTGTGAAAGAAATGTTAGCCATCGTATTTGCTTTGGAGAAATTTAGATCATATCTCCTAGGGTCTAAGGTCATATTTTATTTTGATCATGCCGCACTCAAATATCTCCTTTCAAAGAAGGACTCGAAACCACGACTGATTAGATGGGTATTGTTGTTCCAAGAATTTACTCTAGATATTCGTGATAAGAAAGGGTCTGAAAATATAGTAGATGACCATTTATCATGTATCCTTGATGAGACTAGAGATGATGAGAGACCGATCCATGACACGTTCCCTGATGAACAGTTATTTTCTATCTCTGTGTTACCCTGGTTTGCTGATATTGTCAATTATTTGGTAAATGGTCAAATGCCCGACCATTGGTCTAAACCGGATAGAGATAAGTTCTTTTCTGAGGTAAAATACTTTTTCTGGGATGATCCGTACTTATTCAAATATTTCCCTGATCAGATCATCCGTCGTTGTATTCCTGACAACGAAATCTTCAGTGTCCTGATTTCTTGTCATTCTGGAGCTTGTGGGGGGTGACTTTAGTTCTAAGAAAACAGCTGCGACGGTTTTGCAATTCGGTATTTATTGGACAACACTATTTAAGGACTCTCACCTATTTTGTCAAAGTTGTGATAAATGTCAAAAGTTAGGAAAGATGACCCGACGTAATATGATGCCAACTTAGTCTTATATTAATAATAGAAATATTTGATGTGTGGGGTATATATTTTATGGGTCCTTTGTCAATTCTTATGGCAACTTTTACATCTTATTAGCTGTTGACTATGTGTCTAAGTGGGTAGAAGCAATCGCAACCAAGACAAATGATCACCACGTTGTGATTAAGTTTGTTAGAGACAATGTTTTCTCTCGATTTGGTATGCCTAGAGCAATCATTAGTGATGGAGGTTCCCATTTTTGTAATCGGTCTTTTGAGGCGCTCATGAAGAAATACTCTATTACCCATAAGGTTTTTACACCTTACCATCCACAAACTTGTGGCCAAGTTGAAGTGTCTAATAGGCAGATAAAACAGATTTTAGAAAAGACCGTAAACCCTACCCGAAAGGATTGGTCTTCGCGCTTAGTAGAAGCATTGTGGGCTTACCGAACCGATTTTAAGAATCCACTTGGGATGTCTACATATAGACTTGTATTCGGTAAATCCTGCCACTTGCCTGTAGAATTAGAGCACCGAGCTTATTGGGCCATTTAACGGCTAAACTTTGACCTATCTACTGCTGGTGATCACCGTAGATTGTAACTCAATGAGTTAGAAGAAATTCGTAATGATTCTTACCAGAGTGCGAAAATTTACAGGGAGAAAACAAAAATATTTCATGATAAATCGATTATTCGAAAGACATTTGAACCAGGTCAAAAAATTCTCCTCTATAATTCTCGTCTACATCTTTTCCCTGGTGAATTGAGGTCTCGATGGTCCGAACCATGCTTTGTCAAAATTGTTTTTTCTCATGGTGCAGGTGCAGTTGAAGTTGAAAATCCTAAGAACGGAGAAACTTTCAAGGTTAACGGTCAACGATTGAAACCATTCTTAGAGTTACCCATTCATGCAATAGAAGAATCAGAGCTGAGGGAACCTGTCTACCAGGATTAATTTTAACGGGTAACAAAGTCTGGCTGAAGACACTAAACTTAGCGCTTTATGGGATGCAACCCATCCTCTTGTTGTATATTGGTTTTCTTTTTGTTTTTATTTTGTTCTTGCTCCCATGGAAGGATTGCCACGCTTCATCCAGGTACCATCTTTCTGACTTACCTCTTTATTCCTCTTATTACTTATATTTTTGGTACTGCAGTTTAATTTGAAACATTGAGGACAATGTTAGGTTTAAGTTTGGGGGTGAGGGAAAAACTTTTAGTTAGTTTTTAATAAATAATAAAAAAATAAAATATTAAATACTCCAGAGCCTAGAAATTTATGCTTATTATCGATGGCACTAACCAATCTAAGTGGATGGAAGCATCTTGGTTATAGGAGTTGAGGAACCAATCTGAGTGGATGGAAACATCTATATATAGTCTATTCATAAAATCACAGAGCTCAGGTGTTAGAAATAACATGATAGTTTCACCGTATCTCGGAATCATCTTATTACTTCTGTTTTTATTTTTTGCATAATTTTTATGTTGATGTCTGCTGGGTTGAATAGAGTGATTGAGTTACTAAATAATAAATAGACCAGACCAAACGGAATTCAAAAAAAAAAAGGTTTATTTTGCAATAAATTCGACCACTGGTTCCCTTGTATATGCCGGCTGAGTTGATCTAGAATTAGGATTATCGACCACTGGTTCCCTTATATATGCCAGCTGTGTTGATATTAGTCCAGACCAGTATCTCTATCCATTAGGTCATAGGATTCATCTTGGCATTGACGTCCATTCGCAACCATCTATTTCTATTTCCATCTTCTTAATCTATTCATATGATTTTTTTGATTCCGGATATTGATGTCCATAGTGCTACTATCTGAGTAGAGCTTTGTCACTTATATATGAATTTTAGTATGCTTGAGTACAAACTCGTGTACAGCAATTGGAATTTCGCATCAGGGTACTTCCTCCTGTAATCAATGAGAGTATGCCAACTAAGGAGATTCTTTAGTGCCTTCCAAGGTTCTGCGTAGATAGCTAGGGTCTGGAGTAAAGGTTTGTGGGTAAATCTCTTGTAAACCCACCCGAGACTATAACTAGGCCAATAGGGCCACCTAGGGGTTTAAAGGCTTGTTATACGTGCTAAGTGTGACCATATCCTCAACGAGATGGAGTTGTATGTTTTAAAATTAGTTTAGTTTGATTTTCTCGAGGACAAGCAAAGTCTAAGTGTGGGGGAATTTGATAGGTGTCTAAAATACCTTGATATTTATCTATTGTTTATGCTTTCTCTGCTATATTTTCTTGTAATTAATTTTGAGTTTTAGGTACTTTGGAGCAAAAGAAGAAGAAACGTCGCTTAAAAGGACTGAAGTGTCATTTCATGTGAAACTGCTGTTGGAGGCGAATTATTTCTCATTATTTGCTTTTATTTCTTCATCTCTATCTGAAAAGCATGTCGGCTTTAGTAATGCAAATTATGTCTGAAAAGCATGGAAGCTTTTGTGATGAAGAGAAATTGAAGAGAAAAAGTGGATCTGAGAGGTAAGAGACGGATGTTGTTTGAACCTTCCCAGAAATGCGCTAAAGGCACCCCGAAGAAGTGATAAAGGCACCCCCAGGAGTTCTACTATTTATACCCTAAAAATTGCTATTCGTACCCCCGGAGAATTAATCTTTGTACCCCAAAATCGTTAAAGGGAGACCAGCCACGGATAAGGGGAGGTCATCTTCTCCATTTGAATTTCAAATTTTGGCGGGAAATCAGGTTTTAATGGCTGTAGATTTAGGGTTGAAGATTTGAAGGTGTTCTACTGAGATTCAATCGCTGGAATTGAATGGGTATCTTCGTTAAGGCTAAATAGATCTGTTATGGTCGTTTGAATAGATTGAAATTGGCTAGAATCTTGATTTGAGCCAAACAGATTGAAAAGAAAATTGGCGGGAAAATGTGTTCTTCATGGACAGATTTGATTTTCGAATTTTGGCCGAGAGTTAATGAGATTCAATCGTTGGATTTAGTTTCACTGGGACTGTTAAAGATAAATAGGGAGGATTTGGGTGATTTCTTCAATCCAGTTGGGTTGGATAATCACCGGTAATGAAAACAGAGTTGGTAATATACTCGGGGTTCTGTTGAGAAGATTTGGACCTTTGCACTGAGATTCAACTGGTCAAATGGATTATAGTTATCCTATTACGTCTTAACAGGGATGGTATGTGTGTTGGAATCGATTGGATTGGGCCACAACGTCGGATTGGAGCAAACATGGGAAGAAATATACACGGGTCTATGTTGGTTCGAGTTTGGAAGTTTGGGATATTTTCAAGGGATTTGATAATGGATATGTTCTTACCATATATAAAGTATCGAATGACCTGTTCTAGGGGCTTAAAAATGGATTAAATCTCGATTAAAACAAGACAGGGAGATGAAGTTTTCTTTACACGGAAGTTTTTGGTTGAATAATTGGAAGCCATGAAGAGATAAGGGAAACATATCCACTGTTTGATTCGCTAGAAGATTGGGGAAGATATTTGACAACTTAGGGACGTGGCAAGAGGAAAGAATATGATATTATTACCGTGATTTAGCGAGATTCTTGACGCTGTTGTATATAAATAGAGAGGGTCTGAGTCCTAGAAATGATATACGGAGAACCTAGGAGAGAATAAATACTGCAAACTCGAAAAAAAAATCACAAGTTTTAGAAAGTTACAAGCTGCTGCAAAACTCAAGAAAATGAAGAACATATCCTGTCAGAAACAGTCTTATATTCAACCGCAAAAGAACAATATCGTACACTGTTTTAGCTGCAGTAGCTCTTCCGCAACTGAACTATTCCAACACTTTTGTGGTTGAATACCTTTAGCGACCAAAAATCGTTGTAAGAATATTTATATCTTTTTGAATACAATGATTAATCAAGTTTTCTTCAATTTTCGATCCATGAGTAGTTAAATCTCTTTTCTAGGGTTTTTGAAGAAGCTATTTTTGATGCGTAATTTTTAGTAATTATTTTCTTTGACAAAAATACTCTAATATTGTGCTTTTTAAATCATTAAAATTTTTCTCTTCTTTATATGCTTCTTGAAAATTGTTTTGGGTAGTTTAGATACTGTTATTTTATAAGCAAAGGAAAATTAGGCCTTAGAATAGCGACGAAAGTCATAAAAAATAGCTTGTATTGTTATATCTTCCAAAGCATGAGATTGGGTTCGAAACTTTTTTGAGTAAAATAGGAGTATTTTGTCAAAGAAATTGTTATTGAATTTACAAATATTGGAAGTAGTGGAATCCAAAACCCTAGAATCATCTCTCCTTGATAAACCAAAAATCAATTTTAATTAGTTTGTCTTAGTATTTTCTTTAGTTAATTTTAAACCAAATCTTCAAAAGAGTCTGAGAATCGAATCCTTACTACCACAATCAAAACTACATCATTATGGCAGTTGGAGATGTAAACGTTCCCAAGGACATTGGTGAATACACCCCTGCCGAGATAAATGCTACAAAGAAAAATTCTGACGGTTTGAATGCCATTATACATGCCATTATCCTAAATCTTCTGCACCATGTGTCAAATTGCACTAAGTCTAAAGAAGCTTGGGATATCTTAGAAACCGTATTTGAAGGAAATACCAATGAAAAGGAAGCTACGCTTCAAAACTTAATTCATATTGGGATAACCTTCGTATGGAAGATGAAGAAATATTTGATGAGTTTAATCACAAAGTGTCTGAAATTGTTAATGCATATTTTGCATTGGGTAAGACTATTCCTGAAAAGGACATTGTGATGAAAATTCTCAGATCGCTGCCATCTAGATACGATTCTAAGAAGCACGCCATCGTTGAGGGAAATAACCTTGATAATCTCTCCAGAAATAACTGGTTGGGAATCTTAAGATCTTTGATCATGAGCATTCATCCAAATCTAAGGATGTTGCGTTCAAAGCACTAAAGGACACTAAATTACTTGATAAAAGTAAAAAAGTGTATATCTCTGAAGGCGATCACTCTGATACAGATTCATCATATGAAGATCTTGACAAATCGGTCTCGATGATCACAAGACAGTTTAGGGATCTTCTGCTGAAGAGAAGTAAACGGTTTTCCAGAGATAAGCCTAAGGCATCAATCAAACCTCATAATCGTGTTCCTCCTAAAAACAGGGATATTTATGAAACTGATGACGAGGATATGCCTTAGTACTTTAAGTGTAAAGGATTTGGTCATTTTGAAAACGAGTTCCCAAATCGTAGTTAATACACTGGGAACAAAGGTCTTGCTGCAACTCTTGATGAAATGTATGACAACTATGAGTCTAATGAAGATGAGAAATCAAGTGTTGCACTTCTCGGTGAAAATATTGATTTTGATAACTGTAGAAATACATACATCAATATCGATATTCCTTCAGAAGGAAACCCAACTAATCTGGAAGAAAATATTGACCCATTCTTTGGAAACTCTATATGTAATGTTGCAGGTTCCACTATGTGTCTAGCTGCGTGCACATCTCAGAAGCCTGACTTTTATCCTAGTTTGACGTGCTCATATTGTTCTCTAAAGGGTCATTAACTTTCAAAGTGTTACAAGTACAAACACCAATTGAGGCACGTCAACAAACTTCAACGAAGAGAAAATCAATTAGCAAATAAGCTTAAACTTGCTCGGAAGACCGCTGAGGTATTAGGATTTTATCTTCGTCTAAGAAGTTAGTTTCCAAGGATAAACCAAGACCATTAGAAAAAAAGGTATGGTCGAGTCGTTTTGATAGACAAAGGTCTGTGGATTCCTCTCAAGAGGAAAATAGTGGACAAATCGTTGTTTACCGCAACGCAACTTGATTGTGTTGATTTGAAAATTTTGTCTCATGTGCCTGATCAAAAGAGACAAGATTTTGTACCTCTCAGGCTTTAGGAAAAGTTTTTTTTCTGTCTTCTTTTCTTAGTTTTTAGAATTCCTTGTCTACCAATAAAGGAGGGTTATTATCGAAAATTATACTCTTTATAGGGTTAAGAGTTGGACGTGTACGAACCTGTTTAAAGGTTTCGAAACCCTACATTCCTTTTTCCTTCCTTGAAACTTCTTTTTATCTCAAGACTACTTGTTCAATTGTGATTTCCTCTCACAAACTCATACGCCTATGGATGCTCCAAGTACCATGTCTTCTGATGGAAAGTATGTTAATATGATTGTCAAGCCATCAATCATGAAGGAAAAAGAGAAATCTCCGTTAGCTTCGACATTGAAAAGAAAAAGGAGGAATGTGAGGAAGCCAAGAGCCATTCCTTCAAACTCTCAGAATTTTTCTAATGTTCTTGAAGTGATGAAGGAGATGCGAAAGGAGATTCAACAAATAAAGGATTTTGTGTATAAGACTCATGAAATTCAGAAGGCCTTGGTTCGACATCAGCCAAGAAGATTTATTGATATAAACTCCTACCTTAATGAACCTTATGTCCCAATGGATGTTGACGAAAAGGACTTCGGGGATGATAAAGAATTTTTTAAAGGTCTTATTGCCTAGTAAATCTTCTATTTTTCTTGTTTTATTTAGAAGAACTACTAGAGTTTGGAATAGCCATTATTGTGTTTGCACATAGCTATGTCCAACGTTTTCATCTTCATGTTTTTAGATTTATTGGTTTAAATTCTAAAATTGTTTGGAAGATGATTTTTGCAGTATTAATCTTTATGGTTTTATATATTGCAATTCTTATGGGATATGTGTGTTTGTGTCCGTGAACTATTATTGTCCCATACCTTGTCAAAAGTAAAGTCTTTCGTAAGTCGATATGCATGTATTGATAAAAGAATGAATAGACTTTTGACAAATACAAAAGTTAAGCCTATTATGTTAATTATTTATGGAAGATAGGTTAAAATCTTTTGTTTACAAGGTTTATGTCTATTGTATGTCATTGTGAAAATGGTGATGGAAAATAGAATGAGTCCTTGCTTATTCCACGGTATTAGGTCGATCTCCGATCCACAATTTTTGTGTATATACTGTGTTGTTCCATAAGGTGTCTTATGTTGAGCACTATCGACTAAGTTGATTATTTTATTATGATTAGCTTAGTTGGTGCTTTGTGGGGTACTTTATGTCGAGCATTTTCAACTAAATTAATCATCTTGGTTGGTTATTTAGTTGTTGCTCCGTAAGTTTTCTTATGTCGAGCATGACCAATTAAATTGATTACTTTTGTGATTAGTTTGGTTGTGTATTCCGATTATATTAATTATGGGTTCTCTTGTGATTAATCTAATTGACTATTTTTTTGAGGCTCTGTAAGTTCACTTATGTTGAGCATTTCCGATTAAATTAATCATGGGTACTCTTGTGGTTAATTTAATTGAGTATTTTGTATTCAAATTCATACTTGTATGTGATTTGTTATGTCCAAAGAAATCCTTCTTTTCTCTAGAATTTAAAGTCGCTCTTGTTCTTCTTTCGGGAATGACATTTTATGGGGGGAGTTCTTAATTGAACTTATGCTCAATTGCCAAATCTTTGTGGGGAGTGCGGCTGTGGAATATTATAGGGGTTATCTTGTATCTTTATAAACTCCTTGATGAATGCATTTAGCTTCGGCATTATGATTGCATATAAACAAGATGATATATGCTTACTTTTGGTCATGAAACATCTCTTTCGGAAATTTCATTAGGATCCCGTTCTTGTACCTTTGCCAATTTTATTGACAAAAAGGGGTAGAATTAATATGTAGTTCACACTACAAATACATATGGTTTTCGGATCATTATGTAAGGGGGAGTGGTTTCCATGTGAGATGGAGTATTGACTAAGGGGGAGCGATACATATCACCATAATATTGTTGTTGAAGTTGTGATATAATTGAACTTTGACACTGTGTAATGATACTATGACATTGTATAGCAATGATTGATAACTCTTGTTTTCTCGTTGTTATAGCTACGGATTTTCTACAACGATGATGTTGAACTTGCAACCTTTGGGATAATTGGAGTACTTGGAAGTGACGAAGATTTTGAGTAATTTTGAATATTAGACATGTGGAATAGGAGCTACAAAAGTTAATTCATTTATTTTTGCATTCCATATGTATTGATAGTTTTGTCACTAAAATTAACAAAGGGGGAGATTGTTAGAGCATTGCTCGGTCGAACTCGCATGCATTGCTATCTCAAGCATGTTTGTCAATGTTAGTGATCAAAACTATAAGTCTTGATTTCTAGTCTACTATAGCTAAGGTCTCGAACTAGGATATAAAGTGTACTTGAGCTCAAGAACTCCATGGCAATCATCATACAAGACGAAGAACTACTCAAGGAACTGGTGGAACTTCATCGACTAAAAGGTATGTGGAGACTTGAACTTATCTATCACTCAAAAGTCTATTTATCTCCTATCTTGAGACAAAAGTCGTTTTGCTATATAGACTTTGATTATACACATTTGGTATATCGAGCCGAGTTTATCTCGCCTATCTATTTCTCGAAATATGTGTTGGTAAGCTTTCGCTTTAGCTAAGTTCATCTTTACCTAGTGACGAAAGTCATGTTATGTTTAAATCACTTTGAAAATTGCTCTGACGAAAAATGGTTTGTGAATAACAACTATATAACGCCTCTGAGAATGTTTCAATAATTGAAATGAGAGTTTAGATTTTATAACCAATGATGGATATAAGCATTGTTGTGGAAACACATATATGTATAAGTCCTTATTCCTTGAACCGAAGTTTGCGAACTTTATTGATCAAGAGAACCGGAAGAGTGGCGTGAGCTAAGTCCGCGAACTGGCGGAAGTTCTCGACCCGAGAAAATCTGCTGGAGTTTGTGAACTCCTTCCGGGAACTTAAGTCCGCGAACCAAGTCCGTGAACTTGAGTTGGTTATATCTAAAAACGATTGTTCTTGAACTCATGTTTATATAAACTAAGGAATGCAATTGAAAACCGTGGCTATAAAGTTCATGAACCAATTCGAGTGAATCAAATCGTTTTTGCTTCGATTGTGTCTTGTGTAGTTACATAAGATCTAAGCAATTGAACAACTCTCTAACTAGTTCATTTGAGTCATTTGAACTATTTATGGTAAAGAAGAATATGGTTGATATGAAATTGCTCATATGGTTAACCATTTGGTTAATTATTGTTGAACCAATAAATGTACACGTTTGGGTACGGTTACACAAACCTAAAACGTGCATTTCATTTTTGTGTAACAAGCTAAGTTTTCGATCCAACGGTTGAAAGATATTAGCTTGAATTTAATCAGGTTTTTCATCTAATGATGAATATTGAATGCTTTGTTACCAAGCTAACACTGATTGCAAACCCTGATTTGAAAGACTATATAAGGGAGAACTCTAGCAACTGGGAAACCTAATCCTCACACTTTACGTGTGATACTAGTTGTGCTAAGCTAGAGTCGGTTTTCCTTTAACCTCTGGTTTCTTCTTCTAAACCAGGTTAACGACTTAGAGACTTCATTGGGATTGTGAAGCCAGACCGATAATACTTTCTCGTAGTTGTGTGATCTGCTCTTGTCATTTTCTATCGCACGAGTTAAACTGAAAGAATTGGCTTGAGATTATATCTCCGATAGGGCAAGATAAAAAGTAATCACAAACATCTTCGTCCCATCGTTTGTGATTCCATAATATCTTCTTTCGCCGCGTCGATTAAGATTATTATGAGGTGATTGATAATACTAGGTTGTTCTTCGGGAATATAAGTCCGGGTTATCAATTGGTTCCTGTTCATCTTGATTATCAAAAGAATGAACAAAACTCGTAGGTATATTCGTGGGAGACGGATTTATCTATTACCGTAGACTTTTCTGTGTGATACAGATTTTTTTATTAAAGTCTTCGAATTTGGGTGGTAGCAACTCTTAGTTGTGGGTGAGATCAGCTAAGGGCATCAAGTGCGTAGTATCCTGCTGGGATCAAAGACGTGGGAACATAATTGTACCTTGGGTCAGTGTGAGAGTGATTGGATTTCAACTACAGTCCAGACCGAAGTTAGTTTGGAGTAGGCTAGTGTCTGTAGCGGCTTAATACAGTGTGTGTTCAATATGAACTAGGTCCCAGGGTTTTTCTGCATTTGCGGTTTCCTCGGTAACAAAATTCTGGTGTATGCGTTATTTGTATTCCGCAGTATGTTTTGTTATATAATTGAAATATCACAGGTTGTGCGTTGTTCAATCAATTAGAATATCCGACCTTTAGGTTGTTGATTTAAATTTATTTACACTTGGATATTGGTCTTTGGTACCATCCAAGTTATCTCTATAGTATTTGATAAAGACTAGTAAATTTCTATTTGCTTGAGTATATATCAAATCGAGAGATTGAGATATAAACTCTTTGATATACTTTTTATCTAGATTGAGTCTGACTGTCTAGTTGATTCTCTAGAAATTATATTGGATATTTTCCATGCATATTGCTAAACGAAATATTGGGTGTGGTTGTTGTACCCCCGCTTTTTCAGATATTAGCTTGGTTGAATCAGGTTTTTCATCTAACGGTGAATATTGAATGCTTTGTTACCAAGGTAACTTGGATTGCAAACCCTGATTTGAAAACTATATAAAGGAGAACTCTAGCAACTGGGAAACTTAATCCCCACACCTCTTGTGTGTTACTAGTTGCATAACTAGAGTCGATTCTCCTTTAACCTTAGGTTTCTATCGAGACCTTGTAGGTTAACGACTTCAAATACTTCATTGGGATTATGAAGCCAGACCCAACTATTTACTTCGTAGTTGTGTGTTCTGATCTTTCCCTATTCTATCGTATTGAGTACAATTAAAATAATTGACTCGAGATTAATTTTTCCGGTAGGCAAGATAAAAGTAATCACAAACATCTTCGTCTCATCGTTTGTGATGCCACAATATCTTTTTTCTCTAGTCGATTAAGATTATTGTGAGGTGATTGATAATACTAGGATGTTCTTCGGGAATATAATCCCGGTTTATCAATTGGTTCATGTTCACCTTGATTTATCAAAAGAACAAAAACTCTTGGGTATTTCTGTGGGAGACAGATTTATTCAATCTATATACTTTTCTGTGTGAGACAGATTTGTTTATCAAGTCTTCAACTTTAGGTCGTAGCAACTCTTGGTTGTGGGTGAGATCAACTAAGGGAATCAAGTGTGTGGTATCCTGCTGGGATCAGAGACGTAAGGAACGCAACTGTATCTTGAATCAACGTGAGATTGATTAGGGTTCAACTATAGTCCAGTCCGAAGTTAATTGGTAGTAGGCTAGAGTCTGTAGCGTCTTAATACAGTGTGGTGTTCAATCTGGACTAGGTCCCGGGGATTTTATGCATTTGCGGTTTCCTCGTTAACAAAATTCGGGTGTCTGTGTTATTTCTTTTCCGCATTATATTTTGTTATATAATTGAAATATCACAGGTTGTGCGTTAAGATTAATCAATTAGAATATACAACCTTTGGTTGTTGATTTAAATTGATTGACACTTGAACATTAGTCTTTGGTACCGTTTAGTAACTCCTCTTATATTCAATCAGGCTCGCAGATTTCCATTTGCTGATTTCGGATTGAATTAAGAGTTAGACCCCCACATTTTCAGTAGCGAAACAAGATATTGTGGAATCACAAACAATGACACGAATATGTTTGTGACTGCTTTTTATCTTGTCTATCATAGATTAAATCTCGAGCAAATATTAGAGAAGATAATACTCAATTATGATAGAAAACAGCAGGATCAGAACAAGCAACTACTGAGAAAATAGTTGGGTTTGTCTTCACAATATCAATGAAGTCTTTAAGTCTTTAACCTATAGGGTTTCGTTAAAAACCTAAGGTTAAAGTAGATTCGACTCTAGTCGCAACTAATATCACACGGGAGGTGTGGGGATTAGGTTTCCCAATTGCTAGAGGTTTCCTTTATATAGTCTTCAAATCAGGGTTTGCAATCAATGTTACCTTGGTAACAAAGCATTTGATATTCACCGTTAGATGAAAACCTGATTAGACTCATGCTAATATCTTTCAACCGTTAGATCGAACTTAGCTTGTTACACATAAATGAAAAGTGACTTCATTATATATGGGTAACCGTACCTAAACATGTGCACCTTTGTTGGTCAACAATAGTTAACCGAAGTTAGCCATATGATTACTTTAATATCAACGTTATTCATCTTAACTATAACTAGTTCAAATGAAACCAGTTCTAGAGTTGTTCAATTGTTTACATTCTCATAGAAGTATACAAGACATAATTGAAGCAAAATCGATTTTGATTCACTCGAATCAAGCCATGAACATTATATCCAGGTTTGCAAAAGATTGCATTCCTTATTATATATAAATGTATTAGTTCATGAACAAACCGATTTTAGAACATTATCCACTCAGATATGCAATCGGGTACGCATACATAAATGGCCGGACTAAGTTTGGGTTCGCCAGTACGCGAACTGGTACGCATACCTTCCAAACTAAGCAGAAATTCCCAGACTTGAACCTCACGTCAGTACGCGTACCGGTATGCGTACAAGGTTCCCGGACCTGACTAAACCAAGCAGTATGCATACGGGTATGCATACCATGGTTCCCGGACTTGGATTACATATATGAAAGTACACATACTATGCTTATTTCCAATTGTTCTAAACTCTCATTTCAACCATTGAAACATTCTCGGAAGACGAAAATAGCTGTCTCACACAAACTATTAGCTTCAAAGCAATTTTCAATTCATCGAATGATAATACGAAACATTCCGAGTCTACATCAAATGGCTGTCTCACACAAATCATGTAAGATGTTACCAAGCGATTTTCACATGATCGTCTTTTGACTTTCATCAAGAATATAAGATGAACTTCGCTAAAGCGAAAGCTTACCAACACATATTTCGAGAAATATGTAAGCGAGCTAAACTCAGCTCGAAATATCAAATGTATATAATTGAAGTCTATATAACTATATGAATTTTGTCTCAAATAGGAGATAGAGGAAATAGACTTTTGAGTGATAGATGAGTTCAAGTCTACACATACCTTTTGTTGATGAAGTTCCACAAGCTCCCCTTAGTAGTTCTCCCTCTTCAATCGATGAACGCCGTGAAGTCTAATGCTCAACTACACTTTCTATCCTAATCCGAGACTTAACTATAAGTAGACTAGAAATCAAGACTTATAGTTTTGGCAACTAAACTTGACAAACAAGCTTGAGATAACAACGCTTGCGAGTTCGACCGAGCAGTGCTCTAACATATTTCATTACCTGAAACAAGTAATTGTAGCCCAGTGGACATATATTAGCTCAAAATACATTATCTATCACTTTTAAAAAAGTGTAATATTTCACAGTCTTGTAATATTTCACAGTCTTTTTTTTAAACCTCTGAAAAGACAGTCTACTACCTGAAATTCTTGAACTGAACAGGTACCCTGAGACAAAGTCCTAAACTCACATAGGGGAACAAAGAAGTGCGTAAGCACTTAAGGGAAAATCGGTGAAGCACGAGATGCTCAGAGAACTGAAATACAACAGAAAGTGAAGTATATTGATACTCACTAAATCTTAAGAAACCAAAAATGAAGTACCAGATACTCTTTAGAAGAATTGAATTACTTGATGCTCATTCAACACGAAGTGAAAGCACAAGATGCTCACTCAATCATCAAAATGAAGTATAGAAATACTCATTAAAAATGAAGTGAAGTGTTAAAATACTCACAGAATAACTGATGAAACACAAGATGTTATCAGAAATATTATAAGTGAAAATTAATTGAAACTTTCACATTGCTCAAAATCTTACATCTCGAAAAGGTTAGTCAAATAACTACAAAAGGAAATATCTTGTCTGCTAGTCGTATGGGTTCAATTAAAGCGAATACACGCTATAAAGAGATAAAGAGAAAAAGGACCCATCCTGGTGAGAGAGCAACCCGAAATAAGACTAACTTCCATAAGTTCCGAACCAGCAGCTGACAACACAGAAAAGATCATTCCCAGGTACGCCGGAGTAAGATCTGTCTATCACACGCCATAGTTCAATATAGCTTCCATCACTAGCGTCGCAGGAAAAATCGTCCACAAAGCAAAATAGCTCAAATATCAACCAAAGAGATAAAATATAAGATAAGCAGTCAACTGAATTATATACATAAGGAAAATTTGGGTATAAAAGCGAAATACGCGGTCTATAAACCTCATCAAACCAGGTCGAGGAAATAGATCTGAAAAGGCCATAGACAAAAGAGCCATAAGCATAAATCTGAGAAACAAAACACAGATGATCATAGGCCCATAATAATAATAAAATAAAATAAGGACTACAAAAATCAGATTAAACGACCTGCTAAAAAGGTCGATTACTCCAGAAAATATCCAAGAATTGAAAGAGTCGAAGGCACATATCGAAAATCAGAAATGTCCCATTAACAGGTCGATCATTCTAAAAGGTGACCAAAGGTCAAAAAAAAAAAAAAAAAAAAGCATAGGTCGATCCAGACCACGAGCTACTATAAGACTAAAGTCAAAGGAATGACAAAAGTCAAAACTCGACCTAAAGAGTATAACTCGGGTCAAACGATATATTGTGGTCGAAAGGGTAGTCGTCAAAACCTGTTGGACACATCCATAAAGGACCACATGCAAAATATAGGTTTTTCTGAAGGAATAATCCAGATCGATAAAGATTATAAATCCCCATAAACGAATCAAATATGAAAAGAAGGGACATATCAAATGGCCATGAAGGTCAATAAGCTCAAATTTAAAAACCCGCCTGTAAAAAAACAGATCGATACAACATGAGTTGAGGATCGAAATAAAAACTAAGTCCTCAGAAGACAAAAGTCTAAAGTTCATGACCCATCATAGGTCATCAAACATGATAGGTTGAGAAGCTTGGAATAATCCAGATCAGGAAAAATCTAAATCAAAAGCTAGCTCGACCTTACTATCTGGTTCAGATCATAAACACAGTCTCAAAATCTAAAAGCAAGGGCCAAAAACTTCTAAGATCAAAGCTTAATAGTATGAACAAGGATTACTGATAATAACATTCAGAACCTAAACAAAAAATATCTTCCAAAAAGAGGGGAGTAGCAAATTGGGTACAAATGTGAACAAAATAAATCGCATCAACCAATTTGAAATCCAAATATAATACTCCCTCCGTCCCACTCCTAAGTGACCTATTAGAAATTTGCACAATTTTTAAGGCAAGCAAGTAAAATATTACTTTTAAACATTTTTTACAATTATACCCTTATGAATAATAACTATCGAAATTTAGAAATGGTTTATCTCTCAAAATACTCCACGGATGTTCGCAAACTTCATACCATTGAAAAGCATTTTAAAACACCTACGTAACGAATATAAACATGCCTATCAAATTATGCATATTTCGTATATTCTTTATAATTAACTAAAAGGATAATTCCGGAATATCTCATTGTTTAATGATATAGGTCACTTATCATTGGGACAAAATCCAAAATCAAATAGGTCACTTAGGAGTGGGACGGAGGGAGTATGTTCCTCAAAAATAGTTAATTACATCTACAAATGAAACACTGATACAAGAAACAAAATGACCTTGGTCACCAAGGAAATAAAAGCCCAAATGGCGAGAAGTTATAGAAATTGATCTCTCAAGCTACAGGCTTCGCGATCTAAATCAAAGAAACGATGGAGAAACAATTTCATATCGAGAGATGGATCATTCAGCTTTCTCATACTCCTTAGGTTGTAACCAACAACGGTCTGAAGCCACCCAGCTTCCAGCCCAACGATCCCTCTTTGGCCTTCATAAATCCGGCCTGAAGATGTCTTACGCAGAAAACCCTACTCGTAAACTTACACAATACCTAAAAGTGAAAAATAAAAAACGAGTCAGGAATCAGGAAGTGAAGAGAGATACGAATCAATGAAGAAACACCTGACCTAAACAAAAATACGACTTAGTTCCATCTCCTTGGAGATTGCGCATAAGCAACAAACTTGAGAAGAACAACTCAGAAGTGCATAACGAGAGATGAACAAAGCAGAAACTCTTTCCCTCACCATATACAAACCTTGGAACAGTGACTACTGCGGAAACGAATAAGGGTAGACAAGGACAAGATACATATAATTGATCGAGTAACGGAGCTTTTAATTGATCGAGTAAGGGGATCAACATCTGAAATTTCTCATATACCTGAAGTGTATTTTCCTCGATCTGAAAAAGAGAAGTACAAACAAAGATGCAATCAGGTCATATACAAAAAAAATGGTGGAAGTAAATGCATAATCTTTCACCATAACTTACTGAAAAAGAGGCGAGCTTTCAAATCGCCAGAACTCTCAGAAAGCTCACAACCGAAAAAACTGAAAAATATTAGTGAACATCTTTTAAAAGATGCACAACTGATATCACAAAACATAACAAAGATGTTAGTAGATGGATCAACAAGAACGATATCGCTCGACGCCAGGAAGAAACGAACAACAAGATTGATGAAAGGTGTTAACCCACACCAAAGGGATGACCTAGGAGTGGGTATCTCATGTTTCGTACGACGCTTAATAAGAAAATCATTGTTGCTATGGAAATCACACCAGCATATGTCAATCTCAAAACGATACAAAACGATAAAAAAAATCCAGAACAGCTTCAAAAGAAGTATAGACTGGATTTATCATTGAAAAAACAACTCAAGATCCTTCGGATCAACAAAAGCCTGATAAGATCAGGACTAACGACTGTTCAACACAAAAGCAGAACTAGAGGAAACTAAAATTTAAAATCTCTGGGAGAACTCTAGAAAAAGAAGATACTGCAAAAAAATTTACATATCTGATTTCCTTGGAAAAAAAACTAGAAGGGAGAAGAAAATGGTAACCTCCTTAACCGATACATCTTCCCCACAAAAATTCGTCAGGATTATGAAGTGTGGAATAAAAACCCACAATCTCAAGTCATAACTACCACGATATCAAAATAGTTAAAAATACCCACATTAAACTCTTCAGTTTTCCGAACAGTTAAAGGGTGTTTTTCTATATATCCCGGGAAATATTAACTATAACCCTTTATCTATATACCCCCAACATTTATCTACCTACCCCATGATGAGTGCTAAAAAGTGCATATTTCTATATATTTTTCTTGGCATTTAACTCATCTTTTGTGCATTAATTCTACATTTTATCCCATATTCTGTGTTTTCGTTGTTTTCAAGAATAAATACTTTTCTTAATTAATTTTGCATTTTTAGGTACTAAATAAAGCCTGGTTATCTCACGGAGCGAAAAGAGCAAAGGAACGGCAAAGACTCCCGCTAGGAGGAAACGAAGAATGATGTTTGCAAGAGCCGGATCAACTAGAAGTGGGCTTGAAGAGGAAGAATTGTTCTTAAAGAAGATATGGGCTTGGCATACCCAAGGCCCAAAACCATTACCCAAATCCATTTCCATTATCCATACCCATTTCCATGAGAGCCGTCAGATTGGATCCATCTTGTCATCCAACGGTCGCCTCATCATTGTGCATCAAAATCCGAAGCTCCTGTCAAACACTATAGTACCTAACTCCATCTAAAGCCGTCAGTTTTGTTGTATCTCATCATCCAACGGTCGTTCCTATCACGTCGTTGGATCATTCCATCACCTTTTCATCCTACGCTTTCGCTTCTCTGATCATCAACCTTTGATACACCCTCCTCACACCCTAGCATCAGAAACCTACACCCTCACCCAAACGAACCCTAATCCCATTTCCATCGATCTCTTCCCCTCTCTTCTTCCCAAATTCTCTGCAAAACTCTCTTCTCGTCTGCAACACCACCACCTCCACGGTCTCCTCTGCCTCTCTTCCATCTCCATACCCCGACACCACCACATCACCTCCATCAGCTCAGTCCTTCCCCCAAAACCCATCCCTCTACTAGCCTAGACATTTTACAAAACTCGCACCTCTTTCTCTGAACCCTAGGGTGTGGGATTTGTAAAACATCTCGAGCTAGTATTTCAGAGACGACAAGAGCAGCAGCATTAGCAGAGGAGGAGATGTACGATCATGGGTCGAAGCAGAAATCACAGTGGGTGAGTTGAATTGAAAATTCCCAAAATCAAAACTAGGGTTTCAAAATTTAGGGTTTCTAAATTTTGGGGGGAAACATTGTACTATAAATTGAGAACATTGGGTGTATGTAAAACTAATGCCTGGGCTAGCCAGAGCTTCACTCAAGAGGACTGGACTAGCCAGTTCCTCAACTGTGTTATCTTCAGTTCATGTTTTGTTTGAATGCAATGTTGTTTCAAGTGTAATTTCCATGTTCTAAGCTCATAGATAGGGTGATGAGGAAACCCTTTGAGCCATTGCTAAGTTTCATTCAGTTATAAACATAATTCTTGTTGTGCTTGAAATGTTTAGGATAGTCTTAATCAAAGCACTTTATATTTTGCTCTCACAGTGCATATCATGTATGCATTGTAGTTAGAACACCACTATGTGATTGTGCTACAACTCATGCTTAATTGTCTGTTATGAATCCTCTGACTAGTTGTACTCTAAATCAGACAATTAGTACTTAGGATGAATACTTTAGTTGTGATTAGAACATCCTTTAGGTTGTTAAAACACCTAAGTGGCTTCTCTGTGGGTAGTTGCAGTGTGAGAGCCCCAACTACTACTAGGATTAGAATTATCTTAGTGCCTTTAGCTTCCTTTCTAACCCAACCCTTTGATGAGCAGCAGGCATAGAACCTCCACTGCCATCTAGTTAGTCAGTTGAGCCAAGAAGCTCACTGATAACTATACAAGGGACAAGATTTATGTGGAACTAGGATAACTTAGTCTAGGTGAAATGGTGGAATCTAATCCCTATTCTTCACCCAAAATCCCTCTTTCCTTTACTGTTTCTTGTTTTTATTTGATTCCCTTTACTTCTTTGTTGTCACTTCACTGCCTTAGGCTCATTGCCTTTGTTTCATTAGCTCACTGCCACTGCTACACTTAGAGATCTAGCTTAGCTAGGAAACCTTCAATCACACACACCTAGTCTATGTGGTTCGACCCTGACTTGCACACATCTACTACAACAGACCCTGTGCACTTGCAGGTATAACAAGTAGGCTTCTTTCTTGCTCTTATTTTACACTCTTAAAAGCCTACCAAGTTTTTGGCGCCGCTTCCGGGGACTGGTGCTGTGTTGAAGTTGTTTTCTTGCTTACATTCCTGCATCATAACTTGCATATTCATCTTTGCATTGCATTCCTGCGTGAGCATTTAGTGTAGCATCTAGTGTAATTTTCCTGTTCTTTGTAGCTTGCTCTTAACTGATAACTCTGTTGAGTAACAGGTGCCTTCTCCAACTGACATGTTGCTTGCCAAGGACCTGTTGCTGCTTTACCTGCTGCTGCCTGTGGTGCTACTGCCAACAGCTGCTGTTGCTGAAGCTGTTGCCCCTGCTGTTGCTGAAGTTGTTGCCCCTGCTGTTGTTGCTGTGACCTTGCTGTGAGGGCCACAAACTGGCCTGGTGCTGCTGCTGTTTCCTGCCAGTCCAAGCCTGTTGTTGTTGCTGAGTTGATCTAGTGTTGTTGTCTGCTGCTGTTGTAGCTAGACCAAAACACAACTGGGCTACACAAGCTAAGGAAAAGAACAAGGCCCAACTGGGTTGTGCAACTAAAAACTGAGCAGCTGGGCTGTGCTTAAGCAAGTAATCCTAAACCCATTAAGAGAACCCAACCTGTGGGCTTCCATTTTTAATTTGTGGGCTTGTAATAATTTTTTCCATTTTTTTGTTGGGCTTGTAATTTAAGTTAACTTTTGGGTTTGTATTTGAGCTTAACTGTGGGATTGTCCCTATCAAAATTTTGGGTTTCAAAAACCCAACAAACAACCTAAATAAGTTTAACTGAACCTACCAACTCAGCTTGGCTTCGTTAGTTTCTGGGCTTGCTGAAGTCGTTAGTGGGCCGTGTACCCAAACTCCAGGCCGAGAGTTGGGCTCTGTTTCACAACAATCTTTCCAAAACCCAACAGTGGGCTTGGCCTTTATCCCATAAAACCAAAGTTTTCAAAACCCAATAAACCAAAGTGTTTTCTTTTCCCATTAAGTCCAAATTTTCTAAAACCCATTAAAAATCAAATTTCTTTTTCAAACCCGACAAAACCAAATGTTACCCATAAAAACCAAATTTTTCCCAAAAATCCAAACCCATTAAAAACCAAATTTTGGGTTTTGTAACATAGTTACGTAGCTTTTGAGCCCAATCATGTCTAGATCTTGGTCTACAGTTGGGGAATACAACAAATCCCTTAGAGAACTTGTGTATGGACATACTCCACGTTATGAACCTCCCATAGACCATGATGTCAATAGTCATAGGAATTATAATGGACATTTTCAGAGTCCCGAGCCTCAATACATGAACCCTAATGACTATTCACACATGCATCATTCATCACAACGTGAAAATGAACATTTTGCTAATACCTCACTCACACAATCATCTCTTGTGGATCAATTAGAAGCTCGAATCGCAGCTTTAGAAATACAATCACATGAGGAATCTGTCACATCTAATTTTCTTAGGCAACCTGAAATCTATGCATGTCCCGCATGTGGTAGTTTAGACCACCCTGTTGAGAATTGTCATATTTTGCATAATTTTAGGCAATCTAGAGAAAATCCAAGGTATGAAATGCCCATAAATTGTGAGGCTGGTAGTCATTGGGACCATAACCAAACCTTTGAGGGTTGCGATCAATCTTTTATAAACCCTAATGACCATGCACACATGTACCAATCACCACAATTTTAACATGAAGAATTTTGTACTCCCATGAATTTATACTCCACCATAGAAGCTCTCAGTGAGCTAAACTTTGATAGATCTACATCACGAATTCAGGCGAAGTGAGATCAGATTTTGCTTCACCTACAAAAGGAGGAAATTCATGAGGAAATGTATGTTGTCCCTAATGAAGTGTCTAGTCCCATTCATGTAAATGATGTTGAATATGAACCTAATTTAGAGGAACATGAATCGACTAATGACACCACCACTATTAATGAGGACCAATATGCATGATACCATGATGATGATTATGATGATTATGATGTTATGTTAGAAGAACATGTCTATACTAAAAATGTTATGGAACCTTTGGGTTCAAATACATTAGGCTTTTTTGCCCCGACCTTCATGAATGATGTTTCTTCTAGTATTCCATATACATGTGATGTTGATACTGATTTTGAGCATGTGCATCTCTCCTATGAAAATGAATTAGATAATATAGAATCGTTTGTTGACACTAATATGCATGAAAATATAATTGATGTGTCTGATTCTCTACCTGGGTCACGTTGTGATGTTTCCACTGATTTGCCGATGCATGAGAATAATTCTTCTGATGATGTTGATGATTCTGATTTGTGTGAGCATGGTGAGCATGTTGTGACACTTGTAGAAGACTTAGGAGATATTGATTTGATTAATAATGATGTGCCTATCGTCCTGCCTGAGTCACAATCTAATGGCTTTCCACCCAACCTAGATTTGGTTTGCACCGATATTGTCAAACCAACTTTTCTGAAAATGCCCAACCTAGGTTTGGAATTGTGTGCTTCCCAAGTCCTTTTGGACTATTTTGCATCTAATTATAATATCTTTGAGGAGCCACAGTTGGAATTAGCATGTTTTCCCGTCCCTAGCAAAGTTCATTTCGAGCTAGACCATGTGCATGATGAACCCCCAAAACTGCGAGATTTTGTATCCAAAACTTTATCTGTTGAAAAATCCAGGTTTGGGGGTAGCTCATTTTGTTTCACAGCTTCACTTGCATGCCTATCATATTATTATTGTGTGAAGTTGTTGAAATGTCTACACTTCGTCTTTTGGGTTGATCCTCAACTCTTTAGATTGTTAGTGTATGGTGAATTTTTTGTATATAATCCAGTAGATAAAAATTTTAAAAACCCTTTTGTTCCTTTTGTATATATTTTTCTAATCCAATATGATCTCGGCTGAAATATGTTGGATTTTTGCCTTGAATAACGGAGTTCTAATCTTGCTTTCGCCGACATCCGGGTATTCTCTTTCCTTTTTCTCTGCTCAGCATGGTCCTATTCGTATGTTGTATTATAATTTTATTCATCTTTTGAAACATTGAGGACAATGTTTAGTTTAGGTTTGGGGGTATAGAGTAGATACCACGATAACATGCTATTATTGAAAAAATTGAACTCTTCCTTTTTGAAAAATCAAAAATCAAAACAAAAAAATTGAAAAAACGATAAAAACATAAAAATGGAGCTCATTTACCTTGAAATGTGGACTCTTGTGCAAATATGTAAACATAAGGATTCTTAGTCTAGATATTTAGGCACCCCTGATTCTAGCACAATTCACATAGTGATAAGAAACTTGCACGCGCACGATCTACCAATACATGTATAGCCTCATCCTTGAGATGTTCTATCGGAAGTTTTAGTTTCCAATCACTTTAGAATACTGAACGAAACTTGACTAGATTGTTCTTTGGTTGGTTGGGATAAGGTGGAGGTTACATTAAGAAAGACAACCATCGAATTTAACTGGGTGCATCAAAAAGGGCTACCTCTTGCAAAGTGTCATGTAATTTTTTGTTTCTTTTTGTTATGTATCAAAAGAGCTACCATATGTAAAAATCAATTCCTTCTTCAAAAAAAAAAAAAAAAAAAAAAAAAAAAAAAAAAAAAAAAAAAAAAAAAAAAAAAAAAAAAAAAAAAAAAAAAAAAAACGATGTATATATTCAGAAAAAAAAATTCAAAAAAATCAAGTATTTAGCAATTCCATCCTCTCTTGTTCCAAAAATAAAAGAGAGTAGTCAATGTAAATAAGAGTCATGTAAAGAGTCATCTTTTGTGTTTTTGTGTTATAAGCAAGGAAGGGTGTATGCCATTGATGTAAAACGCGAGTAATTATGAAATACCTCCAACTCATTCACAATTCTCGTAAAGTCCGGACAGCTAGCTAGATTTCGACCTTGGTTCTTAGCCTGAGAAACTATCTCTTGGTGATTAGTAGTCATAACATTCGATCTTTCTTTACACATGTGTAGATACACTTTACACTCTTATCACATGTCTTTATTTGTTATCAGTGCTAGGATTGTGCCTTAGATAGCTAGATTGACATCTCCATTTTGTTGTGAGCTTAAACTGTCTTGCACATGTCACATTTGATGGAATATGAGCTTATATTTTGTCCTAGAACTTTGTAGGTACGTTCTAAGCAAACCTTCACGAGACTTCACTCGTCCACTAGGGACACTTAGTGGTTTAAAAGGCTTATTGCATACGCTAAATGCATTCGAGAGACCAGCGATAGTGGTATAGGTAGGATTTCCTTAGTTTTGTTTTACTTGAGGACAAGTAAAATTCAGGTTTGGGGGTATTTGATGAGTGCTAAAAAGTGCATATTTCTATATATTTTTCTTGGCATTTAACTCATCTTTTGTGCATTAATTCTACATTTTATCCCATATTCTGTGTTTTCGTTGTTTTCAAGAATAAATACTTTTCTTAATTAATTTTGCATTTTTAGGTACTAAATAAAGCCTGGTTATCTCACGGAGCGAAAAGAGCAAAGGAACGGCAAAGACTCCCGCTAGGAGGAAGCGAAGAATGATGTTTGCAAGAGCCGGATCAACTAGAAGTGGGCTTGAAGAGGAAGAATTGTTCTTAAAGAAGATATGGGCTTGGCATACCCAAGGCCTAAAACCCTTACCCAAATCCATTTCCATTATCCATACCCATTTCCATGAGAGCCGTCAGATTGGATCCATCTTGTCATCCAACGGTCGCCTCATCATTGTGCATCAAAATCCGAAGCTCCTGTCAAACACTATAGTACCTAACTCCATCTGAAGCCGTCAGTTTTGTTGTATCTCATCATCCAACGGTGGTTCCTATCGCGCCGTTGGATCATTCCATCACCTTTTCATCCTACGCATTCGCTTCGCTGATCATCAACCTTTGATACACCCGCCTCACACCCTAGCATCAGAAACCTACACCCTCACCCAAACGAACCCTAATCCCATTTCCATCGATCTCTTCCCCTCTCTTCTTCCCAAATTCTCTGCAAAACTCTCTTCTCGTCTGCAACACCACCACCTCCATTGTCTCCTCTGCCTCTCTTCCATCTCCATACCCCGACACCACCACATCACCTCCATCAGCTCAGTCCTTCCCCCAAAACCCATCCCTCTACTAGCCTAGACATTTTACAAAACTCGCACCTCTTTCTCTGAACCCTAGGGTGTGGGATTTGTAAAACATCTCGAGCTAGTATTTCAGAGACGACAAGAGCAGCAGCATTAGCAGAGGAGGAGATGTACGAGCATGGGTCGAAGAAGAAATCACAGTGGGTGGGTTGAATTGAAAATTCCCAAAATCAAAACTAGGGTTTCTAAATTTTGGGGGAAAACATTGTACTATAAATTGAGAACATTGGGTGTATGTAAAACTAATGCCTGGGCTAGCCAGAGCTTCACTCAAGAGGACTGGACTAGCCAGTTCCTCAACTGTGTTATCTTCAGTTCATGTTTTGTTTGAATGCAATGTTGTTTCAAGTGTAATTTCCATGTTCTAAGCTCATAGCTAGGGTGATGGGGAAACCCTTTGAGCCATTGCTAAGTTTCATTCAGTTATAAACATAATTCTTGTTGTGCTTGAAATGTTTAGGATAGTCTTAATCAAAGCACTTTACATTTTTCTCTCACAGTGCATATCATGTATGCATTGTAGTTAGAACACCACTATGTGATTGTGCTACAGCTCATGCTTAATTGTCTGTTATGAATCCTCTGACTAGTTGTACTCTAAATCAGACAATTAGTACTTAGGATGAATACTTTAGTTGTGATTAGAACATCCTTTAGGTTGTTAAAACACCTAAGTGGCTTCTCTGTGGGTAGTTGCAGTATGAGAGCCCCAACTACTACTAGGATTAGAATTATCTTAGTGCCTTTAGCTTCCTTTCTAACCCAACCCTTTGATGAGCAGCAGGCATAGAACCTCCACTGCCATCTAGTTAGTCAGTTGAGCCAAGAAGCTCACTGATAACTATACAAGGGACAAGATTTATGTGGAACTAGGATAACTTAGTCTATGTGAAATGGTGGAATCTAATCCCTAGTCTTCACCCAAAATCCCTCTTTCCTTTGCTGTTTCTTGTTTTTATTTGATTCCCTTTACTTCTTTGCTGTCACTTCACTGCCTTAGGCTTATTGCCTTTGTTTCATTAGCTCACTGCCACTGCTACACTTAGAGATCTAGCTTAGCTAGGAAACCTTCAATCACACACACCTAGTCTCTGTGGTTCGACCCTGACTTGCACACATCTACTACAACCGACCCTGTGCACTTGCAGGTATAACAAGTAGGCTTCTTTCTTGCTCTTATTTTACACTCTTAAAATCCTACCACCCCATCAAATTCAAAAATAACTATACCCCCGAATAACAAATCAGAAATAAAAACACAAACTCATCTTTATTACAGAGTTTTTGTTCTTCTTCCTTCTCTTTGTAAAAGTCTCGAACTTTAAATTTTCTTTTGGAATTTGTTCACTTCCTCTACACAAAACAATAGAATGTCTGAAGCTAATGTTAGCTCGCAGAAAATCCTAATCTTGGTTTTTTAGTTCTCTTCTTTGGGAATAAAAATTTTTGTCTGGTTAATTTGTTGTTACTGTATCAATAGTGATGGACGAGGAGAATTAAAATGAATAGTTTGTAGAGGTTATCAATAAAACAATCATGATTCATGAACTCATGATCATTGATATTAATTTTATGTTATACTTTATTTAGCCTAATTTGAAAACTTATTGTTTTGTACAACATACCTTCTTCGTTTGATAAAATGCCTTAAAGATTTTCTTTGCAATCGATTGTAATATAAGGATTCTAAAGAGATTTTGATTTGTGGGTTTTGTTTAAACATGATTTGATAAATGCCTTACGGTTCATCTTAATATGATTCAATCCCCGGACCTTCCAAATGGGATTCTAACGATTCCATAGTTGATTTACCTAACTAGGGTTTTCTATGTTCTTCCATAAGATATAATATTTTTAGTATATAATCTCACAATTAATCTCACAGTCAAAATAATGTTCTATATTTGGAAGAAATATTTTGCGTATTTTGAAATATAATTTTACGTCTATATATATGGTGTATAATAAATTTTTGAAAGGGGGTATCAATCTCAAAATTTTGAATAATTTCATGATTTTCATATTAACCAAATTAAAACTACCGTAACTAACTAATGGGGGTACCGTTAGTATTTTATGGGGGTATATAAAAGAACTCCCTAGTTAAATACACCTCTTTGTTAACTTTTCGAATTCTGAGAAAGGCTACATAAAATACTGTGCTCATTATGAAGCGGTGGTAACTCTTGAAATCAATAAAAAAATTAACGGCTAATATTTCCCACAGGAATTAAATAAATACCCAAAAATTGGCGCGTGTCAAACTACCTTGCACGTAAATGTTACCATGACAGCTACTAACAAAACAAATATCTTTATAAAAAGATACTCCCGTTTTTGAGGGAAGAGAGAAGCATACCAAATCAAAAAGAGATCTTCAAGATCCCAAATCTAGGTATTATCGCCCAAATAAAAGTAATTTTTATCTCTTATCCAAGCTGAGCTATAAATACAATATTTACAAAAAAATAAAAGTCATATCTCCTACAGCTATAAAAAACAATCTGAGTTGCTGCAAAGCAGAAAATAATAATCAAAGTTTATATAAAGTACAGTCAAAGACTAAACGTAAGTAAACTGGGGGAAAATATGTAGATGACAAAATATAGCATCTACCCAATGCTGACAGCTGTACAAGTCCTACGAGAAGATGAGTCTTTAGTACGTGCAAGACTTAGAGGACATCATACTCTCATAACCACGACCTGGAGACGAAGACCAGACCACGTGCACGATCTGAGCTCTGGAGCCCACAACAAAGATAGAGACTGAATACAAAGTTAGAAGTCAAGATTGAGAACCCATAACCTGTAGTAAGAGTCTTGTGACAAGGAATTCTACCCAGGTCGAAGAGATCATTTGAGAAGGAAGTTATGTTTGAGTGGATAATGACGTCATCTCCAGCTGGATTAAGGAGGTTTCTAATTAGACATGTTTCCCTCGTGATAGCTAAGCTATTATAAATACCCAGAAAGGTTATGTTTGTAAACCAAGTACAACGTACACAACTTTTACTGATCAATAAGAAATACTTTTCAGTGATTTTATCTCTTGATACTTTCTGGACCGACAATCTGACTGACATAGAAGATAAAAATAATTCCTCTAACCAGTTCGAATCGAGATAATCACCTGTAAGAGTACCATAATTGATCAGGATTGGTGATCAGCTAGACGAATCATCATATCATAACTCTGTGTAGGTACCGTACGAAGTCTCTACTCTCGGGACATGAAATACGCATCTTCAGCACCCTAGTGCATAATGTAAATATTTTATTTTTTTTATTTTTGTTGTTCCTTTTCTTTTTTTCATTTAAATACTTGTTTTTGGTTGATGTTTTTATTGCGAATGTGATGGTAATGGTGGTGGATTTATTTCTCGAGATAATGAACTAGTGATTTTGGTTGTGTATAATATACTGCAGGTGGTTACTAGGATAAACTTACATTTATCCACGAAGTACACAAGATGCACCCGAGCTCATAATGTATATTATTCTTATAGGAAATAGGTTTTTCCCAGGTGCAGATGAGTACCTCATGTATATTCTTACAGGAAATAGTTTTTGTCCAAGTGCACCTGGGTACATAATACATATTCTTATAGAAAACAAGTTTTGACATGTGCTCCTGAGTGCATAATGCATATTCTTGTAGGAAATAAGTTTTGGTCAGATTGCACCTGAGTGCATAATAAATTCTTGGTCCTGTTTCAAATAATAATTTTTTTTTTCGAATTTTATATCAACGATGGATCTTGTTTTATAGATTTTTTCGAGTCTATTACAAAAATATAAATTTTATTAAAATTCGTCTTATATTTGGAAGCTATTACTTTTCTCCCGGTTAATTTTAAATTGGAGAAAGAAAAATATAAAGTTGTTGCGCAATAGCACGCGCATCTTTTTTCTTGGCCCTCTATGATCCGATCCAGCCACAGGTTCCCCTACGGATACCTTGTTACGACTTCATCCCAATCAAAGACCCCAAAGTGGTATGCGACAATAACCACCAAGATCCTTTGTGTATTGGTACACAGGTAAGGAGGTTTACCGCTACTTGCCTTTTAAGGTAAGGAATGGATGATCATTGATCTAATGCTTTGGGCGAAACCAATTCTCCAAGATGAGTGCTCTATTATTCCGACTTTCCCAAAGCCTCTGTAGCACAGTCGAGACAGCGACGAGTTCTCTTCCAATGCGGGGATGAAGCGACAGAAGTTTTGAGAATCCAAGAGAAGATCACGGTGAGACCAGTCGTTTATCATTATGATAGGTGTCAAGTGGAAGTTCAGTGATGTATGCAGCCGAGGCATCCTAACATGACCCCGTATTGTAGGGTGGATCTCGAAAGATATGAAAGATCTTCCTCCAAGCCGTATTTACGATTTTCATCGAAGACGGCTGTCCACAAAACTCTATATGTATCTACGAGGTCGAGTTTGAAATTTTGTTTACTCACTTTAAATATGAGTATCTATTTCCCTCATTTTCCTACTAGGATTGGAAATCATGTATTTTACAAATCCATACGATTGAGTCCTTGGGTTTCCGAAATAGTGTAAAAATAATTTCTTCAAATCATTGTTATTTGACTCGGACATGTTCTAAAAAATTCGAGGTATTTTGATTTGTTGGGTTGTGAAGGATCTCAGCCATATGGATAGTTCAATGTGCTCATCAGCGCCTGGCCCGGAGATGTGGATCACCCAAGGCACATTAGCATGGCGTACTCCTCATGTTCGAACCGGAGTTTGAAACCAAACTTCTCCTCAGGAGAGGCTAGAATTTGTCACTTGAATGAAAATATGTCTCGTGGAATCATATTGAATATATGATGATACATTTTGTGCCTTAATACAAAACCAATCCTTGCTCACCATCCATACATTGTCTAACCAAATCCAACTCTCTCTCGATGTGTTCCTCAAAAAACCCGACTCGTGCATATTCTTTCCCCAACTAATAAAGATATTGCGAAAATAATTATGCATCATTCGCATACATGTGTCAACTTCAAATAGATCACATAGTAATTCCCTCTCTCTGAAAATATAAAACAAAGGAGTATGCGTACCTATATTTGTTATAAAAGGTCCAAGCCATTATAAATCAGAGATATTTTTTTTTAATAGAAAAGGAAATTTTATTTAAATATCAAGAGTATTGACTACATCTGCAATCATTGTACCAGCCAATTGCGGCAACCAATTATCACACCATTCTTCAACTACTGATAGAGACTTAGCATAAGCTGTTATTACATGACCAGCATTGTTTCCATATCTTGGAATATAAGAGCATTTCCATCTATCTAATGAATTAAGAAAATAGACAGTGTCAACTACTAAGATTCTAGTTGTCCACTTGACAGATTGTAGACTGTCATTTATTGCGTTAACTACATTCCTACTGTCCCCTTCAAGATGCAGGTGCTTGATTCCTTTCCTCACAGCCCATCTTACTGCTTCCATCGCTGCCTTCCCTTCCGCTTGTTCTACATCTAGAGAATTACCTGTACAAGATCTTACTCCTTCGCATAATCCTGCAACATTTCTATTGATTAGACCAATGTTGGATACATTTGTGTTTTGATCATAAGCTGCATCGAAATTAATTTTAACATAGGGCGCGCTTCTGGTGCATCCCACTGCCTGTGGAGCTCCATATTTTCCGTGTTATGACTATCCCTATTTGGGATTTGTATACTTCCATACCAATCACCTAGGTGTTTTCTAGACTGATTGGCTATGCTGATGGCTTGTACCTGCACTTTATCAAAAACAGTTGTGCATCTGCTTTTCCAAACATACCACATGATAAAACAAATAGTATGAAATAAATGCAAATCCTTTGATCTATTTTGCACATCAGAAATAAACCAAATGTTTAACCAATCTATAAAAACGACTCCATTGTTGTAGTTCGCAAGATTTCCGTCTACAACAATCAACACATTTCTAGTGAAAATACAGTTAGAAAAGAGATGATCAATAGACTCATTCCCAGAATTACAAAGAGGGCAAATGACTTCTTTATGAGAGCAGAATTTTGCGATTCTGTCTCTAGTAGATAGGCATTTATGTAGACATTTCCACAGAAAATGCAGAATTTTAGGAGGAAGTTTACTCTTCCAAAGAGAACTCCAGATAATCTCATTATATAAGCAATAAGAGTTGACACATTAGTTGTAGAGTCAATAATGAATCTATAAGCCGATTTAACGGAGAAAATTCCGTTACTGCTTGGTTTCTAAACAAGCTTATCCTTTCCTGTGTAGGGAATCCTAATTGCTAGAATATCCTTAACAGTGTTCTGATCAAATAAAGCTCTAAAAATAGATTGGTTCCATGACTTAGTGTCTGTATATATTAGTTGATTAACAAAGTTCTTCTCTCTTGAGACAAAATGAGATATAGGAGGTTGATTCCTTTTAGGCACCCAATTATACTTCCACATAAAAGCATCAGAACCATCACCTATTTCTACACAGTAATTTTGTTTCACTATATCTAATCCATGGACGATTCCCCTCCAAACCTAAGAGACATGAGTATTAATAGCATCAATAAAGGGGTTAAGATTATGAAAGTACTTACCTTCTAGAAGTCTCACCCAAAGAGCAGTACATTCATGTAAGAGTCTCCATGCCAACTTGGCTAAGAGAGCTTGATTCATAATATGGGACTTTCTAATATTAAGGCATCCTGCCTCTTTGGCATAGATATATCATCCCATTTCTTAGGGAAGAAACCTTTCTCACCTCCGTTCTTATTATACCAAAAATGCATTTGAATGTTATCTAGTTTATCTGTTATCTCCTTGGGCATCGGAAAAACAGACATTTGGTGGGAAGCCATGGTACCTAACACAGCTTGAGTTAAAGTAGTTCTACCTGAAGGATTAAGAAATTTTGACTTCCAAGGAGGAAGCCTATCTTTCACTTTATCGACCAAGGGAGTGAAAGATTCTACCTTGCTCCTTTGAAGTAGCAAAGGTACTCCAAGGTACTTATCATGCAAAGCAAGTCTCTTAATCTGCAAAATGTTGGAAATCTCAACTTTTACATTATTTGGCACTTTAGGGCTAAAGGCTAGTCCTGACTTGTCAAAGTTCACAAATTGTCCTGAGAAGTTGTTGAACTGTTGTATGATAGTATAGAGAGTTATAGCTTCCTTAGGGTTAGCTCTGGCAAAAATCAAACAATCGTCAGCGAAAAAAAGATGAGAAATACTAGGACAAGTTTTGTTAATTTTCATACCATGAAGTTTATTTTCATTTTCAGCAGACATGAGAGCCCTAAATAACGAGTCCATACATATTATAAAGAGGTACGGAGACAAGCGATCCCCTTGTCTCAGTCCTCTTTGAGGAGAAAAAACTTCTCCCGGAGAGACATTCAGCAAGATTGAGGTAGTAACAGTCGAAACACATTGCTCGATCAACAGACAGAAATCTTCACTGAAAACCTAGTTTTTTCAGAGTTGCTAAAAGGAACTTCCATTCTATTCTATCAAACGCCTTCGACATATCTAATTTAGCTGTCATCCAACCCTTTTCAGATCTATTTTTCCTCATAGAATCAATCAACTCGTGTGCAATAACTATATTATCAGTAATAACTTTTCCTAAAAGAAACGCAGTCTGGAAAGGAGAAATGAACCTGTTCTATAAAGGCTTTAATCTAGACGATATAAGCTTAGAAATGATCTTGTAGGACACATTACACAAGCTAATTTTCCTAAAATCAGCAGGGCCACATTACACAAGATAATTTTCCTAAAATTAGCCTTGTTATGGAAATAGGAAGTGTTTCTATCATCATACTTCAAAGCATCATCCTTACCTCTTTGCAGCCAAAAATCATGTTCAACATTATACCAATGCTCTAAGTTTTGTTTCAAAGCAGCAATTCTGTTCCCATCATGCATATTATTTTTGCTTTCTAGGACCTGAATTTGACAAGTAATTTTTTTAATCTGAGTATTTATATTACCAAAGACATTATAGTTCCAATCCCTTAGAACTACTTTAGCAGAGTATAAGCAATTAGAAAATTTATAAGCATAAGAGCAAGACACATTAGAATTCCAGTTCATTTGAATCAAATCTCTGAAAGAAGCATCCCTAAACCAACCTTTATTGAACCTAAAAGGTCTTTGAGTAGAGTTCTCTTTCCTAAAAGTGTTTAACAGTATAGGACAATGGTCACTCCCTATAGAAACTAGGTGGTAAACAGCTAGATTAGGAAATAGATCTATCCAGTTTGTAGTAGCTAGAAATCTATCTAACCTTTCTAGAATAAGTTCTCCTTCTTCCCTCTTATTAGACCAGGTGTAAGGATTTCCTATATATGGAAAACTAACTAGACCAGCTTGCTCAATAAGAGAATTGTTGGCATCTAATGACGACTGAGTATAAATAACACCTCCTTCTTTCTCATCTCTAGTGAGGATAAAATTTAAATACCCCGCAAGAATCCAAGGATGATTGTAATGATTACTAATATCATATAAGTAATTCCATTGAGTTTGTTTATCTCTGTCATTCAATTTTCCATACATACAGGTAAGCAGAGAAGCATTAGTTCTAGCATCAAACTTAACAAGATAGTTTATTATATTGAATCTATGGTCAACAACATTCCGATCTATACCATCCTTCCAGAGAAGACAAAGACCACCAGAGTAACCTATTGGATCATAATACTGAACATTAGGATAATTATATCTAGCTACCAATCTCTGCATTTTCTTTTTAAGAGATTTAGTTTTACATAAAAAGATGATATCTGGGTCATTAGCTCTTATCAAATCCTTAAGATGATTTCTAGTGTTTTTGGTCCCAAGCCCCTGAACATTCCATGAGAGAATTTTCATTATTGAAATCTGAGGAAAGGCAGTCCTATTACTATAAATAGAAGGAAATTGAAAATAAATAGAATCAATAGGAGTAAAACAATTAGAAGATATGTAAACCTGATTTGCAGTACCCATCCGAGGTTCAATAGTGGGGAGCTGGTGGGGTTTCATAATCTTCCCTCCATTATCTACATCCTCCATGTTGAAATCATCATCTCTCCCACTTGCGGTTCCAATCTCAGTGTAACAGACTCTTGATGCTTGTCGTAACCACAACAAATTAATTAATATTTTTCTCACTAATTAACAAGTAATATAGCGATAGTAAGGATCGTTCCCACGAGGAGCAAGAGGTTTTAGTTGTCTTATAATGTCACAAAGGAGGGTTTTGGTTTTAGATTTTATAAAGAAAAATAAATAAACAAAGCAATTAAAAGATAAAGGAAAATCAATAAGAGAGATTAGATCAAGGAATCCTTCTTCGTTGCAAAACAATGATTCAAGTTATGTCTTTCATCCACATGTTATTAGTCACAGATTATCACCAACCGTAGGTAAAGCAGCTAGCTCAGTGCTAACCCCTAAATCCCTAGTATCACCGGATACGGAAGTTCTCGACTACCGGATTCTATTCACCAAACCACCTAGTAGTAGCTCACTCAAGATGTAATTTAGTTAAACGCATTAAGATTTATGAATTTATTAGGTTGATATTAGTAGTTAGATTCTTAGCTCAAGGTCTACTTGCTAACGTTGTTTCCACACACAGTTGCTCCACGGAATCCCTCCGCAAGGTCTCGTGTTTTCTACTTGTGTAAAGAGTCAAGAAACGATTACTTATCCCCTAACTTTCACTAGCTTTAGATCAATTAACAAATCAAATTAGTATGCGTCATAAACGACCTATCAATCAATCATGAATGTATAAACATTCCTATTAGTAAAAACAAACGATAATTATGTGAAAACTTCAAAGTAGATTTAAAATAAAACTCAAAACATATTAAGAAATAGGAATTCATCCTTAATTAATAAAATTAGTTACTCATGCTAAGGAGTTCACACAAAGAATAAAGAAAAGAGAAGTGTTGTGTGTGTAAAAGGTGTGTTAAAAGTGTGTGGAGAACTTCTCTATTTATAAGCTTCAATATCCTTGCAATCCTCTTAGAAATAGAATCCCTTTCCTTTTGTAGCTCTAATTCCAAATCCTTGTCTTTGTAAAACTCTTCCATCTTCTCTTTCCAAATCCAAGCCCAATTCTTCAAACCCATGAGTCTAGAAAATTCTTCATTAATTGAGTCGACGGAACTTCACTGGTACCACCGGAAAGCTCCCTTCCGGTCGCTGGAATCTTCATCACCGCTGACAGAATATTCCGTCCCGTCGCCGTTACAGTTACGGTCAAACTGGTCAAGCTGTCAGTCAACTGGGTCAAGGTAGGATAGTCAGCTACTGAATCAGCTGCTCTGACTCGGTCTTAGTAGGCTGAATTAGTGAGTCACATGGATGGATCGGTCATCGAACTCGTCTGGAACGGTCATCGCCGGACCGAGTCGACTCGTTATAGTAGAAAATTCGACAGAGTTTCCTCTGTTTTCTGGGCATTTTCAGGCCAAATTCAGGCCTCTTTGTGCTTCAATTCCTGCACAATCCTATCATACATCTAGCAGTTCATTAAATTTCAAACACAACCCATTACTTCTCAGAAGCAGCTCAGTTCACCATTCAGGCTACATCACCACATAGCCCATTCTCTGCAACATTCATTCACCTTCATCCATCTCAGACCACCATGTTAATTCCATCTGCAGTTTCAACATCTTCTGCTTCTCTGTAGCTCCAGTTTATGTCACACGACAACCATTCCTGGCTGAATACAGTACCCATCTTAGATTCACAGAAAATCCTCAATTCTTCTATTTCAATTCAGCATCAAGCCCTAATTTCTTCGAACTTCATCACCATCTTTGCTTCTATAGCAACAACTACCACCAACAGCGAATTCAATAAAAACCCATTACTTTAAATCATCACAGACTCGGGATTCAACCGCAGAGACGATCCACAGATCCATTTATTCTTCCGGATTCAACAGCAGCACCAAATCGCCTTCTTCCATTTCATTCTTGATCTGATTCATCAGAACCCTCAATTTCATCCTCCATCTGAGTCTTCAAGTCTCTTTTCTTTCTCATAGCAGCAACAACCAACAGCGCCATTCATTCTTCAGAACCGGAAGCAAAAACCCCAATTTCTTAGAATCCTAATTTCTGAAATTATCAAATTCTCTCATGTTATTCATCAATTTCTTCTTCTCAGCTCTTAACAAACCCTTTTCTCGATCTTCTCCAGAAAATCCATATCAATTCCATCACCAATCCCTCTTAAGTTCAATCACTACCAGAATTTCTATATCTGCATTCGCAATTGCAGCGGCCTTTTATCATCTCTCAATTCTCTGTCTATTTCTCGATCCCGTCTCGGCAATAAGTGCAGCACCTGCTGCCTGATTTCTTTCTCAATTTCAGATTCAAATGAATGAGAAAACTGTATATCGGTTAGAGGGTTAAGAGTTGGGACTGAGTCCGGATCTGGGTACTCTTATGGGCCGCCCAATGACATCCCCAGCTAGCGTAATACATAGGTGGCATGAGTGTCTAACCGGGTGCTTTAAACACTTAAGTGGGTTTCCCCTTAACACTGAATGGACTCCAGATAGTTTTCGCCTATGAAATGACAATATTGCCCCGCACAAATTGGGTGTTTTCTTCTTCTTTTCCTCCGTGCGACTCCAAAATACCTAATAACTCAAAAACATGCATAAAATACATTATTTACAAGAAAAATAGTAGAAAAAGCATGAACAATAGATAATAAATACGATGTATTCTACATCCTATCAAATTCCCCCACACTTAGACTTTGCTAGTCCTCGAGCAAATCAAACTAAAACTTACAACTTCAAAGCGTTCCATCGTCCCAAGCATCCAAAGAGTTATGAGGACATAGTGTTTCTGCATGCTAGTAATAAGAAGTTAGAAATACCAAAGAACATATCTTCATTCTTAAATGTTGAGTGAGAAATAACCACACCATATGAGAGAATGCGTGTTTGAGAAGCGATCAATAAGCATTTCGCCTCGACTTCTGCCTCACCAAAAAGGGTTTTATGAAATTGCACTCAAAAGACGTACTTTTATGGTTCTCACATGTGTGCAAGTAGGAATGAAGAGAGAATTCCTGCAACACGTTGAATGGTGGGAAGGACAACTTCTGAAATATTTTAAAAACCCACATCTTTTAACGTTTTGAAAAACCATTTTTCTGACGATCTCTAAGAAAGGAAATCAACCACTATTATCGAGGATGTGATTACTTTCTTACCTTCACATCCGATTGCCAATTATGGTAACACCACTCTCACGGCATCCGATAGAAACGTCTTCGCTCCTCTCTTTCATCTTCTTGGTCGTCGTCTTCGGCTTCAACTATTGATGATAAATGCTCGAACTTCGTAGATCCTTGACAATTTGTAACTCTTTACCTTAAAATCCTTGTCTCTTGAAACTTCCTTATAGATTTTCCTTCCCCGCGGCTTATTAAATAAAAGATAAAAAAACAAAGATTTCTCTTGCCATCATTTTTTTTTTCTTTTTTCTTTTTTTTTCTTTTTCATTTTTTTTTATTTTTTTTTTCAATTTACTTTTTTTTTAGAGATAAGAGAAATAAAATACAAAACAAAGTGAAAATAAAAACAAACCATGGCCGTGGGAAAAGTACTTTACCGCTTGATTCTTCACAACTTGTATCGTCTCGAAATCATAAACTTCAATAATTCTCACCTTTTGCTTTTCTTTGCTCATGTAAATAAGTCTTCAACTTGGATATAAAATAACGCTCCTTATATGTAAGTCTTCAACATGTATATATAAAAATCCGCTCATTATATGTTGCTTTACTTGGATATGAAATTTACTCTTTTCTTGTTCCGTTGCTTGTAAACCTTGAACGTTTTCAACTTTCCTTGTAGATTTTGATGTCGCTCCCTTGTTGATGATGATGGTGTTTATATGGATCCGTTTTTGTCGAGAGAGAGAATGGTGCTAACTACAAATCGAACTACAAGAAAGAGGCTTTCATCTATAGACGTCACCCTCATGATTGACAAAATTAGCACTCAAGAGATCAAAGAGTAGTGCTTCTATTGGTGGGAAGTTGGGTAGCTCACCATTCTACCCGGAATTAACGTACGGTGACACACACTCAAAAGAAAGCTCTTTAGTTATTTATAAAGAAATCTGGTCGGTGCCTCGCATGATATAAATAGGGTAGTCTCCACTAATGATTGATCAGCAACTCTACTGATGCATGTCTCCCTGCTCCTAATCTGCATCACCGGCATGATTAAATCCATTATTTAACACTTTAACAAGCAAGAAATCCGAACGTAGTTCCCGAACACTTCCAAGTTCAGTTATGTCGGTCAGAATTCTCTATGTAAACATACCTAGAAGTATGCTAGTGACTCTAAAATCTCTACAAGTTGGAGGTTTTGTGCAATTTTCTTTTTAAAAAATAAATAAATGCTTAATCACTCCCCCACACTTAAACCTTACATTGTCCTCAATGTAATTGAATCGTCCAAGTAAAGTAAAGGTGGGAAATCGTAACATGATATGGAACAAGAAAAAATAAATAAACAAAACAAAAAAAAAGGATAAGAAATACAAAACCTATGGGTTGCCTCCCATTTAGCGCTTGTTTTAAAGTCGACGGCCCGACTTGGTTCTTGTAAGATTCACTCCCCATATACTAACAATCTGAAAATTTGGGGATCCACCCAGTACCTGTTTTGCAAACAATAACTCCATACAAATGTTAGCACAAGAAAATAATAATAATTATCGCTCGATAGAAATTTCCCCCACACTTATCTTGTCCACACTCGGAAGTGTATAAAGAACATAGAATTTGGGAACTTCCATGTATTTCTTGGCAAACCTGCATAGTGTTAGCATCAAGTGTTTCCAATGGTGGATATCTAGAAACAAAATCATCCAAAAATACTTTCGAAGCACATACATTCAAACCAATAAGAGGTAAAGGAGAAGAATCAATATGCAAAGGGTTTGACAAACCTTGCACAATTTCTTGTATTACGGAATCCTCTTCATCTTTAAAAAATTCAAGTGAATTACTTACCTCTTGTATATCGTGGTCCTCTATCAAACCTTGCAACCATTCTTCGTCGTTTTCTACCTTAACCAAAGTCTCGGCATCATTAAAATCATTGGCAAGTTCAATTGGGTCTTCCACAAAATCAATGAATTTGGTTTCATCCTCTAGCATCATCTCTTCAACATTCTCATCATCGGAATCGGGCCATTCACTAAAATGATTTTCATCGGTATAAATTGTAAGATCTTGTGAGGGTGTTACACCGTTTATAACAATAGGTAAGTCACACCCAATCTCCTCTTTTTGAATAAGTGAAGGATCGTTATTATGATCCGGAGTTGGAATAACTTCCTCATTGTTGCAACGCTCATACACTACCGCGGACTCATTTCTTTCCCTAAGGAATTTTTTAAAAGCACTAATTGCATCTTCCTCAAGCTCTACCTTTTGAATAGGTGATTGATCATTATTAAGATCAAGGCTCGAGTAGGCTGCACTAGCGTCATCAAAAGTCTCCAAAGGTTGGTCCTTTTCAACACAATCATCTTCACTTTCAGACTCACCATAATAATAATCTTCATCGGTTACATAACCTTTATCCAGACGTCGTTTAAGTTCCATATGAATGGTCCTACTAATTTATGCGACAAGCTCTTCCGAGGTTCCATCATCTTCCAACTTGTATAATTTCTGTGCAATTTTCTTGACGTTCACACGCTTACCACCGTTGTCTACAATAGGTTCTCTTTCCCAGGACTCTTCCCTTTGAATGGGTGAATGATCATAACTACGATCCATAGTCGGGTAAGAAAAAGTGTTGTAGAAATTGGTTTGTGCGACGTTCTTTTTATCACCGTCAAGTTGGTCTAGTATTTGTCGCATATCTTGCAATTCTTTCATAATATGCATACAACTCGAATGAACCCAATTAGAAGTAGACTTATCCCACCTTGGTGCTTGACTTACATACCTACTACAAGGTTGTTGATATGTATGAGAATATCCATAAGGTTTTGTAGGAAATTGATCATAGCCAAAAGATTGGTTTTGATTGTATCCTAAAGATATTAGGAAGTTGTCATAATGTTGAGGTTGAAAACCGTATTGATTGTTGTAATATGCTTGCTCTTGTCCACCGTACATGGAAAACTGGTACCTGAAATAAAAAATCTTGAAAACAAAGTTAAAACGAAAATAAAAACAACTAAAGCTGCTCCGCTGCTTCCCGGCAGCGGCGCCAAAATTTGATGCGTGTCGTAACCACAACAAATTAATTAATATTTTTCTCACTAATTAACAAGTAATATAACGATAGTAAGGATCGTTCCCACGAGGAGCAAGAGGTTTTAGTTGTCTTATAATATCACAAAGGGGGGTTTTGGTTTTAGATTTTATAAAGAAAAATAAATAAACAAGGCAATTAAAAGATAAAGGAAAATCAATAAGAGAGATTAGATCAAGGAATCCTTCTTCACTGCAAAACAATGTTTCAAGTTATCTCTTTCATCCACATGTTATTAGTCACAGATTATCACCAACCGTAGGTAAAGCAGCTAGCTCAGTGCTAACCCCTAAATCCCTAGTATCACCGGATACGGAAGTTCTCGACTACCAGATTCTATTCACCAAACCACCTAGTAGTAGCTCACTCAAGATGTAATTTAGTTACACGCATTAAGATTTATGGATTTATTAGGTTGATATTAGTAGTTAGACTCTTAGCTCAAGGTCTACTTGCTAACGTTGTTTCCACACACAATTGCTCCACGGAATCCCTCCGCAAGGTCTCGTTTTTGCTACTTGTGTAAAGAGTCAAGAAACGATTACTTATCCCCTAACTTTCACTAGCTTTAGATCAATTAACAAATCAATTTAGTATGTATCATAAACGACCTATCAATCAACCATGAATGTATAAATATTCCTATTAGTAAAAACAAACGATAATCATGTGAAAACTTAAAAGTAGATTTAAAACAAAACTCAAAACATATTAAAAAAACTAGGAATTCATCCTTTTAATAAAATTAGTTACTCATGCTAAGGAGTTCACACAAAGAATAAAGAAAAGAGAAGTGTTGTGTGTGTCAAAGGTGTGTTAAAAGTGTGTGGAGAACTTCTCTATTTATAAGCTTCAATATCCTTGCAATCCTCTTAGGAATAAAATCCCTTTCCTTTTGTAGCTCAAATTCCAAATCCTTGTCTTTGTAAAACTCTTCCATCTTCTCTTTCCAAATCCAAGCCCAATTCTTCAAACCCATGAGTCTAGATGAGTCTAGAAAATTCTTCATTAATTGAGTCGCCGGAACTTCACTGGTACCACCGGAATACGGCACCGGAAAGCTCCCTTCCGGTCGCTGGAATCTTCATCACCGCTGACAGAATATTCCGTCCCGTCGCCGTTACAGTTAACGGTCAAACTGGTCAAGCTGTCAGTCAACTGGGTCAAGGTAGGATAGTCAGCTACTGAATCAGATGCTTTGACTCGGTCTTAGTATGCTGAATTAGTGAGTCACATGGATGGATCGGTCATCGAACTCGTATGGAACGGTCATCGTCGACACCGAGTCGACTCGTTAGAGTAGAAAATTCGACAGAGTTTCCTCTGTTTTCTGGGCATTTTCAGGCCAAATTCAGGCCTCTTTGTGCTTCAATTCCTGCACAATCCTATCATACATCTAGCAGTTCATTAAATTTCAAACACAACCCATTACTTCTCAGAAGCAGCTCAGTTCACCATTCAGGCTACATCACCACATAGCCCATTCTCTGCAACATTCATTCACCTTCATCCATCTCAGACCACCATGTTAATTCCATCTGCAGTTTCAACATCTTCTGCTTCTCTATAGATCCAGTTTATGTCACACGACATCCATTCCTGTCTGAATACAGTACCCATCTTAGATTCACAGAAAATCCTCAGTTCTTCTATTTCAATTCAGCATCAAGCCCTAATTTCTTCGAACTTCATCACCATATTTGCTTCTATAGAAACAACTACCACCAACAACTAATTCAATAAAAACCCATTACTTTAAATCATCACAGACTCGGATATCAACCGCACAGACGATCCCCAGATCCATTTATTCTTCCGGATTCAACAGCAGCACCAAATCGCCTTCTTCCATTTCATTCTTGATCTGATTCATCCACAGGACCCTCAATTCCATCCTCCATCTGAGTCTTCAAGTCTCTTTTCTTTCTCATAGCAGCAACAACCAACAGCGCCATTCATTCTTCAGAACCGGAAGCAAAAACCCCAATTTCTTCGAATCCTAATTTCTGAAATTATCAAATTCTCTCATGTTATTCATCAATTTCTTCTTCTCAGCTCTTAACAAACTCTTTTCTCGATCTTCTCCGGAAAATCCATATCAATTCCATCACCAATCTCTCTTAAGTTCAATCACTACCAGAATTTCTATATCTGCATTCGCAATTGCAGCGGCCTTTTATCATCTCTCAATTCTCTGTCTATTTCTCGATCCCGTCTCGGCAATAAGTGCAACACCTGCTGCCTGATTTCTTTCTCAATTTCAGATTCAAATGAATGAGAAAACTGTATCTCGATTTTAGGGTTAAGAGTTGGGATTGAGTCCGGATCTGGGTAATCTTATGGGCCGCCCAATGACATCCCCAGCTAGCGTAATACATAGGTGCCATGAGTGTCTAACCGGGTGCTTTAAACACTTAAGTGGGTTTCCCCTTAACACTGAATGGACTCCAGATAGTTTTCGCCTATGAAATGACAATATTGCCCATTTCGCACAAATTGGGTGTTTTCTTCTTCTTTTCCTCCGTGCGACTCCAAAATACCTAATAACTCAAAAACATGTATAAAATACATAATTTACAAGAAAAATAGCAGAGAAAGCATAACAATAGATAATAAATAGGATGTATTATACACCCTATCAACTCTACCTTCAAATTGAGCTTGACTGATGTCGATATTGTTGAAGCTACGGTTCGGGTTGTTGATTTGGGAATTATTCTCTATCAGAATGTAATTATTTTCGATTATGTCATTTCTCAACCTCTTATGTTTCCTTGGATCTGATTCTTCCTTAACCAAATTTTCAGGCCCAATACTTGAGTTGCTAGGCCCATCAACGGCAATCGGGCTTTCATTATGTTGCATCTTCTCCTGAACCTTATGTGCATGATGAGCGCAGTAGTCTTCAAACTGCTTTTCGGTCATTCTATCGATGAACAAATTCCAAGCCATCTCCTCACACTCCTCTTCAATACGTTCTAATACATAGCAGGGAAAATTCTATTGGGTTGTTTCTCGAAGTGGTGTTTAACCCAGAATTTTTGTTTTGCAGCCGTTATAAGCCAAACACCTCTTTTGAGTGGTTTTCTTAAGTCCACCTCAATTTGTGCATATACAGTTCTTCCTATGATATTAAAACCTGGTTTCGAGTTTTCATCAATCCTCCTTCCAGTATCCTGAGATATATTATTAATTATGCCTCTATCCAGATGTTCCAACGCCAGACCACTCATTAAAACTGTGAAGATTTAATGCGTGAATGAGTAATCTTTCAGTTGAATTGTTGCATCATATTTTTGCAAAACAACCAGATTAAAGTCCATAATCCAGGGGACCTTTTTGAGTACCGCTTCCACATCATCTTCATTTTTGAACTTGAAGACATACAAGTTGCGACCCGTTGTGTGTATCTCCACCTTTTTGTATCTCCTTCATATGATGGTCACATCTCTTTGGACTCCTTCATAGTCTGCATCATCTTTTGCAATGATTTTCCGATGAGGCAATTACACCACTTGTTAGCTGCCTCATCAATTTCCTTTGTCGATATTAAGCTGCTTCTCAGGTTCAAAGTATGATTCAAGTTGGTTTCCTTCATCCTTCTCATAATGGATGCCAATTGGAGATTTGAGCTTTGAGACATAATTCCTTTTCTTTCTTTTTTCTATGAGAGATGTGAGAATAAACCCTAAACTTCACTATATTTATAAAGATATTCTCAAGATTAGGGTTTCTCTTTTTGTAATTATCTCTACCAAAAATAATCTTCTTATTTGGAGTAAGCCTTATAATATTTCCAGTGATATCCGCAGAAGATCCTGGTTCTATTATAGGTAACTGAAATACAAAAAGTTTTGAAATCTTTCTAAGCGCTTCTTCTTTAGATGAATGTCCATAATTACCCCCGTACGATTGCGACTTGCAAAAACTTTCTTGATTGGTCTTCTTGTTTTTGATGCTTTCTGAATCTTTCTGACGATGAAAAGTTTGTTGGGAGGTAGCAAGCACCAATGACTTGGCTGTTACACAATATGAGATATATACTAAAACACCACTGTGATTAGCATGGCACAAATTTTTGTCGATTTGTTTTATTTCATTATGGAGTAATCAAGAATAACACCACTGATTCGAATGAGGTTCATCATGGAAGAAACCCGACACCACTGCTCCTAAAAACCACCACTGGATCACTATCAAATGCTCGGATGAATACTGCACATCAACAAAACTATGCATTTATTAAGAAAAAGAAAGGTTTATGATTGAGAAAACAAATAACTTGAGAAGAAACGAGATCTATACTACCATTAAAAACATGTTAAGATTAGATCAAAGATTCAAGACAATGAGAAAAACAAATTAAAATCATCAAGAATCAAGAGTTTAGGGGAACCGATTTTTGAAATGAGTCGACTCATTTTTGCCCGATCCTCAGAGCTCAATAATTGGCTCAGTTCCAACATAATTACTTTGATATAACGGGTTCTTTTAGGAACTTGAATATTTCGTAATTGTTTTGATCCATTTACCTTTATTTCCTCGGTAAACATAATGGCTAAATAATCCCAACGTGTTTCATAAGATAGATATCGTACAATTGTGAAGTTTTCGGCTATTCTCCATCCCTCTGTGTAATTAACCCAATACAGGTTCACAGTCCATTAGGTCCTCACCAATCGGAGAAAAAAAAAGAGGATAAAAACGTTAAGAACGGTTGACTAAATCTTTTAGTGTTCATCTGACCCTATTCAAACTTCTAAATGCATATTGCCCACATCCACTTTAAGAGCTTCTCCAATGAAATGTATGTGAAGATAAATGTCTAAGTCCACATAGGATAGATATTAATTTTCCCTAAAAATCTTCTCCAACCCAACTTTTTAAATTAATGTGAAGATGACATGGCTTAATTTTTGTTAGACATTGAATGTCAAGTTTTTGACATTCATCTTGACAATGTCAAGCTATCCAAGTAAGCTTTTGCTTCCTAAAGTTAATTCCAATATATTAAATAACCCTCTTTAGGTGTAATAAAATCTAAAATTTACTAAAAATAAAAAATGCATTTAATTCATAAGAAATCACCAAGACACCAACAACACTATCTCCCCTCCTTTAAAATACTAAGTCATAGAAGCTCCCACATCGCACGGTGAATGTGACACCCCTCAAATCAAATTAAATAAAAGCTTTGGGTAGTAATTCTGGTGAGGACACTTGGCAAGTGTCTATTGGTCAAGACATTAAAAGTCGGGTTACACTTAATTTACCCCCATTATTTAACCAACAGTTAGTAACGCCATCCACAAAAAAGTAGGTGGACAAAACTTCGGTAAGATTTAAACCTGATTAATTATCTTACACTTGCTTTACACCAAAACTCAACTGTACGTTAAGTATGTGGACAATACTAACGTTAACACTTAACAGACATAACATTAAGGTTAGACCCACACGTTGCGAAATTGATACCTATCCAAAAACAAAAAAAAATGAAAAGACATTCTACAACTCCGTAATTCCACATAGAACAAAAGGAGGGAAAATCATGAACCAGACAGGCGAATATTAATAGGAACCACGAAAGAAATAATTAAAAAGGTATGCATTGAGAAAAATCACCCACTGTTGATTCAAAGGTTTATGCTTTTTTGTTTTCTTTTGGAATTGATGGCGTTGGGTTTTACTGATTTCACTAATAGGGTTACATTTATTACTAGTTATCAATTTAAAACTCGAAAGCATAACATTCGTAGATGATAGGTTGATTAATCATGGAGTTAAAGCTGATTTGCCCAAAATAATGGAGGCTTGAAAACGGGTTAAGCTGATTAAGGAATAAAAAGAGGAACCGAGGAAGAACATAAAGTTAGGGACATAGGTGTAAAATTATATATATATTTTTAATTATTATTGTATTGGGTGTAAACATAGCTTTATAAAATTGGATGTTTGCAAGGTAATCATGGTCTGATCATGCTGGAAAATTGGATTTAGATGTCAACCTCAATACTGTAAGGTAGTCAAGGTAATCATAAAATTGGATTTAGACCACAAAAATGTGTCGAAACGGGGAGAGGCGAAGCCGAGCCACACCAAATTAGAAAATCCTAAATGATCGGGCGAGGCGAAACTGAGCCATACCAAATCCAAAATGCATCGCGACGGTGTGGCGAAGTCCCAAAAAGAACAATGGTGAATGGTTTTTGGGTCCCCCGGTGCGTAGCATGGGCACAAAATCTAGTTGGAGATGAAATGTTTTCTCCCCTAAATTTAAGAAAATTTGAAATGAGGATGTCTTGTTTGGGTTGTCACTTAGAAAACACACACAACCATCATTGGAAAAGCTCTAAGGCAGTGGAGAATTTTAACGATGACTAGGCAGCAGCTTAACTACTGGATGGTACACGTAATGAAGGGTTGTTGTGTTTATCAGTGTACAAATGAAAATATTATTTTCACTCGTTATCTTCCAATTAGAAAAGGTCAAAAAAAAAATAATAATAAAAAAAATACGAAAAAGGAGTCATTGGTCCAAATATTTTTAAATCACGGTTCAAATGGACGAGTAAAAAATAGTTTGGGTGAAATGGCCAAAGAAAAAAATAGCAAGGATGAAACTGAATTCATCCTAGCTTAAATTTAAAAAATAGCAAGTATGAAACTGGATACATCCTGTGTAAATTAAAAATAAGAAAAAATATTTGAAAATGGGCACGATGAAACTGGTTACATCCTGACTATTTTTACATTTTTGTCCATTTAAACAGCATCAAAATCTAATTGTCCATTTCACCCTGGAATTATTGATTTTGGTCTTTTTAACCAATTTTGTGAAAAAAATAATCTTTATTAAGGATGTAATTATTAAACTCTATTAGTACGTAATTAGACAAATTTAGCTTTCGAACGAGGTTTTATTAAAGATGTAATATTAGAAAGAAAAAAACTACTAAAAAAAGTCTGCTTCTAGAAGAAAGAAGCGTGAATTATATAGTTGAATATGATTGATTGATCAAGTTGAACCAACCAGTCAATGATATGGTATGGAGAATCATTTGTTAATCATCATAATATTAACAAGTAAATCAACGACTTCAAATAATCCAAGTTGGATGATAAGTTGATAACAACTTGTTATTTTAATCAACAACTCTTAACTCAATTAAAACAGTACTCTAACGGTATTGGCCGACCATTCTCTGACTCGGTTGACATAATCTGAACCCAATAACTCTAAAAAGTGTGGTTAAAATTGCCATGCACCGGGATATCTCCATCCGTGCGGCAGCAGTACTCTTGTCGAAATCAAAATGTGATTGGAATGGTAGTCTCGTAATTTAATACAAACGCGTGAGTTGACGCTTCTCTGGCTGTGAACAATCAAACGGAAAGAAAACGAAGACCGGAGAAGGAAAATGACAAAACGCGAAAACCAAAGAAAAACGCGGTAGAATAAAACGTACTGATCATTGGTGAATTACCATAGCCTTCTATACATGTATTAAATCAATGATTTCATAGATACCATTTCCTTTTTAGATGTCTCCAGGTTCCTTCCGAAACCAGGAAATGAAGAAAACAACGAAAATGTGTTGGGTTTATCGGTGTGATTGTGATGTGTGCTTTAGATTCTGAACTGTTGAAACAACTTAGTCCTGTAAAAGAAGTTGGATTGAATGTCTGTAATAACATAAAATTTAGGTTAACGTATCATTTTTTTTCTTCCTTTTTTATGGTTTGGAAGGATTACATCCTTAATTCCTTATAAATTATTTATGGCAATTACAGGGTTTGAACCCCTATCTCTATTGTGGAAGGGCACATGCATGCCAAACATCATACCATTTGATGGCTGGCAGGTTAATGTATCAAAAAAAAAAGAAACCCATTCCACCTCGATTAATAAGAAATACGTTCCGAATGATTATGAATTTTGTAAACTAATTAATGGCGGCCACTAAATACAACCTTATTTTAAATACATATATACAAATCACGAGTACGAAACAAAATATTTAGTAATCATAGTGGCATTGGTAATAAAACTCATAGTTAGATAGACTGCCTGACTTTCGTATCTCCCAGTTGTTCTTCTCTATTTTCTGTTATTTTTGTTAAATCATCTAACCACAAATGTTGTCATGCTTTTTATGGAATAATCCTACAACTCTTCTTTATATACTTTTAAACCATAAACCATTTAAAGTACAAATATCAAAACCAACCTAAATCATAATTTGCAAAAGAAATAATTTTAGTCGTAGGTAATTATATTATATGAAAATTACTTTAAGCATCATCTGTGTTTTGGTGCATTTATAATAATATTAAGAACTTCGATGTCGATTTATAATATATGAAAAATTCTTTTCTTTGATTCTTCTCATTTGTCGATGATTGTACGAGAGATCCGATGAAATAAGTAATGGCATCATCAAATATGCATGTTAAAGAGCATGCTTTTCTAATTATTGAAACAATATGAGATTAATCATCGACCCATTAGTACATGAACATTTAAACAGGGTCGACGGTTTTCAAATAAATAGGGTGATAATCAAGAAAGTTAGAATTGCTTACATTATGTAGGTTTACGATTTTTATTTTTTCAACAATAGGGTTGCATTGAACTTCATAAGAATTATACCCCGTCACTGCCTTAATTAATTTATCCATATGTTTAATGTAACATCCTAGTTTTATATTTATAGCTAGTTTAACCTGGTAAATTTGAAACCTACTTCAATTATTTGTGGCTTACCTAATAAGTTAAGATAGGGTCATTCTAAGGTATTTTTTAAAGTTTCTTATCCGCCATCTTTTGATAATGGCTAATCTATCTATAATTAATTAATAATTAAATAATCGTATAAGATGTGAAACAAACTATTGTTGATTGATCATCAAAATTTGAATTTTTTTGATTCAAAAATTTTGGGAACTTTTTTGGGTTCAAGAATAATCGGCCGATAAGGCATTTACACTATGGTTGATCGTTCTCAATGTTCTTAATCCATGATGAACACGAATCCGAAATTGACACATGTTCTTCATTTTTACGGTCGATTAATCATAATCGGAGGATACAATTTTCCGCAAGTACCGATTGTAAAAAAAAACTCAAAAACAACAGTTATTTGCATAAAAGTACATCCATAATCGGTGGATAAGGTTCCCCACGTGTGTTGATTGTAAAAAAACTCAAATTCAAAAGTGTTAATGCAAATTGTTCTTACCAGAATCGCCAGTTGTAAATGCACTTATCAGCTAGTTGTAAACATGGTATTTTCTCCAGCTATTTTTCTCATAACTTATTTGTCTGATACCGCAATGACCTCATTCTTTTTTGCGATGAACTCATCTTTTCATTGTCTACAAGATAGGGATAAGAATTTCTGGATTTGTACAACTTTCACTTGGTCTTAGATCCATCTTTGTATGTTTACTTCCTTGTATTCAATGTTATTAGAAGTTTCAAAACTCCTATATTATAAATAAGGTCGAAGAGAGGTTCATCAAGACATGTTGTCAACAAAACGTCAATACTTCTAAAAAACGCTATTCACTTTGTATTTCATTGGATCTCATTATTCGCAAAAGGTGTGTGGGAAGAAAACCAAGTCGTCATGTAGACAAATCTCAATGAACATGAGAAACATGGGTGTGAAAGATTACACTGATTACAATCTGAATGGTTACTTTTCCGTGAATCGAAATATCTATCCTTCTTCCGAGATGGCGACAAGTGAAAAGTTATAACCAGATCAAGCGTCGAGTTTGAAATGGGTACATAAGCATTTAATGTGAAGTCAGGATGGTCGGATTGTTAGGACTACAGTTTGACTGGAAATGTGGCGAAAGGGTATTCATTGAAGAATAATGGGACAACCACAGCCTTAGCGAAGATTATTAGACAAGCTTCGTTAAAGGAAGTTTCTTCATCAAAGGATAACCATAACATTCTCTGAAAAGGACTTGCCAAAGAAGAGCTAGAAGACCAACGAGCAAGATGAGCTGGTATCCACTGACGAGCTGATGTAATGAGGGTCGAGCTTTTTAGGATTCATAGCAGAGCAAAAGTATAGAGAAAGAACATCATTGTATTTCGAAGAGCACTTGTAGTCATCTTCTAATCATAGCGAAATCACCCATGCGCACATAAGTTATAACACTAAACCACGTAAAGTCTTTTGTGTCCTTAGCATCGACATCGATGCTTGCAAGTCCATCAAAAATACCTGTGAAAACTCATTTATATCTACTCTGGATGTATAGTAGGATTTCTCATAACTACAAAAGGTTCGTTAGTACTCTCCATCAAGGTATACAATTTTGGAGTTGTTATCTTTTTAAAACAACAATCATCGTCTATTCTATCAAGGGACAAGGGTAACCCCAAAATTCTCCTTAAATAAGTTCAAGCATTCCTTGAAGGAAGGTATTGAAATTGAGGAACTAGTGCAAGGCTATGAAAGCAGGTGTATCTTTGGCAGTTTCAAAAAATTTCAGTAATATCATTTTTGGGTCTGATAGTGATGTCTTAGTTAAGTCGATAAATGAACCAAATTTCTAGGTTCACTGGATGAATAGTCTTTAATCTTAGATATTAGGTTTCTTTCGAGAAAAAGAATAGTCACTGGAAGTATATATCAGTAAGGGGAGGTTTCCAAAGGGGGTACCGGATAAGTTAGCTAAAAGCTAGACTTTTGAAGGCTGACTTTCAATTTTTAGATAAGTTCCCTCTTGATATTCAGGAATGGGTTGCTCATAATGCACGTGTAATCTCTCTATGATATCAACAAATTTCTTTTTGAATCAAAAAAAAAAATTTTAAGCATTCCTGGTTGTGCACAATGCTTTTTTTTTGAAGCAAAAGAGTTGTATTGGTTAGAATTAAGAGGTTACAGATTTTGCATCATCCTGAAGTTGATATTGGATGTTCTCATGAGGTAATAATAACCAAACACTACTAATACAAGACACTCTAGCAAAGTTTGCCAACAAATGTGATACTTTATTTTTTTCCTTAGGCACATATTTACAGCTCCAGGAACTATTATTCATAAAGATACTTTTAACGTCCAAGAGCATGTTACGAATCTTCCAACCTATATTGCATCTTTGGTTGTTGACTGCATCAGCTATTATGTACGAATCCAGTTCAAATTCTACCTTGTTAAGCTTCTTTTCTTGCGCCCACTTCAATGTTTCCCATAGACCTTTGCGCCCACTTCCTTGTGGACGATGCTTTATTTCATCTTTTTTCTTTTGAAAATAAGGTAGATATATTAAGAGAAAAGAGACTTCTAACCATTTGATTCAGTCTCGTTTAAGGCAAACTCTGTTTGAGTATGCCCAACAATGGCTGAATATGATGGATTAGTAGTTTTTGGTAGTACATGATCAACGTAATTTAAATTGTTTGCATCATAAGTTGTTACATAATCAAAAGTAAGTCTAGGAATGATAAAAAGAGGTGCTGATTCTTCCCAAGATTGATAGACTGTGGAATTCCTTCCTTTTTTTTGCCAAAATATCTGCTGCTCCATTTGCTTTCCTGTCCACAGTTTTGAAACCCAAAAAGACACTAACTGATTTACCAAATTCTACTTCATTTAGAACTGCAATACACTGCCACTGGATTGAGTTGCTTTTTCCTTGAACGTACATAATTGTTGCTAGATTGTCCCCTTCAATGACCAAATTTTCAATCTTCTTTGTAATGGCCCATTGGACAATATGAAGTAGAGTTATTGCTTCTGCTTCTTCTGTTGATGAAGCTCTGAAACTTCCAATACCTCCTGTCTTGAAATTCCCTGTAAAATTTCACATGATGAAACCAAAACCTGCATTAGTCTGTGTTGATATCCAAGAGGTAAGTATCTTTACGAGGAAATGACCACAAAAGGTTTCTCATAAGATGGAAGTGTTAGGCGATCTGTTCGAGAGTATTGTATCAGATGCCAGTAAGCATAGTGTTTTATGATTGGCATTGCTTTATTTCATCTTTAAAAATCAAAAAGCGGATTATATAAACACAAGGCCATTTTGGTAATTGAGAAGAACAGCTAATGGTTTGGCGTATTCGGCGGCTCAACTGAGCTATCCGAAGGAACAACACTCCTATTAAAAGGAGCAAAACGAAATTTACCAAAAACAACTAAAACAAATTACGAAGTTTGAAACAAAATACCAAAACTTTTCCATTTCCTTTCTTCTTCTTCCGATTTTCTAGCTTAAGTCTACACCCCCGTTCTCGGAATTCCGTTCCCCAACCCAGAATCAAAACCCATTTCTTAGTTTTCTAATACATGCTCACTTCCTGATCTTTGAAAGAGAAGATCAAGAAATGAGTCAAAATGTTTAAGAATTTCAAATTGATGGGGAATTGCTTAACTCCCTGCAAAACTCTTGCTGACCATAAACCAGGTAATGATTGATTCCCCTTTTTTTGTTTGATTATCTATATGGGTTTTTGTTTTGATTTGTAAAAAAACAAACTTTGATGATTTGGTGTTTCTGGGTGTTAATGGGTTTCAAGGAGATAGCCAATATTCATGTCTATCTGATTGGTAGGTAGAATGTAAGAAGCTGACCAATATCGAATGAATTCAGGTTGTTGGTATCAATATCCAATGCCTTTATCATTCTACTAAAGAGGCATACGCAATTGTATTTGTTATTGTGTTTTAGATTTGCCAACATTTTGTGTATAGAGAATAATCCTATGTTAAAATGTTGTGAGGGTCGTCATATGTGTATTCCATAAGTTGATTAACATTGGCCTAGTTTTGTTTAGGAATGTGATGTTTTGAAGATAATTCTTATAATCGAAAAGCTTTACATTTTATGAAATAAATGTATCTTTGTGTATCCCTATGGTATAAACAACGGCTATTAGTGACCATGGACATTCTTAATTAACGCATTCTGTGTTTGTAAGTGCAGACTATTAAGTTACCAATTATGTTTTCGTGTTCTTGTGTTGTGTGCATTGTGTTTTGATCCTACCACATTGATTTTGCTAATAAAGAAAACTTGTTTGCTGTCTTTTGTTTATTCAATGTAGTTCAACACAAACAAATTGGATTACCATCTCCAACCAAACCAGATAGTGCCGTAGCGCCAGTTCAACTGCCGAAACCTGATGTAAATACCACTCCAGTAGTACAGACCCCAAAAAATGTTAAAGATCTTCGTCAGAACCCAGGGTATCGTGATGTCTACATATTTTCATATCTTGAGATGAAAATAGCGACCAAGAACTTCAGGCCAGATCAAATTCTTGGTGAGGGCGGGTTTGGGATTGTATATAGAGGACTAATAGACGAAACTGTCAGGCAGGGTATCAAGAGTACTCAAGTTGCAATCAAACAGCTTAACCCAGAGGGGTTTCAAGGAGATAGAGAGTGGCTGGTATTTGTCTTTCCTTGCCTCTTTTCTTCCTCCTGATTAATTCTACCAGTCAACTTTTCCTTTTTTACGCAGTTACTTTTGTTAATAGTTAACTGTGAAACAATATTCTAGGGTAAGTCAGAGGATAATTAAGGTGGCATTTGCTTTGATTTTAAATAATAAATTTTCTCCAGAAAGTGTGGTTTTTACAAAATCCTATCCAAGAATTTAGTACTAGAATTAATAGCATTGCATGACTGTTGAAAAAAGACAGCACAATGTACGGACAGATGCACTCAATTGAATCTTCTCTTGAATTTATGTAGAATCATTTTCCATAAAGAGATATGACTAGAATTTAACGGGATATAGTTCATTAGTGCACCATCTGTTTCATTTTCGATTAACACTTTTGAGTTATATTGCAGGCAGAGGTGAACTACTTAGGCCAACTCAGCCATCCTAATCTCGTGAAACTCATTGGATTCTGCTGCGAAGATGAACACCGGTTGTTGGTCTACGAATTCATGGCATGTGGGAGTTTGGAGAAGCACCTCTTCCGAAGTTGGTACCTAGATTATTTTCTACTAAAAATACGAAACTTCAGAACACTGTTGTGTTACTAACTTGAATTGTCCTTCCTACTTGCAGAAGTATGCCTTACAATGCCTTGGTCGATCAGAATGAAGATTGCTTTAGATGCTGCCAAAGGGCTAGCTTTTCTTCATGGAGCAGAAAGACCTGTCATTTATCGAGACTTCAAGACATCAAACATTTTGCTAGATGAGGTCAGCATAATTTACAAACACTGTTTTGAAAGAAAATCCTAGTAACTCAATTTGTGCTAATCATTCTCTCTTTGAAACCTAATGTACGCGGTTCAAATTATGCAGGATTATAATGCTAAACTATCAGATTTTGGTCTAGCGAAGGATGGACCTATGGGAGACCAAACACATGTTTCAACACGTGTAATGGGAACTTATGGATATGCAGCTCCAGAGTATGTGATGACTGGTAAGTGAGCTTAGTTTGTCTCCCTCTGTAGTATTGGGATCAAAATCACTATTTTGTACTCCATAGTACTATGTATGATTGTTATAATGCTGACCTATGTTTGACTTGGAAAAAAGAATCCAGAAGACCCCGCCCATTGATTAATAAAATTTCAACAGTCAAACTTGTCCGCTGTCCTGATCGGTCAAATCCCAACCAATCACATGGAGGGTTCTTCTGGAATCATTTTACTCATGGGTGGAAAATATTGGACTAGCTATACATATAGGTCATAGTTTGTGATTTATGTGCTAAGTCATGGTTTTTTCCCGCGAACAGGTCATCTAACAGCTAGAAGTGATGTTTATGGTTATGGAGTTGTACTCCTTGAGCTGCTGATTGGGAGAAGAGCTATGGACAAGAGCAGGCCAAGCAGAGAACATAACTTGGTTGAATGGGCACGGCCTCTATTGATCCATAGCAAAAAATTGGTAAGGATATTAGATCCAAGAATGGAAGGACAATATTCTCCTAGAGTTGCTCAAAAGGTGGCAAATTTGGCCTACCAATGTCTCAGTCAAAATCCCAAAGGAAGACCAATGATGAGTCAAGTGGTGGGGTTGCTAGAGACTTTTCAATCGCCACCAGAAAATACAGAAAATCTGTTTGCTCACAGAGGAGGTGGTCCTGTAACCTTATATGAGGTTCCTAAGAGCCCTGATGTTAATACAAAAGAAGTTAATGGGAAAATCCCAAGGAGCGAAGAGAGGGAACATAGAAAGAAAAGTAGCCAAAGAAGAAATGAAGACCGAGAAGCTGGGATACACCGGAGTGGCCAAAGAAGGGGTGAAGACCGAGAAGCAGGGACAAGACGAAGAGAGGGACCGAAACCAAGAAAGAACAGGAGCAAGAGTGAGCCTCCTCGGATTGAGGCTGATCTCTATAGTCCTACTAGTCCTTCTCCAATGAGAGATTTTGAGCCATGAACGAAGAATTCAACCCTCAAAATGAGATGGATAAAATCGTCTATGGTTGAAGTTGGCGAACCAGGCGAACTTATCAATCTTTGAGAATGGCCTTGGGGTCAAAGTCTGGTCCTACCACATTGAGTTTCTACCTAAGAGTTTGTTCTAAATTGCCATTGCCAATATGCCGCTGCTGAAACTATCGACTATGGAGTTTCTGCTATGAAAGTTTTTGCATCTTGGGGTGCCCATTTTGTGTAATTTTATGGTAGCTTAGTGTATATGTATTTAACATGCAATTGCGACTCTATAACCACTGGTTCAGGCCAAAAGATGACAATGCTCTCGATTAATGTTACAATTCAAATTGCACAGATAGCCAGTTTTTCCACATATAGCAATTCAGAATGTCAGTCTTCCATACAAATTTTTGGAATTCCTTCAATTCAAGAGTTTTTATAAAACTTCTACAAACACTAGGACTGGAGAAAGAAAACTACCTCTAATTCATAAAAACAAGTGGAATTGGGGACTAATACTAATACCAACAAAGTACACTTCACATGATTCTTTAAACGTAAAATCTCTATTTGAAAACGCTTGATGTTAATGATGTATGTAATTCACAAACTGGGTCTCCTGTTATTGAGAGAATTTCCCTACAAAACAAGAAAATGTGTTCAGTTTTAAAGAAGCTGAAACGTTTGCAAGTTTGACATAACAAAAGGAGTTGAGTTTAAAAGTTAAAGAGTAGCTCACCCCAAGCATGGCGCAACTTCAATGCAAGCTGTGTGACAGATCTCCTGTCAGCTGGGTTTGGAAAATCCATGCTTGCTGCTTCTTGTACAGCAGACAAGAATTCTCTCCTGGCTTTGGCTGGTAGATCAAGGTAATCTGGTCCATAGGTATTGCTCAAGTCCACCATCTAACAACACAGCAAGCAATAGCATAAAGATATAGCTTCTCATTGTCGTTGTGCAGAAGAAAAAAATATGAATATGTTATTTTTTTAATCATGTAGTGAAATTCAGGGAGAAAATTGACATACTTGAGGACCTAGTGGTTCATTTCAATTAAAGATTACAGATTTATGGTGAATAAACTAATCTTCCATCCTTTGTGGTCTGCATGTGTAAATAACATGAAACAAGACTTAAGTTAGGAGTGTGTGATATCTTACCTGCTGCAACCAAGGAATTATGGAGCCCAAAAATCTCTGATCCAGGAAGTGAGATGCCAATGTGCTAAGAACCTCACAGGCCGTATCTTGTGACAACATTTCCAAAACGGGACCAGTTCGATCCAAAAGTTCCATCAGAGTAAGGTCATCACCGGAGCGGAGAACCCCGACAAATGCAGAATCTAAGTCACCTTTGCAAATATAATCCTTTACAAGTTTCCACAAGTTATTATTATAACCTAGACTATTTTCTCTGCCACTGAAGTTACGGGGCGAAGCAGTAATAGTTTCCTCAACTTTTCGTGCACGAAAACTTGAATTTTTAGGTTCAGTTATAATATTTGGTTTCACATACTTTCCTGTCACGTTTAGCCTGTGATCTTTCCGCATGTCAACACCTTGTTTCTCTGAAGTGCTTGATCTACATTCAGAAACTGAAGTGCCCTCCCAAACGTCCCTGCTCTTTGCAGCCAATCGGGAAGATCGTCTCGGCTGTATATCCATAGATGTCCTAGGGGTGCAGGTAGAAACTCTTGGGGAAGAAGAGACACTATGGCTGTTTCTCAAAACTTTGGAGCCTGCCATATTAGAGTGGCTCTTGTGAACGAAGTCTTGTGCAATTCTGTCGACTGAATTTTCTAAACCAAGCACTTTTGAGTGCAACATAGATAAGCTCTCCATTGTACTCCCCATGAACAGCTGAACAATTTTTTTTTTAAAAAAAACCACCAAAGGAATTAAAGCTACATAAATGCCTCTGAACAGTTTATAAGGTAGCATATTTTGAAATGATTTACAGCATTCTTATAAGGTACATATCCAATTTGATTTGGGGTATATACATCAGACCAATTCTTAAGTGACACAGATCCAAAAGATGTCAGCAGCTAAACATAGGTTACTTGCAGTAACAGAGTATGACAATATTAACGAGTATGTGCTAGACCTAGAGCAGTTAAACAACTCAAAAAACCAGAGTGAAGCTAAAGAAACCTATGATATTTTAATGAAAAGTAGATAGCAATTATTTAACATGCAATTGCGAATCTATAACCACTAGCACATGCCAAAATATACTAATGCTCTGGATTAATGTTGACTGTTGAGTTAAAATCAATTGCACAGATAGTAAAAAGTAGATAGGCATATATTAATGTTATGTCAAGAATAATAACAAGATAATAAGAAAATACCTGCAACATATCCATTAGACTTGACTGTTTGTTTTCAATCTCAGAAAGTTGTTTCTGCATTATGGCCATCTCATTTGCTGTTTGAGAGCAACACCCACGCACAACTTGTGAGCTCACTTCTGTAATTGTGGAATCCAAACTCTGGCGATTCAGTGACCTTTCTGGACATACTGGATGTTGGAACACAACTTCTTCAGCAGTAGGCTGTTTGTTCCTCTCCACTGCCTTCACAACAGTACTTTTCTCAAGAAAGTCATGACTCACCCGTTTAATCTCAAACTTACCATCGACTAGATTTGACATTGAACACTCAGATATATCATCTGTTGGAGAATAATCATATGTGTTATCTTGCAGAACTCTAGTATCTTCAGTTCTTCTTTCAAATGCTTTAGTAAGACAACTACCCTCAGATTCTTCCTCCTGTCTGTCCATTAAATTAATTGGACAGGTCTTCGGAACAGCAATTTCAATCTCCCAATCTTCTGCTTTGGATTTTTGAGGACTTGGTACATTATTTGCGCCCATTCTCCTAGCAGTTAGAGGAACCCTTTTGCTGACTGTTTCTTTCCCTATATTCTTGGAAGCAACATCTTTCCACCCACCGTCACTTGCACCGGTAAGATCACTGTACTCACCTCGAAGATTCTCTATTGTGATAATATGAATTATAAGTTACAGCCTTTCCTAAATATCAATAGATCACCATCCAAAATGATTCACACAGCTGTATGTTAATATACAGCAAACAAACCTTTAGTAGAAGATCCTGTTTCGGATAGATCAGCAGCATCAGATCCTGGAAGGCTTTTCCAGCAATGCAGTGCTTGGGATACTGAATCTCTAACAGGTTTCACCTACAAGAAGTGAGAACCAGCAAATGAGAACTAATGCAAGATCTCTATGGGGAATCTAAATGTCCTTCGAATAAGTAAAGTGAGACACACTAACCTTGTCAAAGCGACAGGACTCAAGGGCACGGATGCAAGATGCCTTGAAAGACATCAACGAAGAACCGCCACTTACGACTATACCTGCCAGTGCTACAGAGGCAGCTTTCCTTGTCGCCCAGTCACTGCTTTTAAGAGCTTCCTGAATGCTGGACATGGCAGCAGATAAGGTGTTCTGGGATGAAGCACCCCCTGCCTGAAAATTTGCAAGGGAAACATGCACAACTTAGCCACAATACCAGCAACAATAGAGGAAACATTAGAACAAGAAAATATAAGGGACAGTAAAAATTAAATTCTTAGCTTCGCAGTTACCTGAATTATACTTCTAACCAAATCGACAACAGCCGGCTTCGCCATAAAGTGAGGATTCTTTAGGAACTTGGTGATTCGAGTCAACATACGTGCCAAAATTGAGATTGGAGGATCAATAGCATTGTCTATGACACTAGCTAGACATAATGCTGAACCACACTGCACCACCTTATTCTGTTCACCCAACGCTTCAAAAAGTGGCTTAACTAGCAAAACAAAAGATCCATCACTCTCTTCCTCGTAGTTACTCAATTTTGAAGCCAAAACCCCCACAGCTTCCACACAAGCATCCCTAACCACAGAATCGGGATCTTTTAGCCGCTTTACAATGCTAGACATCATTTTTGATACGTGTGGACCAAGAAGCCCATCGTGGAATCTCGCCAACGTACCCATAATTCTAACACATTCTTTCCGAACTGCACTCTTCTGACCCGAGTCAGTATCAATAACACAAGAAATAAACGGTGCAACACCTTCTGGCGTTAAACTCTCAGCAGTTTTTTCCAGCTCTTCAACTCCTAACTGGTAGGTATCTCGATCTGCAAGCTTATTTAATGTATGAATTACTCGAGACTTGAGCTCAAATGTTGCTTGCTGAGGGCTAGGCCTGGTGTTTCCTTTCGCTTTTAATTGTGTCTGTGTCCTCATTTTGGGTACTTAAGAGGGAAAAGCTAGTTTCCTATAACTTAATTAAAGCAAGAACTGAAGACAGGATCCAATTCAAAATCAATCGTGAACATCATATCCAGATATTTGCTTCCAGACGAATACAAATTCGATATCAAAGTCACCTTCCAAAGATCATAAAACAGTCTCTTAGATCGCCTAACGCTTGTAAATGAACTGATGGCTCTCCATTAATATTTCTCATTAATCTACAAACATAAATCAGAAAAACAAATCAATGTTATTTGCAAAACTTCATGCGAAATTTTAAACTCAGACACCAATCTGTAATGAACCAGACACAATCATACATGCTTACAAAAAATTTCAAGAGACATAATCAAAACAAAATTCCAGAATGAATCTACAATTCTGACCACCACCACCACTTCAGCCACAACATCCACTACCTAATAAGCTAACTACATTACCCAACCAGTACATCCCAGAAAACATTGATGTCAAGGAAATGCCAAGATGAATTCATAATTCTGACACCACCACCTCCAAATAAGCTATATACATTCCCCAGTAAGTTTTTTCATCTCAAATAAATCTCATAATGAAATCACAATCCTGACCACCACCACGACCACCATTCTTGATAGTCAGACACTACATAAAACGGATAAACATTGAGGTAAGTAAAATGATTACTTACATTAACTACTCTTCTTATCTTCAAGAGAAATCCCTGCACAAAACCCCATCAAAATTCAAATCAAACCCCATCTCACAACTAAAAGAAAAACTAAATCTCCCTACTCATAAAAACTTTGAAACAGCTACGAATTTAAACAAATTAATACAGATTGAGCAAAAAACAAACTACCAAAATCACTACAATTTTAAACCCTAACAACTGACCTAAAGAGCTAAAAACAACACAAAAAAAAGTCTAAGAAATCATGAAAAATTTCAACAACTAAATAAACAACAAGTAGAGTAACACATAAAAGGAGAATCAGAAAATCAGAAGAAGAAAAAAAATTATAAAAAAAATGTAAGATTAAAAGCTCTCTTTAATGGCTAGTTAGATTTAAGTACAGTACGGAAAATGAAGAGTTATAAAAAAAAATATGAAAACCCCGAATCTCACTTACCAGGTAGAATAACCATAGAAAAAATTAAAGAAAACACCATATACAGTAAAGATCCAAATCTTCAATTCCGGAAAGAGAGTTTCCTACCCTGGAAATTCAAGCTCCTCCTTCTCATTAATCAAAACCTCACTCTCTCTCCTCTTGTCTTCATTTTTCGCGCTTTGTTTTCGAATTCCGGAAAGAGAAGGTTTAGTGGGGTCTTTTTGGTTTTTGGGGGTTGTGTTATGGATTGGATATGTGACACGTGGATACCGTACAGAAGTTTGGATTGGTTTGTCAGAGTGGACCCCATTATACCGGGATATTCTTCCGCATTCAAAAGTTCAAACTCAAAAAACTTCTACAGGACGACTTTCCAACGGCAAGAGAGAAATTTCACCCCAGAAAGAAACATTATGATGGCAATTCTAAGTTTTGAGAGTTTTGACTCCACTACGAATTCAACGAATAGCCAGAATTGAGGGATGCTGCACCATCTGAGCTTTCTCCCCAGAAAGATCCCTACTAGGAAATGAATGGACGAGATGAAAGTTTCTATCATCTGGGTTATAAATGGGGCAGTGTGGGTACCATTCTCTATTTCAGTCGGGAGAAAACCTCGGTAGATTTTTCCGGTCAATATATCATCTCGGAGAATTGAGAATTTGTACACTGCGGTTGAACATTAACCAGGCAACTAATATTCCACCATCTGGCTAACGTCCTAACTCCCAACGCTCAGAGACCGTAATGATACGCGTGGTCGAGCATGTGCTGCTCAACAACTAAATCCAATGATTACATCTTTTTTTATTCTTCTATAAATAAGAAACAAAACATCTAAATTAACCACAAGGAAAGTGGAGTAGAAGATACAAAAGATATATATATAAGAGAAGGCATAAAAATAAAGTCACAACCAACACCTAGTTACATGGAGCTGGATTTAGATGCTTCGGAGCTAAAGCATTGGACCCACAACAGGCTGAAGCAAAAGCTCTGCTGGAGGGAAAGGAATAAAGGATATCGGAGTGTGCATCTAGAGGGCATATGTTTGAATACTATTACTGCTTTAAATGGTAAATTCGATGCAATAAAATGGATCACAAAAAACTTGATTACTGGTTGTGCCAGTGTTTTAAACACTTTTGATAATTGGAAATGCACACATGTGCTTATTTGGAAATGGACAGAGTAGGTCCCATACTCTATTTCAATTGGAAATGGACAGAGTAGGTCCCGTTCTCTATTTTAATTGGAAGCGGTATCATGGGCAAGGAATAAAAGATATCGAAATGTGCATCTTGAGAGCGTATGTTTGAATACTATTAGTGCTTTAAATGGTAGACTAGATGCAATAAAATGGACCATAAAAAACTTGATTACTGATTGTGGCAATGTTTTAAATACTTTTGATAATTGGAAATGCAGACGTGTGCTAAGAAATGCTAGCCATGTTGCACATAAGATTGCAAAACATGGCAGAGAAATTGTCTCTAAAGAAGGATGGTCTAATTCCTTTCCTGCTTGGATATTACAATGTATCCAAAGGGATGAATCTGTATAAATCATTTTTTATCGATCAAAATTCAAATCTTAATTTCGTAATAAAAAAAAAGAACAACTAGTTACATATGAACGTTTGATTCACTGATAATTAGAGATGTTTGTGTGACGTTGGCTAAGGAGGCGATAAGTCAGGCGACGCAGACTTAGTCAAACTGGAAATTTCTCTTCGATTCTTACTTTGATTTAGTTCGCTCTTTTCGATTTCAATTTAAATTTCATGTTCTTGATTTGATTCTTTCCTGTTTTCCTACTTTTAATTTCTTTTTTGGTGTAAGTTTTTTTAGTATTGACAATTTTCTGATATGACCTAATTTAGGGTTTTTCTTTTTCCCGAATTCTTCCTGATTAAACTTAGATTCGTAATATGCTGGAAAAATTGAATTAGTTTTCTATGTATTTTCTTCCAGCTCTAATCAAATCTATGAGATTGCTTCTAATTTAGTTATTCCTTTCGCTTTATTTTAGGTCATGGGATAATGGAGGTGCAGTCATAGAGTTTCAGACATCATCATGAGACTCGTAAAGCAACAGTGATAATTGGGTTGGCAGGCTGTTATTAGTGTATGGGTATGGTTCACAGATATGGGTATTATTTCAGATCTTTGATTCATCTTCATAGATTGGTATATTCAGAATGATTAAAGGGTTTTGTTAAATTTAAATAGCCGGGGATTCCTCTGGATGATTTGAGATCCTACCTAGAGTACGGATTAGATGTTTTTATTAGAAAAGAATTTTTTTTAATGAGTATCAGCTAATCACATTGGGAATGAAATATCTTATCATGGTGATGCTTTTCAGTCTCATTACGTTTAGCTCTGCAACAAGATTAATACGAATATGAAATTTTATCTCTCTGGGTAGTTTCTTGTTGAAGTTAATTACTTGTCTCAAGGCATAAAAAGTTGTGTTACTATTTTTTAATTTTAATTAGTTGGTATTTTAAATTCAAAGCAGATTGCAACTGAAAAAGGTTTACCTATGGAATCTTTGTTGAGGGTCGCTAATTCAGATGATTTATTACATTTGGCAACTGCCCTGCATTAGGCTCAGTCATTTGATCTTCTGATCTTGGAGAATAAGAATATTATTCTGATTAATTTTTGTCATTAATTGTCTTTTCTAAAAGGAAGTGTTGTCAATTCTTAACTGCAAGCATACTACTCTTGCTCTTCTCCTTAATTTGATCTTCTGAGTGAAGTGCTTAGTCTCTTAGGTCTGCTCACTAGCCTGCATTGAATTGTCATTCAATATTAAAGTTATGTCTGTATCATTATTGTAATGTTCCTTCCTTAATATTCCTATATCTTGCATTAAGTCTGCTGGGGAATTTATATTTATACTACAAGAACTCCCTCAAATACTTCACAGTCCTCTTGCATCTTATATCAGTTCACTGTTAGTTTCTTTCAATATTTGTTTCTTGATATGGCTTTACCAACTGATCAAGTGAGAGTTTTAGACCTAGATGAAGATGTGGAAGAATTCCCACATAGATTTTCTGCCCTACTATGTGATAATTCTAAAAGCTACCATAAAACTTCTGTCAAGCATCAACTTAATAGGATCTGGCCTATAGCTGCATCTGATTTTAAGCTTGCCAAGCGTTATATTCAAGGAATGGGTATTCAGAATTTGTTTGTTGTGATGTTTAAGAAGATCCAAGATAGGGATATTGCCTTTCTTGCTAGGCCAACCTTATTTTTTGGTCAACTTTTTGTTGTACAACCACTTCGTGCTCTAGAGTCTATTTTTGATATAGTTTGGGAAGTTAATCTTATGCCCGTGCAGATACCTATTCATTCAGATCTGGTCAACAGAGGCAAGGTTAGAGAGGTATTTGATCAACTTGGAAAATTTGTTGCAGCCGACACTCCAGCTGGGAATTGGTATGACGTCAGGTTGGTGGTGCCCTTGAAGTCACCTCTCACAAGGAAAGTAGTTTTTAATACTAGTAAGCGAACTTAATATATGTCTGCTTTTTACCCTAAGCTTCCTTTTCGTGCTTGCAAGAAGTGCTTTGTCCTGTACCATGATGAGGCAAAGTCTAAGGAGATTCAGTCAAGGATTTTCGTCAGGGCTCTGCCAGCACCCTCTCCTCGTACTACTCATGTTGTTGTTACTAATGTGAAGTCGCAGTCTGATGTTGGATAAAGTTCAAAATCAAAAGTCTTTGCAAGTGATACCTTAAGCCAGGACCATTTTAGGCCTTCTGCCTTCTCAGTCAGTCTACAACCATTGGGTAGCATTGGTAACAGGAGCTCATCCTTTTCTCCTCTTGTTATTTCATCTGCTTTACCTGCTATGTCTGCATCAACTATTAGAGAGCCTTTGAATCCACATAATCCCCCTAATACTTCCCGCTCTTCTTCATGCTTTGTGTCGCCTTTCGATAATTTTAGTTTGGGAGATAATGGTAATGTGCATGATCGAAAAAGTAAAACACCAAGAACTGTTTTTGAATCTGTCTATTTGGAGTCTAGCTCTTATTCATCGTCCTTTACTACGATGCCGACTCCACGTTAGCCACCACTTTCATCTGCTCCACCGTTTTCTCCTCCTGCTCCTTCTACTTTTAATGTTGGAAGCTTAGGTTCTATCTCTAGTTTTAATTCTGCGGTTACTAATGTTTGTTGGGCTACTTCATGCTCTACTTTTTCTCATACTGTTTTTTCGTCATCAAGTTATGCTTGTAGTTTAGTTTCAAAAACGAACTATTTCACTGAAGGATTAATCCCAAATAGCTTTGATCATGAACTTTGGGAGTATCTTCGCAGAATGAAGAATTCAAAGATACTATTATTCTATAACCATTTCCTTTAGCCTCTCTTCCACCGGAACCGGTTATTACTGATGAGGATTTTGAAAAAGAAGTTGGTCTCATGATGATGGATAATGACTCTATGGCTGAAGATACCTCCATGGCTCATGACCCAGTAAGTTCTCTTATCTATTTCTTGTCTTTTTAATTCTACCCTGAGTGTTTCAAACTTTTCACTATTGATTATTGCGGTTAGTTTTTCTTCAGTTTCTTAGTTTTGTAGCTTTCTCTTTGCAACATGAATTTTTTAAGTTGGAATATGTGTTCAGATAAAAAGTGGAGGCATTTATTTAGTCTCTTTAAGAAATACAAACTAGATGGTATATGTTTACTGGAAACAATGGTTAATGAAGACACTGTTAGGAAATACACCCATCATTTACCTTATGATACTTGGATTATCATTCCTTCTGTTGGAAAATCTGGAGGGCTGGCTTTTGGATACTTTGAAAAATCCACAATTGAGGTACTAAGTTACTCCCTGAACATGATTCATATATTATGTGATGTTTCGCCTACATACAAGAACTGTGTTATCTCTTTTGTCTATGGTTCTTTGAATGTTGCTGGCATGAGAAACCAATGGAACTTCCTTAGTGACATGAATGATAATAATAGCAATCCTTGGCTATTGTTAGGTGACTTTAATTTTACATGATTCTGACAAACATGGTGTTAATTCTACTAGATCATTCCCTCCTAACTTTGTCAAAGATAAATTACTGGATATGAATATGCATGAAGTTGTCTCTTTTGGTAATCCTTATACTTTTTGCAACAGAAGATTTACGAATCCGAATGATTTGATATTTGAAAAACTAGACAGGGCTTTCATGAATGATAAATGGGTCACTATACTTCCTCAAACCCGTGCAACTAACTTAGGAAGAATATTTTCTGATCATTGTCCTGTTTTGGTTAAATGTTTTCATTGGGTTAAAAACTTGAATATTCCATATAAATTCTTCAAATGCTGGCAACTTAATCCAGAATTTAAAGAGGTTTTGTATGATTCCTGGTCTAAAAGGGTTGTTGGTTACCCTACTTTTGTTGTTGTGAATAAACTCAAGCATGTGAAATTTGATCTGAGAAAATGGAATATCAATTCCTTTGGGCATATTAAAACTACAATAGGTAGGCTCAACTCTGAGTTAGAAAGACTTCAAGCTCTTCCTTATTCCCCTCAGATTGGTCAGAATATTTTGAATTATTCTAAGCAATTAGATTATTGGTATGAAATTGAGCATTACTTTTATAAACATAAATCTAGGATTAACTACTTCACTCAGTATGATAGAAACACTCATTTCTTTCATAATATTGTGAAGCTTAGGAATATGTGATACAATTCACACAATTATGATCAAGGTAACTGGCTAGAATACAAAGTCCAAGTTGTTCATTTGCTATCTATGCATTTTAAAAAGATTTTTACTTCTTCTAGTCCTAGTATTGATGTCATTGAGGGAGCCCTTAAATATGTTACACCCATTATCAGTGATGAAGTTAATTCCTCATTGATAGCCATACCCACTTCTCAGGAGATTAGAGATACGGTTAACAGTCTTGCTTCCTGGAGACAACCGGATCCTGATGGTTTTCAGGCAGGTTTCTTTCAGGATAATTGGGATATTGTGCAAGCTGAGGTTATTTCGCATGTTCAGAGTTTCTTCAAAAACAGAATTCTTCAAAAACAGATTAACTTCTCTTTCATTTCCTTAATACCCAACATAAAAAATGCTTCTTCTCCCCATGACTTTAGGTCTATTAGCTTATCTAATTCTATTTATAAAATCATTTCTAAAATCTTAACGAATCATTTGAAACCCCTTATGGATAGTTTGGTTTCGCCTTTTCAGTATGCCTTTGTAGCCAATCGACAAATACATGATAATGTTGTTATTACTCATGAAATTCTGCATTCATTTAAAAAGAAAAAGAAAAGTTTCAAGAATGGTTATCTTGCCATTAAACTTGATCTTTCTAAAGCTTTTGATAGATTGGAGTGGTCCTTCATTCTTGCCGTTTTTAAAAAACTGGGGTTCTCTGATGAATGGTGTCATATGATATCTCAGTGTATTAGTACTGTTTCATACTATGTTTTGTTGAATGGTTCACCCAGTGAACCATTTTACCCTTATCGTAGTATAAGGCAAGGGGACTGTCTTTCGCCTTATATTTTTATCCTTTGTATGAAAGTTTTGTCTCAATTGTTGGTAAAAGCTGAGGATGAAAAGTTGATACAAGGATTCAAATTTAAAAAGAATATCCCTTCTATCTCTCACATTTTTTTTTGCTGACCATTGTATGATGTTTTGCAAGGCTTCTGTCTCTTATGCTAAGAACCTCCTCAATATTATTGATACCTTTGCTCAGGCTTCAGGTCATGCAATTAATTTTGAGAAGTATGGATTTATAACTAGTAAGAAAATGCATCATAGGCTTATTAAAATTGTGGCTAAAATTCTTAAGATGAAATTTCTTAGTAATTCTGAAAAGTATCTAGGGACTCCCCTTTTTGTTGGGAAAAATAAAACCAACTCTTTCATTTTCTTATTGAAAACCTTTATTCTAGATTAAGTAACACAAAAAAGACTAATCTTAATGTGGCTGGGAGAACTGTTGTTACTAAGCATGTGCTGTCTACTTTAGCAGTTTATCATATGGCATGTTTCCCCCTTCCGAAGACTATTACTTCTAAAATTGATTCCATTCAGAGATCTTTCTGGTGGTCCAAAAAGAATCCTAAAAGGGCAGCATATTTTCGTTCATGGGGTGATATAGGTAGGTCCAAATTAAATGGTGGTTTAGGTATTAGAAACACTTATGCAATGAATCGTGTGTTTATCAGTAAGCTTGGTTGGCGGATTATGAAAGACCCAAATCTCTTAATTTCTCGTTTTATGAAAGATAAATATTTTCCTAATCAAAATTTATTGGAGATTGAAAAAGCGACTAGTTCCTCTTCTTGGATATGAAAGGTATTGTCAATGGTGTTCAATTTATTAAAGCTAATTCAGTCATAAGAATTAATGATGGAGTTTCTTCTCGTATTTGGTTTTCTAACTGGATTCCTGGAAAATTACATCCTCCGGTACCCAAACAACCTGCTCATAATGGTTATGTTTTTGTTAACGAGCTTTTTGATATTCAAAATGGTAGTTGGAATGATAATTTGCTTTCGACGTTGTTCACAACTGAGGATGTTATTAGTATTAAGACTATTAGATTAAATATTCTTCAGAATGACTCCTTAATGTGGGCACATACTAGTAATGGAAAGTTTACAATAAAGTCTGCCTATAGAGTTTATATGAATGACTTTTTTCCATTAGATGACTCTGCTTTCTGGAAGAAAGTGTAGGCTATTGACTGTTTTCCCAAAATTAAGTTTTTCTTGTGGAAAATCTTTGCGTACATGCTTCCAGTTAACTCAATGCTTAGGTTTTATAACCCTGAAGTAGATGATCTTTGTCCTCTTTGTCAAAGATATGAGGAAATTGTTATGCATCTTTTTATAGATTGTGAAGTGGTTAAACACATATGGTTTGGTATCTCTTTACAACACTTGATTATCTTGTATCTAGATTGGATTGATGATTACTTTCTGTTTTGGCATGATGTTGATTTAGGTGCTTCCGCTTTTTCTGTTTCTTGGCCTAGCATTGGTGGTATAGTCTTATGGTGTGTTTGGAATATCAGATGTGAAGTGATTTTCAAGAATGCCTCCTTAGATCTGAATAAGATTATTTTGGACATAAAGAAAATGATTAATACTTACATTTCTCCTAAGTCTACTTCTTTTGCTTCTTCTACTGTGGTTGACAAGATCTCTAGAACTGATGTGGATCATTTTATGTTTATTGATGGCTCTTTTAAAGATTATAATATGGGTTTTGGTGTTATATGATGTGACACTGCAGGAAATGTAAGAAGATGTCGTTCGAACTATGGTTTGATATCAGATGCAGTAGGTGCTGAAGCTGCAGCTCTAATTTTGGCCATCTCTTGGGCAGAGAAGATGCATCTTACTAGAGTCGTCTTTGTCAGTGACTGTTTTCAGCTTGTGCAGTTCAGTAATGGCGCCAACGCAAATATTGCTTGGAGAAGCAGTGATCTTGTTGAGCATTGTCGGAGTTTAATTTCTAGTTCAATTTCATTTAAGATTATGTATGTAAAGCGTGTGAACAATCAGCTAGCAGACCGGCTTGCACGTCGGGCTAGGAAACTTGGTCTTAATGACCTTTGGGTCTCTTTTCCTTTTTTTTTGAACTCTCTTATTAGGAAGGAGAACCTAAAAGAAATCTGTAACTCTTTGCTTGTTTAGTAAAATGAAGTGTTTTTTAGCAAAAAAAAGTTACGTATGAACGCGCAATTGGGGATGCTAAAAGTAATCGGGGGATATAAATTACTATTCCCATCTTTAGTTTTCCACTAAGGGAAAGATTGTTACGGAAATAGTGAAATTTCTACAGGACGACTTTGTTACGGCAATAACAAAATTTCACTCGAGAAAGAAACATTATGATGGAAATTCTAAGTTTTGCCCGTTTTTAGTTTGACTTTATTATGAACCGAGGGTCTGTATATCACGGCAGAACATGCAACTGATATTTCATGGCGTGGCTAATATTCTGTCTATGAGCGTCCATGGTTTATGTCGTGTGACGGAATATTTGTCGATCAACTGCTGGATCCAATAGTTATATTCAAGGTTTACCTTGAATTTCCTATAAAATCCTTATTTAACCCATCATTTCAAATGTATATTAAAAAAACGTAATCTCATGAAGATGGTTTAATACATAGTTTGTAGTCTTAGGTATATTTCAGAAAAAAGATTTATCTATTTGCAGAAACAATGTATCACATTCTCAACAACACAACCGATGAGTGTGAATTTTTTTGGGGAGCGTTCATGCAAGGTTTTGCACTTACATCGGAAAATCGAATAGTCGTGATGCATCTAACACCAACATCAAAATTCGTATGCCCAAACATACCACACTACAGGGGCTTTCCCCAATACAAAAGCTCATGCCTACGGTGCTGACTACACCCCAACGCTAGACTAAGATTAACATGGCGTTGGCGCTTGTCGGCGCCCAACTTACTACGGTGCTAGTACTTTTCAGCGCCAACCTTATGAATGTGCTGGGGTTCTCCATGATGCTAAATAATAGCAACATGGTGATGGCCTTTGCCAGAGCAAACCCTAACAAGCCCAACACTATATGCCAACCCAACCACAACACATGGGCTTGCCCCGGCGCCAGCATACTCTGTCATCCATGGCGCTGGGATTTCCTCAGCGCCAAGGCCAATTGATTAAAGCACGGAGGCTTTCCTCGGCGCCAGGTCATTTCACGTCCATGTCATAACCCTAACAACATCAATTTGCCTCTTATCACTTGTGCATGCTTCGAGTCTCAGCTATCTCCTTGACCCTTGAGTCATATATCCTATGAAAGAATCTCTTTGTTGAGATTACACAAAATGTCGTCATTGGTTATTCATATCATCTATGAGCATCTTCTTGCTCAAATGACTACGATATCATCATTACAACTCAATGCCTAAGCCATGGCAACATGATCCATTCTTAGACTCGCTAAATTGTGAGTCATCCAAAAGACTCAATATCACTATGTTATAACTTTACGTCAATCAGCCTGTTCAGAGCTGAACACTTGATCAAAACACATCCTGACGCTAACGTCAGCTTCAACCTAAATCCAAATTCTAGCACCGATCCCTATGGTACAGTAACAAAGGGCGATCAAAACCAACCGGATTTTCCTTGTCAAATCAAATCCCCAGAGGCAGGGATCTGTGATGGCACCATCAAATTATCCCTTAGTAAGAGGATTTAAGCAAGAAACACTTGCGACTGAAGGCCCTTTCTGTTTTAAAGACCGTTCACATTAAAACTCATATCCCCATGACAAGTTAACAACCACATCTCATCAAACGTCCAGGGGAACGAAGTGTTAAACCATAACAACTGACTAAATAGCTAAAAACCACACACATTTCAACAAACAAAAATCTATGAAATTATCTAAAATAAACAACAACAAGAGTAAACCTAAAAAAGGAAAAGAATCAAAAGAGAAAACAGAAAGAAAAAAAAACAATTAAAAATTAAAAGCTCTCTTTAATGTCTATAGTTAGATTTAGTACAATACGGAAAATGAAAAGCTATAAAAAAAAAAATGGAAACCCTGAATATTACTTACCATGCAAATAACCCTAGAAAAAAATTAAAGAAAACACCATATACTGTAAAGATATGAATCTTCAATTCCGTGAAGAGAGTTTCCTACCCTCCAAATTCAAGATCCTTCTTATTAATCAAAACCTCACCCACGCTCTCTCTTATTATCTTCATTTTTCGGCTTTGTTTTCGGATTCCGTAAAGAGAAGGTTTAGTAGGATCTTTTTGGTTTTTGGGGGTTTGTGTTATGTTTTGGATAGGTGACATGTGGATACTGTACAAATGTTTGAATAGTTGGGATTGGTTTGTCAGGCATTTTCTGAATCGTTTTTGATCAAGGTTTTATTTTTTGTTAGTCTTATATTAGAGGTCGATATTGAAAACATTATAGTGTACTACTTGGTACCCATTTATACCGTTTTGAATCCAGGTTGAACTTTGTGAGTTTTCAGCCTATCATCACCAAATTATCATTTTCTATCATATTTTTGATTTTTAAAATCTTTCATATACCAATATAAGTCATATACCACCAACATGCATATTATTTGTTTATTGTATTGTACTAGAAATAACCCGTGCCATAACGACACGGCATGAGAAGGTATAATTTTTTATCATAATTATTTTAATAATTACCACACATTATCATAAGACTTAATTTGACTCATGAGAACTTGTCGTTATGAATACTTTACATATTTTGCATCTAAATAATTATAAATTCGGTTACACCTCCAACCGATCGCAAATGAGTAAATGTGTGTGGTTGAAGAAATACACTCCTTTATTTATGCACGATTCATTAATAATTGTAATTAGTGACACATTAAATTTTTTTGACGTTTTTGCTTTTGGAAGGGGTTATTATGTGCTAGTCATAAAGGAGCAGCCGTTTGCTCGTTTCGTTGCATGCAGACCTTAGAGCATGGACGGTTTTGACTTATTTATGGGTAAGCAATTCTCTTAACCGTGGAAGGATAACGGGGGAGTAAATAGAGGATCCAAAGCAATTGAAAAAATTAGAATTAAAAAAAGAAAAGGAAATTTGTTTGTGGTCTAATCCAAAAAGGAAAAAGGTGAGTTGTATACATTAAATGCCATTTTCAATTAGATTAAATTTTTGGTGAGTCATTTTTTGGATATATATATTCGTTACTCATTGTTCCATTTGTACAATGAGTGTAATGAAAATCATTATTTGTATTGTTTTCATTCATCCCTTTACGCAATGAGTATAGTGAAAAATATTTGTATTATTTTTAAAAAGAATAATTATTTGTATTTTGTAGGTTGTTAAAGGATGGCTATTTTTATTTTTTTTAAGATATGGGTCAAAGATTTTTAAAAAAAATATTCTCTGGTTGTAACATTTATTTTTCAGTTTATTTTCTTAATGGTGCATTTATATTTTCAGTTTATGAAGAGGGTTATTAATATCTCCATAATGGAAGGAGGTTACAAACACCACAACCGCTAGATGTCTTTGGCTGGGATGAGGCCTGGATGATCGTATCACTTGTTTGTCTCTCAAAATGTTATCCGTCCGTCCAAGGATCAAAAACCCATGCCGTTTTGTATTATAGATATATCATATGTATAATTTCATTCAGATCATTAATCATAATACATAAGGTGAGATGTTGCGTTGTCTTTTTACCCATTAACAAGTTTTTTTTTTCATATATGTTTCCTTTATTATTGTCTTATTGTTTTTTCATTCATTTTGTTTTTAATCTTATTTTATTTTTACTGATCATATTATGATTTTTGTTTTATTTTTCAATTTTTGTTCGCTGAGATGACCATCATCGTCAAAAAGAAAGGTGGAGGGGACTAAGTACAACAACTTACAAAGACCTTGTTAGATGCAACCTTGATAAAAATTTGTCGCACGATATAAATTTTGTTATAGAGAACTTGGATGAAGGTGTTTACATTTTAAAAGTTATTTTATTACAACTTTTGTTCATTAAAAAGAGATTTCTGAATTTGAAAATAACATAAAACCTCTTTTAATTTCGACCAAGAGAGAGTGAGACCAAAAGAAACCCGCTTTTTTTTTAAAAAAATCTTTTGCAGCTAAAATGACTAGGGTACACCATAATCTTTTCAACATATATGACAGACACCTTGCGTGATCTAAGATAGACAGAGACTGTCAAGAAGATAGTAACCACAAGATGTTCATAACAAAAAATAAAAAGAACTAGTAAACCTGTCTACTCCTAAAAACATCCAAAAATTTAAACAAAACTAACACAGTTTGAGCAAAAAACTAACAAAATCACTACAATTAATCATAAATCCTAATCATTGCTGAATGATCATAGAAGGTTTATCTGTGATCCACATATCATGAGTAAGTCGAATGACGAAGCAAACATTAAAATATTAAAATATTGGTTGAATGACGAACCAACTGAATATTAGTTAATGAAATAATAAAGTACTGATAGCTGAATCAATATGAAATTCTCGAGTGTTGATGGTTGAATCAACATGAGAAATATTGCTTTGCCAAGCAATTGATAGTTCAGTCAATAAAATATTAATAAAATATTATTGGTTGGGAAGAATATTAATTAAGTAATCAAAATATTGATTGCTGGATCAATATATAAATATATTGGTGTTTGAACCTATTCAGAATTATGCTCAACAGAGCATTAGGTTCAAAGCCCTAATTTTGGCAGACAGATGATTTATCAATCATTAAGCCAATGGAGGAGAGAGGGACCATCCACATGTGGTGATGGATCGAACATATATATGGCACCCAGATGCTTGGTTGAGCATTCACCAAAGTCAATTGCAGAGCAATTGGTCTATATATGATTAATCCGTGTTTAATCATAATTAAAATAACGCTTCACTGAGCATTAGGTAGTAACACATAATTATGGTAGAAGGATGACCGACCAAGAGGTGTAGGAACCGACCCTTGGTGGTAATGGGACCATCTGATGGTATGTGGATTATCTTCCTAGCTGTTGGAGAGAGTTTGAACCAAATATGAACTCCAGAACATTAATCAGTGATGGAGGTGGGACCGGATTTTTGGAAGCCAAGAGACCGACCTTGGCCGTCCATGGTGACATGCCTGTGTCTCCATGTTGACCGAAGACCATTCCTGAGAATTTTGGTATTTCTTTAAAGGTCCATCGAGCACTATTTCATACTTTTATGAAGAATTTAAGTTTGACTGAAACTCTTAAATTGCTTGAAAGACCGGTTTTTTAAAATATTAAAATAATATTCTTATGGTAGAAAGTCATAATGGTCTCACGATCACTTACTTTGCAAACCATATGGTCCATGGAGAAATATTTGACATAATATAGAAATCAGTAGTTTTTTGATCAAAAAAGTAAGTCCTTGAAAGAGGAAACCCCTGAAAATAATAGCATAATAATAAAATAAAAGGAAAGAGGAGCGGGGACCGGCCAAAACCGGCGGCACTAATCCATGGAATTCAGCTGAGAAAAGCCATGCATTGAAGTAAGTAGATATTATTGTTTAGTTAGTGTACATTATTCTAGAAATTCAACCGCTGAATTAAACACTAGGTTCAATTAATTAGTCGGTGTATACTAGCATATAATCTATATATGAGCATTTAATTGATCCAGACATAGTCAAAAGTCATCATATTAGTTCTGAATATTATTCTGGAGAAGTTCAGACACTAGAGATGAATTCCAAATTCAGAGTCTTTCAGCTTAACTGATAAAATATATGGAATAATGAAAGTTATACTTCAGAAACCTTACATTTGATTAAGGTTACAGAACTGAAATTCATTTTTCTTGCGGAACGTGAACACATGAATTTCTTATGCTTCTGATACTGATCATAGATACAGAGCTTCCGATGTAATTTTATAAATCTAACCTTTGTCAAAAATACACCATCAACACCCTTGTATCCTTTCCAAAATAATTAGTCATCGCATTAACTTTATCATAAGAGTACCCACATCTTGCTTTTCCTTGGTCTATTTTTGCGCCTGCTTAAGTGAAAAGGAGAGAGTAACTAGTGCACCACCAACTTTTTCGTTTGGGAACCTATATGGACAATCCTTGTACAATTTACATATTCAATTACAAAACTGTATTTAGGAATGTTTTAACAAGGTAAACATAGCATATACCAGAACTTTTCACCAACCGAATTCCAACAAGAACAAGTGCTGTAATCTATATTTCAAGATACAAATTCAATAAGAAAGAGACTTGTAGGTTCTTTACAATTGAGTTAATACTATCTTGGTTTAGATACGTACGACCTGTGATATTTCAATTATAAAGATAAAATAATACAATGCGGAAAAGAAATATAACACATACAACAAAGATTTTAGTTAACGAGGAAAACTGCAATCTTGTAGAAAAAACCCGGGACCTGGTCCAGATTGAACCCACACTGATTTAAACTATTATACCAATTGCCTACTACCAGATTTGAAACTAGATTTAATACCTGCTTTAGTTGTATTCGTGCACCTGTAGATTTCCTAGCAAAATGTCGTTTCTCTTTAGGAATTGCTCTTATAAATCTTCTAGCGGATTACTGATGAGTGCCAAATATTGTATATATTTATCCCTTTTTCTTTGGCATTTAACTCATCTTTTGTGCATTAATTCTACATTTTATCCCATATTCTGTATTTTCATTGTTTTCAAGAATAAATATTTTTATTAATTAATTTTGCATTTTTAGGTAATAAATAAAGTTCGGATGAGTCGCGGAGCGAAAAGAGCAGAAAAGTAGTGAAAAGCCGGGAGAAATTACGCAAGGAAGCCGCGAAGAATGGTGCGCACAACCTCATTTTCTACACACAAAAGCGCCTCCGTTCTCAGCCATCAGATCAGTTCTCAGAAGCATCCGATGGTCGCTCCTTCATAGAGCATCAAAATCTGAAGTCTCTGCCGAGCACCACAGCGCTGAAATTCCAAGCCTTCAGATTAGATGGTAGTTGAATCCAACGGTCGCTCCCTTGCTGTTCATCAACGTTTGATATCTCCGCCTTACACTACAACACCTAACCCCATCTAGAGCCGTTAACTTCGTTGTATAAAAAATCCAGCGGTCGCTACAAGCTTCACTTCATCTCACCGTCAGATTAATCTTTCATCTCCCTATCCCACGGCTCAGCGTCGCAGATCATCAAACTCGATACACTCGCCTCACACCCTAGCGACCGAGAACCTACACCTCAAACAAACGCACCCTTCCCTTTCTCCATCGAACCATCTCCTCCATCAACCCCCTCTGCAGAACCACCATACTCTGTACCACCACCATGTCCGTCTCCATCACCACCACCTCACCCCAAATCACTCCACTATTTTCTCCCCAAATCACTCTACCTATACCCATCATCACTATCACGTTTTACATCAACTAATCTCCTCAATTTCTCATCTCTGCCGACTGAAACCCTAGGTGAGAAATTGAAGATATAAGTTGATGTTAGAGCAGCAATTGGAGCGGGAGATGACTCAGGAAGAGAAATAGAAGGATGGGTCGACGAGATGGAGCGAGAATTTCATCAACAGTAGGTAATTGGCAAAACCTAATTTTACTGACTTTGGGGAAAATTGGGGGAAAACCTAATTTTGTGTAATGGGTATAAATTGGTGTTGGGGGAAGCATTAGAAAGACACTATTGACCTCTCTGGACTAGCCAGTAGAGAATTGGCTCAAATTTTATTTTTCAGTGTTCTTCTCAGTTAACAGTGCAAGTTGCTTATGTGTTGAATTATCTGATATGTGCTAGTTATGTATGAATTATCTATGTTAGTGTATGCATGTTGTCACTTCATGGTTAGCATGAGCTAATCATCTTCAGGCCAAGGCTCAGTGAAGCCTTGTGCACTGTCAAGTGTGAATGAGCTAGTTGGTTACTTCCTGTTGCTGTGTTGTGAATGTGTATTTGAGAGAGGCCAATGCTCATAGAGCCTGTGATTGACTGTACTGTCAAAAGACAGCCAATGCTAGGGGTGGACTAGTGAGCAAGTTGGTGTTCTTCCATTTCTAGTTGTATGCTTAGGATTGAACTTAACCTAGACCATGTCACTTGATTAGGATACAAGGTGGATCATAAGCCTTGGCTTACCCACCACTTCTCTTTCAGTCAATCTTAATTTCAGTCACTTTTTCAAGTCCTGTGTGTTTGCATTTCAGCTATGTTTTCTTGCTTTTTATGTTCCTGCATCTTGTAGCTACTGTGCACTGAAGTCAGTGCACAATCCTGCCTCTTGCCCTTGGCTGCCAAGCCTTGGTTGTTTGTTGCTTTTCTTAACTGCTTCTTTATTGCTTTACCCTGCACTTTTGGTTCTTTGCTTATCTTTCCCTGATGTGGTTCTTAGCCTGTTTCTCTATTGCTTTACCTTGTGTTCTTGTTTGTATGCCTGAAACCTTGTTTGCCTTTAGCTCACTGCCATAGTGCATTGCCACTCTTGTTAGCCTAGGAAAACTTCTCATATGCTCCTCTCCCTGTGGACAAACCCTTACTCACCCTTTTATTACAAATATTGACCTTGTATACTTGCAAGTGTATTGTGTGCATCTTTATCATCACACCAAGTTTTTGGCGCCGCTGCCGGGGAGCTGGCTGCCATATTTTTGAAGTTTTCATAGCTGTTGTGGCCTTGTTGTGCTTGCCTAGTTGTGTGTGTTCATTGCTATCTTGTTCACTTGCTAACTGCTGCTGGAGCTGTGCATTATTTGTTGCTGTTGCCTTCTCTGCTGAGCTGTTGCTGTTGCTGCTGGTGCTGCCAAGCTGCTGCTGCTGCTGTTGCTGCTGCCAAGCTGCTGCTGCTGCTGTTGCTGCTGCCAAGCTGCTGCTGCCAAGCCAACTGGGCTGCCAACTGAAGCTGTCAACTGGGCTGCCTATTTCTGTTGCTGCTGGGCTTGTGTAACCTCAACTTCTGCTGGGCTTGCAACTTCTGCTCTTGGGCTTCGCTGCAGATTCTGCTGGGCTCTGCTCCACCTGTTGCTGCTGGGCTTGGACGTGAGCTGCTTAGGACGATCCTAAAGCCCAACTGGGCCTTGCAACTAAAAGGGGACCAAAAGCCTATTTTTGGGCTTCCCTCCAAAAAACAAGTAAGCCTAACCCATGAGTTAACCCACTTGGGCCTCATTTAAATTCAAATTTGGGCTTGTAATAATTTATTTAATTATTTATTTTGGGATTGTAATAATTTTTATTTTCTTTTTCTTTTTTTTTTATATTTGGGATTGTAATAATTTTTTTTTGTTTTTCTTTATTTTTCTTTTTTCTTTTATGGGTTTGTTTAAATTATTATTATTGTTTTTATTTTCTTTTATGAGTTGTGATAATTTATGCTAGGTTTAGTTCAAAAATTTTCCAAAGCCCAAAATTTTTAAACCAAAAACAAAATCCCTTCTTTAAACCAAAACCCATTCAAAAACCAAATCTTCATAACCCTTGGGCCAAATTGTTTCCGATTGCTCTGTCTGACCAACATGTTAGTTAAGGTACCTACTAGGACATGATTGTGACCTACAGAGACCAGACAAACAGACTTGTTAGAATTAACCCAGACGAACCTATCGAAATTCTAAGTTCTGAGGGAGACAGTCCAGATCAACCAGAAACAATGGGAGAACCACGTACCCTCAAGGATTATATGTACCCAACTAGAGCCAGTCAACCTTCTTGTATTTTGCTGCCCGAGGCTAATGGCCATTATGAGCTGAAATCTAGCACAATACAGATGCTTCCTATTTTTAGAGGTGTTGAGAAAAAACCCTTACCACCACGTGAGAGAATTGAGAGAATTGAGGAAATTTGTGGAACTCTGCGTTTCACTCAAATGACCGACGAAACCCTGAAGTTAAGGCTTTTTCCTTTTCCCTGAAAGATAAGGCAAAGGCCTGGCTCTATGCTTTACAGCCTCAATCCATCATGACATGGGATGACCTCACAAAGGAGTTTTTCAAAAAGTTTTTCCCGAACCACAAGACTGCGACAATTCGTCAAAGTCTGAATAGCTTTGTGCAATTAGAAGGTGAGACCTTAGCTAGATACCTGGAGAGATTCAATGAATTATTGCTCCAATGTCCCCATCATGGTTTTGAAAAATGGAGACTTGTGCAAATTTTGTATGAAGGTCTAGATGTGTCCACCCGAACAACGGTTGAGTCGATGTGTAATGGTCTATTCGTAGATAAAACTGCTGACGCGTCTTGGGACTTCTTGATTGAAGTAGCTGAAAAGACGCAACAGTGGGAATCCATCCGTGAAACCAGAAAGACTACATCCGAAGCAAAGGCTTTTAGGATTGAAGCGGATTTTGAGGGTAGAGCAAACATGGCATCAATAGTTAGGAGATTAGAAGAGTTAGAACTACATAAAAATTCAAAACCTTCCACCACTACTCTCCGAGAACATGTCGCTTCATCTGTTTGTGCTGCTTGTAACGACCCCAACCATCAATTCCAAAATTGTCCAGATTTGCTTGCAGTCCAGGAGTCTAGGCTTGAACAGGCACATGCCATGTTTCAAAACCAGAGCATAACCCTTATTCACAGACCTACAATCCAGGATGGAGAAACCACCCTAACTTTTCATGGTCAAAAGGACCCACTCAAGGAGGACCATCTCAACCCAATCAGAGCTATCAAAACAATCAGGGATATCAGAACAATCAAGGTTATCAACACCCGAGAAACCCTCAACAACAATCAAACTCTCAACAACAATCATATCCTCAACACAATACCGACAAGAGATTGTCCACCTTAGAGGAATGTTCCAGAGTTTGATGCAAAGTCAGAAAAATCTAGATCAAAAGATGGATCAAATATGTGAGAGAGAAAAGGGTAAACTTCCGAGCCAACCCCAACAAAATCCAAAGAGGATATTTCAAACAGGCACAACATCCTGCACTGAAACCTCACCTGATCAAATCCATGCCATTACCACCCTCCGAAGTGGTAAAGTCATCGAGAACAACGTAGGCGAACCTATAATCTGATACAAATTCCACGTTGTCTCCACAACCCCAGAAAACCAAAGAATCTGAGCAAGTTGGAAAATCTGACAATTCTACTGCTGTGAATGTCCCTTTGCCAACTCATCTTCCTGTTGCTCCATTTCCTCAAAGATTGATCTATCAACAGAAAAGTACCCATTACAATGAGATGTTAGATCTGTTCAAGAGAGTCAACATCAACATTCCTTTTCTTGAAGCAATCAAGCAAATCCCTGCTTATGCCAAATTCCTCAAAGACTTGTGCACTCAAAAGCGCAAGCTCAATGTGCAAAAACGTGCTTTCTTAGCTGAGCAGGTGAGTTCCATCATTCTGAACAAACTCCACCCAAGTTTAGGGATCCAGGATGTCCAACAATTTCTTGCACTATAGGAGAACACACGGTCAATAAAGCGTTATTAGACCTAGGTGCAAGTGTTAACCTACTGCCATATTCTGTTTATGAGCAGTTAGGTCTTGGGGAGTTGAAACCAACATCTATCACTCTACAACTGGCAGACCGATCTGTCAAGATTCCTCGTGGAGTGGGGAAGATTGTTTTGATCAAGGTTGACAAATTCTATTTTCCCGTAGACTTCATTGTCTTAGACACTCAACCTGTACAAAACCCAGACTGTCACATTCCTGTCATCTTAGGACGTCCTTTCTTGGCTACGTCCAACGCGATCATCAACTGTCGGAATGGAGTGTTAAAACTGTCTTTTGGTAACATGACGGTAGAATTGAATGTGTTCGATATTAGTCAACAACCTGTGAATCTTGATGATGATGATGTGCATGAAGTTAATATGATTGAAGGATTAATGCAAGATTCGTTGACTAACATTCTATCCGTTGACCCCTTTCAAGCATGTATGGAGAACTTTAACCCTGATTTCTATGATGATGCATACTGTAGTGACGTCCTATCTCTGCTCGAATCTGTACCTCAAATGGACGTCACTGAAAGGAAATATGAAGTGGAACAACCCCTATTCTCTGATTCCAAGCTTATTCCATCCATTGTTGAGCCACCCAAGCTTGAATTGAAACCATTGCCTAGTACGTTGAAGTACGCATTCCTAGGTTCTTCTGATACTTTACCTGTCATTATTTCATCATGTTTAGACACGGAACAGGAAAGTAAGCTTTTAGAAGTACTTAAGGAACACAAAGAGGCCTTAGGATGGACCATCTCAGATCTCAAAGGAATTAGTCCCACCATTTGCATGCACCACATTAACCTTGAAGAGAATGCCAAACCATCGAGGGAAATGCAAAGGAGACTTAATCCTAACATGAGAGATGTAGTCAAAGGAGAGATCCTGAAACTACTTGATGCGGGTATCATATACCCAATTCCCGATAGCAAATGGGTTAGTCCCATTCAAGTTGTGCCTAAGAAGTCAGGCATTACTGTTGTTCAGAACGACAAGAATGAATTAGTCCCTACTCGTACAACACAGGATGGCGAGTATGCATCGACTACAGGAAGTTGAACACAGTAACAAGGAAGGATCACTTCCCGCTCCCTTTCATTGACCAAATGCTAGAACGTGTGTCTGGACACAGTCACTACTGTTTTCTAGATGGCTTTTCCGGTTATAACCCCATTTTGATTGTGGAGATTTTTGATGTTTGGGGGATAGACTTCATGGGTCCATTTCCCATGTCTGACAGCAAGTTGTACATCCTAGTCGCAGTTGATTACGTTTCTAAGTGGGTAGAAGCCATAGCAACCAGAACAAATGACCACAAGGTGGTACTTTCATTTCTAAAGGAGAACATATTTTCACGTTTTGGTACCCCTAGAGCTATCATCAGTGACGGCGGTTCACATTTTCGTAACAAGTACTTTGAGTCTTTAGTACGCAAGTATGGCATAACTCACAAGGTTGCTACTCCGTACCACCCTCAGACTAGTGGACAAGTGGAAGTGTCTAATAGGGAAATTAAGCACATTCTGGAGAAGACGGTCAACCCGTCCAGGAAAGATTGGTCATTGAGATTGAATGATGCTTTGTGGGCCTATAGAACAGCTTATAAGACACCAATTGGCATGTCCCCCTATCGTCTAGTGTATGGAAAGCCGTGCCATCTACCTGTGGAATTAGAACATCGTGCCTACTGGGCAATCAAAGAGCTGAACTTTTCTCTGGACGAAGCTGGAATTCAAAGGAAACTTCAACTCAACGAGTTGGAAGATTGAGAAATGAGGCTTATGACAGTGCCAAGCTGTACAAGCAGAAGATGAAGATGTTTCATGACAAGCGTATTCTGCGCAAATCCTTCACTCCTGGTCAGAAAGTCTTGCTGTATGACTCCCGATTATATCTTTTTCCAGGAAAACTGCGTTCCAGATGGAAGGGTCCGTACCTAGTACGCACAGTTTTTCCTCATGGAGCTGTAGAGCTGGAGGATGTCTCCAACAAGAACGTTTTCAAAGTCAACGGGCAGAGATTAAAGCCATTCCTTGAGCCATTTCCACCCGACATTGAAACAACCGACCTGGAGGACCCAGTCTATGTGGACTAAACTGGTCCACTCTTTCCCTAAATAACCAAACAGTTTTCCAAATGTTTCCCTAAAAACCAAAATTTTCTTTTTCCCACAAAACCAAAATTTTCCAAAAAGTCCAATCCCATTAAAAACCAAATTTTCTTGTAGATAATGTGTTAGTAAATTTCCTTTTGTATATATTTTGTGCTCATCCATTGTGACTGCTAATATGATGGATTTTTGCCTTGAAATAACGGAGTTTTAATCGAGCTCGCCGTACAATCGGGTATTCTCTCTCCTTTTACTCTACTCAGCATGTTCCTCTTCATATATTGTTTTATAATTCTTTCCATATTTTGAAACATTGAGGACAATGTTTAGTTTAGTTTGGTTGGGGGTATAGAGTAGATACCATGATAATTTGCCATAATTGAAAACGAACTCCTTCTCTTTTTTGAAAAAATTGAAAAATTCCAAAAAAAATTAAAAAAAAAAAAAAAAAAAAAAAAAAAATCATAAAAATGGAGCTCATTTACCTTGAAATGTTGACTCTTGTGCAAATATGTATTTTTATTAGGAGTCTTAGTCTAGATATTTAGGCACCCTGATTCTAGCACAATTCACATAGTGATAAGAAATTTGCACGCGCACGATCTACCAATACATGTATGGCCTCGATCTTCAAGGTGTTGGATAGGAAGTTACGATTGCCAATCACTTTAGAATACTGAACGAAACTGACTAGCTTGTTCTTTGGTTGGTTGGGATAGAAGGTGGAGGTTACATTAAGAAAGACAACCATCGAATTTAACTGGGTGCATCAAAAAGGGCTACCTCTTGCAAAGTGTCATGTAATCTTTTGTTTCCTTTTGTATATGTATCAAAAGTGTTTCCTTTCAAAAAAAAAAAAAAAAAAAAAAAAAAAAAAAAAAAAAAAAATCAAGTATTTATCAATTCCATCATCTCTTGTTCCAAAAAAAAAGAGAATTGTCAATGTAAATAAGAGTCATGTAAATAGTCATCTTTTGTGTTTGTTGTAATAAGCAAGGAGGGTGTATGCCATTGATGTACAACGCGAGAATTGTGAAATACCTCCAACTCATTCACAATTCTCGTAAAGTCCGGACAGCTAGCTAGATTTCGACCTCAGTTCTTAGCCTGAGAAACTATCTCTTGGTGATTAGTAGTCATGACTTCAGATCTTTCTTTACACATGTGTAGATACACTTTACACTCTTATCACATGTCTTATTTGTTATCAGTGCTAGGATTGTGCCTTCGATAGCTAGATTGACATCTCCATTTTGCTGTGAGCTTAAACTGTTTTGCACATGTCACGTTTGATGGAATCTGAGCTTATATTTTGACCTAGAACTTTGTAGGTACGTTCTAAGCAAACCTTCACGAGACTTCAACTCGTCCACTAGGGACACTTAGTGGTTTAAAAGGCTTAGTGCATACGCTAAATGCATTCGAGAGACCAGCGACAGTGGTATAGTTAGGATTTCCTTAGTTTTGTTTTACTTGAGGACAAGTAAAATTCAGGTTTGGGGGTATTTGATGAGTGCCAAATATTGTATATATTTATCCCTTTTTGTTGGCATTTAACTCATCTTTTGTGCATTAATTCTACATTTTATCCCATATTCTGTATTTTCATTGTTTTCAAGAATAAATATTTTTATTAATTAATTTTGCATTTTTAGGTAATAAATAAAGTTCGGATGAGTCGCGGAGCGAAAAGAGCAGAAAAGTAGTGAAAAGCCGGGAGAAATTACGCAAGGAAGCCGCGAAGAATGGTGCGCACAACCTCATTTTCTACACACAAAAGCGCCTCCGTTCTCAGCCATCAGATCAGTTCTCAGAAGCATCCGATGGTCGCTCCTTCATAGAGCATCAAAATCTGAAGTCTCTGCCAAGCACCACAGCGCTGAAATTCCAAGCCTTCAGATTAGATGGTAGTTGAATCCAACGGTCGCTCCCTTGCTGTTCATCAACGTTTGATATCTCCGCCTTACACTACAACACCTAACCCCATCTAGAGCCGTTAACTTCGTTGTAAAAAATCCAGCGGTCGCTACAAGCTTCACTTCATCTCACCGTCCGATTGATCTTTCATCTCCCTATCCCACGGCTCAGCGTCGCAGATCATCAAACTCGATACACTCGCCTCACACCCTAGCGACCGGCACCTACACCCAAACAAACGCACCCTTCCCATCGAACCATCTCCTCCATCAACCCCCTCTGCAGAACCACCTTCTTCACCTGCCGCCACCACCATCATCACCACCCCCCTGACCCCCAAATCACTCCACTAATTTCTCCCCAACTCTATTCTACCTAAACCCATCACGTACCATCTCTTTAATCATCATTTACAACCTCAATTTCTCATCTCTCTGCCTGAAACCCTAGGTGAGAAATTGGGATATAATGATGATTAAAGCATCAATTGGATCGAGAGGAACGAGAAGAAGCAGGAGAAGATTGGGTCGACGAGATGGAGCGAGTATCTCATCAACAGTAGGTAAATCAATTTCACCAAACCCTAGTTCTACTGATTTTGGGGGAAAATTGGGGGAAAACCCAATATGTGTAATGGGTATAAATTGATGTCATATGAAGTGTGTAGAGGAGACTATTGACCTCTCTGGACTAGCCAGTAGAGAATTTGCTAAAATTTTATGAACTTCAAATTTCAGTGTTTTTCTCAGTTAACAGTTGCAAGTTGCTTATGTGTTGAGTTATCTGATATGTTGCTAGTTATGTATGAATTATCTCATTTAGTGTATGCATGTTGTCACTTCATGGTTAGCATGAGCTAATCATCTTCAGGCCAAGGCTCAGTGAAGCCTTGTGCACTGTCAAGTGTGAATGAGCTAGTTGGTTACTTCCTGTTGCTGTGTTGTGAATGTGTATTTGAGAGAGGCCAATGCTCATAGAGCCTGTGATTGGCTGTACTGTCAAAAGACAGCCAATGCTAGGGGTGGACTAGTGAGCAAGTTGGTGTTCTTCCATTTCTAGTTGTATGCTTAGGATTGAACTTAACCTAGACCATGTCACTTGATTAGGATACAAGGTGGATCATAAGCCTTGGCTTACCCACCACTTCTCTTTCAGTCAATCTTAATTTCAGTCACTTTTTCAAGTCCTGTGTGTTTGCATTTCAGCTATATTTTCTTGCTTTTTATGTTCCTGCATCTTGTAGCTACTGTGCACTGAAGTCAGTGCACAATCCTGCCTCTTTCCCTTGGCTGCCAAGCCTTGGTTGTTTGTTGCTTTTCTTAACTGCTTCTTTATTGCTTTACCCTGCACTTTTGGTTCTTTGCTTATCTTTCCCTGCTGTGGTTCTTAGCCTGTTTCTCTATTGCTTTACCTTGTGTTCTTGTTTGTATGCCTGAAACCTTGTTTGCCTTTAGCTCACTGCCATAGTGCATTGCCACTCTTGTTAGCCTAGGAAAACTTCTCATATGCTCCTCTCCCTGTGGACAAACCCTTACTCACCCTTTTATTACAAATATTGACCTTGTATACTTGCAAGTGTATTGTGTGCATCTTTATCATCACACCAATTACCAATTCTCTTTATAAGATACTCTTGAAAAACTTTCTAGCAGAACATTAGTTCTCTTTAGATGATGCTCCTCAACAATTAGGGTTTACCATTCCGTGACCTAATTGATTCGTTCCTCACAAGATCACTTGTAAATAGTCTAGATATATCTTGATCTATCAAATCTAAGGTTTATGAAAAACACCTAGAAACAGGTTTCATAACTATCAAAGAAGATAACTTCCATGTTGAAAACGCCGGGGGTACACAAATACGCCACCAACTTTTTCTTTGGAAATATGTATGGACAAACTCAACACAACTCCGAGAGTAAAAACCCAATTAAGGAAAGTGCCTAGAGTTATCTCTCTCTCTCTCTTGTTGTTAGAACATTACAGAATTGAATCAGTGAACCTAACCACAAAGATAGTTCTTGGACGGTAACAATGACCAATGTCCAAGGATCAATCAAGTATTATTCAACTAACAAGGTTGGACCTAGATACTACGATTGATCAACGCACAACCTGTGATATTTCATTTATAAAGATAAATAATACAATGCGTAAAAAGAAATAATACATACACCATAAATTTTGTTAACGAGGAAATCACAAATGCAGAAAAACCCAGGGACCTAGTCCAGATTGAACACCAAACTGTATTAAGACGCTACAGACACTAGCCTACGACTAATTAACTTCGGTCTGGAATGTAGTTGAGCACGAACTCAGTGTCCCACTGATTCAGGTACAGTCGCGATCCTTACACCTCTTGAATCCCAACAGGACTCCGCGCAATTGATTCTCTTAGACGGTTTCACACCGACTAAGAGTTTCTTCAACTCAATTGAAGACTTAAAACCAAATCTGCTTCCCACAGATTAAACCTATTATTGATTTTCTGATTTACGATCTAAAAGGATGATCAGATCAAACGATAGATCCAGGTGATGGAAATCGATATCAACTTAGACAAAAGTCTGGCTATCCTTAAAATCTGGACTTATGCAATCCGAAGTGCAACCTAGATTATTATTCACCTCACAAGTATAAAACTTGCGGAATTAACAAAGTATGAGACAAAGAGACTTTGTTGATTACTATCTATCTTGATTGATGGAGGCTCTACAAACAATCAAGATCAGGAAACTCAAGTTATCAAGATAAAAGAAAACTGGACCTGGCTTCACGAATCCCAATGAAGTCATTGTAGTCGCTAAACCCTAAAACGGTTTCTGGATAGGACGACACTAGATACAACTAGGACACACCAAAGAATAGGGTCAGGATTCAAAGATCCCAGTTGCCAAGAGTTCCCCTTATATAGACTTCAAAGCCTAGGTGGTTTTTAGGTTTAAGCTAAGATAGCTTTGGAACCAAATAATCAACAGTCACCGTTAGATGAAAGCTTTGAATCTTATTCACATATACAAGATATACTGTAATACCCTGTATTTTCAGTTACGGTTTTGGGTCGGGTTATTCCGAAATTTGTTGACCTTGTGTCTTAGGTTGTTGTTCCTTGGCCTTAGCCTAGGTGGGTTGATTGAACTAGAAAGGCTATAAAATAGGGTGGAAATAGAATACTTAATACTTAATAATAAATAAAATTAAGGGAAAGTAAAAAGATAAATAAAATAGTTTAGAAAATGGATTTTACAAGTTTTAAAAAATTAAAGGCTAGGAAGAAAAAGAAAGTGATGGAGCTAGAGATTTTGTAAAAAAGAAGGATTAAGAAAATCAAGAGGACTTTGTAGCAACTGAGATGTAGAATCTTTAATCCCTTTTCTCTTTGTGTTTCTTTGTTATACTTTGATTTCAATTTTGTTTAATCTTATATCGTTAGGGTTATGAAATTTATCAGTATAATTAGATGCATTTTATTGATGATCAGCCTTTGATTATTGGTGGAGAACATAAGTGAGTATCACTAGTTAAAATTTGAGAATTTTACAAATTCACCGTTGAATGTTTCTTGTAATTTGGATAATAAATTATGAATTTTTGTACAGTTACAATTTGCTGTGTTTTTGACATTCTTAGGAAGTCTTAATGATGTTAAAATGATTTGAGTCCTTAACAAAATTTGTGACTTATTTATCAGTGTGTTTTGGATTGGGTTAATTTAAGATTATTATGAATTTACCATGAATTGTTTTCTAATAACATGTATTCTGCCCAGATTTTAAATTAATAATATAAAATTATTATCTTTTGTTTTAACCGTTGGCTCGGCGTGAATTTTGGATATGTTATATATGAGTATGTCAAGCATGCTCCTGTAAAATTTGAAGATGATCATATAAATTTATCAGCATGAAATATATAATTTAATATGTCTGCAGTTAGTTTGTACGATTAAATGCTTGAAAGAAATTTATGTTGTTAAGACATGGTTGCTTGTATTGTTAGTAAAAAAGATTTTAAAAAGGAAATGAGTTCATGTTTTTCCGTTAGATGAACTATAGTTTCATGCTAACGACGGGTAATGAACCCCGAGAGTTAATGGGTAATGATCCCCACGGGAACTTGTGTTTCCCGACCATCGATGGCGGCTGTCCGTGCCGATAAACGATAGGTGGTGTACGAACCAAGGTTTTCGTACTGTGAATGAAACGGGTAATGATCCCCGAGAGCATATGGGTATGATCCCCATAGGAACTTTCATTCCTGACCATCGATGGAGACTGTCCGTACTGATAAACGATAGGTGGGTGTACGAACCAAGGTTTTCGTACCGTGAACTCAAGATTTGTTGGTGGGATGTGTTGAAATATAGATTAAATGATTTATTAGAAACATAATTGGTTTTATGAACTCATGAGTTGAAACTTAAATGGATGAATTGTGAATTGATGTGTTAAATCCCAAATGGATGATTAGTGAACTCATGGTTTCTCTGTGACTATATTAATGCGTTAATATATGTGTTGAATCATTGATGAATGACCTGTTGAAAATTATCTTGGTGTTGTAAACTCATGGTTTGTTATGATAATATGAATATTATTAGTGCTATGAACTCATGCGTTGAAACTTAAATGGATGAATTTTGAATTGATGTGTAAAATTCAAATGGACGAATTGTGTTATTATCAATGATGTAATAAATCGTAAATTGGATTATTTGTTTGAAATATTATTGACGTTGTGAATTCATGATTGGAATCTAAATAAGATAATTTATTAGAAACATTATTGGTAATGTGATTGTCGAATATAACATTGATTCGCTGAAGTCGTGATGCATTTCTTGGTATATGTTTTTGCTTGATAAAATGATTATGTTTGCGCGTCTTTGGAGAATTGGGAATGCATTCTATTGAGCTGTCATCTCACCCCAATTGACATCCTTGCAGATTTATCAGAGTGCCGCAGCGAAAGCTAGGAATGAGTAGCTTAGTGATTTCATTGTTTAATTATATTGCTTGAAATGTTATTTGAAATAATATGTTTGTTGAAATCGTTGTTAAGATAATAAGCGTATTTATATGTATTAGTTTATGTTATATAAAGTTTCAACTATATTTTATTGAAAAGTAGATTAGCAAAAATATGTATGCATAAGTCTCTTTCCGACCCATAACACTTCGAGTTCGGATCTCTATATGGGTTTGACCCTGGTCCGGAACTCGGGGTGTTACATATACACTGTGGTTAGGAACTGAACCGTGTATAAAGAATATGTTCAACATGGTTAGCCGAAACTAGCCGATTTGAAGTTAAAAGCTTAACATTCATTTTTATGCACGAAAGGGTGTTTTTATCCGTTTTATATTTTCAAAAATTTATGAACCAAACACAAATCGCATTTTCCCAAAAGACCAAACAATCTAGGGACCACCTTTTTTTTTTTTTGAAGAAATCTTGAGACCACCTAATAAAGGAGCAAACAATTATTTTACCGTTTACATTTAATTTACTTCCAAAACCATGAGTAATTTATAAAGATCCTTTAAGAGTATCTCCAGCAGTGGGTGTTAAAAATTCTACATGAATTTTTTTTTGAGACCCTTATTTAAAAGAATTTGTACATGTAGTAAATATAGGACCCCATGACTAGTAAACCATCTCCAGCAGTATAGAGGTTTGAACCTTAGAAAACCTTGTGTGATAAAATCTTAACCGTTTAATTATTTTTTAATTAATTATTAAAAATAAAAAATATGACATGAAAGTCATTCCGGAGGTCAAGATAAGACTTTCTTCAAAACCTTGAAAATTAGTATTTCATCCCTCCTGTTTCATAGGACCTGCTGTTGGAGATGCATTTAGTTAAAATGAAAGTCTAAAATCCTATGTGTCACTAAAAAATAAATCTTCCACCTTCTCTTAGAGATGCTCTAAATATCCTCGAAAAATAAATAATGAGTTGTGGCACGGATTTATGAGTTTTTTTAACGTTTATAATCATATATTTTGGACCAGAGTTCCTAGGTTCCATTCTCGGAATGCCCCTATCAATTTTTCCAAGACAGTCGGGGAGTCTGGTCTGACTCAATATCCATCAGAACCGATCTTTTTACAGGTCCAAACAAAAATCAAAGAGTTGAAAAAGTTTAAAGAAATTAATGCAATAGTAAACGACTTCCTAACTTTTCAGCTAAATAAATATCTACCCAATACTCCGAACAATATATTTCTTTTGTGAAACAATACAAGCTAGTAAGACAAAATCAATAAAATTACATGAAATGCAAGTTGAAATTTGATCACTACTATGAACCATTAATACAAGCTAGCTAAGCCTGACAAACTCGCAAAATGCCATGGCAATATAAATTAAAACAGGAAAGAAAAACCTAAAGCTACACTCAATTACACCGGAAACCAGCAACAAGCATTCAAGGTCCATAGTTCATCACAGCGATTACAAAGACTGTACTTAAGTCAGAATCTGGATAAACCTTTCCGAGTAGGAACAAGTCCTTAATGATGCAACAGTACATTAATGATAAAGAAATGGAACAAACAGAAGGTTAACCAAATTCGATGTAATTAACATAAAATATTTTGTAACATAAAAACAGCCAACTACATATATAGATAGACTCACCATTTTGCATTTCAACACCAATAAAAACATTTTGTGGGGGATAATCAAGACGCAACACAGTAAACATTAATTCCACACTAGAATGTAGGCTGCATATATATGAACCAACAACATAAAACAAGAAGAAAATGGTGTTTGCAACTTGAAATAGCCTAGCAACAATCTTAGTAGTTAATAACATTCCAAACAGATTGCTTAAACCTCCAACTTATCGCCTTCCACACGATTATCTTTACCAATCATTACTTGATTACCATTTTGCATTTCAATATCATCAGAAACTCCTTTGCCAGTCACCTCATAACTTGTGCACGCATAATACTTGAGATTTTGAGCAGTCAGCCCCAAAAAATTTCCAGCTGCCACTGCGATGACACATAACGAAATGATCGAAACCCTAACTATATGCTCATATCATAGAGCATAACCAAATATGCAATACAAACAAATAAGTCATTAGCCAAGTGATGCAGCGCAAGAATATTCATAATAATTTTATTATCCTGTAAGAGTAGTTTACTCTTCCTTATGGCTGCTGAACCGTATGTACTTGGTTCAAGAACAGAAACGACGTTGGCAGAGGAGATGGTTGCATCAGAGTAAACCAAACTTTCTGAGGCCGATGCTGAAAGATGCAGGTTGTCTGATGTATGTGCGGCATTAGGCTGTGAAGCATTACCCTGAATTACAGTAGTATTTCCTATTCCAAATGGATTCTTAGAGAAAATACTTGTGCTGGATTGTACAATACCTGGATTTGGCACTGGGGATTGATGCTTGAGAGGCAAGAATGAGAATGTGGATTCCTCAAAGCGCACATGTCTAGAGATATAAATTCTGTTTGTTTCTCTGTCTAAACACATGTACCCCTTATGTGCATTGCTGTAGCCTATAAAAACACATTGAATTGACCTAGGTTCTAGTTTATCTTTATTATATTGCCTTAAGTAAGGATATGCAAGACATCCAAAAACTTTCAAGAAGGAATAGTCTGGTAGTTTGTTGAACAACAGTTCTAATGGTGTTTTCGAGATTGACACTGAATTTGGTAGCCGGTTTATAAGACAACATGCAGTAACAAAAGCATCTGCCCAAAAAGACCTAGGCATATGAGCATGAAACAGTAAGGCCAAACCAGACTCTGTCACATGTATGATTCTTCGTTCTGCCAAACCATTCTGAGGTGACGTGTGAGGACATGAAAAACGATGTTGAATGCCAGACTCATTTAAATAGGAAGTAAATTTTTGATACTCAAGAGAATTATCAGATTGAAATTTTTTTATCTTATGACCAGTGAGATTCTCAACTTGTTTGCGAAAGAGAATAAAAGTCTGTAATGCATCAGACCTTAGAACTAGGGGAAAGATCCATGTATAGTGAGAATAGACATCCATAAACAAAATGTAATAACGAAAACCAGTTCTTGATAAGGAGGGTGAGACCCATATATCTGAAACAATTAAGCTCAACGGCTTATTATAAACTGTTTTACTCAAAGAAAAAGATAACTTCTTGCTTTTACTCACATGGCAAGAATGACAGAAGTCAAAGTTTTTATTGGTTACTGGAAGTGAAAATTGACGACAGATTTTGACACAGTGCTAAGCATTGGATGTCCTAGTCGCTGGTGCCAAAGAGGAAGTGTATAGGTCACCATAGCTTCAGGTTTTATTGAGTGCTGAATCAAATCTACCCCTTCAAACATATAAAGGTCATTCTTGTTAAACCCTCTCAACAGCATTATCCCCGTGCGCTTGTCCTTTACAACAAAGAAACCAGCATGAAACTCAAAATAAACATTATTGTCTCTACAGAATTGTGAGACAGACAACAAGTTTGTCTTGATTTTAGGAACATGATAAATATGATTCAATGCAAAAGTTCGAGAATTAAGCGTAAAATATGCATTACCAACATTGGAGATTTCCAGTGCATTACCATTGCCTACATGAACCTGCTCAGTGCCATTGTATTCATGAGGAATGGACAGATTTCTCATATCAGAAGTGAGATGGTGAGTTGCACCAGAGTCTGTCACCCACTGATTCCCAAACTGGTCTCCAGGTAAAGCAATATAGGCCTGCGCTGGACGCCGGTTGTTGGTTTGTCGTAGCGAAACCAACATCTGTCACCAAGATGGCCCTTCTTCTTACAGATCTGGCACTCGTCAACGAACTGAGGAGGTCTCTGATTATGCTGCTGACGAGCATTCATATGATTGTTGGAATATTGATATTTTTGTTGGACTTGATTCTTCCGTTGATCACCACTGCTTGTAGAGGGAAAGTTTGTGATAGCTACATTTGCTACTGGAGACTGCAGTGATGACAACTGAGACTCTTGGCGCATGTCATAGGTGTTCAGATGAGAGTAAAAGGTATCTATGGGCATATCCTCAATAGTGCTTAAAGCAGTGACAATAGGATCATAGCTTTGGTTAAGGCCATTACTAATGGCTTGTTTCTTTTCATTTGTTGTTACAACACAACCAGATTCTGCCAATTGAGCAAACAAAGATTTAGCATCATTCAAATAGGTTTTGAAAGTTTTGTTACCTTTTGACATGCTGTGCAGCTGCTTTTTCAGATTCATCTGATGATGAAAAGTTTTTGGGGCATATTCGGATTCTAGTTTATCCCAGACATCCTTAGTAGTTGTTAGGTGAGCTACATTACTTAAAACTTCAGGTGTCAGAGTTGAATTGAGCCATCCAACTATGAGAGAATCCTGATGCTCATAAGCTGTATACGCAGGATTTATATCTTCACTTCCAGGTAACGTCTTTCCAGGAACTTGTTTTGTTCCATCTACAAATCCACTGAGATCATAGCCTTTTAAGATTGGTTTGAACTGTGCCTTCCAGAGGATATGATTTGTTTCTGTGTGTTTTAATGTGACAAGGTGATGAATCTGCACATGTCTTAGGGTATTTGTTGTTTCTGCCATGAATTTTTTTGGTGTTTTGAGCGGAAGATGGCTTGGATCAGGCTGATACCAAGTTAGAAAAGAGTTTTTGGTGAATACTTCCACACAAACTATGTGCAAAGAGTGGTTCAATTTATATTAAACACTTTCAAATAATCTGTTACAGATTTGGTAAAAGAATCAAAGACTGAGTATGCCAAAAATGTAGGCTTTAGAATCTGACACAAAACTAGGTCAAGAGACTTAGTGTGCAGTCTTTCTAGCAGAGTCTTCAGGAGTTGGCTTAACAGGCAGAATTCAACAATGCTGTAGTACGCGCACGAGCATCCAAGACGAAAGCTTAACCGATGGAAAGAAAGACGATAGCTATGAGGAGGAGGGGTACTACGACACAATTAGTTTTTGGTACCATAGGAATCATAGTAATAACAAGTGTACAAATCAGACAAAAAACAGCCAAGTAAGATGTGTAGATCAGAAATATCTGGGGTAAGGCATGTAAAAGGGTGATTGCTAGACGTTTTAGGACACGAGGAATAACAGAGAGAATAGAAATGTCAGACAAGGGTTTGGATGCGTGAATACATGTTATGGCGAAGGTCATAGCGGAGGTTGACAAAAGATAGAAGGTGGAGAAGAGAATAAGGTAGAAGCAGCCATGGATAGAGTGGCTAACGAGTTTCTGATGAACAAGCTTCTGATCAGAAAGTAAGTATTCAGGTGATGATTTGTAATACAGATCCCAAGTAAAGAGAGAAAGTACGAATCGAGTATTAGCTTCATACAAGAGTTGGAACAATGAGAGAGGGAGAATGAAAATTAAGAACATCAAGAAGAATTTTGATGGAGATGCTTTCACCATGATTTTAGACGCATCTTTGATAGATCTAGCTCTCACTAATTCTTTGATACTATTTTGTGCATTCAAGAACTCAGGATCTCCAAACAACTCCACTGATGTTATCTAACTTGCACTGGCGAGTGCTAATTAATTAGCGATGCGTTCCTGATTGTGGTAGATAGAAAGAGCAGTGAGTGACTACCTAGTCTTCTTCTCAAGAACCTTAAAGTTGAGTTCCAAATCTGTAGTTAAGCTCCTCCACCACTACAGAACAAGTTGTGAAGCTCTCAGGTCAAAATTTTGCATTTTTTTGCAACAATAATGCACCACAATTTATGTCTATATATATGCTAGGAGCACCTACCACCACTACTACTACTAAGTTTACAGGTAAAGACATTCTATATTTATTCCTTCAAAACTACTTTCTGAGTAAATTTTAGCTGAATTAGGAAAAACAGCTGAATTAGGAAAAACACCACTTGCTCTCTTTACTTCTTGGTTGCAACGTGGCATGTTTTTGACAGTTCGTCCTATTGATCCTACAGTGAAACCTAAAGCTTGTTTGTAATTCAGTGTAACAAGAAGAAAATAATGTAATTAATACACAATGTATCTGATTCCTGCCAGGTCTACTTCCGTCTGAAATTGACTGGGTCTCCAGCGTTGAAAGAATCTGCGACATAGACATACCCCCTGCAGATACAATAATCTCCGGAAAAAATCCACATAAAAGACATGTCATATACGGATGATGTGCAGTGACGATTACATTGACTAAGCTTTAAGGCGAACCAAGCCTTGTGATGTGTACATCTCAGATAAAAGACATGACAAAAACAATATTCTAAGATGCTTGAAGCAGCATGTCAACAACAAAAAAAAGTGTCTGATTCGCTATCCAGCCCATGAAAATTAAACCCATCCCAACTTCCCATTGAACCCATGAAAAGTCCCTTTTGATGTCAATGGTTTATCTAACTTCCACTTGCAGGTGCAGTCTGCATTTCTTTAATTATGGAATGTACATAGTAAGTAAAAATGTGACAAACAAGCATTACTAAGAAACTCAATCCTAAGAGTTATGTTCTTACAAAATATAGCCATATGAAATTTTCAGAAATCACATACTCCTACTATTTAGCAACCAAGAAAAGTTATATGCCAAAAAAAAAGTAGCTTAATCTTGTACCGGAATCGAACATAATAACCATTAAATCAAAAGATATACAGTAATTAAAGATTAATCTCTAGATTCAATTACGACATCCAACAAAGAGAGCCCTAAACGACACAATAAAATCCTAACAGTACCAGATTTCAGATGCAAAAATTCAGGCTCAGGGGTTTTAGGATGTGGAACATTAAAAAGAAGCTAGCGTATGTTCGACAAAAACTTATCAGCTGCACTGTACATGTTACACTTAATTCCATTTACGAGTTACTACAGTAAATTCCATTAGAATACAGGAAGGAGTTATCAAAATATCAAAGGAATCACTGTTGGCTTGGGTGTGATAAAAATTGGTCGTAACTCGTGATCTTTGGTTTTAGTTGGAATAGGACAACCATGTAGAACTTTATGTGTTAGAGTTGTAATGTTGTAGGCAAGACAGCAACCACAGTCAACAATATTTTCCAAGTTGGAACCCAACATGGACTCATTCAATTGGATTAAATAAGCCAAGAGATTTAACTACTTTTGATGTATAATTTACTAATTGGATTTTCTAAGCTTGGTCTATGGATGTCAGAAGTATTATTTAGCTTAACAAGGCCATAAAGCTAATTAAGAATTTCATTTTTGGATTATTCAGGAACTCACCATGACTTTCTTCTGATGGTTCTCAACATCCCAATTTCCTTTGTTACTTTCCGATAGCCAGCCAAGAAAAACCACAGAACCATTAATTTCGTAGAGTATTTTGGAGAAGTGATGTTAGTTCAGTTGGAGGCAGTGGAGAATGTGGGATGGTGAACTTGGTTGTGGTGCAGGCAATGAAGAAGATGATGATGGTGTTTTAGGGTTCATCTAGTTTCTTTTTTGTGTAGACTGTTGGATTATTAGATTAGGATACAGATCTACTATTTAAGATATAATATTTTATATGAGACACACGTGAACTGCACGTGGTTATTTAACTGGGCAGTAACATCAGAGTTAACAGAAAGGGGGTTTTATCAATTATCAATTTATAAAGGAGAATGCAAATTAGTTATTTATTTTGAGGAGAAAACTCAAAATCTCCCCTTTTTTTTTTCTTTTTTTTTTTTGGGTGAATAAGACATTATATTAAAAAAATAAATCTCCAAGAGGATACTTTCCTCATATCACATTTATCTACCGCAAGCTTTTGATGGATACAATTAGAAAAATCACTAGACACGAGTACCATGGAAAGAAAGAAATCTATGCACCAGCTATGATTTACTCCTGATCTCTGCAGCTGCAAATTTAACTTAAGCTGAAATAGTTAATCTTGAAAAGCCCATTGATTTTCCCTACGAATCCATTCTTCTTCATCAGGGGTCAATTGGTTTTTAACAGGGAACATCTCGATGATCTCATCTGGTGTCTTACCTTTAATCCAGTCCGCCACTTTCTGTACTGTCAAGTACGACAAGCCCTTTATTTCGAGAACTTTGGCAGCCTGGATCATGTCAAACAATATAGGGGGCAATATATTTTGGTTTGCGTTATCAAGATTCACAAACTGTGCATCCCAAATCTTTTTATCTTCATCGCTAGTCTCAACCTCAGCGTGTTTGTTGAGGTATTCGATTACCTTTGCCAAGACATTGGCGGTGATGGTAGTCGTCACAGGGATATTCTCATCACTTGGGTTATCAGCGATCATGTGCTCAAGGGTTTTAGATTGCAAAGCAGTGGCCTCCTCGATAACAAACATCTGTTCGTCACAACTCTTCAAAGTAATCGTCTTCGCCGACATGGTGATGATCGGAAATTTGTTTGTAACTCGTACCTTCTCGATGAATGGGGAATTGGTGGTGAATTGCAGAAGAAGACCTAAAGGTCTGTATTTATACCGGTATCTACTTCTATTTGCTGGATTTCTTTTTCCGATCGGGATTCTATACTTGAGTTGGATTCGGGTTCGGTAAATAAATAAAGTATGACAAATAGCAGAGGCCCTGGGCTCGCATCCTACAACAAAGGTGATCTGGACCGTCCAATTTTTATTTTGATTTATTGTTGAAACGGTTCAATGTGAATATATTGAAATGCTTAATGATTTCTGAGATAATCTTTCTCAATGAAATTTGAATCCCAAACATAAATCTGAGAATCAAACAAACAATCGGTTCAATTTGATTCAACTTGAAAACCTAAATCGTTTTCATCAGTACCTTCGTTGACGATTAATCAATCCAGGGGAAAACTAGATGAGATTCAAATTAAATTATTGAAGAGCTCATCCTTGAAAGCGACTGGAAACGTAAGTGTAATCTATTCTTATCATTTGAATTTGATCGCAGCTGTTAAATTATCGATTCAGAATCGATTTCAGAAAAAAAATTACGATTTGAATTCAATTCTAGTTTCTCATTCAATCTATGAGTTTAGATACATATCGTTGTTTGGGAAAATGTTGCTTATGTTTGTTTTTTTTTAATCAGATTTTATTAGTAAATTTTCTTCTGTTCACCATCCTCAAAAACCATCGCTCCTTTATTGGAGAATTCAAAGATAGAAAGAGAGTTATATGTCAGTGTGATCACTGTAGAGCTCATTGAATTACTGAAAATGTTTTACATGTTATTTTTATTTTGGTTTATTGTTGAAACGGTTCAATGTGAATATATTGAAATGCTTAATGATTTCTGAGATAATCCGTTGATTAGAACATAACTCAAAATGCATTAAACTGCTTAGTGAATTTTCGTCATTATTGAATAGGATCATTGTGTTACATTGTGCTTAACGAATTCTGAGATGATATATTGATCAGAGAAGAACTCATAATACATTTGCTGGCCCATAGTTCATGATTCCTATTTAGGCATTAAGGAGGGAACTCGAAACACTGAGCACCATCAATTTGTAATTTGTGTAACCTTTCATTTCTCCAGTCTCTCCCCTTTCTGGTTTAATAGAATATGTACTATTAGAAATGCTGCGTATAAAGGTTTGTCACAAGCTTTACTAATCATCTTAAATAATGTTTTCCTGTCAGAGGGTGACCGACATGGCATCCTTTGCGGAAGATGTGCATCTTTTGGCAAGGTAATATCTCATTTTTTTAATGTTGTTACTTAATATAGGTTTGATTGCTTATATGGTCCTTGATATCTTTTGGTATGTTAATTTATTTTGCAGTGCAAGCATAGACGGAAGGGTTTTTGTATGGGAGATTAAGGACGGCACTAATGAAAAACATAAGCCACGAATAACATGGGAAATGGTCACCCTCCATCCAGATAATGGGCGAGGGGAATTAGTTCATCCATGAGTTTGCTGGCACTCCCATAAACAAGTAATGTCATGCCTTTAGAACCTAATTATGTATTCCTGAAACTGCAATGGTGTTTCAAAATCTTCTTTTCAGGATTTGGGATCTTTTAACAAAATGCTCTACTGCTTACTTTAGCTAGGAAGTTTTGAGTATTTGCCTTTGATTTAGTATAAATAATACTAGTGATCGATAGTTCTACGTTGCCTTATAGCAGGAGTGCATGTCTTGTATCAAAGTTGTTTGGTTGAATGCTTAATGAGGTAAGTCATGTTGTCTTACATATATGAATTATTCAATTTCTTAGAAAATCATCTAGCTGAAATTTTCTTTTCTTTTACTTATTGAACTTTGGTAATGAACCAGTAAAGAGCTGACGTTTGCGCTATTTCCCATCCTAGAAAATCAACTCATTTTAATTACTGGATAATGTATATAGTCTTGGGACCTCTATCATGGTTATTGTGTGCATAATTTTGGATCCAAAACTAATTGGAGAAATTAGACACATACTGTCAGGGGCTATATATTAGGTTCATTTCCAAGTAATTTTTTTCAATGGTGAAGTATTTGCACTTACCGGTCATGAGCATATATATATATAGTAAAAAAAAAATCTGGGACAAATAGGGATAGTCAGTAGTTAGTCGAAATGCATCAGGTGAAGAGGTCGTTACAGAAGCAAAAGTGGTAGTTAATGCTGCTGGACCATTATTTGATTCGGTAAGGAAAATGGTCGACAAAGATGCACCAACTAATGAATAATAGAATATGTCTGCTATTATCTAATTGGTTAGCTGTTCTAGATGTCCTTGGGTGTTGAGGAGTGGACACGCCCTGTGTCATCTTTTGTTTCTCAATTTCTTAGCTTGATTTTGATTCTATTAAAAGATTTATAGGTATGTGACGTTTAGGTAGCCTATGTAACTAAAATATTTCAATATATCCTAGCTGTCCGTCAAACTGCATCAGGTGAAGATTTTGTTACATACGCAAAAGTGGTAGTTAATGCTGCTGGACCATTATGTGATTCGGTAAGGAAAATGGTCGACAAAGATGCACCAACTATGATCTGTCCCAGCAGTGGTGTACATATTGGTGCACCTATACGCAATGCAAGTGTACATATTGGTGCACCTGTACGCAGTGCAAGTGTACATATTGGTGCACCTGTACGTAATCCAAGTTTACATTTTTACATCTTAGTTCGGTAAGATAATATTACTTTGTTGGTTCGTAGTCCATTTGATTTAGTTGAGTTTGAGTTATGCAGGTCAATTGTTAGATGCATGAGTATATGCAGGTCAAATTGTTACATTGTTTTTCTAGGGTCTTCATTTTGTACTGATTAATCTGGTTTATCTGTGTTTGTAATTTAGGAGTCTTAATTTGTTTTTAAGGATATAATTGTGAAGCTGTGTCGTGGGCAGGAATTGAGATTGAGGGTGATAAGCACGTTGGTGCTACATTTTATACCCATATTTATATTTGTTAGGACTTGATATTTTGGCTAACAACACTATTTTAGTGCTTTTGTAGAAAGTACAGGTGAATTGGATCATCCCAAGATAAAGATCTAAAAGAGCATTTGCGACTAAATCTACCAAAAAGGCCGTTCAGAGCACTACTTAACAATTTGCGTTAGCACTACTTTATCCACTCACGACCAGGGATGGACAAATGATCTTTGTCTTGTTCAAGCACGTCAATATTACTTCAAGCTAGCACGTCAATTCTACTATGGACAATATGTTAATGGTATAACAAGGTTTGATGGACGTGGTGTTGTTAGGTCAACTGAGTGGTGGCCAACAGACGTCATTTGTTACATATACAGCTAGAATTCGTAAATCGGTGGGACTGAGCACATGCAGTAGATCCCATGTTTCTAATGAAAATAAATATATATCTCTTTTAGTATGGAAGTCCACACGGCAGACTATCATTGGTGGCTTTGTAGTTTCATGACACATGGTGTATTTTTATTGGGGAAGACATAATTGGTGACAGAGGAGGATCTCGCTGTTATTTTGGGTAGTGGGAGAAATTCATTTTCCGTAGGCCTGGGGTGTTGAGTTTAGGGAGGCCGGCGGACGGAAGAGCTGTAGGGTTTTCTGTTAGTGACAGAGACGGAGAGAAGATTGGCGGCCGCTGAGGCAAGCATAAAAACAAGAGACGACGAAGACAACTTGGGTTTGATCGTTTATTTCTTTTGTTATCATTTCATGGGTTTAAGAAACCCTTAACCATGTCTTGCTAGAATTTTATGTAACTAGGGTTTATGATGGAAACTACTTGGGGTATTAGGATATTTGATTTGAATAATTGAGCAAAGACCATTATGATTTGAATAGATTGATTTTCGAGTATTGTTTATTGATTTATTGAAAAATGAGTTGTTGCTCCACCGGTTTAGTAATAACCTTTGTGCGTAATTGGATAATTTTACAAATAGTTATGGTGTCGTTACTTGATAGTTCATGCTTGGGTTGAATCCTTTGATGGGTCATACTTAGAAGAGACAGATACAATTTGTGAATCAATAATTTAGTTTCGTATAATTTTCTCGCTAACACAATTTGATGGTGCTTGCTTGGGTTTAGTATTTTATGTGCCATGCTTAGGATGTCCCAGTGATATTTGCGATTTTAATACATATAATAGGTGGAGTCGATAGAACGAACAATAAATATATATTTTCAATCATGTTTCATTTCAGTAATTAAATAGAGATAGTAGTGGATACTGTGAAACCCTGGTTACCGACTTTTCATTTGGATTTACTCTATTAGTGTAGTTTAATTTTATTATTTCATTCTTAATCCTAAAAATCCCAAAAGTATTGTTGTCGATTAGAGATATTAGTTATCGGTTTCCACCGCTCCCTGTGGGTTCGACCCTTACTTGCATCTGTCTACTAGTTAGGCACCGTGAGATTGCGGTTTATTTACATATAGGGTTTTCCGAAATCCCATCAATTTTTGGGCCCGCTGCCGGGGAGCGGCTGTGGAATATTGTAATTAGTATTTTTGATTTTGTTAATAGTTAGGTGTTTATTTATTTTATTTTTTTGTACAGTATTTTTTATTTTATTTTTTTAGGATTTCATTTTCCTTTTAACTTGTTTTGTGCTTCAGAATTTTATTTCAGGAGCCTTTTTGAGAACGATGAGTGCTTTGCGCGAGACGTCGTCTATGACACTTGGGGAATACATGTATGGGTCACGGTATAAGGAAGTTCTTGCTTATAATCGTCTCAGGTATGGAACTTAGAATCCACTTAATTTCGCTATGGGTGGTTATTCAGATGAGTATCAACCCCAATACCATGAGGGTGAAAAGGAACTTGATACTAGAAGTGATTTTAGGAATTATGATACCGATATAATATCTGAATATATTATATCTTATACAACTCATGATATAACTGATTATTTGTCTATTCAAAAGGACGAGAGTTGTGTTAGAGATGCCATTTATTCAAATAATGATGATTTAGAAGAACATATTTATATAGAAGATACTATTGTTGAGTCTGATGACTTAGAGACAGTAGACGTGCATAATGAGATATTTTCTAATCATTCAAATAATGAGTTTCCTGTGAGTCACTTAGTGGAAGATAGTGATGAGGCGATTATTCATGATAATGTTGCTCCATTTGCCATCTTGTTTTTCTGATCCATCTAGTGATTTTCTGAATGCTGATGTGAATGTTGAACATAATGATATTGGTCAGATAAGTTGTGTCAATGATTTTGAGCCTTTATCTGTTTGTTTAGTCCACTTTTCTGATTCCGATGACCATATGATTATTGATATTATCAATGCATTGCGACCTCTAATAGATAATCAAGCTAACTCAACAACAGAAGTTATTTCCGCGGACTTAGAACCGGATTTAGGAGTTGCTGATTTTGATAAACTTGAACCATTAGATACAAGTTTAAACCATTATGTTGAGTTTGATAACCCGGTACCTTTTTGCATTGTCAATACATTGCTTCCTATGATTTCGAGTGATGAAAATGCGTCGACCGAATGTATTTCAGCTGATTTAGAACCTGATATAGAGTGTGCTTCCCCAATAGAAAATAAGATATGTTCTATGTTTGTTGTCCATGTGAGTGATTTATTTATCTCGACTAAGGACTGTTTTCTATTGGGAATGGATTTACACATCTTTTTGGAGGTTTATGGTGTTTGCAGGTTCATATTCGCAGCTGACCTGAGTTGTTGGATTGATCCCCAATTTTTCAGACTTTATATATATGCCTTGCAGATTACATTAGTGTATCAACACCTTGTTGAGATTCTTTGCTGGCAAAAGTAGGGAAACAAATACCTTTCGCTTCATGGGAGTCAACCCATCAGATTTGTTCCCTTCACTCTATCTTTTATTTTTATTTGCCTTTTAGGATTTTCCTCCTTAACTTCTACGTTGGATGACTCAATTACATTGAGGACAATGTAATGTTTAAGTGCCGGGGAGTGATTAAGGTTTTCGCTTTCGTTATTTATTAAAAAAATGCATCGAAAAAAATTGCATAAAAAAAATAAAAAAAATGCATCCTATGACCAACTGTTTAGCGGGTCTTTAAAAAGAAAAAATTTATTGCATGATATGATAAGCTGTTTAGCGGGTCTTTCTGTCTAGCTGTTTAGCAGACATCTCTATCCACTGTTTAGTGGATCGGTCTCGCTGTTTAACAGACATCTCTATCCATTGTTTAGTGGATCCGTCTAGCTGTTTAGCAGACATTTCTCGATCTCGTTGTTTAACGGATCCGTCTCGCTGTTTAGCAGACATCTCTTCATATCCAGCTGTTTAGCGGATATTTATCCAGCTGGGGAGCGGATATATTCTCTGTTTTGCTCGAGGATTAGCAAAATATAAGTGTGGGGGTGTTGATAAGCACGCTGGTACTATATTTTATACCCATATTTATATTTGTTAGGACTCGATATTTTGGCTAACAACACTATTTTAGTGCTTTTGTAGAAAGTACAGGTGAATTGGATCATCCCAAGATAAAGAGATAAAAGAGCATTTGCGACTAAATCTACCCAAAAGGCCGTTCAGAGCACTACTTAACAATTTGTGTTACCACTATTTTATCCACTCACGACCAGGGATGGACAAATGATCTTTGTCTTGTTCAAGCACGTCAATTTTACTTCAAGCTAGCACGTCAATTCCACTGTGGGCAGTATGTTAATGGTATAACAAGGTTTGATTGACGTGGTGTTGTTGGGTCAACTGAGTGGTAGACGTGGTTTCTAATAGGTCTCACTTGTATTATTAAGAGGATGTGACAAGGAATGATGGAGGCCAACATACGTCATTTCTTACATATACCTCTAGAATTCGTAAATCGGTGGGACTGAGCACATGCAGGAGATCCCATGTTTCTAAGGGAAATAAATATATATCTCTTTTAGTATGGAAGGCCACACGGCAGACTATCATTGGTGGCTTTGTAGTTTCATGACACATGGTGTATTTCTACTGGGGAAGACATAATTGGTGACATAGGAGGAGCTCGCTGTTATTTTGGGTAGTGGGAGAAATTCATTTTCCGTAGGCCTGGGGAGTTGAGTTTAGGGAGGCCGGCGGACGGAAGAGCTGTAGGGTTCTATGTTAGTGACAGACAGAGACGGAGAGAAGATTGGCGGCCGCTGAGGCAAGCATAAAAACAAGAGACAACGAAGATAACTTGGGTTTGATCGTTTCTTTCTTTTGTTATCATTTCATGGGATTTAAGAAATCCTTAATCATGTCTTGCTAGAATTTTATGTAACTAGGGTCTACAATGGAAACTACTTGGGGTATTAGGATATTTGATTTGAATAATTGAACAAAGACCATTATGATTTGAATAGATTGATTTTCGAGTATTATTTATTGATTTATTGAAAAATGAGTTGTTGCTCCACCGGTTTAGTAATAACCTTTGTGCGTAATTGGATAATTGTACAAATAGTTATGGCCTCGTTACTTGACAGTTCATGCTTGGGTTGAATCCTTTGATGGGTTATACTTAGAAGAGACAGATACAATTTGTGAATCAATAATTTAGTTTCGTATAATTTTCTCGCTAACACAATTGATGGTGTTTGCTTGGGTTTAGTCTTTTCATGTGCCATGCTTAGGGTATCCCAGTGATATTTGCGATTCTAATGCATATAATAGGTGGAGTCGATAGAACGAACAATAAATATATATTTTCAATCATGTTTCATTTCAGTAATTAAATAGAGATAGTAGTGGATACCATGAATCCCTGGTTACTGACTTTTCATTTGGATTTACTCTATTAGTGTAGTTTAATTTTATTATTTCATTCTTAATCCTAAAAATCCCAAAAATATTATTTTCGATTAGAGATATTAGTTATCGGTATTTCCACCGTTCCCTGTGAGTTCGATCCATACTTGCCTCTGTATACTAGTTAGGCACCGTGCGATTGCGATTTATTTACATATAGGGTTTTCTGAAATCCCATTAGAGGACTATAGCTAGAAAATGGATTGGGAAAGATCATGCTTATAGGTCACCCACGACTACTATTACATTCATGTATATATGAACCAGACGTCCACATTAACGAGGATGTGATGGCAACCTTAACTCATGAAGAAAAAAAAAGTTGCCTTGAAATAGCCCCACCAAAGTTTTTGATATTGATCCCAATACCCAACAGGTATTTTATATTTCATAGTTGGAATCTTGTATGAAATATATGCTCTCATGTCTTACCATGCATAATTTTTTTGCTTTTCCTGTCCGTGTACTAGTTTTACTTCTGAATGGTATTCTTAGGGTTAATGGATATATGTTTATGTTTATTTTTTTTTGAATCTTATCTTGTATAACTCTTGATGGTTGATATCCAGTGTGTTCATCTTCTTTTACTTTAGGATCGTGAGTTCTACAAATTAGACAGTTGATTCTTAATGTGTACATAGTTGTACACGTGATTCTTAATGTGTACATAATTGTGCACTTATTGATGTGTACATAATAGTCCAAGAGAAGTGGAAACTATGTGCAATGTGAGACTTAAGCATAACATTGCCAATCCGATTCGTGCAATTTATGTCATGTATGATTTTTTTTTGTGCTCCAACATTATTTGTGCTTTAGTTATTCTTTATTTATGCATTATTTTTTTATTTGTTTTCTTATAATTTTTAGTGTACCTGTTTAAAGAAGATTATTTTATGCACGTGTACTTTTTGGTGCACTAATCAAAAATAGGATTTTTTATACACTTGGACTATGTGTTCAAGTTGGTTTGCACGTAGGAAAAACCACAATATTTGGGTAAATAACTATGGGTACAAACCGGTACAAATGTGAAAAAATGATTCCATAAGTTTATGTTTGGGTAATTAAGAAGGGTGTGGTACACAGTGGAAAAAATGTCTGTATGAGCTTTGTGTGGATAAATAACTAGGGTGTACAAACTGGTAGATAACTAGAGTAGAAATGGAAATAATGACTTCATAAACTTATGCTTGGGTAAATAACTAGAGTAGAAATGATTTGGAGGCATGAAACTCAGGCTTATGTAAATTTTTATTTGTTTCCGGGTGTCCCATGTACTATCACTTTAAGCTTGCATTTCTAATGTGGCTCCAACTTCTATCTTTTGATGTGAGTAAAACCTAGCTCTTGGGTGACTATTTTCCTTTGTTACATTTAGGTTTGTATTAATAAATCTCTATGTTTTGACATCAACATCAGTTATGTTCGTAAACTAACACATTAACATCAACTTCTTTTAAAACTCTTTGTTACTTGTCCTGAAGCTTTTTACTGTTTATCCCTTCAAATTATTATTATTAAATTTTGGATGTTTTAATATGTCCGCATTAACATGAGCTGTAAGTTCTCTTTAACCACCAATGATAGTTGGGAGAGACATGGAAAGATAGGATGAGTTGGGTATATATGTTTTGGATAGATGTGTAGACAATATGTGTACATAGTTGTACACCTATTGATTATTAATGTGTACATAATCGTACACATGTTAATTGTTAATGTGTACATAGTCGGAAACATGCTTCTTACTATACAAGAATCTTTTATTTTAGATTTAATTGTTGTTTTATGTTTACATCTTTAATATGATTTGTGATGTTAACTCATGGGGAGATATGAAAAGACCGGATCATTTTGTAGGCGTGTATATAATTGTACAAGATGATAAAGATGAGTTCCCAACTTATGCTGCTATGCTTGCATCCCAAGATGATGCAACATGGTGCTAGGTATTTGTTCTAGTTGTATACTTTGGTTCCCTCGATGATTCCTACCTTAATATTGGTCCTAACTGATAACATGATTGTGTGCTTTAGGCTTTATTAGTTGAATTTGATAAGTACAACCTTCGTTTAATGACATAATTATACACAAGTAGATAGTTAATGTGTATATAGTTGTACACTTGTTGATTGTTAATATGAATGATTGGTGTTGTGCATGTTCTATAGGGTGTACATATTGGTGCACCTGTGTAAATCTTATGAAAAAGTAGGTTTCCCTTGTTTTACAATGGTGTACATATTGGTGCACCTGTGGGAAGTAATTCTCATGAAAAAATAGGTTTCTATGTGGTTATGAATGATCATCTTTATGCATATTTTGAAGCGGTGTACGTATTAGTGCACCTTTGTCATTCCCATGTAAAAGTAGGTTTGTATGGTTATGAATGATCATTTTTCTGAATGTTTTGCAGGGGTGTACACATTGCTGCACCTGTATAATTCCCATGAAAAAGTGCGTCCGAGTGTGAATATGAATGATTGATTTTATGCATGTTTTGCAGGGGTGTACATATTGGTGCACCAATGTATTTTTAATGGAAAAGTAGATTTGTTTGTGGCTATGAAGTATCGGTTTTAGGAATATTTTACATGGATGAATATATTGATGTACCAATATACTTCTCATGAAAAAGTAGATATGGGTGTGAGTATGATTGATCTGTTGTGCATGTTAGTAATCTCTTTTTCGTTAAAGTGCAATGAATCACTGTACTGGGATTTTCGAAGCCATATTAATTTTATGTAGTAATGCCCACATGGATTGTGTCTTTGACCATAAACCGACTAACTTTTTGTTTTGATCGTTTTCTTGCTTTGTTTTCTTATGTGGATGTTAGTGAAAGGATAATCACTTTCCTTTTAAGCTGCGATTTCTTGTGTTCATTGTTTTGTCCTCGATGCAGGTTATCTGCTAAACTTACCTCTACAAATCTGGATGTTATTCAACTGGAGCTTGGCATGGTTGGTATTTTTCTCAGTCTGTATGGAGTAGGGTGGCAGTCTGGCTATCATGAATTTTGGATTTTTTTGGATCTTTTCAGCGGTGTACATAATTTTACGCACAAATGTAAATTAAAATTTTTAAAAAATGAAAATTATATAGTCATATGGGTACTCTTTTTGTATCTCTCGTAAAATGCTTTCCAAATATATAAAGTTTGTCGATTTTGGACGAGCGGTTCAAAAAATAAATTGTTTTAAATTATTTTTCATATCATTTAAGATTGCTGACATCATCATGAGTCAGGGTGGACTAAATTGCAAATATTTGGACTAGATAGTAAATAATGAGGGTTATTAGTGTACTTTCCATATTTTTGGACTAATTTGTACCTAGTTGACTCGGACTGGACTAAATTGTATCTTTGCATTGATTTTTGGACTAAACCTTATTTTTACCCATAAATATAAGATCACTCAGTTTAGGGAAAGTAATTGACCCGGGGAAAGCAATTGATTTACATTTATCACAACCATTTTCTGTGCTCCCTAGATTATAAGTTACGAGGATCTTGTGACAAGTTGCGTTCTCTTTAGCCGTCCAATACAAGACACCATGACGAATAACCATTTCGGAAAAACCATACTGTACGTTAGGCAGTGGAACTTCAGACGTCTTCCATTTACCAGTGTCAGAGGAAAAGATGTGTAACTGTAAGTTGACCTTATGGTTCTCATAAGGATTAGAAGAATCGATGTAAACCACCTTGTAGTTGGAATGAGTAAGCGAGGCATCACATACCAATTCAGCGTAGTGGAGAAGTTTATGATCATAAATTACTTTGGTTACTTTGCGATCGAGGAGGGAGGGACACCCATTGTTTTATCATGGGATTGCATACATAGTAAAACCTAGTATTCTCCTCTGCTGGATAAGAAACTGGCTTCTCTGCTGAATACAATACTAAACCATTACTGCTTGAACTTAAGAGGTATGCCTTTTGTGTTTCTTGTGTTTTGAATGGATCCGTATCTAAAAGGAATTCAAAGGATAAACCATCGTGATGATTGTATACACACAATTCATCACTCGCCACGTGTCCAAGGAGATACACGTGGAGGATACACGGCTAAAGGAATCAAGATACGATGCCACATACCAACATCCAAGGAACGTCTAATAGTTTTATGTGGTCATCCTTGAACTGATCCAATGACTGAGAACCAGGGAGCATTGAAGGAACGAGCCACCACGAAGTACTGAAGATCACCCAAAGATCTGCTTTATCTCATCTCAAGGCATACCCAAGACCAACGACTAAGATTAGCTCCACTGACGAAGACATGACAGGGGCATCAAACATCTGTCTGACGCGTGCAGACCACCCCAACCACCCGCATTAAATACCTTAGGTATAGGGTACGTGTCAATCGATCTATGGAAGAGAACGAGGTGGTTCATCGTCATCAAGCATAACCGTTGGGGGCATCGGTTAGGAACGGAGACACCAGCGGCATCGGAACAAAGAACGGGAAGATAAGGTTGTAACTGTCCCTGACAGTGGACCCCATGTATCAACTCTATAAATACCCTTCTCCACCAAGAGAGAAGGGGTGGACCAATTCTTAGTAAACATATGAGAGAGAGAAATAGGAAGAGTAAGTATGAATTCCCTTTCCCCTTCTAACTTCGTATTTCAGATAAAGTCATTTGACTATCTTTGTAACTCCAAACTACATAGTGAAACAACAACCCCCGTGGATGTAGGCCTTAGTGATGAACCACGTAAATCACCGTCTCATTTACATTCAACACTTTATATTATGTCTTTATATTTATGCTTCGACTTATTATTTATTCTACCAAGCGATTATCTATTTCATTACCATACGACTAGACAAGGACGAGACCGATGGATCTGAGTCGATGAGTCATCGTCCCTTTGTAACTTTACGCATAATAGTTTCAGTTTTAGAATGAATGATTGGATGCGAACATTGTTTGTGAACACGTTGATGCCATTGTGATTTATGTGTTCACAATCTGGCGCTAGAAACAGGGACTCTGTCCCGGTAAAAGATTTATCTTATCCTGTGACTTTCCGCATTCTTTTTGTTCCAAGCATTGTTTTATGAAAATAACAGCGCTTGAAACTTCCTTAGCAAGCATTATCTTTCCAACAAACAAATATATGGGTAGATCTACTTTCATCTTTATAAGCTCTACGTTTTTTAAGACGATTTCAAATTTTTGACTTTAAAAAGAAAATCTATAGGTGGATCTACTTTCATTTTTACAAGACCCACGTTTTTTAAAATAATTTCAAGTTGTCTTCGAAAATCAGATTTATGGGAAGGTCTACTTTCCTTTTTAAAGGATCTGTATTTTTAAGATAACCCCAAGTTTTTATCTTTAAAAATCAAACTTATAGGTAGTTCATTAGCGAGATCTGCGTTTTCCAACCATCGTCTTTAAAACACGAGAACCCGTTAGTAGTTTTACGCTATTATTATAATGCTAAGTTCGCCAAAATATATGTTTAATATAAGACCCTTTAAAACTATATTTTCAGATCTATCAATAGACCTATATGTTTTAAAACAGTGGATCACATTTCATTAAATTTAAGATCTCTGGATCTTCGTTACAGGATTCCCAAGGGGGGTCGGTTTAGACTAACATATCTAACCCAACACGCGCGGATATCATTTCTTCGATGATAATTTTTTTGTGCGGAAAAAAGAGAGAGGATCGAAGATGGAAAAAATAAAGGATGTAGGAAAAGCCAAAGCATCATCAAAAGACGCGCCAAGGACAACCCCGGTAATGACGCGCAACAAACAAAAAGGCGAAAAGCTAAAGGCAGCAGACAAGAGACAAGATGGAGCTGAGAGCACGATGCCTTTGGATGCCAGCGCAATAGCAGCGGAAGCATTGAAGGCCGCTGCTGCCAAAGGAGGAGCCTCTAAAGCAGTAGTATCCAGAGAAGGAGCCTCCAAAATGACATCAGCCACCCGGCCAAATGAATGGCGTGAAGGGATGGCAGAGTCAGTAATACAACAACCACTCTACGGGATGCCGCTCACCAACGAACAGAATCTGCCACTTCAAGTTAATCAACCTCTTTTGATAGAAAATCAACCCACACAGCAAGCCCCGCAGATTGACCCTCCGGTCCCATTGATACAAATTGTTGGCGAAGATAACACCGTAGTGGCCGTTGGACAAATGCAGGGGGGATACCGAAGCAAGGATCAAATCACTATGTCCTGATGATGGCATAGTTGGAAGAATTAAGGAAGAACCAGAGGGTATACGCGGACGCGGTAGCTCTATTGGCGCAGGAAAACCAACAACTCAAGGATAGGATCTCCCATAGCGCAGAGGTGGAAAATTGACACAACGAGGCTAACTCCATGGAACCGTTACTAAATCAGGAACGAAGGATGGTAGTGGCCAATATGAACAACCGGCATCCGCTAAACCAAAGAGATGCCAGAGGAAATCGAAGATCCGACATTTATTAAAATCCAGAGGACTCATACTACTTCGATAGCGAGATCCCGAGACCAGGACGATCCACCATTCACCAGGAGCACCAGCAAGCAATGGAGAATCTTCGTGCGGAAATGATGGCGGAAATCAAGCAGTTTAAAGCCAAGCAGTGGGGCGGAAGACTGGAGCAAGTGATGAAGGAAGCCAACACTACCCCGCTAACCCAGCGTTTAGCCAAAGCTCTCATCCCCCAGAAATGCTCTGTCCCAACCTTCGAGTGTTACGACGGATCCAGTGATCCCGCTGCCCATCTTCGTTATTACAATCGAATCATGGCCCGGTAGGATTACGACGATGCAATACTTTGCAGATATTTTCCTTCAAGTCTAAAAGGATCCGCGCTGTCCTGGTTCGATAACCCGCCACCGGACTCCATTGATTCATATGACCAGCTCACTGAGAAGTTCTTGGCGACCTACATATACAACAAGATCGTCAACACCGAAATGGACAAGCTCTTCTCACTGGCAATCCGATATAAGGAGACGATCAGGGAATATACTGACAGATGGCACAAGATCTGTCAGGCCTTAAGGAACGTCGATCCAGTGGTCAGTATCAATTGCTACAAATAGGGGATAGACAGGATGAGCCCGATATTCGTCGAGATTCATGGTACCATCCGCACTATCGAATGAGATATTCGAGTAATCATAGAAAAACATGCCAGGCTAGAGGATATTCAGCGTGAAAATCCCAGAGCCCATACTCAAAGACCTCATCGAACCAACTCCGTGGAGCAAGCCAACGGATCCAAAAGGGGCGGTTCTGGCGAACGGCCTAACGAGGATAGGAAAAAACGAAGAGATGATCGTCGACGTGAGGACCAGAAATTCGAAGACCAGGTTTACACGAAGCTAAACTCCAGCTACTCTCGCATCCTATGGGAGATCAAAGGACAGGAAAATCTTGAGTTGCCATGGTCCAAAGGGAAACATCCCCCAAGGTCCGAGAAATCTAAGAAATACTGTGAATACCATTGCTTCAATGACCACCAGACCGAGAAATGCAAAAACCTCAAGATAATGATCCAAAAGATGATCGATGCAGGATATCTCAAGCAGTACATACAAAAAGTGGATACCGAAGATAGGACTAAATGAAGCAAGCAGGTTCAATTGCCTGAAGGAAACCGAACCCTTAACACCATCTCATGCTCCAAAGCCGTAGGGCCTTCGTTAACATCGCAAATAGGGAAAAGGTTAAGAAAGCAATTTGAAGACTACTTTGAACTGTACAAAATCGATGAGTGGAGGTAGACGAACACGAACATTGTATGGACGCACCTATGACTTTCGACGCTGAAGACATCGAAGAGGATATGGAAGATCACAATTATCCTTTGGTTCTCACGTTACTAGTAGCATGATGCAATATCAAGAAGATCCTCATCGACGGAGGGAGATCAGTTAATGTTCTGTTTTATGACACATTCAAACGAATGGAGATTAACGACGAACAACTAATGTCTTCGTACTACACCATCTACGGATTTAACGGGGAACCTACGAAGTCATTAGGAGACATCGTCTTGCAAGTAAACGCAGTCCCATGAAATTGGGCACACGATTCAGCGTGGTAGATGCTCCTTCCCCTTATAATGCCAGTATTGGCCAAAGATGGGTGTACAAGCTCAAAGGAGTGGCGGCGACTTATCACTAATACCTCAGATTTCCAACACCCTAAGGGGTAATGGAAATAACAGGAGATCAAGTCACCACTCGAGAATTCCAGGCTCTACAAAATCAGCTCAACAACGAAGGGACCAAAACAAAGAAGCTGCGAAAGAAAAATTAATTGACCTTTATCTCGAAGAGATTTCCGGAAAAAGTCTGACAAAGGGTAGCATCGTTCTAAACACAGAAGCAAGTACTTCAACAGCTAAAGAAATTGAAGAACCAACCAAATAGAAATTAAAGAATGTCCCTCTCCTAGGGGAACCAAAACCCACGTTCACACCTGTAGAACCTGTGAAGGAGATCAACATAGGGACCAAAGAGAATTCGAAGATGATCAAGATAGGGACCGTAATAGACAAAGAAAGAGAGATGTCCCTAATCACGCTACTCGTGGAGTACGCAGATATCTTTGCATGGAAACTGGGGGACACGCTGGGGATCATAAAGCCATGCACACCACCTTTCAGGCAGAAAGTACGTAAAGTAGCATCAGAGTATCATAAAGCAATAGAGAAGGAACTCCGCAAGCTGTTAGAAGCAGGGTCCATCAAGGAAGTCAAATATCAGACATGGATCTCGGACATGGTCATCGTGCCGAAAAATAATGGAGGAGTAAGGATATGCATCGATTTCACCAACCTCAATAAAGCATGTCCGAAGGATAGTTATCCACTCTCAAGCATCGATCAACTGGTTGAAGCTGTCGAAGGATACGAAGAATTATTATTCATGGATGGATATTCTGGTTACAACCAAGTGGCGCTGGTAGAAGAAGATCAACAACACATAGCATTCTACACCCCGCACGGCCTCTATTGCTACACGAGGATGCCCTTCGGACTTCGAAATGCAGGGGCAACATACCAGAGGATGGTTGATGCTATCTTAAAGCCATGGATCGGTAACACCTTAGAAGTATATGTCGATGATATGCTCGTCAAAAGAAAGCTGCGCAAGGATCACCATCAAGATTTGAGGGATATCTTTGAAGTGATGAGGAAACGCCATATGAAAGTAAACCCAGAAAAATGCACATTCGGTGTCACCTCAGGGAAATTTCTTGGGTATCTAGTAACAAAGAGGGGCATCGAAGTATATCCCGCAAATATCCAGGCTATCTTAGAAATGTCGTCCCCGAAGAACCTAAAAGAAGTCCAAAAGCTCAACGGATCCTTAGCAGCTCTGGGTAGATTTATCGCCAGGTCATCGGATAAATGCAAACATTTTTTCAACATCCTAAAAAAAGGGATCAAGTTTGAATGGACCGCTGAGTGCGAAGAAGATTTTCAAAAGATCAAGGAATACCTGGCCACGATCCCGATCCTACAAAAGCATGATCCCGACGAGGTACTGGCCCTATACATAGCAACAACAGAAGATGCAGTCAGCGCAGTATTGGTTAAAAAAAATACAAAGATAGAGAAACCTATTTACTACGTCAACAAAACCCTCAACGCGACAGAAAGAAACTATACGAAGATCGAGAAACTCATTTTGGCGCTAGTATGGGCTACCCAAAAGCTAAGGACTTACTTTTTGACTCACTATATCCGTGTTCCATGCAAAGCACCATTGGAGGTAGTTCTCAAAAGCGCTGGGAAAGTAGGAAGGATAGCAAAGTGGAACACCCACCTTGATCAGTTCAACATTATCCATGAAATCCAACACTCCCAAAAATCGCAAGTCTTGGCGGACTTCCTAGCAGATCTACCCCTGGACAACGACGAAGAAATGAGGGGCATACCAGAAGTAGATGAAGGCAAAGACCCAGTCGATATTATTGAGCTCTCAAATCAAAGACGATGAGAGGTTTTCGTTGATGGATCGAAGAATAGGAAAGGTGCGGGCATATGCATCGTAATCAGCACCCCAACTGGAGAAAGGATCGTGCATGCGTTGAGGTTGGAATTCAAAGGGCATACCAGTAACATCGTCGAATACAAATCTGTGGTACACGCTCTTCGTTTGATAATAGAAATGAGAATAACCGACGTGCGACTAACAAGAGATTCACAACTGGTCGTACGACAAATAGGGTTAGAATACAATGTCTACTATGAGACTCTTTCAGCATACATGGCTCTGGTCCAGACTCTGGCATCTCAAATACCAACTATAAAATTCCGGCACTTAGGCAGAAAGGAACTCAGGCACGCTGACGCCTTAGCTTATATATCATCCATGGAGAGAGACGAAGGTATCAAGGCAATCAAGATAACTAGAGTATACGAACCCTCAGTCATCCCTCAGGAAGCCTTCGCTGCAAATCGTAAAGACGACGTATGGGAGGATATCGCTGACGATGACGTATGAGAAGACATGGATGACGACTTTCACGAAGATGATATCATGACAAGATCCAACAAAGACAAAGATTTCAAGAACGAAGAAGATTGGAGAACCGAAGTTCACCTTTTTCCTCAAAGAAGGGACGCTGCCTGCGGACTTCAAACAAGCTAGGAAGGTGCAGTCGAAGGCAGGAAGGTATGACCTGCGAGATGGAATCTTATATAAAAAGTATTTCCTTGGACCATTGTTACGCTGCCTGTCAAGAGAAGAAGGACATCGGGTGTTGAAAGACATATACTACGGAGATGCGGGCAACCACAACGGAATGAGATCGTTAGCAGATAAGGCAAAACGCAGGGGTATTACTGGCCAACAATGATACGAGATGCTGCGAGAATGTCAAGGAGATGTGAGGAATGCCAGTGCTTTGCCAAAAGAATCCATGCACCTGCAACAAAGATGAATTCGGTGGATAGTTCATGGCCTTTCTCAAAGTGGGGCATAGATATCGTGGGACCCCTGACCGAAGGATCGGTGAAAAGACGATTCTTGATAGTAGCCACATATTATTTTAGTAAATGAGTAGAAGCCAAGGCCCTAGCAATAATCCGCGACTTGGATGTTTTCACGTTCATTTTCCAAAACATTATTTGCAGGTTCGGCATCCCAGCGGAGATTGTCTCCGACAACGGCAAGCAGCTGCAAGGGAAGAACATCGACATGCTCTTTGATACCTTCAAGATCAGAAAGAAAAAATCGACCCCCATATATCCTCAAAGCAATGGCCAAGCGGAAGCCACGAACAAGACCCTTGCCCTCATACTCAAAAATCAGTTGTACGAACACAAGGGACGATGGTGTGAGCAATTACACAATGTGTTATGGGCATACCTAACAACCCGAAGGTCGGCCACAAGAGAATCACCGTTCCTCCTCACCTATGGAGCCGAAGCAGTCATCCCAACAGAGATCATCATGCCAACCACGAAGACCGAAGCATGGGAGAAGAACCTCACATCGGATATGAAGCTGGAAAGGCTCGATGATCTCGAAGAAAGAAAGGAAACGGCGCTGCAAAAGATGGAGAATTACCAACGAAGACTGGCGAGGGAGTACAATAAAGGGTTAAGCTTAGAAACTTTGTAGAAGGACAGTATGTGCTGAGAACCATACCCCAATACCAGCAAGAAAATAAATGGGGTAAACTGGAACCAACATGGGAGGGACCTTTTGTCATACATGATATTGCAGGGAATGGATCATACTACCTGCGTAACTTAAAAGAACAAGTCCTCAGACACCCGTGGAATGTGAAGTATCTCAAGCCTTACCATCCATAAAAAGCAACGTGGTTCTGCACCTGCGTGAAGAGCACTAGAGGAAGAAGACGACATACCCGCTTGATATGTTGCTATCTCTGGACGAGGAATAGCAAACCTCAACTCATCATCGAACAAACTTTTTGCAATATTCCCATTGGGGAAAGTAACTATTTACAATCAATAAAGGCAGCGTATCAGCGGAATGAATTCCTGTAAATATATTAATAACGCATTACATACCCGGGAAAGCATCAATCCAACAAGATTTTTACAAAGTCTCTATTAGGGAAAGTAACTATTTACAATCTCTCGGGACTCCCCTATCAGTGTCTATGAGTGTAGGACCATGGGGAAGGCTTCCAGCAGAAAGAGATACCCAACCAACTAATAAGGAAGCGTATCATTGGAATGAATGCATGTAAATATTTTAATAACTCATTACATACCCGGGAACGCTGCATCAACCCCCACCGTCTGGTAATCCCCTGGCCAAGGATTAGCCAACGGGGTGACAGGTCCAAAGTCAGTAACGAAGGTGCACATCCTCGTTATTGCATCCAAACACTTTCTACTACATAATTCATTCATTCTGATTGACTATATTTGTGTACTGTCTAAAAAAGTAATTGAATTAACCATACAGAAAAATCAGAAGTGTACATACTCAAATAAACGATGATCTATTCCATGAAAGTTAAATACAAGTTCGGGAACTCAAGCAAAAAACACAAAATACAGCAAAAATTTGCTCGAAGCCAAGTAATCAACGAAGATCAACGACCTGCGACTGAGACCCTACTTCCCCATGAAGACCCAGCGTTATCAGCGGGATATTTCTGCTGAGGTTAAGGAACACTCCCACCCGACGAAGGACCAGAAGAATAAGCTAAGGGCTCGGGCATTGGGCGACGAAGATACTCCTTGACAATACCATAATCTTTCTTATGACCTTGCTCAATTTTATACAAAGTCTTGTTGATCTCCTCGGCAAGCTGGCAGCGGGCTTTATAAGTAATCACGGTGGTCTTCAACTCAGATTGTGATAGCGCAGATGTCAGACGAGTCACCTCCTCAGCCGCCTCCTTCGCCGCCTCATCCCAAGACTTAGCCAACACTTCGTAATAGTTGGTCTGACCTTGCTGCTGCACTAGGGCAGATTGAGCCTTTTCAAGCCTTTCATTTACAAGGTCAAGCTGTCTCTCGAGCTATGAAAAAAAGACAAAAATAGGTTAGAAAACAAGAATCGCATAACTGTTCACGGCCAAATAAATGTATACCTTTGACTCTAGCCGAAGCTATCTCATATTCATTAACTACAGCGTCCCGAGCATCATCAAAAAAATCGTACTCTTCTGAAATTTTCTTATAATCCAACCAAAGATTCGTAAGAGCGAACTGACACTCATCAAACTCTACCTACTTCATGGAGTCCAAATGGCGAAGGTGGTTGACTTCGTTATTCATCTCTTATATGCCCTTAGTAAGCCTGTACATGTTAACTTAGAGACCTTTTTCAGAACCCGCTAAACGAGCAACATCAGCCCGAGAAGCAGTTAAAGCATTACTAAGGGCATGAGCCTCAGGTCTGGCGTCGTCTCTCTCTCGAACAAGCCATTGTATATAATCCTTCACTTCAGGATCAGGGGACGAACGATCTTGACGTAATTCTTATTCCAAGTGTGTCACCTTAGCCTCCAAGCTAGTATCATTTTCATGAGCAACACGGAGGTTCTCTGGTGTCACCCGCTGAAGATAGGGCGGGGAGACTCAGACAACACACTAAGAATACGGAAGGGAGAGATGAATAGGAGAGTAGGAAAAGAAAACAAACCTTTAGAAGACGAAGCATATTTTTGGGCCTTCTCCAACTCACTACGAACCGATGCAAGCTCAACACGAAGCTTCTCCTCTTAGGCTCCGAGATGCTCCTTCCCCTTCATACGGTTCTTCAAATCCAATATCTCCTTGTCCCTAGCAGCAATAAGCACTACAACAACGTTCAACTCTTTTTCCCTATGACGAAGCTTCGCCTCAAGCTTGAGGGCCTTCGCCTTGAAGAATTGGTACAGAGTGTTGTTGCAATGTTCAATTCTCATTATCTACGATAATCATGAAAAAATTATAACTATTAATACAAAAGTATGTCAGCAATAAAAGAAGGAACCTACGGTAACTTACTTCAATAATACGCTGTTGGGGATAACCATACTGGTACCCATCAGCGATAACCATCATTTCAGCAACAGAAGAAGGGGGATCGACCATTAAGCTAGTAGAAGTAGCTCCCAATTCCTTCTCCCAACTTTAGACAACGTCATCAGGAGACGACAGCTACATCCTTTGGCGAGTAAAGGCATCAGAATCTTTCTCACCGGGTATCACTGGGGCAGGGTTCGGCACAAACATCAGATTTTTCTTCACCAGCCAATCCAGTGTGGCATCATCACCATCCTGTATCAGGGCTCTATCAAAACCCTCCGAAGATGGACCAGCGAAAGTTCCAATATCAGCCGCGTCCCCTAGACCAGTGGAACACTTCTTGGCCCTGGCCTCCTCGTTAACACAAGTCTCATCGCGCTCACCACCCAAATTTCCCTCTTGACCATTTCCTTTTTCGCCATCGGTCCCAGCAGCCTCTTCATCACCAGTTCCAGCTGACTTTTATCCACCAGCCTCGGTTCCTACCCCACCAACAGTTTTCTCACCTTCATCCCCAAGAACATCCCAGTCAGCATTCGGCGAAAGCAAAGAAAACTCCTCAGCTAGTCCCATGGCAGTGTTAATATCCATCGGACCCCCAGCGAAATGAATCTTACCAAAATAAAATTCTGGGGCAGGATTTGTTGGTTGAGGCTTAGCATCCCCATTCCCATGGTCTTGCACCGATCCAATAGGGGGATCGTTTATCGGAATGTCAGGCGTAACTCTCTCTTCGTGGGTACCACCGTCGTTGCTTGCATCATTCTCATGATTAGGAGGGGAAGTCTCTATTCGTTCCTCGTCATCGGTAACCTCCTCTTTTTCCTCAACATTTTCATCATTCACGGGGTTGTTAACCTCATCCTGAAAGTCTGCCTCTTCCGCAGGGTCAGTAGAAGACTGAACCGCGCCAATCTTCTTTTTCTTCTTTGCCTAAGGATATAACACATCAAAACGACGACAATTTACCTTAAACTAAGAAGAAAAGAGGCAACATAAGGGACCATACCTTAGCAGCGGCATTACCCTTCGGAGGAAGGACAACATCGGAGCTTTCATCTTTGTCAGCAGCGTCAATGGCATATTCGAAAATCATGCCATCGAAGTTCAACCGACAGGGGAAAAAGTCACCATAGAGAGCGCTATTACGAGGTTGACTATCAGCGGTAGGACGCCAGCCCCGCGGACCAGGTACCCAGCCATAAGCCCAAGGACCGACAACTTCAATAACGGTGGCATGCCACTCATAGTCATGATCACGTTTGAGCTTTTCACGATTATGAAAGAGTTTCTGCTGAGAAGTTCCTTCGGTACCAGGAACGTAGCGAAGCTTTGAATCACTCACCTCACTTAAGAGACGAACTTCACCACGAGAAGCAGGAACTGAACGAAGACCTACACTTCAAGGCTTGTGGTTCTTACTGTTGACATAATCCCCAAAGGAGGCATTAAAGTTTGTAGGAGTATACAAGTCTCTCTCGGCGGTATCGGGAGTACATCAGATCATCGTCGTTTCACCATGACTACGAAGATAACGCTCCCTCAAGGTCCGAAGATAGTTCCCACTTAGCTGCACCACTGAACGACAATGAGTATTGTGGGTGGAACCTTTGCGATCAGCCAGAACGTCGTAGTAAAAAGAATCACCCGACTTATACAAGGGAAGCATCAGACCCGCCTCGAAGGCTCCTATAGTAGTCAGCAAATGAAACTCATCGTACTTATAGTTCACAATCATATCATAGGAAAGATCGTCATCTGGCGCAAAGAACTTGATATCAACAAATTCAAGGCCATGCTTATTTTTGAACACTTCGAGGTCCACATGCTTGAAAGTGACCTTCTTCTTCCCCACTGAAATACTTCGTACCATTGGAGAAATGTTAGAGTCATCGGTCTCGTTCAACAATGGATTCTTCGCTTTTGGAGGACTTAGATCAGAGCTTTTTCTTTTGAATGGTGGGTTCCTAAGAGGGTTCGCCGGGAGCATCGTGGATTTTGAAAAAAACCTCTTCACCAGAGGAATGGATTACGAAGCTCTAGGTCTCGACTGCATCAACGCCTGAGGCGGCATGGATTGAAGAGGACGAACATTTACTGGCTCAACACGCTGAGGAGAAGGTTGTTGCATACCCTTCGGATCAACAAGCTGGGGAGAAGGTTGCTGAACACCCTTTGGATCAACATGCTGGGCAGAAGGTTGTGGCACACCCTTTGGATCAGCATGCAGATAAGAGGGGTTAGCCACTAGACGGTTAACCGCATACCGAGACCCCTTCAGTGGATCTCATTTCTTCGTAATAAAAACCTTCGGACCCGAAGATGATGAAACTTTCTGGGATCGCGTATATGGCTGCGTAGACCTTGGCGGACCACCTTTTGGAGGATATATATCATGACTTATATGTGGGGATCTGTAGGGGCTTGACGGTGGAGTTTGATGGGGAACCCGATGACGATCAGCCAAATCTACGAAGGGGCACAAAAACAAAATAAAGGTTAAAACAGATAAGGAAATATATCAAAAGATTAGGGTTTGGAAACTTTTACAAGCTCATCAGGAATATCACTCAGAAATTTTCTAAACCGCAAAACAAAAAACCCCGAATTATTTATGGACATGGAAAACGAGGTAAAATCACCAAAAGGGAGTCCCTATGTTTCATGATAAAGAACAGGGGCAACTATTTATACTTTGGTATATTTGTTCTTCATCACGAAACCAAGAACACAGCAGTAGAAGATTAACAATCAATCAAAATCAAAGTAAAGACAATCTCATACCTCAATCAGGAACGTCTCGATGAAAACGCAAATGATCCGTGAACACCAAGCGAACAGTAACAACCAAAAACTCTAGACTCTGTAAACTAAACTAGCAGGAATTAATGACTGAAGAACAGAGAAGAAGAAGGAGAAAAAAGTTTAGAGAATGAACTGACAAGGGCATGAAGAAGGAATAAAATTTATCTCACCAACACCTTCCCTCCTACTTATAACATCCAAAAAGTTAAAACTGTCCCATGACTCAAGAAGGAGTTAATGCTGATAGTGGTAAACGTGCCCTTACTAGGGAAGTTATTACAGAGAGATGCAGAATTGGAGAAGACGGTTTTCTTCCAATTTTGAATAAACATCCAAATCAGAAGAAATGGGGCAAATTGTATACACACAATTCATCACTCACCACGTGTCCAATGAGATACACGTGGAGGATACACGGCTAAGGGAATCAAGATACGATGCCACATACCAACATCCAAGGAACGTCTAACATTTGTATATGGTCCTTGAACTGATCCAATGGATGAGAACCAGGGAGCACTGAAGGAACGAGCCACCGCGAAGCACTGAAGAGCACCCAAAGATCTGCTTTATCTCATCTCAAGGCAGACCCAAGACCAACGACTAAGATTAGCTCCACTGACGAAGACATGACAGGGGCATCAGACATCTGTCTAACGCGTGCAGACCACCCCAACCACCCGCATTAAATACCTTAGGCATAGGGTACGTGTCAATCGATCTATGAAAGAGAACGAGGTGGTTCATCGTCATCAAGCATAACCGCTGGGGGCATCGGTTAGGAACGAAGACACCAGCGGTATCGGAATAAAAAACGAGAAGATAAGATTGTAAATGTACCTGACAGTGGACCCCATGTATCAACTCTATAAATACCCTTTTTCACCAAGAGAAAAGGGGTGGACCAATTCTTAGTAAACATAGGAGAGAGAGAAACAGGAAGAGTAAGTATGAATTCCCTTTCCCCTTCTAACTTCGTATTTCAGATAAAGTCATTTGACTATCTTTGTAACTCCAAACTACATAGTGAAACAACAACCCCCGTGGATGTAGGCCTTAGTGTTGAACCACGTAAATCACCGTCTCATTTACATTCAGCACTTTATATTATGTCTTTATGTTTATGCTTCGACTTATTATTTATTCTACCATGCGATTATCTATTTCATTACCATATGACTAGACAAGGACGAGCCCGATGGCTCTGAATCGATGAGTCATCGCCCCTTTGTAACTTTACGCATAATAGTTTCAGTTTTAGAATGAATGATTGTATGCGAACATTGTTTGTGAACACGTGGATGCCATCGTGATTTATGTGTTCATAATGATCTATGAATTTTTGGGAATGTTTTAGATAGAGTTGAACCGTTCGTTAGAAGGTTCATACATGAAGATCCATGGGGTACTATTACTAAGAGTACTATCACTCTCACTGTTAAAGATTTTGTTGATGAAAGATGGACCAGATGATAATAGAGAATTGCATAACTTTGATACACACCTGAGTATTAATGTTGGAAGATGGGAGAAGATATCGTATACTGTCATTGGAAAATCAACACCTTTACCCATGCTTGATGATGAACTTGTTGTTGATGAGATACTTGTTCAAGAAGACTAATTACACAAGAAGAACCGCACACAAGAAGAATCGCGAGTCTCCGATAGGATGAATTGGTGATTTAAACCATGGAACAAACTAGATATTTATATACAGAACAGGGATCAGGAAATAAGGAAACTTAAGTTGTTTCCGAAATAAGAAAACTTAAGTTGTTTCCTAAATAAAACTTGCTAGATTGCTAAATATCGGACCTTCCAACCCTGTCTTAAGACTCGGTTTGGTTTTAACCCGGCCAAGTAGGTGACCGATTTAACGGTTGGTTCTACATAACCGCTAGCCAAAGGAAAATTGGTTTCTATATAACAACACATTTTTAGTTCTTTTGTTCTCAAATTCCAGCAAGATCAGATTCTCAAATCATATAAGTTCACATATTGTATGTAAATACACGTGTACTAATTTTAAGAAAATCACAGGCGTTAGCGATTTGAATTAATTGAGAAATAGGTAGATCTAAAATAGATTTAGGCTTTACAATTTTATTTTATTTTTTCTAGGAAATAAGAGTTTCATTCATTAACGAGGGATTACAGTATTTTGGAGAAAGTAAGGGAAGTTGAATTCATCCCATTCTCCTGTAACATTCCCAATGCTACTATGTTTGGCAGCTAAGTCTGCAACACTATTAAGTTCTCTCTTGAGATGTTTAAATCTAAGAGTATGAATATCTTTTAAAAGAAATAGGTAGTCATCTAGAACATAGCAAGAAGTACAACTAGTTTGGCCTTTGTAGTTATTAAGATAAGACATAACATTTTTGGCATCACTAATTAAGACAAGATTCTAAAGGTTATTAGCTTTAATCCATGAAGCAAATTCTAGGATTGCCATGCTCTCAGCACCTTCAGCACTAGAAGCCCTTCCTGAGACTAGTTTGCATCCTTTGAAGTCACCTGTAGTGTTCATAGCCAGAATTCCCACACCAGAATTGTTAGTGTTTTTATCAAAAGAGGCATCACAATATATAAGAAGGCTATCTTGGTGAACATAATTAAGGAAATTATTATCAGGAGCTGAAACTGTAAAGCTAGCATTTGGAATTGAGGCAGAAGCAAGAGAATTAGCAGTTTCCTCAGTGATTCTTAGAGCAATACTAACAGTAAGTCTGAGATTTAAAGACTTGTTATCAAAAACTCTGGAGCATCTGTCTTTCCAGATGCACCAGGCAGTGGTCAAAACAGTAGCAGATTTCTCTTGTAAATTCTTTGCAGTAAGCCATTTTGTAATCCAATCCTTGATGCTGATATCACCATCCAAATCCTGCGAAACAAGTTGACTAACAACAGGTATAATGGACCAAACATTCTTGGAAAAAGTACATTGAAGAATCATATGTTATGGAGTTTCACTAGCTCCAGTGTTACACATTTTGCACCTATCATCATGATTACTGTTAAAACTAGCTAACTTGCTACCCGCGGGAAGAATTTTTTCAACAAACTTCCAAAGGAACAACTGAGTTTTAGGCAATAGATGAGCCTTCCAAAGAGCCTTGTGAGTATCCAAGTTAGGGTTGGGAGGAGAATTATGTGATAATTCATTAGCTAGGAGATTATACACTGATTTGACTATTAGAGCACCATCTTGTTATGTGGACAAATCAGGGTGTCACTGCCAGAAATAGGTATTCTCATCCTACAAATTTTTAGACTATTTTTTCTAGTGAAGGAAGCCTGAACCAAAGCAACATTACAGGTTTTGGTATCATGGTTTATGAAGTCTAAAACTTTGTAATTAGGATTTGGCATACCAAGACACAAAGGCATAAAAAGATTATCAATCCAATTATCAGAAAAAGCAGCAATGTTAGAACCATTTCTGAAATCCCAGAAAGCATGCTCTTTTAAGATATTTAAACCATGACAAATACTGGACCAAACCCAAGACTGACTCCAACGTTTTCTATAATGCAAAGGATGGCAATTTTTCAAATACTTACACCTTAGGATTTTAACCCACAGATCATTGGGAGAGTGGACTGAAAGCCAAGCAGTTTTAGCAAAAATGGCTAAATTCATCTTTTTCAGATTCCTAAAACCTAATCCCCCCTGTAACTTATGAGAACAATTTTTTTCCCATTTCCTGAAATAGTAACCTTTGTGACCATTTTTACCCCACCAGAAGTCCCTCAGGGACTGTTCCATTCTATTAATGATGGAATCTGGTAAAAGAAAAGAGTTCATGTGGTAATTTGAAGAGGACTTTAAAGTATGCTGAACAAGAATGGATCTACCAGCTTGGGCCAGATGTTTGCCTTTCCAGTTGGAAACTCTAGAGTTATGATGAGTACTTAAATGTGACATGCTCTCAGTTCTATTCCTAGTGATAAAGAGAGGAATACCAAGATACTTTTCATTAAGCTCAACTTTCTTAACATTCATAGCTCTAATAAGGGACACACAGTGACCAGGCTGAATATTTTTGATGAAAAAACAGGCAGATTTTTCAAAGTTTATCATTTGACCAGAAATACTACTAAAATCCTTAATCAAAGACATGAGATTGCTAGTTTCAGAGTGAGTTGCTTTGGTAAAAATCAAACATTCATCCGCAAAAAGCAGGTGACTTATACTAGGAGCCTCAATGGTGACTTTAAGACCATGTATAAGATTGTTATGTTCAGCGTGGATCAGATATCTTGAAAATTTATTAGGTCCAATCGTGATATCAAACCGTTATAAACTAACAAGAAACTAAATACACTTGAGTTAACAAGTAAAGCACCAGGGAAGAATAATATATCAAGTACTTCTACTGTCAAAACTTCTGAGCAGCAAAAGGTTAGCAAAATTGTCTCTGTTAAATACAATTTTAGGAAAAATCCTGGAAATACAAAAAACCCCAATCCAATCAATGAAAAACATAAGGGGACTTAGGAGACCAAGGGCCCAAGATAAGTTATGGTCTTTTGTAAAACAATTTAGTCCTGCACTAGTATGGATAGCTGAACCAAAAGTTTTTTGTAATGCTTCATTTTGCAAAAAGTTAAATATGCCATGTATGCAGAGTATGGTGATTCATAATTCTACTTCTTCAAATTCAAAAGGAAACATATGGTTATTTTGGAATAAAAATATTTCAACTCCTCAAGTTATCTCAATTTCAAGTCAAATGATCACAGTAAGTGTGGGGGATGTTCTAGTTTCTCGATTTCATGCACATGTTGGAGTTACACAAATAATTTTTTTTTGGTCTGAGATGGAAATGATTAGTGATCTGCATAAGCCATGGATTGTTCTTGGTGATTTTAATGCTATAACTTCTATAACAGAGAAAGTTGGTGGCAGAGTTCCAAATAAAAATGCTATGTTGGATTTTACAAATTTTCTGAATAATTGTGAACTTATTCAAGCTCCTAAGACAGGTTTAGAACATTCCTGGTATAATTGTCAACATGGAATAAATAGAATATTGTGCAATCTAGATAGAGTGGTGTTTAACCAAAAATGGCTACAAATTTATGGTGATTGGGGATACAAAGTAGGGTTAACAATGGTTTCAGATCATGCACCTTTATTTGGAGGTTGTGCTAGTGTTCCAAAGCCAAAAAATGCACCTAAAAAGTTTTAAAAGATGTGGATACAACATCCAAATTTTCTGCAAGTAGGTAATGATAGTTGGTTGAATGAAGTTAAGGGTGATCCTGCTTTTGTATTCATGAGAAAAATGAAAAATCTTAAACAAGTTTTGAATGACTGGAATTGGAATGTTTTTGGTCATGTTACTGTTAAAATACAAGAAGCTGAAGTTAAAGTCAAAGCTACAATGAAAAAATCAGATGATGATCCTTTTAATGAAGATGCTCTAAAGTCATTGGTGGAAGCTCAAAATGAATTATCAAGTAGAGAAGTTCAACAAAATACCTTACTGAAGCAACAATCAAGAATTAAATGGGTTAAAGAAGGATCAACCAATACAATTTTTTTCACACAAACATGAAGATAAAACAATCCATCAATCAAATAAGTGAATTAGAAGATTTAAATGGCAATATCATTGTTGATCAAGAAAAAATCTCATCTGAACTTGTAAGCTTTTTTGAGAAAAGATTCCAATTCAAGGAAGTGAACATAACGGAGAAAATACTTGATATTATTCCTCAGTTAATCACTTTTGAAGATCAACATATGCTTGACTCTACTCCCACAACTGAAGAAATAAAAGAAACAGTTTTTTCAATAGATTCAGACAGCTCTTCTGGTCCAGATGGCTATTCTGGAATCTTTTACAAAACTTGTTGGGACATCATTCATAAAGATCTTGTAGCTGCAATTCAATTTTGCTGGAACAGAAAATTTATACCTAAAGGTTTAAATTCCAGCTTTTTAATTCTTCTCTCGAAGTGTCAAGTTGCAAAACTGCTGCTCAATTCAGGCCCATTGGTTTAAGCAATGTCAGCTTCAAGATTATCACCAAGCTAATTACTTCAAGAATGAGTACTTTAATTGGACAGCTTGTATCTCCTCAACAAACTGCCTACATTAAAGGGAGAAACATACAAGAACAAGTTCTATTAGCATCTGATATGGTGAATGAAATGAAGAAAAAGAAGAGAGAAGGAAATGTAGGCTTAGAGCTAGATATTTCACAGGCATATGATGCAGTTAGCTGGGAATTTCTCACAAAAGTTTTACTTAAATATGGTTTTTCTCTTCTTGGTGTCAATGGTCACTAACTATTCTTAATTCTGCAAGAATTTCTGTAATGGTCAATGGTGGACCTTGTGGATTTTTTCCAGTTGGAAGGGGCTTAAGGCAAGGTGATCCACTTTCACCTTTAATATTATTCGTTCTAATGGAAGATGTGCTTAGCAGAAACATCTCACAATTGGTTCATAAAGAAAAATCATTCCTATGGTGGTCAAAAAAGGTATTCATCCAACTCACTTGTTCTTTGTTGATGATGTATTTATATTTTGTAATGGAGTTAAAAAAATTCTACAAAATCTTATGGAGATACTTGACCAATACCAATCTAGTTCAGGGCAATGTATCAATAGAGTAAAAAGTAAGTGTTTCATTGATGGTGTAAGCAATGAACAAAAGCAGATCATTGGTGGAAGCCTCAAAATGGATGTAGATAAATTTCCTGATAAATATCTTGGAGTAACGCTTGCTCCTGGTAGAGTTACAGTATCCATGGTATGGTCTATGGTATAAATGCTTCAAGACAAATTAGCTGTGCGGAAGGGAAAAATGTTATCTTTTCAAGACAGGTTGGTCTTAATCAAATCAGTTTTGAGTAGTGTTCCATTATATAAAATGGCAATTTACAAATGGCCAGTTTCAGTAACCAAAGTATGTGAAAGAATCATTAGGAATTTCTTATGGTCTGGAGATGGTGGTGTAAGAAAATTCAAGACATTGTCATGGAAAAAAATGTGCACTCCATTCAATGAATGAGGTCTAGGCATAAGAAGACTGGAGACAGTGAATAAGGCTTTAGTAATGAAAATGATGTGGAGGATTCTTAATTCAAAAGAGGAATGGGATATGTTCTTTATTGCAAAATATACTGATAAAAATGGCCAATGGAACACAAACTGGAAGCAATCCTCTGTTTGGCCTGGACTCAAATGGGATTGGTCTTCACTGCAGGAAGATGTTAGATGGTGCATTGGTGATGGTTCAAAAATATCAGTATGGGTTGATATCTGGCTAGGTGAGAAGCCACTGATAAATGACATTGGCTTTAATGATTTTGTTAAAAGTAATATTGACATGAAAATCAGTGATTTGCTTAATGGAAAAAATTGGAACATTCCTGGTGAACTGCTAAACTATTTTAACTATGTTACTCTTCCTGAAGTTAGTGGTGGTTTGGATACTATAGTGTGGAGTGGTGACTTAAAAGGTAAAATTTCAACATCTGCAGTTGTGGAAAAAATAAGATCAAAGGAACCTAAAGTAAGTTGGCCTGCTTATATATGGAAAACATTTCTAGACCCAGCTATTACAAGTAATATATGGAAGCTTCAACACCAAATTTATGTGGATGATGAAGTGATGATGAAAAATGGCTTTGAAATGGTTTTCAGGTGCTGCATATGCAAAACAGAGCAAGACTGCATGGATCATACATTTATGGAAATGTACATTCGGTTTGGAAGCATGGTCTTGGAATTGTTCAATTTTTGGTTTTAAGACTCTTCAATCTTTCAATGATATCTGCAAATTAGCTCAGCACAAAAGTCCTTTAATCAAGGAAATATGGATGGCAACTGCATGCACAATCATGAAGGAACTATGGTTTCAAAAAAAAAAGAAGCTCTTTGAAGAAAAATCTCCTCAATTCAATGAATTTAAAAGAAAAATATGGCAATTTGTGCATGAGGGTGGTTTCAGAATGAAGGGCACAAAATGGGGACAAAGTTATGATCAGAATATTATTGATCTTTTCTAACTGGGTGTTAGGCACATCAAATACTGTTACATCACAGAATGCTATTGGGAAGCTCCAGATTATGGTTTTGCGGTTTTCTGTTGTGATGGCTCTTCATTTGGTAATCCAGGTGCAGCTGGTTTTGGTATTATTGCCAGAAAATTTTCATGTGAAGTTATTGGAACAATGTCAGGGGGAGTAGGCATTGCAACAATTACATTGCAGAAATTCTTGCTGTAATTTGTGCACTTGAATGGGCCTTTATATTGAAAGTCCATAAGGTAATAATCAGATCAGATTCAAAAGCTGCTATTAGTGATTTCTGCAATGACTGCATTCCTTGGATGTTCAGAGCAAGATGGCTTAATGAAAAACAAAGTCTTCAATGCATTAAGTTTCAACACAGCTTTCGTGAAGTAAATTTTTCAGCGGATGACTTAGCCAAAAGAGGTGCAGGCTGAGAGCTGGTGAAAGAGTAATTCACAGTGGAAGGCCCAGCTTTTTGAAAAGAATTGAAATGCCCAATGTTGTCTATCATAGGCTTTGTTAGTAAGTTCCTTTTGATTTAATTGTTGATTTTAATTTCTGATGTAAAAATTACATTGTATTTTGGCTTTTCATTTAATAAAATGTGATTAAGCAAAAAAAAAGTTAACAAGTAAAGCAACAGTTGACGTAGTATTTTCGATTAGCAAACTAACTAATTGAGATTAGGGAGATATTTTATTTGTATCTTGTTTATATTGCTTCATTCAAGTTCAAAAAAATTACATGTTCTTAAGATTTCAATCGACCGGTAATAGAGGAAGAGAGCCTATGGGGTACAACGAGAAATTCAGGTAGGGAGAGAAATTATAGGAATAACTCGAATTCGGTCTGAAAGAGGGCCAACAGTTTGGAATCCGACAATTAATCGGAACAGCGTGCATATGGGTGTAATTCGTTTTATAGATATGAATTTGCACACAAAATTTGGCATATATCAGACGATGAGACAAGATATCTTTGGTACACAGATGTATGGGAATCTAATTTTATTTTTTAAATGTAGTCCAATGGTTCAGTTTCTAGTGGTGTAAGGTTTGAACACAGTTATCTGTTTTTACAATTGTCAAAGGTTCAACTCTATCTCTTTTTTCAACGAAAAAAATTAAAGAAAAAGGTAAATAATATCCTCGCGTTTTTAGGGCCACCCGAAAGGATTTAGGGGCCATCAATTTATACCTAGCCAAAGACTCTAGTTAAGGGGTACCCTATATGATATTAAAGTTACATAAATGCCCTTCTGGTAAAACTGTATAAAAACCAAATCAAAAAAAATTCTACTCATTTCAACTCTTCTTCTTCCAGTTTCATATTATCTTCCGATTATGGAAGAAAAAAAAACTTTCCCTCGTTCTTGTGTTCAACCGAAACATCGTCGCGAATCGTAAAATCAAAACATCGTCGATTCGTTTATAAAACAATGGATAAGGGAAATGAAACTCACAGACCTAGAACCAAAAACGTTGCTCGGGGTATCGATCCAAAGATTGGGATTTTAGCAAGAAATAAAGAAATTGTTGCTGCAAATGAAGAAGAACGCGAAGAACGCGAAGAAGAAGTACCCGTCGATGTGGTCGGTGGTTGCGATTCCGATAGTCAAACACTTCGTCAACTTCAAATGGCCCCAATTAGGTAAGAATCTATCATTTTTGGGGTTTATTTCGCTTTAATTCGACGAATCGAGAAAATTTTTTTCTAGGGTTTTCGGTTATTTATCCAGATTCGGGCGATATTCATGCTTATTTACTTCTGAATGTAGTCGTGTTCTTCATTTCTCAAGAACATCGACAGTATTCGGGAGAAATATTTGATGGTTATCGGCCGAATATTGTTGGCCATATCTTCCTGGATACAAACTGGTAATAATCGGTAGTTTAATGAATTTTTTGGCTCCCGAATATATTTAAGTAGACACACAGTATTCGGAAGTACACTCACTACCGAATATATATATTGAAAAAATCTCAAAATTTCTGATATAGGAAAAATCCCATTTTGGGGCCAGTATTTATTCGGAAGGCAATATAATGTTTTATACCTCCGATTGTGTAGGATAAAATTTTAGAGTTTCTGAACTCCAGTTGATGAATATTCGGTTGTAAACATGTTTAGTTATATTCCGATTGTTTTTCATTCGGGAAAATTATGTGTCTTCTTACTTCCGAATTTGTTCATTCGGGTTATAATTGTGTACTTTTTCTTCTGATTGTGTAGGATGAAAAATTTAGAGCTTCTGAACTCCAATTGATGCATATTCGGTTGTAAATATGTTTCGTTAGCTTTCGATTGTTTTGTATTCGGGAACAATATGTGTCTTCTTACGTCCGAATGTGTACATTCGGGATATATTTCCATACTTTGTGTTCCGATTGTATAGTTTGAAAATATTGTTCCTTTCTTTGTTGTTTAGACAAAGTCGAGAAAGGAGGAAGAAAGTGACAGCTAGTGCTAGGAGGGAAAGGAGTGCCAAAGATAATTCAAGTGCTCAACAAAGCTTACAAGAACAAAGCAGTCAACAAGGAGTGCAACCAACTGCTGAACAAAGTGTAGAACAAAAAGGCAGTGAACAAGGGGTGCAACCAAGTGTTGAACAAGCCGCTCAACAAAGTGCAGAACCAACTGCTCCACAAGTTACACCCCACCATGAAATTGAACCAGTTGATCCAGTGCCAAGAGTAGAAGAAGAAGGACAACCAAGTGGTACCCAAAAAGCCAAAAAAGGAAAAGGTGGTGTAAAGAAGGATATTGCTAAGAAAGCATCACATATTGTCCCTCAGCACTTGAAGAAGAAGGGTATTCCAGCAGGCACAATCCTTGGGCTACCGGCGGATGGAGGAAAATTGCTATTTGGATACAAAGACTCATGGCCAGAGAAATATACGAAACCGAGGTAATAAAATTACTATTTTTTATTAATGTATTGTCTATGTGTTATATCGTAATATTTGTATTAAGGATTTTTTTATGTAATTTAATAGGAACATCAAGATGTGGTCCGTCTACTCAAACCTACCACCGCACCAACAAAAATGCTTGCGTGGCCCTTATCCGGTGAATGTGAAAGGTTCAAGTCAATTGTTTCCAACTCGGGGTTAGCTAATGCCGCCGAGAATTCATTGTTGGAACATGATCGTGTGGTCATATCGGCGTTCGTGGAGAGAATGTATCCTGAGACCGATACTTTCCATATGCCGTTTGGGGAGATGATGATTACCCCGGATGATGTTGTGCAGATTCTTAACCTTCCCGACCAAGGCACAGCTGTGAAGTTTAACTACACAAAGCAGTTAAGTTGGGCACAACTTTATGCTCTAACTAAAAAGTGCTTAGGTTGGGATGAAGAGACAACAACAGCAGAGTTTAGGAGGCATGCAAGTTACAGAACAAGACAGATCAACATTACAGCTTTGATGAATATGTTCCGAGGAACCTTGGAGAATGAAAAGAATGGAACGTTAACTGATGAGCAAGTGAACCACGCTGCCACCACATATCTCCTTTGTGTATTGGGATGTGTCATATTCCCCAATACTTCTGGCAACCGGATCGACGCCAACCTTATACAACTTTTGGATCCTCTCCATGAAGTCGGTGACTATTCTTGGGGCACGACATGCCTAGCATTCTTGATGGAAAAGTTGAGAAAGGCTTCGAGGCTAGGAACCTGCCAAGTTGCCGGGAACGTGGCTCTATTGCAGGTTTTTTCTTTAACTCTATAACCCACTCTATAGTTATTCGGTAGATAATACATATGATGCATATTCATAACTCCAAACTATGCATATTCGGGAACATGTTACTTAGTTTTACTTCCGATTGTTTAGAATCGGAGTTTAGTCTTGGGGAGTTACTGCCGAATATATAGGCCAAAGTATTATAGGTTATTGAACTCCAAATGACGCATATTCGGTAGGAAATGATCCATCTCTTTTTCCGAATATTGGTTATTCGGTGGCTAGGTACTTATTTTGTTTTCCGATTATATATAATCGGAAATATTCTTTTGATATTAGAACCGAATATACAGGCCAGAAAAACTATAGGTTACTGAACTTCAAATGACGCATATTCGTTAGGAAATGATCCATATCTTTTCCGAATGTTGGTTATTCGGTGGATAGGTACTTAGTTTTATTTCCGATTATATATATAATCGGAAATAATGTTTGGAAATTACTACTGAATATACACAATCTATTTACTAAAACTTGCTTTCTTATGTATATATGCATGGATCTATGACCATTTCCCTATCATGAAGTTAGCCGGAGAGAACCCGGGGTGGTGCAAAGATACTCCTAGAGGAACAAAGTATATATTTGAAGACAACCGTTCTAGGACAAAAGAGAAGCAGTTGATTCGCATGAGGGAGATTTTGGACCAATTGAAGGCCTCAGACGTATTCTTTGATCCATAAAAGGAAGATCGATCCAGTGGGCATATAAATGTTCGGTCGTACTTGTCCCTTTATTTTGGACCATTGTGGCACCCCACATGATATGTGATGTATAACCCCTCTAGGTTGATGCGACAACACGGGTATATACAACGTCAACCTGTGGAGGAAATGGGGGATTACTACATATTGGAGTTGGAGTTGTGCTCTTCTAGTGGTGAAAATCTCACGATTGTTCACAGAGGCCCACCTACTGTTCTTGATAACTGGGATAAGAGGAATGACTTCATTATCGACACTGGTAGACGAACCACCCGAGGTGATGAAAATTCTCCAGACTATATGAGTTGGTATAACAACGTATCACATCCTTTGGTTATCCGTGAAATCAAATCCAACACTACAGCGGCGGGTTCAAGTTATAATTGTATCATCAAAGACAAACCAGCTGATTATGATAGACTGGTGCGTGTCCTTATATTTTTGTTCATTTTATATTATTCCTATAAATCTTAGGTAATTACCGTTTGATGTTATGTCATTACGTATAAAAAACAGGTGAATAGGTTCAAGCGTGTTTCCAAAATGTTAACTGCATGCCTGAAGAGCGGAGATCCCATGCCAGCTGAGAAGATCAAAGAGGCTAGAGACCTAGTTGATAATATGGATAACGAAGATTATGCTGCCCAGTTTGGGGAGAAAGTCACGAAGAGGCATCCGCCCAAGGTGGCAGTATCAAAGAAGGGTAAGATAACTCGAGCTTCATCGAGCGCTGAAGGTGCTCCAACTAAAGCTGCTCCAACTGAAGGTGCTCAAACCCATGGTCGTGCAGGACTGGGAGGTAGTCACGGTCGTAAAGTAAAGAAGAGCAGATAAATGACAATGATTTGTGTTGTACATTCGGGACTTTACAAGGGCCAATATAGAAGTTTAGACAACCTATATTCGGAAGTTTGGGTAACTGAGTTGACTTCCGATTATTGCAAGTTCAAAATTTGAAAAGTATCAGTTTTTCCCAAATTCTGATTTTTGGGCCATCGTACATTCGGGACTTTACAAAAAAAATTATCCTCCGAATATTACAAGTTCAAAACAAACCATGCCATGGCTCTAGGTGGTTCCAAGGGACAATATAGAAGGTTAGACAACCCATATTCGGAAGTTTGGGTAACTGAGTTGACTTCCGATTATTGCAAGTTCAAAATTTGAAAAGTATCAGTTTTTCCCAAATTCTGATTTTTGGGCCATCGTACATTCAGGACTTTACAAAAACAAAATAGCCTCCGAATATTACAAGTTCAAAACAAACCATGCCATGGCTCTAGGTGGTTCCAAGGGCCAATATAGAAGGTTAGACAACCCATATTCGGAAGTTTGGGTAACTGAGTTGACTTCCGATTATTGCAAGTTCAAAATTTGAAAAGTATCAGTTTTTCCCAAATTATGATTTTTGGGCCATCGTACATTCGGGAGTTTAGAAAAAAAAATTATCCTCCGAATATTACAAGTTCAAAACAAACCATGCCATGGCTCTAGGTGGTTCCAAGGGCCAATATAGAAGGTTAGACAACCCATATTCGGAAGTTTGGGTAACTGAGTTGACTTCCGATTATTGCAAGTTCAAAATTTGAAAAGTATCAGTTTTTCCCAAATTCTGATTTTTGGTCCATCGTACATTCGGGACTTTACAAAAAAAAATTAGCCTCCGAATATTACAAGTTCAAAACAAACCATGCCATGGCTCTAGGTGGTTCCAAGGGCCAGTATAGAAGGTTAGACAACCCATATTCGGAAGTTTGGGTAACTGAGTTGACTTCCGATTATTGCAAATTCAAAATTTGAAAAGTATCAGTTTTTCCCAAATTCTTATTTTTGGGCCATCGTACATTCGGAACTTTACAAAAAAAAATTAGCCCCCGAATATTACAAGTTCAAAACAAACCATGCCATGGATCTAGGTGGTTCCAAGGGGCAATATAGAAGGTTAGACAACCCATATTCGGAAGTTCGGGTAACTAAGTTGACTTCCGATTATTCCAAGTTCAAAATTTGAAAAGTATCAGTTTTTCCCAAATTCTGATTTTTGGGCCATCGAACATTCAGGACTTTACAAAAAAAATTAGCCTCCGAATAATATAGTCGTGTTTAGAAATACCAACCTAATCGGTAGATAAAAATTTAAGTTCGCTACTGAATGTCGTATTCGGAGGAAATAGGTGTATCGTTAGCAACCGATTGTAGTGCATCATTGATACGAAACCTCAACGGCCATATTTTCAGAAACCTCAACGGCCATATTTTCAAAAATTAGAGCCGTTGGAACTCTAATCTATATAAGGAGGGTAACCCCTCTCAGTTATTATTGAGTAAAAAATCAGAATGAAAAACCTTTTCAATGGCAAGTCTATCATCAATCGACAACATACTTCGAAGATGCAAGCGAACAACTACATCAATTGCAGCAATGGAAGAAGAAATACAAAAAAGGAACAAACAACCCAAAAAAATTAAACCATCGTTAGTGGCAACGAAGGAGGAGGAAGAGGAAATCAAGGCTAAGAAGCAAGGTCAAGAACAATTCCATCAAAGAGAAAGATTAAACCAAGTTGAGGAAGAGACCGAATGGATAAAAAATTATTACATTGTGAAAGATCTACCCAAAGAACAGCAGGACGATCGTATATTTTGGATTAACGTTTCATTGGGTCCTTTTGTTGGTAAGTACAAGAAGCCACGCCACAATTATGAACCATCCCATGTTTCTTCAAGGGTGCACCATGTTATAAAATTGTGCACCGAGTACAACCGTATTCTTGCTAGGCACAGAGACGACAGGTTTGCGGCACAAGATGCTTATTCCAAGTGGAGAGGAGAGTTGTTTCTACATTTCAAAGCCGCGTTGATTGTTGCATCTCGGACTGGGAAAATGAATAACATGTGATGTTTGAGTGCTGTAAATTCAAATTTTTAATATTAATCGGCGGTTTGATAAAATGGAATTCCCGAATATGATTAATCGGATTGAAGTGTTATAATACTGTTGTTCCGATTACATAGTTTCAAAAAAAATTATAGCCGTGCCTCGAAATACCCACCAAATCGGTAGATAGATATTTAAGAGTTCTACCGATTATAATATTCAGAATCAAAATGTGTATCATTACCAACCGATTATAATATTCGGAATCAAAACGTGTATCAAAGAGCCCGATTCCTACATTCGGGAGACAACATTGTATTTTTTGCGACCGATTAAATCATATATCTTCACAAAAAAGTTTCCATAAAACTTGTACAAATTACATGTTCGAAAAAAAAACGATCAAACATCGTCATCATCCGAGGGGATCAATTCGAGTAACTCAGCGGGAAAGTTGTTGTCCATAACGCGATCCCAATCAACCATGTTGGACTCATATTGTTTCACCCAATCTTGAAATGGTTCTTCGGGAAGTAATCGTGCCACTTACTCAACGGAGGTAACATACAATCTTTCTTTACTCTTAAACCGATAAAATGCATTTCATTCACAAATTCCATTACGATTCTTCTATCTTTAACCGACTCGTCGCAAGCCGTTCTTGTGGGTGCAACCGTCATGCTAAGTTTTATATAACTTCAATTGTTTCATCATGCGATTTATTGCCCATCTTGAAACTTTATGAACAACTCCCCTTAGAAGCAATTTTTCCTTAATATGTTCCATCGGGAACTGGTGTACACTAAATTGCATACATTTCCTAATCTTTACGAGATCACGATTGGTGAATTCATGGATTGCTTCTTGGATCGACACAACTCCATTTTGATTACCAATTAGTATTTTCTTTAGTCGACCATGAGACCCCTCCGCAATGCTTGTCGCCTCGTTCTTGAAGTTACGATATTCATATATCCATGCAAACACAAACCTCTCCTTAATCGTTAACCATTATTTTTTACAATACTCAACCGGTTTTGGGTAGTCCGTGTCATATTCATCCTCAAATTTCTTCAAGTTACATTCGTAAATTTCCTCGGTCATCAACCAAACGATTTTGTCCCATGCTTTCATGAACATTTTCCAAATAATTCCATCCTCCTTCCACTTTTCTTCAAATAACCTATCCTCTTCCTTACGTTCTTCCACGGTTATTTTACTAATGCGCTCATCCTCTTCCTTTGACCTCTTGGTACCCTTCCTTGGTCTTTTAGCTTGGAAATGATGATGGCAATTGGTTTTGAGATTGCATTGAATGTGCCACGTACATTGCAAGTTTTGGGCTTCCGGAAACACTACCGCTATTGCATGCATTAAGGCTTGATCGTTATCCGTTACAATAACCCTTGGAAAATTATCACCGTTATAAATGGACCTCAACGTCTCCAACATCCAAATGAAACTCACATTGTTCTCATGATCCATTAAACCCCATGCAATCGGAAACGTGTTTTTGTCCGAAGTATGGCAAGCAATGTTCAACAACGGCATGTTATACTTGTTTGTCTTATAAGTAGCATCTATCAACAAAATTTGATGAAAGCATTGATCCAATTGGATCATTTCGGGATGTGCCAAGAAAATACGAACCACTATACCATCCTTTTCTTCCCTTCTCAAGGTGTAGCCGTGTAACTCCGCTAACCACTCCGATTGTTGCATGACCGTTCTACCATCCCATTCATTCCTTTTGATCGTACCTAGGGCCGACTTAATTGTAGACAAAGAATACAAGTTGTCGGGGTCGTCCGCCTTTATTTTACTTAAGATCGCACTCGCTTTTTGGATCCGCATACACCTCACCGTCTGCATTTGATGTGGTTTTAACTTGGCAACCATTACATGTCCAATTAAATCCAACGGATCATCATGGTTGTGACAACCGCTATAAACTTTATACATTTTATACTCTTTACCTTTAATACAATCGAGCTTATAGAAGACAATATTAAATGGGCATCCTATCTTCTTGGTATTGCTTCGGTATTTCCTATTCGTCTTCCGTACGTACTTACTATTCTTTCCCTCGTGACTCTTTCGCGTCCCACCTCGCTCACAAATCATTTCAAATCGAGGGTCACTAACATGATTATTTTGAACTACCACGCACATGTTATCTTTTGCCTTGTTCATAAGCCATTCCTTTGCCTCCTTCTTACTTCCAAATGTCTAAACGTGCATAAAACAAAACAAATCTAATAAGCATAACCATTTAACATATAAATTTTGAAAAAAAGAAGAAGTAGTAATGAGTATACCAAATCGTTTGCATAGTATAGGGAAGTGTCGGGCCTCAAATAGAAATCATCAACAAACTCTTCAACGGCCTGCATATGAAAGCAACAAATTATTATACAATAATCGGAGGTTATTAAATAAGTCAAACTGCCGAATATACTATATTTGGAATCCTATCGGTTAGCCAAAACACCCGATTTATGCAAATGAATGTACACATTTTACTGAGTGCAAAAAATGATATAATCGGAAGCTAAAATATATAGTAAAACAGCCGAATATAAATAACCAGGAGATGACTTTAATCGATAAACATCCGATTTTCAAGTTTTCGGAAATTTTATTTTGAGGCCACTGTTATATTCGGCAGTCAAATAATGTTAAACTATTACCGATTGTAAAGGATAAGAATACTGAGTTTTGAAATTTTTTGAGGAATTCGTTTTTGGGGCCATTCGGGGGTAAATAACTCTACATAACTACCGAATGTAAAATTTTTTGGAAAACCAGTTTGGGGTTTTTTATCATATTCGGCAGTAAACTACTATCTTGGAACTACCGAATATACATATTTGGTACTCTGTGTGTTATATTCGTAAGTTTATTCGAGAAATTATCTACCGAATCTGGGTAGTTAATGGCATTCAATGCATGCAATAATCGGTTTTTCTTGTTTACAAAAGCACACAAACGCATGCAAATCGAGTATTTGAGTTTCTTAACACAATACCTGTGTTTTACATGCATCGTTAGCTTCAATATCAGGCGATTCTCCATTTTCTTCCATGAAAGGGTCGTCTAGGTTTTCCTCTCCACAAAAGTTTGGATCATTCAACATATACCCAAAATCGTCTTCTCTAAACGGTCGTGAACCCTCAACATTTTGTTCTTCGCCATGATTCTCATCTTCTTCTTCATATCCATCCATTTTTGTAGTGATAAAATGGGTTTTCCCTTTTTTCCTTCACCTTCTTCTCTATAACTCTAACAACTCAAAAATGAAAAAGAAATGGAAAAAATGAAACTGAAATCATTCTAATACTGCACCGACTACAATCGGAAGTCTGGGTAATATTTTGGCTTTCGATTGCAATCGGAGGATAAAAATGTTATCATATCCTCCGAATATATAAGGGTAATTTTGCCATTACGAATTACGCGAGATAAGGGCTGGCTACATTTTCCCTTTGGGTGATCTTTTTTGTTTTATTGTTGGCTCCTAAATCCTTTTGAGTGGCCCCTAAAAACACGAGGAATAATATCCTTTTATTTTGTTTTTACAAAATCAAAGGTTTGATTCTAGTTATCTGTTTTTACAAAAATTCAAAAAAAGAAAGGAAATAATGTTGATCGGTGTTGACTCGTCCACTCACTCTAATATGATATTGAGTTTTTCTGTGTACAAGAGACCTAGAGGAGAGTTGTACGGAGTAGTACCTTCATGCCTTAATTATTTGGATTTAGGATGAGCTTAAAAGAAGAAAAATTAACGGTCTTAAAAAATGGACTAATTCATACCGTCGATTTTTTTCGCATCACATTGTTAAACATGAATTAAATAAATCAACTTGTGGTGTAGGATAAGCATTTCAAGTTCATTAATTGTGTGGACACCTTTGTTTATAAAGGATACCAATCTGAATAAAGATCCTATTACTTAAAATAAAGAGAAATTAAGGGTGCGAAATTGTGGTTTGCATCATCCCACCATGTTGATACATCTACGATGCACTTTTACCATGGAATGTTGTTGGGAAAATGGGCTAAACTAGATGGATGAAAAGAACAAGAGAATGTTGTAGCACTGATTTGCGATAACTACCTTTTACTTTATCAACATTATTTATTGCCCGATCATCATTTATTCTTTCATCAAATCAACACGAGGATTATATCTTGGAATTGTTAAATGAAAAAGAAAATTGCTATTCCCTCCGTCTTTTTTTTATCGGTTCGTTTTAACTAAAACAAAATATTAAGGAGACCGGATGAAATGCCATGATTGTTCTTATTAAGTATTAGGTTATTACTAAAATTAAAACTAACATGTGTAATATATATAAAAGAAAATATCCGGTATTTTTATTATTTTTGGAAATTTTTAAAGGAAGATAAAAACAAACATATTCCCACTAATTTTGGTTATATTATTGAGAAGAACGAAAGCGTGATGCATTTTAACACATAAATACATTAGTTATGACTCATTATTTCTCTAATAAATTTGTTTTGAGTCTTTTTTAGGAAATAAACATTTTTGGAAAATTCGGCTCAAAAAGTTGATATAGACACCCGGAGGACATGATATTCGGACTCGTAGTTTTGGATAATGAGGTAACCTATTACTATGGGGCACTCCACTGGCTAAGGGGCATCCCTGATTTGCTATATACACCCCCACTGCTATGGGCACCCTTCTTCATCATCGTTTGGGATTGAAAATGGCGGAAAAATATGTGTGCAACATCGAATTCTTTTGGATGATTTTTGGGTCAGTTTAAGTTGGATTTTTGGTTTGAACTTGATTGGAAATACCCTATTACGCTAAACAGGGATGGTAATCCGGTTGGTTTTGAAGAAAAAGGAAGGTTACGTTCAAACAAGGACGTATATTCACTTGATATATTATTGGGTTTCTCATGCACTTGTTCTGTGAAGATTTCTGGAGTTATTTGGCGAGATTCTTGGCTTGAATTGGGTTGGTATCATCCTGTTTCAACAAAACAGGGATGCTAACGTGTTTTGTTTCGATAAAAAAGGGAAGTTACGTGGATTTCTCACTGGTTAGAAGAAACATAGGATGAAGAGATTTCAGAGATTCCGTGGAAGATATTGTTGGGGATGTGCAAGGGATTCAGATGAGGAGTTTTAGCTTACCTTTTACATAAGTCGTCCACGTGATTGGAGATGGGAGACTCTGTTATATTTGCTGCAGAGCGTGTGAAAATCATCAGCAGAGAAGAAAAGGGAATAAAATCTCGAGAAGTTATGGCAGCATTTTTGAGAGTTAATACGAAGATTTCCTTGAGGCTGGTGAGTATATAAACGATTCTAGGGGGCTATAGGAGGGAATGGAGAGTTAGGGGGCGAAATAGGGTGAGAAATCAGAGTTGCATAGCTTGTCTCTGCTGCTGTCATTGAAGGAGAGACGAAGAACATGAGACCCTTAAAAGCAGTCGTTGTGCTACAGTGACTGCGACAATTTCTTTCTATCGTTCACTGTAATAGTATTTGTAACAATTATAAGTGTTACAAAATCCGGTTTTATTGTTTTTCTCCCATTTCATTATTGTGAACACCCTTTGAGCAATAAAGATGAATTTTGAGCGTGTCTACAATATGAGGAGCTAAAACCCAAACAGTACTGAGACATCGGAGGAAGCAAGTTTTCATGATTGTGGTAAATTAATTAATTCTTTTATTGACTTTTTGCATAGATTTAATTTATTTATGATTTCTATTAATTACTTGTTATTTTGTCTGATGTCGCATGCTTAGTTTCAATCACTTTTGATGCGTCATGCTTACAACTTACAACTAATGTTTTATGAAATCTATTTTTGGCAAAGAATTAGAGTCGCAACTTCTTTTGTTTGAGCTATATTATCTAGAGTTAATGACTGAACCACAAGAATATGAAAAGTAGTGAAGTCCTACGTCTCAGTGCCTCTTCATCCCGTGACCATTTTTTTTTGTATATATATTTTCTTATTTTTAGTATGTTTTATATTTAAGCCTAAAATCAATCTCAACAAAGTCCGAGTGAACGACAATCTTATTTACCACTATCTAAAATTCGATCAATTTTTGGCGCCGCGGACTTGTTTATATATTTTTTCTTTAGGTTTATTTTTATTTTTATTATTTTTTGTTCTTTTTTACGCATTTTGGTATTTTCTGTTTGCTTTTAGATTTGGTGTGGAGTTAATAGAAAAAGAGAAAGTGCTGAAAAGAAAAGTGAAGCCAAAGAAGGAAAGAAAAGAGAGATCCAAAGGAGTAAAGAAGAAGATTTTTGTATATAGTTAATTTATTTTTTTTGTAGATTTTATTTTTTACATTTTATTATTATTTTATTTTTGGATTTTATTTCTTTTATTTTTAGAAACTGTAATTAGGGTTTTATTTTTGTAATCTTTTAATTTTGGACTTTTTGAACTTTATTTTTTTGGGACTTTTAGACATTATTATTTTTAAACCCTAAGGATTAATTTAAATAAAACTGCTGCAGGGAAGGACGACAGTCACGGTACTGTCTCGGACCCTCAGGTTCGTACACTGACATAGGAGTCGGTGGCCTGAGTCGAATTCAACGGTTCATCGCCCGTTTGGTACGGGAGGTAAGACTCTATCCACCCACGAATCCCCTGTCAGTGGGTTTTATTTTGTGTTGAGACTCTGGATGTCAAACTGGTATAACAATAGCCAATACAATGATTATCCAACTGAACAATATGGACATCACTCTTTTTATGACCATAATGTGAATAGTGGTTGGGAACGCCAAACTTTTGAAGGTTATGGCCCATACCATGGTGATCCCAATTACTATCCACATCCCCATCGGTCATACGAGCAAAATTCTTATAATTCCTTGACTCTAGATGAGGCACGTAAGATACTTGAGTCAACGCGTAAGTTAGTTGAGTCGACACATAAGTTAGCGGACCCAAATGACTTAGTTATGGACGAAAGAACTATAACAATGAGTGAAACTTCCTTAGAAGATAACCTCAGGAAGTTAGCTGAATCAACATGTGAGTTAAATGATTCAACACGTGATTTTTCTGATTCAACACGTAGGTTTGAATTAGAGACGGAATAAAGAATTGGACGGAATAAAGAATTGCTCGAATTACTCTAGATTGCCAATAGATTCTTTCCAATATCACCCGTGAAAATGAGGAAAATTTTTATAATCAAGATAACGAGATTAGAATTGGTAACACTACTTGTTTAGATGAGGTTCAATCATTTTCATGTTATTATAATGATGATTGTGATGAGGAGAGTATTGATGAAGAATATGAAATATATAGGCATAGTGATTAGGAATTTATTACTCCGTTTGAGCTTTGTAATGATAATGTTATTTCTAGTACAAATACAAATAATTTTAATAATTATTCACCTATTCAAAAGGACAAGGATTTGACTAGAAATACCCCCGTTTTATACAATGTAGTATTTCCTTTTTACGAAGCCAACGATGGTTTAGAGGAACGAGTTTATTTTGAGTCTAGTGATTTAGAAAAAACAATCTTCGGTAAAGAAAATGAACTCGTAGACATGAGAGAGGATGAACTTGACTTAGAAGAATCAATTGACCATTTTCAGGAATCTGATGACCTAGAAATTAGGGAAGTTGTTACTAGTCTTTCTAGAGACACTGAAAACTCTAAGTCTGGGGGTGATTATTATTCTCCATGTGTTTTAATGATAGGTGTATAAAACACCTTGATATTTATCTATTGTTTATGCTTTCTTCGCGAGTTTTCTTGTAAATTAGGTATCTTATGTGTGTTTTTGAGTTATTCAGGTACATTGGAGTCATTTGGAGCGAAAGAAGAAGAAATTACTCAATTGGAGCTAAAACGGCAAAGAGGTTGATCCACAGACTAGTGATCCATGGAGCCAGCTGAGGTTATGCAGCAAAGAAGGTGAAGAATGAGTTGTCAATTCCTCGCAACTGACAGTTGAGTAAGAAAATAATGTACTTGTCAGTTCTCTGGAATCGACAAGCCATTCATGAGCTGGTTATCCCATATCAAGATGGTGGGGTGCCCATAGCAGTTCAAATTTTATTACAAGCCTAAATCGAGAGATTTCCTTCTCTCAAGTCATTCATTTCACTCGGTTCCCAGAAAATGAGAAGTAAAGCAGCCGTTGCTGTTGTTGTGTCGAGAACAGCTGAGAGATCAGATCGAGACATTCAAGGAAAGAAAGTGGAAGAGATTGAATGGGTGTTGAGTGTAAATCGATTCTGGTTTTTGGCGATTTGATGGAGAAATTGATGACGGAATTCAAGAATTAGGATTTCTGCTCTAGTGGAATCTGATGATGTTGTGACCAGTCGAGATGGCGAGATTAGGGATGATGCAAATGCAGTTTTGAAGGTAGCTGTTGGTAATGAATCTGAGTAATGAGTCTGTGTTGTTGTTAAGCTCAAGATGAGCTGGTGCTTGAACTAGTCAGATGGGAACTGCAGGATTGAGAAAGGTATTACTAGAAATAGGGTTTGTTACTGTGATTTGATAAAATTACAGTGAGAGGGAAACTGAGATTCAAGGTCTGTGAACAATGGGTTTAGATTTTCTAATCGAGAAGCTGCAAAAATGGGTTTTGGTGGATGAATTAGGTGGTGATTTTGTTGTTGGCTGATGCTGATTATATGTTGTTGCTGCTATGGGATATTGAAGTTGAAGACTGGTGGAACTGATGCTATAGAGCTAATGGGTACTGTGGAAGCTGTGTAGTTATGGATGATTAGAATTTTCGCAGTGCAGGTGAGTTAATGTTTCCGCTCAGATGGCAGGCGAACAAGAAGCTGCTAATGCATATGGTGGTTCTGCACAGGTTCAGTCTTTATTTGGCTTAAGTCTGGTAGGTATTGCTGGTGAAGGTTATGATGTTGGATAGAGATAATGGGACTGCAGGAGTGAAACTATGGCTTGAGTGGTTGTATGATGGATGCAAGTGGTTTGAGCTATTGAAGCAACAGAAATGGCAGAGAAATAAGTGGATGTGCAGGTTGGATATATTTAGATGAATGTTTAGGACAGGGTATGTGCAAATGAGATTTGAAGCAGGCAGTGATGCTGGAGCTGTTGTTTGAGTTGAGTTGTATGCAGTTGAGAACCGGAAATGCAATAGATGGAAAGAGAGCTGATGATTGTTTACTGTGATGAATGAATTGGCAGAAAGAAATGCTGGCCATGGGCAGATAAATATGTATTGCAGTGGTGAAGATGTTGGAGGACAAGATGGTCGAGCTATGGGGAGCTGAATTGCAGGAAGCGAGAAATGATGCAGATGATCATAATGTGCTGATGTTGCACCTGCAATCTGAGATAAGGAATTGTGCTGGTGAAGAAGTGAACTGGAAACTGACTTACTGCAGATGCAACAACAAAGGAGGAGTTTTTTCGTGATCTGGTGGTGGTTGGAAGTGACTGATGATTTGAGCTGAATTCAGTGGTGCAATGTGCTAAAAGTGATGCCACAATTGTTGTGTTTGGAACTGAATTTGGAGTGAGCTTGAAGCAGTGGTGTATGACCGGTAGTGGGAGGAACTGGTTGAGTAAGAAAATACGCTAGAAGCCTAGAACTGACAGACCACAAAGGCCAAATATTTAATGGGCTTAGCTTTGTTTGAGGCTCGAATGGTAATGGGCTGGACAATTTTGACCGAGAGTTTTGGGAATGCAGAAAATGTAAATAAAAGAAAGAATTCTACTATTCGATCAAAAATCTTCGTCTACTACTTTTTGCCTACGGTTTAGAACATGATGGCTTTTCTATTCCTTCTTGTTATGAACTCCATGAATATGAGTAGTTAATCTTATTTTTGGTTATGGATTAGTTGGATTTTACAAAGCATGTTTCTTATTCAATAAATTAGTTTTGTCTCAATTTTATCGATTATGATTCACTAGAAATATCGCCATGTATGATTGATTGTTAGTTTTGTCAAGTTGCAAATTGGTAGAACTCGTAATCATATTTATTGCTAGTTTAGGGTTTATTATACGCAAACGTGATACACCTTGAATACAAGTAGCATAATTGTGATTATTGCTTGTAGTGATACATCCTAGTAGTCACAAGTGAGTCATAACCTTTGTTAAATCGGATTAGTGGTTTCACACGTTCGATTGCTTTGATTGCCTGATTTCATAGAACTTAATGCATCTAGGGAATTAAACTTGATTAGTGTTTTACACGTTAGGTTGTTCTCTAAGGTAGAATTCATACTTGCATCTTTTAATGTGTTTGTTGATGAAAATAGGAGATTTGCGGGATATACTTGCGATCAACGTATCTTAGGACCTTTGATAAAGTAGAGATTAAATATCAATTCTAGTTATTATGACAAGAGCATGTTAGTGAATGAAAACGAATCCTTAACCAATATCTTTATATCCTTTATTTGCTTGTTTATTTCTTTGTTTGATTTTATTTTATTTTAGTATATAAAAATAAGAAAACCCCTCATTGTTTTTTATAGGAAACCGAAACAATTTGACAACCTTAGTCCTCTCTGTGGGAACGATCCTTTCTTTCCCTTGCTATATTTTATATTTTGAGCAAGGAGAAAGTAATTTATTTTTAACGCCTACGACAACAATCAAATTTTGGCGTCGTTGCCGGGGAGGCAGCGGTGGTCACTTGTTTTTGGTATCTTATTTTTGTTTTTAGTTTTGTTTCTTCTTTTTGTTTTCTTATTTTCTGATTTTGAGATAGTTTTGAGAACTCATGTTTCAGGTACCAATTTCTATGGATGGAGCATATTGGAACAATGGGTACGGCTATCAACCTCAACAACATTATGACAACAATCACCCTTATGGGGAATACAATCAAAACCAATCGTTTGGTTATGGTCAATATTTCACGTACCCTTTGAGTTATTCTCATACATACCAACCTTCTTACGGTAGGTATGTAAGTGAGCAACCACTAGGAGGGGAGACTAGTTGTACTCCTATTAATATTTCCTCTAGTTTGGTAGATGAAATGCAACAATTTATGGTCAGCATGGAGTCAGTTTGTAGAAAACCAAGCATGGAACCAATTCCGTCGATCGAATATGCTAATAATATGTTTGGCCCAATTTCTGATCGTAGTTATGATCATTCACCCATTCAAAGGGAAGATAATTGACCTAGCAATATTGAAGTAAGTGATTCTACTTTTTCCTTGTCGAATGAGCTTTACCAAAAAATGGAGCACTATTTTCAAAATTTGGATGGATCACTCCAAGAGCTTCAAAAAGGTGTTTCCGTTTTAAGACAAGGCATTGAAGAATACAAAGAGGACATGCAAAATTCTGCGAAAGACCAATCTTTGGGAAGTGGTAGCCAATCTTATGTCAACTATGATAGTGACGATGACTATTAAAGTACAACGCTTGAATCAATTTATGGTGACATCCTCGAGGAATGTAAAATGGAGTCTTTTTGCGATCAAGGTGAAGATGAAAAGGAATATGATGACACTAGTGCAGCTTACTCAAGCATTGATCTTAATAATGATTAAGAACCTATTCAAAAGGTAAAGCTTGAGGATGATGCAATGCGTGTTCTTAAAAAGTTCCTTATGGAGAGACTTGAATCCGCAGTAGCATATGTGCCTTACAATAAAGAAGAGTGTGTTGAGAATGAAACTGATATGACCAATATTGTGGAAGACTCAATTGAGCTTGCAAAGGATTGTAATGATTATGTTTATGTCGAGACTTTGGTTAAGGCAGAAATGAACGAAAAATGGTTGCAAGGTTTGATAGAGGACCATGATATAAAAGAGGTGAATAACTCATTTGAGTTTTTCAAGGATGAAGAGGATTCCGTAATACAAGAGATTTTGCAAGGTTTGTCTAATCCTTTGCATATTGTTTCTTATCCTTTATCTCTTATTGGTTTGAATTTATGTGCTTCGAAAACATTGTTGAATGACTTTGTTTCTCGATATCCGCCATTGGAAATATTTGATTTTCATGCTATGCAGGTTTGTGATCAAGAAACCATGAAAATTCCCGAATTCTATATTTTATATCCAATTCCAAGTGTGTACAATAATAAGTGTGGGGGAAACTTTTATCGGTTAATAGCTTCGTTTCTGTTTTATATTACTAATATGTGTGCGAAGCTAATGTTCGCAAAACAGGTTCTATGGAAGGATCCTCAACTTTTCCGATTACTGGTGTATGGAGAATTCGTCTTGCAAGTCGGGATGACGACTTTAAACCAAGCGCTAAACGGGAGGCAACCCACTGGTTTTGTGTATCTATCTCTATCTTTTTATTTCTCAAGTCTTTTATCTTTATTTTCTTATTTTGGATATTTGCGTATCAAAACTCCAACTTTTAGAGATTTTTGAACAATTTAGAATAAACACTAGCCTTTCTAAGTAGATGGAATTTTTTTCTTGACGATGAGGTATATATATTGGCTGAGTTGGGATGAGACGCTAACTAAATAACTTGTTTAGTGGTTATCCTCTATTGTTCAGAAGTAGCTATGAGTTGGAGTACTCGTGTTTTTTTTTGTTACGCATATTATCTTCTTATTTTGTATATCATGTTATAAATTTCTCATCTTAAATTTTACTTTGGATGATTTAATTTACATTGAGGACAATGTAAAGTTTAAGTGTGGGGGAGTGTTCTCATATAGAGTTTTTAGCCTGTTAGTTTTCCCTTGTGTTTATAAAAAAAAGAGTAGAAAAACTAAAAAAAAAGATGATAAACTCCTAAGTCTAGAAACTTGTGCCTTACACTAATGGAAACATCGTGGTTGTAGGAGTTGAGGAACCCATTAGTAGAATCTATTCATATAAAAATAAATAAAATATAAAAACAAATAACATGATAGTTGTCACCATATCTCGGAGTCTTCACCATATCACGTTCTATTTTTATTTATTTTTCATATTTATCTATTGTTTCTCTAAGTGATTTGGTGGGGCACCAACATCGAATTGTTATCACTACTAGGATGAAATAGAGTGATTGAGTTACTATAAAAAAAAGAGACCATACCAATTTGACCAAACGGTGTAAAAAAAAAATAGACACTTGGATAGCAATATGTGTGTGTTCTCCCTGTCTCCGTCACCTAAGCAAGCGTGGAACGCAGGATCCACGGGAATTACCATGTAATCTGCTGACAAGAAGCATGCGCCTGGATCCAAAAGATCTAATCATGTTGTCAATTCGAAAAAAAAAAAGGTGAAAAAAGAAAAAAAGAAAAGAAAAAGAAAATATTATTACTATTGTGTTGAATAAAATCGATCACTGGTTCCCTTGTATATGCCAGTGAATTGATCTAGAATTAAGTTTTTCGACTGCTGGTTCTCTTGTATATGTCAGTCGTGTTGATATTAGTATTCAGACCAGTAGCTCAATCCAATAGGATTTTTAGGTTTGTTTTGGCAGTGACCTTCAGACAGATATGGGAAACACCGTTCACCTTAGTCAACAGTCCGCCACCATCTACTTTCTATATCCATCTTCTTAATCTTTTCATGTAATTGTGGATGATTAGATTCCGAGTATTGTGATTGTGTTCAACTTTCAGAATGAAGCTATATCACTAATTTATGAATTGGATTTGAAAGTGGGTACTTCCTCTTGTAATCATTGATAGTATGCCAAGTAATAAAAATATTTAGTGCCATTCTTCTTAAATTTTCACAGGTGGCTGGAGTTTGGAAGTATAGGTTTTGTAGGTACACCTCTTGTAAGCCTTCACGAGACTATAACTCGTCCACTAGGGACACCTAGGGGTTTAAAGGCTTGTTATACGTGCTAAGTGTGACCGTAGCCTCGTCGACACAAAGTTGTATGTATGTTTTTATAATTGTTTTGTTTGATTTGCTCGAGGACTAGCAAAGTCTAAGTATGGGGAAATTTGATAGGTGTCTAAAATACTTTGATGTTTATCTATTGTTTATGCTTTCTTCTCGAGTTTTCTTGTAAATTAGGTATCTTATGTGTGTTTTTGAGTTTTATTATTTATGCAAAATCTCGAATGGGTATGAAGCTTGGTGATTTTCGATCTCAAATAAATTTTTTGATGGCCTAAATGACAACTGATTTCCACTCAAGCTTAAGGAATAACTAAGTTTTTGGCAAGACAAAATCCAAAACTTGGATCTTGAAAATACGAACATAATCTATTGTATCAATTATGCGATAAAAGGAAATGGATTTTCTCTTTGATAAGTGATTTCTTCATTGGATTTTACTCCAAGAGCATTTTCTTTCGTCTGTTTACTCAACGGAACACCATTTTTGTTCTTTTCTTCAGAGACGTATTGTTTACCCACATAATGGGAGTTCACAATTTTTCAGAAGGGTTGCATTTAGTTATAGTGTAGGTTGTATTTGGTCACCGCTATTATCATTAGATCAAATCTAGTGGAAAATGGATCCAGTCTATTGTTAATTATTTAATATTGAATTACTGAAAATAAGTACAAGTTGGATGATAAACCCTTGACAAAAGGGAAATACAGAAGCAAAGAAAAAGTAAGGTCGCTCTTGTTGTTCTTTCGGGAATGACATTTTATGGGGGAGAGTTCTTAATTGAACTTGTGCTTAATTTCCAAATCTTTGTGGGGAGTGAGGCTGTGGAATATTGTAGGAGTTTTCTTGCATCTTTATAAACTCCTTGATGAACACACTAAGTTTCGACTATGTGAAAATATCGAAACAAAGTTGATATGTTCTCTTTCAGTCATGAAGTATCTTTATGATAATTTCATTATGATCCCACTAGTTTTCGTACCTTTGCCAATTTATATTGACAAAACGGAGGAGAATTAATGTGTAATTCACACTACAAATATATATGGTTTACAGATCATTATGTAAGGGGGAGTGGTTATCATGTGAGATGAAGTATTGACTAAGAGGGAGCGATACATATCACCATAGTATTGTTGTTAAAGTTGTGATACAATTGGACTTTGATGTTGTATAATAATACTATGACACTAGACAACAATGATTGAGAGCTATTTTTTTCTCATTGTTATATATACATATCTTCAACAACTATGATGCTGAGTTGAACACGTTCAGAATCACTGGAGTACTTGGAAGTGATGAATATTTCGAGTAATGTTGAAGAACCAAGGAAATCAAGCATTTAGATGAGAATCTACTAAGTTTATTTATTTTGTAATCCATATGTATTAATAGTTTTATCACTAAAATTGACAAATGGGGAGATTGTTAGAGCACTGCTTGGTCGAACTCGCAAGCGTTGCTATCTCAATCTTGTTTGTCAAGTTTAGTTTCCAAAACTATAAGTCTTGATTTCTAGTCTACTTATAGCTAAGTCTCGGATTAGGATCGTAAGTGTAGTTGAGCATTAGAGTTCACGGCGTTCATCGATTGAAGACGAAGAACTACTAAGGGGAACTTGTGGGACATCATCAACAAAAGGTATGTGGATACTTGAACTCATCTATCACTCAAAAGTCTATCTACTCTATCTCCTATTTGAGACAAAAGTCGTATAGCTGTAATAGACTTCGATTATACACATTTGATATTTCGAGCTGAGTTTAACTCGCATACATATTTCTCGAAATATGTGTTGGTAAGCTTTCGCTTTAACCAAGTTCATTTTATATTCTTGACGAAAGTCAAAATATGATCATGTGAAAATCGCCTTGTAACATCTTACATGATTTGTGTGACACAGTCATTTGATGTAAACTCAGAATGTTTCGTATTGATCATTCGATCACTTGAAAATTGCTTTGAAGCTAATAGTTTGTGTGAGACAGCTATTATCGTCTTCTAAAAATGTTTCAATTATTGAAATGGGAGTTTAGAAAAATTAACCATGATTAGATATAACAGAATATGCGTACTTGTATGCTAATTGTTACTAGTTATTCCAAGTCCGGGAACCCTAGTATGCATACCCGTATGCGTACTGGTTGGTTAATGAAAGTCCGGGAACTTAGTATGCATACTTGAGTAGGTTATGTTCTAAAATCGGTTTGTTCATGAAATGCAATCTTTTGCAAACCGTGGATATAATGTTCATGAATTGATTCGAGTCAATCAAAATCGATTTTGCTTCAATTGTATCTTGTATACTTCTATGAGAATATAAACAACTGAACAACTCTAGAACTAATTTCATTTGAGTCATTTGAACTAGTTATGGTTAATATGAATATGGTTGATATGAAAGTGTTCATATGGCTAACTTCGGTTAACTATTGTTGAGCCAACAAGGTGTACACGTTTAGGTACGGTTACTCATATATAAATGAAGTCACTTTTCATTTGTGTGTAACAAGCTAAGTTCGAGCTAACGGTTGAAAGATATTAGCTTGAGTCTAATCAGGTTTTCATCTAACAGTGAATATTGAATGCTTTGTTACCAAGGTAACATCGATTGCAATCCCTGATTTGAAGACTGTATAAGGGAGAACTCTAACAATTGGGAAACCTAATCCCCATATCTCCTGTGTGATACTAGTTAGAGCACTGCTCGATCGAACTAGAAAGCGTTGCTATCTCAAGCTTGTTTGTCAAGTTTAGTTTCCAAAACAATAAGTCTTGATTTCTAGTCTAATTATATGTAAGTCTCGGACTAGGATAACTAGTGTAGTTGAGCTCTAGACTCCACGGCGTTCATCATGCGAAGAAAAAGAACTACTCAAGGAACTTGTGGAACTTCATCGACAAAAATGTGTGTGGAGACTTGAACTTATTTATCACTCAAAAGTTTACCTATTCTATCACCTATCTTGAGACAAAAGTCGTATTGCTATATAGACTTCGATTATACACATTTGCTATTTCGAGCTGAGTTTATCTCGCTTATCTATTTATCGAAATATGTATTGGTAAGATTTCGCTTTGGCCAAGTTCATATTTTCTCTTGACGAAAGTCATGTTGATTATTTCAATAACTTGAAAATCATTTTGATGAAAAATAGTTTGTGAATAACAACTATATAACATCCTCTAAGAAAGTTTCAATGATTGAAATGAGAATTTAGAATATGTAACCATCTTTGGATATAAACATAGTGTGTTCTCACATTTGTGTAAAAGTCCAAAACCGGGAACCCAAAGTATGCGTATCCGTACGCGTACTGGCGGTTGTTGGAAATCCGGGTAAGTATGCGTACCTGTACGCATACTGGCGGAAAGTTCACGTCCGCGAATTTTTGCTGGAGTTTGAAAGTAAAAAACAAACTCAATCTGGTTACTTAAGTATGCGTACCCGTTTGCATACTAAGGTAGATTACTTTCTAAAATTGGTTTGTTCTTGAACTAAAACACTTATATAATAAGGAATGCAAACTTTGCAAACCGTAGCTATAATGTTCATGAATCGATTCGAGTGAATCAAGACCGATTTCGCTTCAATTGTGTCTTGTATACTTTTATAAGATCTAAGAAATTGAGCAACTCTCTAACTAGTTCATTTGAGTCATTTGAACTAGTTATGGTGAAGATGAATTAGGTTGATATGAAAGTGCTTATATGGCTAACTATTGGTTAATTATTGTTGAACCAACTAAGTGTACACGTTTAGGTACGTTTACTCAAACCTAAATGAAGTTATATTTCATTTGTGTATAACAAGCTAAGTTCGATCTAACGGTTGAAAGATATTAGCTTGAATCTAATTAGGTTTTCATCTAATGGTGAATACTGAATGCTTTGTTACCAAGATAACTTAGATTGCAAACCCTGATTTGGAGACTATATAAAGGAGAACTCTAGGTTAACGACTTGAAGACTTCATTGGGATTGTGAATCCAGGCCCAACTATTTTCTCTGTAGTTGCGTGATCTGATCTTGCTGTTTCTATCATGATTGAGTACAATCGTAAAATTAGCTTGAGATTTATATCTCTGATAGGCAAGATAGAGAAGTAGTCATAAACACCTTCGTCTCATCGTTTGTGATTCCACAATATCTTATTTCGTTAATCGATTAAGATTATTGTGAGGTGATTGATAATTCTAGGCTGTTCTTCGGGAATATAAGTCCGGGTGATCAATTGGTTCATGTTCACCTTGATTTATCAAAAGACGGAACAAAACTCGTAGGTATTTTTGTGGGAGACAGGTTTATCTATTCCGATAGACTTTTTTTGTGTGAGACATATTTGTTTATCAAGTCTTCTACTTTGGGTCGTAGTAACTCTTAGTTGTAGGTGAAATCATCTAAGGGAATCAAGTGCGTAGTATCCTGCTGGGATCAGAGACGTAAGTAATGCAACTGTACCTTGAATCAGTGTGAGATTCATTATGGTTCAACTACTGTCCATACCGAAGTTAGTTTGTAGTAGGCTAGTGACTGTAGAAGCTTAATACAGTATGGTGTTCAATCTGGACTATGTCCTGGGATTTTTCTGCATTTGCGGTTTCCTCGTTAACAAAACTCATGGTTTCTGTGTTATTTCTTTTCCGCATTATATTTTGTTATATAATTGAAATATCACAGGTTGTGCATTATACCGATCAATTGGTAAATCCAACCTTTGGTTGTTGATTGAAATTGATTGATCCTTGAACACTGGTCTTTGGTACCGTTCAAGTTATTTCTCTTGTATTCAATCAGGCTCACAGATTTCTATTTGTTTGAGTGCGGATTGAATCGAAAAATTGAGAAGTAACTCTTTGATATACTTTTTATTAAGAATAAGTCTGAATGTCTAGTTGATTCTCTTAAAAGTTATTGGATTTAGTCCATACAGATTGCTAAGAAAAATATTGGGTGAGGTTGTTAGACCCCCGCTTTTTCAATTGTATCAGAGAAGGAAAACACGTTAAAGACCTCATAAGTCTGTGTTTGTTGCAATCTGATTATGTTGGACGAGTATATCTCTAATAACGTACCATGTGAGAAATTACCAGATGATTTTCAAAGCTTGAATTCACCTGAGGGAACTGTCACATCTAAATCAATATCTAAACATTCTCTGAATGTAGAAACTATTGATTGGGATACACGCCTAGAAGAACAGTTGGATGAACTTTCTGATGAAGGTGATTCAGATTTTGATAGAGATGTTGATGAGGAAGTCTCAGAGTATTTTAAGTTTTTGGATTCGTTGAAACTAAAGAAGATTACAACATGTCACACCTCTTCTGAATCCTCTCTTTCGAGAAAACAAGAAATCGAAAAGGATTTACAGAGGTCTTTATGGTTGGAATCGCTCTTGCGAATCCATCCTCAAAAATTCCGAGGAAAACCTGAGTAGAAAGTCACTTGCATGTGATAATGTTTATCAAAAATACTTCTTGTTGGAAGAGAAATTAGCAGAAACTGAAACCTGTATTAACTCCCAGCAAGCAAGTTTTGATGACAGAGAAAGCGCTTATCTCGCTCGAGAAAAATGCCTTGGCTGATTTAGCTTCTGCTCTTGATAAAATCAAGATGTTGGAAGATGACTTGAAAAAGTTCAATACTAGTTCAAGAAAATTAACCACTATGCTAGGAGCAAGTAAAAATCATCGTGATACACGAGGATTGGGCTATAAGGGAATAGATGCTCCAAGTATTAACAAATAGGTAAAATTTGTCAAGGCTAGTGATTCTTCTCAACAAAAGGTTTCCACTGATGGCAAAAGTAAAATACCTTCACCGGCAGTTAAAGTTCGAAAGAGCAATGTATATCAACCTCCAAAGTCAGCACATATGGTTCGAGGTAAGAACATTCCTTATGTTTGCCACTATTGGAAATAAAGGTCACCTGGAAAGGAGATGTGTTTCCGTATAAAGAATGAGAAACTACATGATGTTCTCGTTTGGGCATCACAAGAAGTTGTGAAACCAAGATCATATGTTAAGACTAATCCCCTTAACGTTACAGGTGGTAACTGACCAACCTTTAGGCAAAGGAATCATTGCTGTGATAAACCTAGAGTTGCCTATAAACGTCATACGAAGCCTTTTCACGATCGTAATGGTTACCAAAAGGATAACTTCTTAAAGACGAAGACAAGATCTGATGTTCCCAATTGGAGAAATACTAACTTGCAAAAGAATAGTCAATCCAATTCTCTTTCGAGAAATATTGATGAGAGTAATGGGAACAAGGATCTGGTTGTTCCTAAACACACTCAGAAGTGGGTTCCAAAGAAAGTCAATGATTCTTTGAGTGTGAAAAGGAATGATCTCCCAGAAAATTCCATGACTATGGAGAAGGCAGTATCCATGATGTTGGAACTTAAAAAATTCTTTGGAAAGATGGATTTGGATGTGAAAGGTTTTAAAAGCCATCTCTTTCATGATAATCCAAAACTCACTTGTGGTGAGCAATGTCTCAACACAAATTGAGTGGTTTGTTAGTGCATCCTCACCAAGGAATTCCCTGCTTTGTATACGGTGAGGGAAGCACGAGAATTGGGGCAAACAGATTATGTTCGGTAAGGCTGTAGAATTCGATTGGATTCTTCTAAAAAGGTATGTCTATAAACTTGAGCAAGATTAGTTTTTTTATTTTTCTTAGAGTACTTATAATGATCCATGTACCTTGTTTATAGTTCATTTCTACATGAATTGATCTTTGTTTAAGGTTCTTAAATGTTTAGGTTTCAAAATAGTAGTTCGGGATGGTTGGACTTCATGGTACACATACCTGGTATGCATACCATCATTTAAAATCAAAATCCAGGGGTTTTAGTATGCATACCCATTTGCATACTGCTCCGGGACAGGAAAATTCATTTGCAAACCCGTATGCATACTGGCCCGTAGATGTCGTTTTTCGACAAACTTGTTCTGGCCATAACTTCTTCATAAGAACTCGTAATAACCTCATTCTTTTTGAATTCTCTTCCTCTTTAATTCTCTTCAAAATGGTGTTGAGAAATCCTAAAATTGGATGAGTTGAGCTTAGTCTCGTATCTTGTTTTTGAGTGTTTTGCTCCGTTTCGTCGCACTTGTTCTACTTCTGTTGGACTTGGGCACTTGGATTCTTGGAGTAATTCTCTTCTAAGCTCATTGTAGTTTTTAGAAGAATGATTTTGGTGAATCACAAAGAAGGAAGTTCAACAATGGGCAGTAGTACGCATTGCTATAGAATCTTGAATGTTCATAATCATCTTATGTTAACTATGATGCGGTATTTAATGACTTTGTATGTTCTTCTTTGTTAAGAAAATATTTTTATACGCCTTTGGTAAACACACTTGGTGAAAATCCGTGCAAAAAAGATTGATTCTACCTTCTAAGGGCAAAGATTGTTTTTGCAGTATTAATCTTTATGGTTTTACATATTGGAACTTGTTATGGGATATTTGTGTTTGCGTCCGTGAACTATGATTGTCCCATACATGGTTAAAAGTTAAGGCTTTCATATATCTTTATGCAAATATTGATAAAAGATTGAATGAACTTTTGACAAACAAAAGTTAAGCCTATTATGTCATTATGTAAATATTAATGGAAGAAATGATGAACTTTTGTTTATAAAGATTAAATCTATTATATGTCATCGTGAAAATAGTGATAAAAAATAGAATGAATCTTTGAATATTCCGCAGTATTGGTCTTTCCTTGATCCACATCTTTGTGTAAATACTGTGACTCCGTAAGCTTGCTTATGTGAGCATTTCCGATTAAATTAATCATGGGTTCTCTTGTGGTTAATTTAATTGAGTATTTTGGATACAAAATTCATGTTTCATGGGATTTGTTAATGTCCAAAGAAATCCTTCTTTTCTTGTAAAAGTAAGGTCGCCCTTGTTGTGACTTTTGGAATGACATTTTATGGGGGAGAGTTCTTAATTGAACTTGTGTTTAATTTCCAAATCTTTGTGGGGAGTGCGGTTGTGGAATATTATAGGGGTTATCTTGTATCTTTATAAACTCCTTGATGAATGCATTTACTTTCGGCTATATGATTGCATCTAAAAAGTTGATAGTTCTTTTCTTTTGGTCTTGAAGTATATCTATGGAAATTTCTTTAGGATCCCACTAATTTTCGTACCTTTGCCAATTTTATTGACAAAAAGAGGGAGAATTAATGTGTAGGTCACACTACAAATACATATGGTTTTCGAATCATAATGTAAGGGGGAGTGGCTTTCATGTAAGATGAAGTATTGACTAAGGGGGAGTGACACATATCACCATAGTATTGTTGTCGAAGTTGTGATACAATTGAACTTTGATGTTGTGTAATAATACTATGACACTGTATAACAATGATTTAGAGCTACTGTTTACTCATTATTATGGCTACGGATCTTCAACAACGATGATCCTGAATTGAATACCTTTGGAATCATTGGAGTACTTGGAAGTGACGAAGGTTTCGAGTAATGTTGAAGAACCAAGGAGATCAAGCATTTGGATGAGAAGCTACAAAGTTTATTTATTTTGTATTCCTATGTATTGATAGTTTTGTCACTAAAATTGACAAAAGGGGATATTTTTAGAGCACTACTCATTCGAACTCGCAAGCGTTGCTATCTCAAGCTTGTTTGTCAAGTTTAGTTGCCAAAACTATAAGTCTTGATTTCTAGTCCACTTATATCTAAGTCTCGGACTAGGATAGTAAGTGTAGTTGAGATCTAGACTCCACGGCGTTCATCATGCGAAGACGAAGAACTACTCAAGGAACTTGTGGAACTTCATCGACAAAAAGGTATGTGGAGACTTGAACTTATCTATCACTCAAAAGTATATCTATTATATCTCCTATCTTGAGACAAAAGTCGTATTGCTATATAGACTTCGATTATACACATTTGCTATTTAGAGCCGAGTTTATCTCGCTTATCTAATATATGTTGATAAGCTTTCGCTTTGGCCAAGTTCATCTTTACTTGTGACGAAAGTCATGTTGATTATTTCAATAACTTGAAAATCTCTTTGATGAAAAATAGTTTGTGAATAACAACTATATAACATCCTCTAAGAAAGTTTCAATGATTCAAATGAGAGTTTAGAATATGTAACCATCTTTGGATATCAACATAGTGTGTTCTCACATTTGTGTAAAAGTACAAAACCGGGAAACCAAAGCATGTGTACCCGTAAGCGTACTGTCGGTTGTTGGAAATCCTAGTAAGTATGTGTACCCGTACGCATACTGGCAGAAAATTCACGTCCGTGAATTTTTGCTGGAGTTTGAAGTAAAAACAAACTCAATCTGGTTACATAAGTACGCGTACCCGTTTGCCTACTTAGGTAGGTTACTTTATAAAATCGGTTTTTTCATGAACTAAAACATTTATATAATAAGGAATGAAATCTTTGCAAACCGTGGCTATAATGTTCATGAATCGATTCGAGTGAATCAAAACCTATTTTGCTTCAATTGTGTCTTGTATGCTTCTATAAGATCTGAGCAATTGAACAACTCTGTAACTAGTTCATTTGAGTCATTTGAACTAGTTATGGTGAAGATGAATTAGGTTGATATGAAAGTGCTCATATGGCTAACCATTGGTTAACTATTGTTGAACCAACTAAGTGTACACGTTTAGGTACGGTTACTCAAACCTAAATGAAGTTACATGTCATTTGTGTATAACAAGCTAAGTTCGATCTAATGGTTGAAAATTAGAGCTTGAATCTAATCATGTTTTCATCTAACGGTGAATACTGAATGCTTTAATACCAAGGTAACTTAGATTGCAAACCATGATTTGGAGACTATCGAAAGACTAATGAAGACTAGCAACTGGGAAACCTAATCCCCACACCTCATGTGTGATACTAGTTGCATTAACTAGAGTCGATTCTCTTTTAACCTTAGGTTTTTCACGAAACCCTGTAGATTAACGACTTGAAGACTTTATTGGGATTGTTAAGCCAGACCTGTAGCGCCCCCTAAGCTAGAAGCTGACTAATCCAAGAGATTAGCTAAATAAAGAGGCACTACAAATCTAATTCAAATATTTAAACATTCAATTAAGAAATGTGCTACAAAATTTATCACAAAACTAACCCCGCTCAGAATATATATATACATGAACTTCTCTCAAATGATACATATATAATAGTCAATTGGTTTACAAATACAATAAACAACATAATAAACATAGCGGAAGTTAACTAATTAACGGAGTCAACACTTGTGGCTTTCGCTGCGCAACTCTGATCTGTCTCTGAAAACTGAAAGTGGGAATAATTAACATTTAACCTCTAAGTAATCATAAACAAGATTAAGAAAAACAATAATGTTCTTCCCGGACATTAAATAGTGACCAAGTCACTGAGATACACAAACACGAATATGGACAAGATATTTCTTCAAGCAATATATACTATGGTTGTGCAATTCTGAACTCGCAAACCCACACCTAATCGTAAATATGGATGTCGACAATTCCGAACTCGCAAACTGCCGACCGATATAAGCATAAAATCTGAATTCATGTAGATATAAATGCGAAAGAGCATATCCTCACAGAAGTAAACAAACATGTATATGGACAAACTCCTTCTTCAAACAATGTATACTATGGTTGTGTAATTCCGAACTCGCAAATCCACACCTAATCGTAAATATGGATGTCGACAATTCCGAACTCGCAAACTGTCGACCGATATAAGCATAAAAGCTGAATTCATGTAGGTATAAATGTGAAGGAGCGTACCCTATATACCACAAGTGGAAATTCTCATTTCCCATAACAATTCATAATGACAAACAAACATTACAAGTCCTTTCCAAACCATGGAAAGATTAACAAAATCAACAGAAGTATAGTAATGCAATTTAAACAAAACATGGAATGCACACTAGACAATGCATGAGTTTGTTAAGAATAAACTTTTGTAAAAGAAACAAAAATGGTTACAAAAGAGTCAAATGTATTCCCACCTCTTTTGATGACAAGCCACGCCTACCTCGAGATCCACGATCCACCGGTTCATCCTTTGAATCGATCGTTGTTAAATATAAACTAATTGTTAATCACACAAGAAGTCTAAGAATCTAGCCAAAAGGCTCACACAAGAATCATACAAGTATTTCTAATGATTCTAGGCCCATTTAAGGTTCTACATCTTTTATTTATCTATCTTTAGCATAGCTAAGGTTTACTAATTGAATTAGGTTGTTTCTATAGTCCATTAGTTATGTCTTATGAGTATCTACAACTTTGTAGAAAGAATCAAAGGTTAAATCAGACCATAAGGGTCCAACATGTCTAATTAAGAAAGACTATTCCTAAGCCCAAGTCACTAAAACCCATTAACTAGGGTCCAGCCCATCTGAGTCAACTACAGTCAAACTAACGGTCACAGGTCAACTAACAATCTACGTCCAGTCAAGGTCAAGTCCCGGGTTAAATGGTCAAGTCAGCCGATCCAACTCGGTCAAGGTCAGGTGAACTGGTCAATTCAAGTCAAAAGAGAAACTCAGTGAGTTAACATCGATTCAACTCAGTCAGATACTGAGTCAGACAATAACAAACCCGAGTCAGACTGAATAAACTCAGTCAGACATGCCAAGATTTTTCCTCACACAGCTGAGGCTCTAACTCTAGAACTCTACTCAAGTGTAACTTCAATCTACAGATTACATCAATTAATTCATTCAAATTAAACTTCAAATTTCAATTACAATCAAAGATTAAGCCTACCTGCAGTTGCAGCTTAAAGCAAGCCTACAATGAAATCACCATTCCAACCTATCTTCATTTCACCAACTCATTAACTGAACTACAATAATCTCACTTGGCTACAGATTCAACTTTACACTCTGCACCACCACTTGCAATCATCCTCAAGACCAAACATTCAATACTTCATATTTAACAATACTTCCCATTCAAAAGATCTAGTTCTATGACTCCAATTCTGGATACATTTCCACAGAAAATTCCTCTAACTCATTCCTTATAGCAGCACCTACTACACACCCCTTTTAAACTTCATCCTCCCACAGACTAACACCAACACATGCATCTCAGAATAACCCAACAGCTCAAACCAACAACACACAACCACCTTCATACACATTAGTCCCAGCTCATATCAAGCATAAACCGAAATAACCCATTTCAGTTCATCACCATCACTCACAATTCAAATTCTATAACCATAACCATACACAACAACAACACCTCTTATTCTTCACCACCAGCACCATTAGCCCAATTCCATCATCTAGGCTTCAACTACAATCAAAAACCAACAACATCCACCAATTCAGTACATGTAATCTCCATTTCTACAAATTTTACACAGACAACACCACCATCCTTGGATACCACCTGCAATTAGCCTAACATTCATCTAAACTTAATTCAATCAAGAGAACCTCCCCTTCATATTATATCTTCAACGGAAAAAAAACATCAGTTCAATTCTATTACCTCCAAGTACAATTCAACTCTATCACCAGTTGAACAACTCCACTGCAAACTCAATCTGTCTTCCCCTATCATCTCCCAATACCTCAACAACAACAGTTCATCCACTATTTTCTCAAGGATCATATCATCATCACGCCTGAATTTCAGTTTCATTAATAACGACTTAATCTCAGCAATTTGAACAATCTAATATGAAATCTCAAAAGTAGAATAATTAGAAGCTTGCCCAAGCATTAACGTCCTCTGAATTGCTATTTCCCCAATTCATCTCCACTGAACCCTAGAATTATCATCTCAAATCTTGAAATCGATCACCACCGTAAATTTCTTCACTTGAAACTTGACTTCATCAGCAATTCTAACCTAATTCATTCAACCTACTCAATACGCATCCATAATAAGCAACTGCATCACTTAGAACATGATATTTGGTGAATATCTTCCACAATAATCTTGTAGAGATATGGTTCTTATTTATATTAGGAATCCAACAGATTTGTTACAAATTTTGAATATTTCCTAACAAACAAAGAAGAGTTGAAAACAACTTAAAAGACCTAATTTCTATCCTATAGACTAGAGTTGTTGAGAGTCTCTGGGAAGACTGGAGATTGGCAGTTGTGCTAACACCACCCCTCAAGTTGTGCTGTAGTTTACGGATGTGCAACTTGGACCGAAGAATTTGAAACCTTGAGAAGTCTGTTTCATGGCCCCTTAAATTCCCTTAACTGTTGTATGAGAAAATTGGTGTTTCTCTTCAAATTCATAGTGTGAGATAGGCAAAATACCTCTTCAAATGGTTGTGTAAGATATTCGAAATACCTCTCCATTTGGTAGTATTGATCTGTGTTGGTTAACAAATAAAATTGGTAATGGTATTAATTTGTTAGGGTATTGTTGTTGCAAGGTGTTTAAAATTGGTTGAAAGGTATTGAAATTTGTTTAGTTGAAGTTGAACTGTTTTACCACCATCATCTTTGTGATTTGTGACAAAATTATTATCTCCAAACAGATGATTATAACCTTCTTCAGCTTCATAAATAGTTTTCGCAACAACAGTCCCATGGGCGTTACTCCTCGTCGTCCCATTAAATCCATCAGCCAGGTAGTCTCGACAGGGCGGATCTCCCTGACTTGAGCACGATCAACATGAGCATTATTTGACAAATTGTCTTCATCATTCCCATGAGGGAAGAAATCCTTCCTCCACTTGTTACTAACTGGGGAAAGATCCATCACATCTCCATTAGCCTGGTTTGGTGGTGATGGTGTATTTTCTGTTTTCTTTTTATTTCTTTTTTTTTTTGCTTATTGAAGGGTGTGCTCCAGAGAGAGATGATGTAGAGTTCAAAACTCTTTGGATGTTTTTTTTTTTGAAACTAAAATCAGATGGTGAAGATCACAGCGGAAGAGTGAGGGATCGAACCCTCCTGATACCAACTTAGAACATGATATTTGGTGAATATCTTCCACAATAATCTTGTAGAGATATGGTTCTTATTTATATTAGGAATCCAACAGATTTGTTACAGATTTTGAATATTTCCTAACAAACAAAGAAGAGTTGAAAACAACTTAAAAGACCTAATTTCTAGCCTATAGACTAGAGTTGTTGAGAGTCTCTGGGAAGACTGGAGATTGGCAGTTGTGCTAACAGCATCATCTAAAACAACCATTCCTCTCGATCTGTGATTAACTCAAAAATAGCAGAAACCCTAGTCTTCAAATTCGTAATCCTATTAACACCAAAACATCAATTAAATGAGAACCCCTTTGTTCTTCATCTATCATCACTCGATTTACTATCAATTTCATTCAGTTCCCAACTCCAATCTAAAAACCCTAATTAACTGAGTAACAACATCATCTTCTTCCTTCCCGAACTCGATAAACATCAACACCACCACCAACCATCAATCCTTAACATAACCCCTATGATGGTCGATCTCAGAACCTCGATTTCTCTCAAACTCGCAGAGAAGAAGAAGAAGAAGAAAAGAGAAGAAGAAACACAGAGAAAGAAAGAATGAGAAGAAAGGAGAAGAAGAAAAGAGAATGACTTCTCTTCGATTCGGTCGAGGGAATAAGGCCCAAAGGAAACACTAGGACACACACTTGCTTTGATAAGGGGAGCACGACGTGTTTGTATTGCAGCAAAAGCATTTATCCGGAAATGACAACTTTGCCCTTCGCACTGATCCAGTGATAGCTTTTTCGTCTGATGTTCGAATGACATGTTCGAGTAGTCCATTTTGCGTAACTTTTCGAGATCTAACCGATGGTACTAATTTTGTAACTAGATCGTTGTTAGATTAATTCTTATTAATTAACGTTCGTGTTAAACTAATTATCGGCTAATACGTCTCTTGACTGGTCTAATAGCGTTGACTCCCTTGAGGGTCCTTACATTCTCCCCACCTTGTTTCATTTTCGTCCTCGAAAATCAAACTATTCTTCTGGCTTCAAAAACTCCCCACCTTATAGAATAACCGCATTTCTTATCTAAGCGCAATCAACATAAACAAAGCACAAACCTATATGGCTCTATAACTAAAATCTAAAATTTGTAGCTCTAAGTTCAATTACATTGAGTTAAGTTCTATCAAATACGGAAATCTAAGTTTCTTACACTAATTTCTATCTTATAAAATACTTGTCTCTAATTACAAGGGAGATTTCTACGAATTTATTTCTAAGTGAAATAATATCTATCGGTTTCCTAAAGAATAATACTAAGCTTCTATGATCGGTCATCTCTGAATGAAGTTTCCCTGTCAAGGTTGGCCAAGCCCAACAATGCATTCCTACGAACAGAGAAAACACAACCTTCACTATTCTCAAGTGCTGGATTAACTAATTATTAATTTATTAAGATTAATTAGTCTTTAACTTCTATCTTAACTGGTGTAATTCCTGATAAATTTACTTCGTAATTTATTTACATATTTCACAACATTTTAAGCAATGTAGTTATCTAAATTATTTATTATTCAATGCATATATTCCAAATTCGATTCCGCATCAATTTTATAATATCTGATATTATTTAATATGTTAGCATTGTTGTACTACCGTTATATTGATTATTCAAATATTACTATTATTATTTCCAATGTATCTATTTGTTTATTTCAATATGTGACTCGCTATAAATAAGTAATCGCTAACAATTTTTTCATAGTTATTTGGTATTAATGCTTTATTATTATTATAATATTTATTTCTTATTTCTTAGGCCGATAATAGTTAATCTTAATTAATCATAATGCCACGTTCAAGTTTTATTATTAATACTAAATATGATTTGATCTAACGTGATTTCCTTAAATTTATATTATGTCTAAGTAATCCTTAAGATCTACTATTAATAAATTACATTTTGCTATTATTATCCTAGCAGATAATTATTATCCAAATGATATTTAAAATAATTCTAAATTTTATTATAATTAGTATTAGACAGTATTATAATATACTTATTTTATCGAAAATTATTCTTTTAATTATATTATCATTTTCATTATTGTTTTATAAAATTTTCCCATTTGATTACTAGCGCAACTAAAATACGGCCGGAATAATTCTTTAATAATGGTACTTAGTTTAATCTTATTAAGCCTTAATCTTGTAAGTATAACTCCACTTTCATGGAAAGATTGATATAACAGATTTTATTTATTCAGATTGAATCCGTATACTATATCTTGTTAAATATTGGCGTTGCTAATTTAATATGATTCAAATTTGAGTATGTATAAAATTATAATATATATCACTAGTCTTTAGATTTTGGTATTAATAATAAGTATCTTATTCACAAGCAAATTTATTCTCCTTTAAGTTTAAGTTCAATTATTATAAATATCACTTCATGTGTAAAATTTAGCGATCTAGTGAATCATTTATTGGACTAAAGATAATCCGGGTATAAGGCCGTTAACAAATTTAGTCTTTATTGTATGCATCATATGACCTCGCGAAATTAACCCTACCTAATAACTCTTATATTATCCATCTGGTTCGAACGCATACAGATAATTCTAATTTATTATTAGTTAACTTTGCAAAACTTAATCGTACATAGGCACTAATAATTTCCATAACTATTTAATCCTAATCATTATTTTATCGCTATATATTTGTTATTGAGATTTTAAATTAATTTATGCTCAATATAATACTAGTCTAAATTCTAACAGTTTAAATTCGTCACACTAATTTTCCATTTCAATAGATGATTGAATCTATTTACGAAGAAGGATCCTATTCATATGCGAATTTATTTTCTTTTAATTCTAATATTACACTAAGTATCCGAATACTATTATTACTACTTCATGTGTATGTGTTTCATTTTAAAAGTTTACTAGATCATTTGTTAGACTAAAGATAATTTCGGTACATTTTTTTTCCACCCTTTTACGTCCCTAACAAGTGTCATATTAACCGTCTAGTTTAAACGCAAAACATATATTCTTAATTTGTCATTAGTTTAATTTACAAAATTTAACCGTAGATAAGCGTTATTATTAATCATAATTATTATTTTATCGTTATATATCTTTGATGAAATTTTGGTTAAATTAAGTTCAATATGACACTAATTGACAAATGTTAATATTACTTATTAAAATTATAACTACTATTGTCATCATCTATAAGTACGATTATAATATTTTTATTACTAACGGTGATGGTCAAACTATTATCCTAACTACTCTTAGAAATATTATTGAGTCTCAAAAATATTATTAACATTTATGTGATTATAAATTATTGACCCTACGTATAAGTCAAGGTGCTTAATAAGTTTATACGTGACTTCCAAGATTTATAAATAATACTAATCTCACAAAATTTTTTTTTATAGTATTAGATTGTCTACGTGTTCATACTATTTAGATCAATTATTCTCAAATCCATATCAACCAAATCTATTGGTGTACCCTACAATTTTTACTTCATTACAAACAAACAAATCAATCAATCAAATAATTCCTTTAATTATTGGTAGCTTTTAGTTATTAAGATTTATCTCACAACCCAATCCAATTCTAAACTAATCTAGTTCACTAACTGGCACTGGCTATTCATATAGTCACCCATATAAGATCTAATAGTGAGCTCTGATACCAACACTGTAGCGCCCCCTAAGCTAGCAGTTGAGTAATCCAAGAGATTAGCTAAATAAAGAGGCACTACGAATCTAATTCAAATATTTAAACATTCAATTAAGAAATCTGCTATAAAATTTATCCCAAAACTAACCCCGCTCAGAATATATATATACATGAACTTCTCTCAAATGATACATATATAATAGTCAATTGGTTTACAGATAGAATAAATAACATAACCCCTACGATGGTCGATCTCAGAACCTCGATTTCTCTCAAACTCGCAGAGAAGAAGAAGAAGAAGAAGAAACACAGAGAAAGAAAGAATGAGAAGAAAGGAGAAGAAGAAAAGAGAATGACTTCTCTTCGATTCGGTCGAGGGAATAAGGACCAAAGGAAACACTAGGACACACTTGCTTTGATAAGGGGAGCACGACGTGTTTGTGTTGTAGCAAAAACATTTATCCGAGAAATGACAACTTTTCCCTTCGCACTGATCCAGTGATAGCTTTTTCGTCTGATGTCCGAATGACACGTTCGAGTAGTCCATTTTGCGTAACTTTTCGAGATCTAACTGATGGTACTAATTTTGTAACTAGATCGTTGTTAGATTAATCCCTATTAATCAGCGTTCATGTTAAACTAATTATCGGCTAATGCGTCTCTTGACTGGTCTAATAGCGTTGACGCCCTTGAGGGTCCTTACAAGACCCAACTATTTTCTCTGCAGTTGCGTGATATGATCTTGTTGTTCCTATCGTGATTGAGTACAATCGTAAGATTGTATTGAGATTTATATCTCCGATAGGCAAGATAAAAAAGTACTCACAAACACCTTCGTCTCATCGTTTGTGATTCCACAATATCTTGTGTCGTTAATCGATTAAGATTATTGTGAGGTGATTGATAATTTTAGGTTGTTCTTCGGGAATATAAGTCCGGGTTATCAATTAGTTCCTGTTCACCTTGATTTATCAAAAGACGGAACAAAACTCGTAGGTATTTCTATGGGAGACAGATTTATCTATTCATGTAGAATTTTTTGTGTGAGAAAGATTTGTTTATCAAGTCTTCGACTTTGGGTCATAACAACTCTTAGTTGTGGGTGAGATCAGCTAAGGGAATCAAGTGCGTAGTATCCTGTTGGGATCAGAGATATAAGGAACGCAAGTGTACCTTGAATCAATGTGAGATTGATTAGGGTTCAACAACAGTCCAGACCGAAGTTAGTTTGTAGTAGGCTAGTGTCTGTAGTGGATTAATACAGTGTGGTGTTCAATCTGGACTAGGTCCCGAGGTTTTTCTGCATTTGCGGTTTCCTCTTTAACAACACTTCTGGTGTCTGTGTTATTTATTTTCCGCGTTATATTTTGTTATATAATTGAAATATCACAGGTTGTGCGTTGTATCGATCAATTAGTAAATACAACCTTTGGTTGTTGATTGAAATTGATTGATCCTTGAACATTGGTCTTTGGTACCGTTCAAGTTATTTCTCTTGTGTTAAATCAGGCTCGCAAATTTCTATTTGTTTGAGTGCGGATTGAATCAAGAAATTGAGATATAACTCTTTGATATACTTTTTATTAAGATTGAGTATGACTATCTAGTTGATTCTCTTAAAAGTATATTGGAATTTGTCCATACAGATTGCTAAGCGAAATATTGGGTCAGGTTGTTAGACCCCCGCCTTTTCAGAGTGGATCATTTTTCTTTAGGTAGAAGAAGCAAGTATGGATTCCACGAGTGCTACGGTTTTTTGTATAAGTGTGGCCTGTTAAAAAGCCACTTACATACTCAAGTGATTTGATTAGATAGGTATAATATTTTTAAGCAAAGTGCAAACAAAGTGACGGTGTGTGGTAAACCATTACTTTTTCTCTTAAAGCATATGGAAATGGTTCAAACTGTCCCAATTAATGCAAATGTTTATTGTTATTAACATCGTTTCTCATTAGCGATATCTCATGTTTAAAACCAGCAGAAAAAAATCCAAGAGTCTTCCGTTAGTCGATTAACTTTCATAATCCTTTGCCTTTGCTCATCATCACTAGTGCCTATCAGGCCAATTAATTTGATTCAACAAAACCTTAATCAAATCAAAATACAAGTTAAAATATCTGATTCCGATATTTATGGTACCCTTTCTACAATTTTCCCCTAACCAACCAAATCTAATCTCTTCCAACCAGAAATGTTAATGAGCCATTGTTTCATAATAGTACATACAAGATTGGAGGGGAAAGTGGAAGTGATAGTGGTGTGGCCAATGACAATAGAACTGGTAAGGATACTACATCTAATGATGATTCTGGCTCTGCAACATCCGAAGGATCCCAAACACGGGATATGGATTGGCAAGTGTATGAAGGTTGGGTGGTGTATCCTACTCATCCCCTGGTTAGGGAATTCGTAATATATAAAGATGTTGTTCTTGTGAGTGATCCATATATTGTGGCCGGTGGTGAGCGATTGGGATTCAACGCAGTTATCATGCCTCCACATGTAAGAAGAGAAATTAGGAGAATTGCGGGCTTGCCTGTCCCTGCACATGGGATGCATATATTTTGTTGGACCTTCTGAGTCTCGTGGTTGGGAAGAATTCGGAAAATGTTGCTGCTATTGTGAATGCAGAGATGGTGTTATAAACCCCCGGCCAGCAGCAGCGACAGCTCATCAGACAACACCCGACGTATCCCAACAACGAGCAGCGACAGCGGCTCAGCAAACTGCAAATGCTGCACCTCACACCAATATGGAGTTGCGAGTATGTAATCTTATTATTAAGCCCGAGTTTATCCACCACCTTCGACCACGTACCAGAGGGCAGAGAGTTGATGATACTCGCATGACTAGAAGTGAACAGTCTTATTAACCCCACGGTCAACAGTGGATGTTACTACCGATTGAGTATTTTCATTAAGGTGCACATGAATTGACAAATTTTAACTGTTTTCATTATACTTGGAATTTTGGGTAACACTTTTTTTGATAGTATTTGTAGGAGAGTTTCTCCAATTTTTTCAGCACATTCCTTTTCATTATCCTTGTTTGGTTTCCGTTGAGTATCATCACTGAGTATGATGGTACTCCAAACACCAAACAAGGTAGTTAATTCATAGACATATCGGTTATTATTTTGATTTTGTGCAGCTGTATTTTATTCGGATAATTCTATTTTATGGTTATCCATTACTTCATGTAGTTGGATAACCTTTATATGATATTTCTCCAGATGTACTATATGTTCGTTATTCATTTCAAATACCTTGTTGAATTATGTTGTCCGTGTACATATGTTCAATACATAATTTGGAAACCTTTATAATTTAAATTATAGTCTTAATCTCTTCTACCATTGTCCCCACCCACTCCCTGTTAGGTAACAAACATTGTAATGCGTTAATATATTAAATCGGTTTGCATACAGACACCTAATTTTTGGTATGTATCTAAGCTTAATATTCTTGAAACAAAATGTTAAATTAACACGGTTCATCCATCAATAAGTCTCTTGAGTGCGAACAACTGCCTAAAAAATAAATACTGTCATGCCTGACATGTGTTCCCTCATACCAAACATCATAGTTTTGGAATTATTCTTAATTAATGGACCGAACCCAAAAAAAAAAAAAACTTCTGTTGTTATTCGTGTTCTCCAGCTTCTCTTCGTGTTCTTTTTTGGAAAATAACATGATTAGACTTGTTTTTATGACTCGCCCAAGAGCCGTGCTGTCACGCGAGCGTCTGCGTGACAACGGAAATGAACCCGCGGGTCCCCGCCGTTGGATTTACATCACCATTTTTGATGCAGCTATCATATTTTTTTCTTCTTATAATTCATTTGTTAAACACCCCTGAATTATATAAGGAACTATATAGAACTCGCTTCACAAGGAAGTTTCGGCGAAAAAGGTTATCCAAATAGGTTTAATTGAGGTGATCCTTTTGTTTCCATATGGATGGAAAAGCTTGTGATCATAGCATTAATATTTCTGATAATGGGGTTTATCAATGATATTTTTCCGCGAAAAAGACTCTTAAGGTCAGTAATGGATCTTTGAGAATCTTCTCTGTGGATGTTGTGTCCATGGGATAGTGAAAGTGATTTTCAACAAGATGAATTCGATCAGAAGAAATCTATTATTTTGTTATTTATTAGTTGTCATTGGGACATAAATTTCATAAATCTCAAATCTATTAGTCTCAATAACATGATCTCTTATTCCTGTAAGACAAAGAGAGAATGGAGTAATTTATCCCTTTAACATCTCAATTAAATGAAGAGGCTTGGTTGTTTTCTTGATTGGGATTCAATTGATGAAACTTATCAAAGAAACTGTACAATATCAATTGATTAACTCTCATAACAAATAAATTTTAATAAAAGTATACGATAGGCGGATCTGAGTGATAATGTGAATCGGACGGTGGGGACCACGCGGGTTCATTATTGTTATTGTAGCGCAGATGGTTAGCGCAGCGCAAATGATAAGAGGTAGCGAGGGGTAAAATTGGAAATAAAAAATATACGATTAAGGGAAAAATTCAAAGATTAAGGAATCATCCCCATAAATCCTGAAATAATCAATCTCATACCTACTACCATCACCAATACTGACAATACCATTCTAAACAGATCACTTGATTACAATGAAATCAAAGCTATCATGTTTAGTATGGCAAAAGACAAAGCTCCAGGGGCAGATGGTTTCCCACCAAACTTTTTCCAAGCCAACTGGGACATTGTTGGGGATGACATAGTAAATATGGTGCAACATTTCTTCTTATCTGGTCACTTACTCGAAGAGATGAACTCTACTTTCATTTCCCTGATCCCTAAGATAGACAACCCAATCTCCCCAAGCCACTTCAAACCCATAAGTCTATGCAACACTACCTACAAAATCATATCCAAGTTGTTATCACAAAGAATGAAGCCTTATCTAAACAAAATCATTTCACCCTACCAATCAGCTTTCATACTTGGAAGACAGATCTCTGACAATATTGCAATAACACATGATCTCATCCATTCTATGAGATCCAAAAGAGGTGTCAAAGGTGAAAAGAGAAGCATGGGAATAAAGATTGATATGGCCAAAACTTTTGACAGAGTAGATTGGAACTTACTCAATATAATTATGTCAAAGATGGTATTTAATACTTCATGGTGCCAAAAATTAATGCAATGCATATCTACCACCACCTCAGCTGTTCTTATTAATGGTTCCCCTGACTCTTTTTTTACTCCTTCTAGAGGTCTTAGACAAGGAGACCCGCTGTCCCCTTATCTGTTTCTGTTCTGCATGGAAGCTCTCTCAAGAACTCTTATTCATGCTGAAGATCTTGGTATAATCACTGGCATCAAGATATACAAGGGAGCACCCTCTATTAATCACCTCCTGTTTGCTGATGATTGCATGGTGTTCTGCAAAGACAATAAAACTGAAGCACAAAACCTCAAGAATATTCTCAATATGTTTGGAGATACTTCTGGACAACTAATAACTTTCAACAAATCTGGAGTGTTTTTCAGCAAAAATACTGATCCATCACTTATTCCTGTTATCAGCAACATAATGGGAGTTCAAACTCTACAGCTGGATGATAAGTATTTGGGATCTCCTTAGTTAACTCATAGAAGCAAGATAAAGTCATTCAGACCTGGAGTTGACAAGATGAAATTGAGACTTTCAAGTTGGAAAAACACTCCACTAATTCCTGTTGGCAGGGAGATTCTCATCAAAACTGTCACCTCAACAGCCAGTATCTATCAAATGAATTTCTTCAGAATTCCTAAACAAACTTGTCAAGACTTAAACAAGCTTCAAAGAGATTTATTTTGGGGAAAAAATCTGGAAAATCCCACTGGTTACTACCCAAAAGCCTGGACAGCTATTTGCAAACCAAAGGAACTTGGGGGGTTTAGGTTTCATGAACATGGAACTTTTCAACAACTCCATGATTACCAAAATAGGCTGGATATTGTAGCAAGACAAGGACTCTCTATGGTATCAACTAATGGATGAAAAATATCTACTAGGAAGAAATGTCCTAAACATGGACACAAAAGCCAAAGATGGAGATTCTTGGATCTGGAAAGGTGTTCTTGAAGGAATACAAAATATACAACAATTTTTCTCTTGGAAAATAGGCAAGGGGAACAGAATAAGAGTATAGGAGTATTTATGGATTCCTAACTCAAGAGACAAGCTCTTAAAGACATTCCATTGTCCACAGCATCTTGAGATGCTTTCTCAACTCATGACACCACAAGGAGAATGGAATGCTGAGCTAGTCCATCAGATCTTGTTTTCAAATACTGCTCAAATAATATTATCTTTGGAAACTCATCCAAGGGAAGAAGACGGCATGGACTGGAACTTAAACAATACTGGAAAATTCTTTATGAAATCCATGTATAAGGCAAAAGATGGACAATTTATACAAGAATGGTACCACAACAAGAAACTGGGAAGCCATTTGGAGGGTGAATGTTGATCCAGTCATAAAAATCTTCATTTGGAAATGTGTACATGAAATACTCCCTGCAAATGCAAAGGCAGTAAGTATTCTACAGTATACTGATCCTATATGCCAAATTTGCAAAAGTGGGGAGGAAAATGTGACACACATGTTTTTAAACTGTCCTGCAACTACTGAAGTATGGCATGAAATTCTTGGAGAATCCCATGGAAAGTTTGATAATACAACAAACTTCATGGACTGGTTCAATTCCTGGTTCATTCCTACAAGTAATTCTGAAAGCTATAACACTTATGCTACCATCTGTTGGTACATTTGGAAAGCTAGATGTGATCTAGTTTTCGAGAACGTAAAGCCTAATGCAAAGAAAACATCTCTTAGCATTAAACACCATCTATGTGACTTTAACAGAGTCCACAGATTAACATCGCATGCTCTCAACACTTTCTCTTTGAATGGTGCAGAACCTGAAAATCAGGAAGAACCGACAGTTCCATATAATATGAACCTTCAGAATCCACAGGAATATGGTTTCATAGTCAAAATATGTATAATACAGGATACTGTAAGCCTGAAGTATTTTTCTGCACTAACTATCTTGGACTTTGCAGGAAACTACATTGATAGCAGAGGATACTCAGGCCAATTGGGAGAAAGGGGAGCAGAACTAGCTTACAATTGGGCACAAGAACAGCAACACATGAACATTGCAATACAAGCTGAGTCTAATGAAATCCTGTTAAGATTCCAATCTCTCTACAATCAAGTCATCAAGGAAAAATTCAACCGAAGCTACTATGAAGAAAGGCAAAACACCAATGAAGACACCCCGTTAAAAATTAGTCAAGTTACTTTTTTTTTGACTAGTCTTAATCTCATACATAGATTACAAAATTTGCAATCTCTAAATATTGCTATTGCTTGTAAAAATTATGAAAATAGTACTGCCACCAGTTTGGGCAACTGTACTACTACCACTCTATCCGCTTATTAGGCTTTGCCTAAGTTTTTCTATTAAAAAAAAAGAAGAATTTACGCTACACTGATTTAGGTAGCGTAAACCATTCGTCTATAACAATTAAGTCTTCATTTTTGGGCTTGGACATTAATACCAGCCCAGTTCAAAAAAATAAATAATTTAGCACACCTATGTTTATCGGTGCTTTAATTAATTCCCGACTCCAACTAATCATATTTGTCTCAAGTTAACTAAAGTTTAGCTCAAATTAGCCATGCCTATTGCTAAACGGCCCTAAACCATAAAAAAAAAACCAACATAGTTATTACTAGATTTGCACCCCTGTTATGCACCAGACATTTTTTTTCTTTTACCTTGATGTGCGCGGAGCTTCCCTCGCCGCCCCGTGGAGATATATTTTTGATTTGGTGTGGTGAGACAAATATATTAAAAAGGTGGAGAATATGTGCAGATTTTATTTGTTTTTTCCTTTTATTTTCGCTGAAAATATGTGTGAAACATGTTGATTTTTTTCCATTTTTTTTAAAAAAGTCCTAATATAGTAGGTACTCGATTTCCAAATTGAATTTGGACTTCCATAAAATTCGAAACACGTTAAGTTAGGTTTTCCTTTTGAGTTTGTAATTTTTAAACCAATCATACATTGCCAAGTGTGCTCACCAAGATATTGTCATGTCATGAATTCCAAACTGAATCTTTTTTTTTTTTATCTTTTCCCTATTCTTTTTAAACCAATCATACATCGCCAAGTGTCCTCACCAAAACGCTCGCTTCAAAAAAACTCAAAAAATGCCTATTTAGGCCAATAGGAAGCAAGGGTTTCCTCACCGTTCAATGTGGGAACTTTATTTGTCTAAACCTTTAAGTCTTTAGATTCTCACGGATGGAATTCAATGGTCTCCGTAAAAAAAACACAAAACACAAAAAAAAACACAAATAATAACTCAGATTTGTTGCGTTTTTGTGCACTATTATTGTGTCCAGCTAGTCGGAACAAGTTTTTGTTGGATATTTTCAATATTATTTGTCGTTATCCGGGGGGGGGGGGGGGGGGGTCCGGGGGTGCATAACCCCTCCCGGGTGTGTTCTGGTTTTGAATTTTGAAAACCTATTTCGGTTTCCAGAAATTTCTAACGACTCGTCTCTTTCCAAAGGATTTTCTTCCCTAGAGAAACCATTAATGGATGCCCGTTGAAAGCGTCTGTTGGAGATGAAACGACACCTCCAAAAGGCATGAATTCCTCTTTAAATAGCGAAGGCTTTCTCCCATATCAATCATCAAAAACTTTTTCTCTCTAAGCATCTTCAGAATCAATTACAGTGTGTTCTTGGTTGGGTCAAGGGAGTACAACCTTTGAATCCAACAACGTTGTTAGGGCTTCATTGTATCCTGACAGCAATATTTCGCTGATCGATTGTACTCGCCAACTTATTGGGAAGGGTCGAAATAATTGCTGAAAAAAATCGCAAGGCCTTGAAGTTCGAGTGATACAACATTATTTTCGTTCTTTGTTTTCGTCCTCTATTATCCTGATTTTCCAACAGTTTTATGGTCCTCTGATCAAGGGTTGTTCCCTGAATTGTTTTGGAAGACTCGTGCCTTATGGCTCCAAACTTCGTTCTGAGCCGGCATTTTCCAAAGTGTCAAGTAACTTCCTGTCTGGAGTCTTTGGAGAGATGGTGAGATCTTACTGTTCTGGATGGAATGACCGGTCACATGCTGCTTTGAAATATAGTTGCCCATGAGATTTGATCCTCCAAGTCAATTTTCACCACAAATTCTGACGTGGTAACAATTTTGGCAAATTGATCATCTATGATCTATCCCACGATTCCCACCCATAAGACTTGCTCTGCCAACATTTGATCCAATATTAAGTTATGAAACTTTGAAACTTTAAATTTGAAACAGTATTTTTCCTCTTCTTAATAATTGTCAAGTACAAATCTGAAACAGTACTATCCTACAGATATACGCGTTACCAGGGGTTGCCGAAACTGCAACTACCACTAACTAAACTATGTCCACAACTGGTTTAGAGCAGACAACAAGGACAACTTAATTAGTACTGCTTGCCACTTGCAAATGCAAAAGCAAACAAGAGTCCTTTTTTCGCAGAAGCCGCACTAAGTAAGATTAACCTTTTTGATTCCAAAAAATTAATAGTTAATACGAAAAAGTACTACTGAAATGAAAACCATTTATTAGCCCACAATACTTAAAAGAGTAGGAAAAAAAACATTTCTTGGGTCATTTACTTGTGTATTATGACATGGCAAACTCGGAATTATTGAATTACGAGGATCTAAGACCTGCGGGTGATTGACACATTATCCTCCACGTCTTAAAATTTCAGCATCACCATCCCCGATCCTGAGAAACAAGCGAGTTGTCAAGCATGGTCATAGTCACTTTTCATTTAATTCTATGTCTATCTTAAAACGATAAAGACAGGTTTATCGAGAATTCTCCCGACTAAAACAAATTGTGGTGGGCCCCAACCCACCCCATATTTTCTCCGGCTGGCTGTGTCGCGACAATACTCGGTACGTCTAGCATCGCCCATCTTAAAATTTGAGTGCAACACTGCAACTCCAGCTAAAAATGTACTGTACAACTCTAAAGACATTTTGGTATGCTTTTTACGACCACCTATATGTGTAAAATTTCAGCTCCCGCATAACGGTTTTCAAGCAAAACCAGGGTCTAAGATACTGTCTAGAAATTAGAGTTGAGCATCGAATAATTTATTACCAAAATAGAACATAAAATCAGAAAAGAGTGAATATTCAGTGCACCTTTCTATGTTGCACCCATATAAATACCCTTCATCAGCTCTCTTTTTTTCTTACACACACTCTTCTTTTTCTTCCTTTAAACCTAAGCTAAACATCTTGAAAACTCCGATACAAAAATGGATTTCAAAGTTGGTGCTCTTGAAGCTTGCAAACCAACAAATGGTGTTGTGGGTTGTCCACCAAACTCATCTCATGTCTCAACAGTGCAAAACACAACACCAATCGGTTCAGCAGAAGCAACGCTAGGGCGCCATTTGGCTAGACGTTTAGTACAAGTTGGTGTTAATGATGTTTTTGCTGTTCCCGGTGATTTCAACTTAACATTACTTGATGATCTTATTGCTGAACCAGGTCTTAAATTGGTTGGTTGCTGTAATGAACTTAATGCTGGGTATGCTGCTGATGGTTATGCTCGGTCTCGCGGTGTTGGTGCTTGTGCTGTTACTTTTACTGTTGGTGGTTTGAGTATTCTTAATGCTATTGCTGGTGCTTATAGTGAGAACTTGCCAATAATTTGTATTGTTGGTGGTCCTAATTCTAATGATTATGGCACTAGTAGAATTCTTCATCATACTATCGGAATACCGGATTTCAGTCAAGAACTTCGTTGTTTTCAGCCTGTTACTTGTTATCAGGTCCTTGTTAACAACTTGGAAGATGCACATGAACAAATTGATACTGCGATTTCAACAGCTTTGAAGGAAAGCAAACCTGTTTATATCAGCATCAGTTGTAATTTGTCTGCGGTTCCGCACCCTACTTTCAAGCGAGAGCCTGTTCCATTCTGCATTGCACCCAAGTAATCTCTAATCCAACTTGCGGGGCGGGGGGTTTTATGATTTTTCATTAAGCAATGATATGAGTTCTTGTTTCGTTTGGTAAATTCATATTTTGTGTTTTTGATTCACTTTGCAGGTTGAGTAATAGTATGGGCTTAGAAGCAGCAGTAGAAGCTGCAGCAGAGTTTTTGAACAAGGCAGTAAAACCAGTGATGGTGGCAGGACCAAAACTTAGGGTGGCCAAGGCTTGCAATGCATTTCTTGAATTGGCAGATGCTTGTGGTTATCCAGTTGCAGTGATGCCTTCGGCGAAAGGACTAATGAAAGAGACTCATCCACATTTCATTGGGACTTACTGGGGTGCAGTGAGCACAGCTTTCTGTGCTGAAATCGTTGAATCAGCTGATGCTTACATATTTGCAGGACCAATCTTTAATGACTACAGTTCTGTGGGTTACTCCCTACTTCTCAAGAAAGAAAAGGCGATCATTGTGCAACCTGACCGGGTTGTCATTGCTAATGGACCTGCATTTGGATGTATTTCAATGAAAGATTTCTTACCAGCCTTGGTGAAGAAACTTAAGCGAAACACGACTGCTTATGAGAATTACCACAGGATTTATGTCCCCCAAGGGGTTCCTTTACAGTGTGATCCAAAAGAGCCTTTGAGAGTCAACATCCTGTTCCAACACATTCAAGCGATGCTATCAGGTGACAGTGCTGTAATTGCTGAAACTGGTGATTCCTGGTTTAACTGTCAAAAATTGAAACTACCCGATGGTTGCGGGTGAGAAATTTACATATATAAACACTGTGTTCTACTTTTTTCATATCTTTAGATCTACATAGAGCATATATTTAAATGGGTGTTGTGGTTGCAGGTATGAGTTCCAAATGCAGTATGGATCAATTGGTTGGTCAGTTGGTGCAACACTTGGGTATGCACAGGCTGCGAAAGATAAACGAGTGATTGCTTGTATTGGTGATGGAAGTTTCCAGGTAACTGCACAAGATGTATCGACAATGTTAAGGTGTCAGCAGAACCCCATCATCTTCCTTATAAATAACGGCGGATACACCATAGAAGTTGAAATCCATGACGGACCTTACAATGTCATCAAGAACTGGAACTACACTGCACTGGTTGATGCTATCCATAATGGCGATGGCAAATGCTGGGCCACCAAGGTTCAATGCGAGGAAGAGCTGGTGGAAGCGATTCAAACTGCGACTGAAGTTAAGAAGGATTGCTTGTGTTTCATAGAGATTATAGTCCACAAGGATGATACAAGCAAAGAGTTGCTTGAATGGGGATCACGGGTTTCTTCTGCAAACAGCCGTCCACCAAATCCCCAGTAAACACATTCCCAGCCTAATGCTGACGACACATCTACCAGGGTACTAGGTGTGGATAGGATCATTCCTAGAGAAGCATTTACATGTTTAGATTTCAAGTTCAGGCAACCATCAAGTGACTGCCACAGCCACACTCTACAAGGGTGTTTAGAACTTGGCTTGGTGTTTACTGAGGTTGATTTTATTATCTTTAAGTTGGTTAAAAATGAGATTATTAATAAATTTGTTTTTGACTTAATTGTCGGTTTAATTCTTCTATATTTGTCACAAATGACCAATAAGAACCGTACTACCACACCAATACAGAAACAGTCAAGTGCTTCTGCTACACTTCTCATCAGATATTTGAACTTGGCAAGTGCTTCTGCTACACTTCTTGTGTCCCCTAGATTTTCCATGTCCAAAGTCCGTCCTTCCAAAACAACTGCTCCATGTCGGTTAAGATCTTGTGCCAGAGTCCTCTTATACTGTTCATATTCGGAATCAGTAAACTCCTTGGATCCATCACGAAAAATTCCATGATCCGGAAGATGTATGTAATCATCAGCTTCCATATCTAAAGTTGGATCAACACGTCTGAGCTTCCGACGAGCTTCACTGGCCAATATAGCATCCTGCTTCAAGAAGACAGCCAGCTCCCCATCTTCAGCAGCCTCAGACGCAACCGCAGCCGTATTTTTTGTTCTATGGAGAAACTCTGCTCTACAATATTTTGTCCAAAAATCCGTTTCAGTCATCTTGCTTGGGACAAATTCCAAAAATGCCTGGTGAACAGCTGGTTTTTCAGTGAAAATCTGCAGAATAATCTCTGGAGTCAGGCGGAAAGTGACTTTGTCTGTCCGGCCATCTGTCAATGGCCTGAGCATCGCACTTTTTAACCCCAATCGTTGTTTACACATCTTGCTGCCATCAAGAGCAAGCGATTTCTTTCTTGTGGCCCAGAATTCAGATTCAGACAAAACACCACCAATAACAAATTGCTTATGCAGCTTCTGCAACTCACTATTCTCAGCAAGCTCTATATCTTTCCAATGACTTTTCCAACAAATTCGCGGCATATATCACATTCTGCAAATTTATCGAACTCAAATGTGTAACTTTTATCACAGCCAGATGTAGGTTTCTGTATAAGCCTTAGTAGCGCTTGTTTCTGGCTAATTCTCTGATTTGTAATGGATCTGAACCCAACACTGAGTTTTGCAGATGACTTAAGATCATCAGGTGAGAAATCAAGTTTGTCCTCTGTCATAATTAGAAAGGTGAAAAACAGATATAGGCCTCTTTTTTTAGGTATATTATTTATATGTCCCTATTTTTGACACCCAATAAATATATCCTTATACAATAATAAATATGTCCCCATTTTTTAATAACCTTATCTATTTAAATTTAGATTCCCTTAATATCCTCACCCATATAATTTTTTTCTTTACTTCAAAATGCAACAAATTTCTTTCTCTACCACTTCACCACCACCACTAGCACCACCACCACAAACATTATACTACCATTCCACCACCACCATTCAGCCACCACCACCTACCAACCGCCACCGCCACTAATATTCTACTACCACTCCTTCACCACCACCATTACACCACCAGTCCTCCACCACCACTAGTTCGTCGTCGCCACCACCGCCGCCGCCGTCACCACCATTGGTTCAGATATTTTTGTATCAACAACAGTAGTTGATCCAAATAAAAATAGAACCAACAGTAGAAGTTGATCCAATTGAGGGGATCAACAATGGTAGTTGATCCCCTAAATTGGATCTACAATGAAAGTTGATTCATGCAAATGGAGTGAACTTGGCATGAATCGAACACGCATCATCTGACATGGAGTCAATCATGCTACCATTGCACCACAAGTTCAACATTAGAAGAAATTTACATGATTTAAACTACAAGCATGATTTAAAATACAAGCATGATTATACTTATCCAAGAAAATATTGTCAACGATAGGAGTTGAAAGGATCAACAACCGTAGTTGATCCCATAAAAAATTGGGTCAATAACAAGAGTTGATCCCATAAATGGATCAACAACCGTAAAAGGATCAACAAGAGTTGTTCCCGTAAAAACATATAAACAACACCAATTGATCATCATCTTAGCTTCATAAACAACAACAACTTCATCTTCTTCATTGCAGTAACCACCAACAGAACCATCAACCACCATTTATAATCCATAGTAGCAACCGCCACTGTCTTCTATGAAGTTTCAACACCAATTCGAACCACCACCACCGTCGCCACCAGAACAACCACCGCCGCTACCATTATCATCATTACTTCTCTCTTCATAATTCTATATTTCCCTGTAATTCCTACACATTCATCTATTCATTTTAATCACAAATAATCAAATATATTCCACAAAAGAATGGAAATGAGATGCTAATACACCAAATGGTCCTATGAGTAACAATGATTAAAAAATATTCTACGAGTATTAACTGTATGATTCATCATTCTCCACAATAAAAACCACCGCCACCACCATGATCTCCTACATTTTTGCTCACCCCGCTACAATTGTTAATCAAAATACAAAAATCTAAATAATCAAATTAAAATGGAAAAAAAGAGATAAATTAACTTATCTTTTACTATTTTTGATGATTAATGTGCAGATCCAATTATTAATGTCGATCTTCATCATCTCTTCCAAATTGATATAGTTTCTTTACGAATTAACATCACCGATTTAGGTTTTTCAAAACCAAATACAGCTGAATCGCTATAAATTTAATATTGATTCTAATGCTCTATCAATTTCCATTGATTTGTAGTTGAATCCTGTGAAAATCACTCTAAATCGGTAGTTTAGGATGTGGTGATGGTGGTGCTTCTCCCGGTGGATTTAGTAGAAGTATTGGAGGTGATGTTGGAACTGGTGGTGGGATTGACGGAGGTAGTACATTAATAGGTGATGGCGGAAGTAGAGGTGGTGATAGAGCGGAGGCGCGGTGATGGAGATGGTGGTGGTGCAGAGGAGGAAGAATTGAAAAAAAAATGATTTTGATTTTTAGGAGAACAACGAGTAGATCTGAATCATCTGATAATATAAGAATGGGGTATATTTGGAATTACAAACTAAGTTGTTTTCATTTCGATGAGCCAGGGACAAAATTATTGTGAAGAAGGATACTTTCGAAGGCCCGTCAGAACCAATGATATCAATTTCCACTTTTTTTTCAGGGTTACAACCATAGGCCCGTTTTTTTGAACTTTACAAATATGGGCCGGTTTTGACCGTCTTATTGAAAAACGGCTAACGGTGGTTATCCACCTTTTTGGCATCGTTAGGATACTATAGAAAGACTTTTAGTCCTCAAATCATTGAGTTTCACTGTTAACTCAGTGAGTGTCTCATTCCATCGAGTTTTATTTTCACTCGGTACAGGTTGTGTGTTGCCTGTAACATTTCTGTACATGTGGACTATATGTACACGTCACCACCATTTGTACATGTGACGTGGCACCTCTAAGAATTTTTGCAGATTATTTATACACGCCTGAAGTTGATCACGATTTTAACAAAAACCTTTTTTTTTTTTTTTTGATAAGCCAACTTTTGATAGATAAGATATCATCAAGTCTTCCAATCCAGAAGTCACAAAATAAAGTATACTGAAGTTTTAAGAACTAAAATACTAAAGCAACAACACTATTCTTATATAGAACAAAACTGAGTTCAACTAAACAAGGATCTGAAAAGCAAACAAGGTCACTATTAAACATCTTTGATCGCATTTACTCGTCTTCCTGGATGCACAACCTAGATGTCTTGTTGGTAACACAGACATCCAACTGTGCTGAACTCTCAACAATATCCTTCCTCTTTCTTGTAGAAATGTTGTGTGCAATCTCATCACAGTAAGTCTTGTTGTGCATCATTAACAATTTGATCTCCTTGACATTGTGCACAATAAATTTCTTGAAACCATTGGGTAGGAAGTGACGGGTCTTCTTGTATGAACCATAACCAATGTTGGGCATCAAATTAACACCCTTGAACTTTCGCCTCACACGAGAATCAACACCCTTAGGACATCTCTATCTTTCCCCGACACGGTGGTATCTGTCACTGTGTGGCCTCTAGAAATCCTTGACCCTCTTTCTGATAATCTTCTTGGTAAGCAAAAACCCATGGCTTCTGAATCGTTTTGAATTCTAACATCACCTTGAAATATCTATCGTTATCAAGTATTTAACTACCGTACAATATCTTGTTCACTGATATCTTGTCAAAACATATGCAAGTATTTAACTACCGTACTTTTCAAGATCAAAAATCCATGGAAACTCAAACGCAAATAAAAACCCAACTTCTAATCTCATTTAACTTCGGAAATTATACTTTAGTTTTATACATCTATCCGTTGTCTTAACTGATTGCAGAAATACATGCATTCATTGCTTCAAACATACTCACCACACTTCCTGCTCAAACCTAAGATACATCTAATCCATTTAATATCATTAAAAAGCCATTCACCACCCCAATAAAAACGGTTGCAGTATCATTCCCTGCTGTTTGAGGGTGAAAACGGTTTCTGCTGATTTTGGTAATTTCGGGTGTGTGGGTGAGAAATGAGTTTAAATCCTAAACAATGTATTGAAAGGGAGTACTTTAGATTCGAGAGATCAATCTGTACAAATCCTCCCTACACCAAGAAATGGCCATTCCAGACTTGCTTCGGTCACAAAGTGAAGGAGAAATGTTGGTTTTGGGGAGGGAAGCGAAGAGAGTGTTGAGACCAGAATAGTTGATTCTGGAAGAGTAGTTGTTTTACGACTTGTATCAGAAAGTGGGAAGCTAACAGATGGAAATCTATCAAATATTTTCTGAGTGTGGTATGCTCCTGACCTGAACTTGTTGTTCGATGGAAATAGGTAAGACCTATTTATACAAGTCGAAGTGAAACGTACTCTGGTCTCGTAAGAAATGGAAAACGGGTGAGTAAATGGGAGGAGGTGGTAACCGGTAACGCCTAGAATTTATTTTCCATAAAAGAAAGCGTTTTACCATTACTCCCTGTATTTACTAACCGCCTCATCCTTATGACACTGTCTTGTAACGGGCGTAGTGTACGCCGCACGCTGTAAACCGCCAAACCAATACCCAATGAGCATCCCCCAGTTTTTGACATGTGTTGATGTCTCGAGTGTTTTCGTGGAAAACATGTAGCATGTTGTTGTTGTTTGGCAAGTTGAGCTTGGGAGACTTACCGGCTCGGTGGTGACCTTCGATGGTCGAGATTTTGCATCTTGAGAGGAAGAGTAGCCGTTGATTATTGCAGCGCTTTGTTTGGTAGCCAGTGGCATGAAAGCATGGCCGGCATGGCTTTAATATGGCCTAGTTTAGGCGTGGCCAAAAGCTAGGATTTTGGCATTGTTTGGGCGCGACCAAAACTAGGGCTTGGCGTCGAGCCAAAAGGTTTCCATGCGTTAGCTGGTAACCTTGGACGGATAATATCTGCGTCTTAGATGTAAATGTAGCCGTCGATTGTTGCAAGCCTTCGTTTTGGAAGCCGTGAAGGGAAGGCCGGCATGGTATGGTTTAGGCGCATCAAGGTGGATGGCACGGCATGCCATTGGCACATGTGGCATGGTCGGCTTGCCTTGGCGCGGTTTAGGTATGGCCAAAACTAGGGTTTTGGCGTTGGGCCAAATGTTACCATGCGTTGGTTGGAGACCTTGGACGGCTAATATTTGCATCTAAGATGGAAGGATGGCCTTGATTGTCGCACGCCTTCGTTTTGGCAGCCGTGAGGGGAAGACCGGCATGGTATGGTTTAGTGGTAGGCTCGGAAACCTACAATAATATACTGCAAGTGCACAACGTCTAATTAGTAGACAATGGCAAGTACAGGTCGTTCCCACGAGGAGTGTAAAATACTCTACCAACTAATACCAAAAAAGCTAAGTAATCAAATATGATGCTTTTGAGAGTTTTCAGAAATTCGGAAAAAACGATAGCAAAATAATAAAAATGTAACCAAAGATGTGAAAGTGTTAAGGTTTCGGGAATCCGTTGTAGGAAAGTTATTTGTATTCAATCACAAAAATCTCTAATTTACTCATGTAAAATAGAAATCCTAGCTACTAGTACACGGAAGATATTTCATTAAGAATCGTTGACAAGAATTATCATTTTCAAAATGGTAGTTTGTTGTCACCTTAATGTAGAATTCTTAAGCACTTTATATACATGGCATAAATAGTCAAATAAAATTCATATTTCAATTATTCCAAAGGTTCAATGAGTTCTTCCACTAATCTAACTATGGACTATACATGGCATAGAACATGAAAAATATAGCTAGAAGGTGAAACATTGAAAGAGAATCACAAACATTATCATTAAGTTCAATTGGTAGAAACTTTATTCAAGAACATAAAATAAATCACCTACAACTTCATCCGTTCACCCTAACATGGATTAGCTAGACATGGTTTTCTCAAAAAACCATAAATGAATATAAATAAATCAAACTCTAGATAATAAAAACGAAGAATAAAAAACAAAACTTCAAAACCCTTCTCTAGTTGCGGCACTATGGCCAACCCCCCAATTTTCATTTTGATTAAACAACACATAAATATAACCCACAGATGAATTCACGTCGTCGCCATATCACCTCCCAATAGAAGTCTATCACATGTCATGAAATACAATCCGCCTAATAATATTATGCCGCATGTCATAAAATGACGAAACATTGTAAAGTATCAGCGAATCTCCACTTTCCGTAGTATATGAAACCACCAAGGAAATGAATTAATTTCATTTAAAAAGCATGATATTTTCTTGTATGTGCTGAGCCCACCTCAACTGTATTTGCACAAATGACGTCATTTGGTCTCAAATATTCCTTCAGATTCTTTATATATATATGTATATATATATATATATATATATATATATATATATATATATATATATATATATATATATATATATATATAACAAGAGAACTTATGTAAGGACAAGATATGTTAATCTTTTCTTTTTCTTCATTTGCACTTCATTTGCACGTGGTCATGGAGGTGATATTCTTCCATTCTTATGCTAACAATAATAAAGTCACTCTTGACCAATCTTAGGTGGCATTAGTGTGATGACGTCGACTCGCTTCACCATGCATTAATTGAAGATCAAACTAAAACTTGTCTGCCCATTGTGACCTCGGCTGTGAAATAATTCTATGCTGCTAATATATATGGAGATACCAGGCCAACATAATAAGTGCTGCTGATATATAGAAATACCATGCCGACATAATAAGTGCTGCTGATATATAGAAATACCAGGCCAGCATAATAAGTGTTGTTGATATATAGAAATACCAGGCCAACATATTTGATCATTGTGGTTGCTGATACATGGAAATACCAGGCCAACCCCATTTCATCATTGTGGTTGCTGATACATGGAAATACCAGGCCAACCACGTTTCAATATTGTGATTGCTGATATATGGAAATACTAGGCCAACCACTTTTCATCATTGTGGTTGCTGATGTATGGAATAACTAGGCCAACCACATTTTGCAATTTCCTTCGCAAACACCATTAAGTCTCACATTTTGCTGTTTATTCGCTGGATGATCGAATTCACTTGTACTTTCTACAAAAGCACTAAAATAGTATTATCAGCTACAGTATTGTATCCTAGCTAATATAAATATGAGTATAAAATGTAGCATTTACATGCTTATCAACACCCCCACACTTATATTTTGCTAGTCCTCGAGCAAAACAGAGATATTATGCAATAGATTTTTTTTAAATATTTTTAAATTTTCTAATTTTTTTTTTTTTAAAGAAAAATCCTAACAAAAGCGCCACTCCCCCACACTTAAACATTAGATTGTCCTCAATGTAATTGAGTCATCCAACGTAGAAATTAAGGTGGGAAATTCTAAAATACATATGCAAAATAAAAGATTGAGTGCAGGGAACAAATTTGATGGGTTGACTCCCATGAAGCGAAATGTGTTTGTTTCACGACTTTCCAGTAGCACGTTCTCAAATAATGTGGGGTTGGTACCCCAAGGTAAGCTGCGAATTATATATATAAAGCCTAAAGAATTGGGGACCAACCCAACTAATCCGGTCAGCTGAAGATATGTCCCTGTGAACACTATAAACCTCCAAAACGGTATGTAAATTCATTCTCAATCGAAAACTGTAAGTGATATTCAAATAATGCATATATGGGATAAGTAAATCATTCCCATACGCAACAAATTCATATTGTTTGACAGTTTTTATTGGCGGAACACGCTCTAAATCAGGTTCTAAATCAGCTGAAATAATTTCCGCGGAACAAGAGCTCAATGGAGCAATAATATCACGACTCATAGACCCATTATCATCTAAAACAGTTTCATTATTAATATCATCAAGACGAAAAAATTCATAACTTAACGGCTTAAGGGTCAAGGTCGGATATTTCTCGATTGATGGAACTAGTCGAGACTCGGAAAAAACTGTAGGTTCTAATTTGGGGTTCCATTTATTAGTGTCTAGCAACGGTGCAAAGTATAACAAGGCATTTACTTCACAAATAACACTATCATCATCAAAACCAAACCCAAAATGAGCTAAGCAAACCTCTAATGGATCTTCCAAGTGGCTCTTGCAAAAGATTGTCGAGTACATACTTGCTTTTCGCCCGCAACACTTCGGACTAAGGTACCAAAAAAAATAATCAAGCAAACTGCATAAAAAGACTAAAAGAAATTTAAAAGAAAAATAAAAATAAATTATGTACAAAAACTAAAAATAAACTATATACAATGATATCAAATGGAAGGGTGACCATTGATTGTCGCACGCCTTCGTTTTGGCATCCGTGAGGGAAAGGCCCGCATGGTATGGTTTAGGCGCGGCAAGTTGGCTGGCACGGCATGCCATTGGCACATGTGGCATGATCGGCATGCCTTGGCGCGGTTTAGGGGTGGCCAAAACTAGGGTTTTGGCGTTGGGACAAAGGTTACCATGCGTTGGTTGGTGACCTTGGACGTCTAAGATTTGTATCTAAGATGCAAGGGTGGTCGTTGATTATCGCACGCCTTAATTTTGGCAGCCGTGAGGGGAAGGCCGACATGGTATGGTTTAGGCGCGACAAGGTGGTTGGCATGACATGCCATTGACACATGTGGCATGGTCGGCATTCCTTGGCGCGGTTTAGGCGTGGCCAAAACTAGGGTTTTGGCGTTGGGCCAAAGGTTACCATGCGTTGGTAGTTGACCTTGGACTGTTAAGATTTGCATCTAAGATGGAATGTGGCCATTGATTGTCGCACGCCTTCGTTTTGGAAGCCGTGAGAGGAAGGCCCGCATGGGATGGTATAGGCACGGCATGGTGGCTGGCACGACATGCCGTTGGCACATGTGGCATGGTCGGCATGCCTTGGCGCGGTTTAGACGTGGCCAAAACTAGGGTTTTGGCATTGGTCCCAAGGTTACCATGCGTTGTTTTGTAACCTTGGACGGCTAATTTTTGCATCTAAGATGGAAGGGTGGCCGTTGATTGTCGCACGCCTTAGTTTTGGCAGCCGTAAAGGGAAGGACGGCATGGTATGGTTTAGGTGCGGCAAGGTGGCTGGCACGACATGCCATTGGCACATGTGGCATGGTCGGCATGCCTTGGCGCGGTTAAGGGGTGGCCAAAACTAGGGTTTTGGCATTGTGCCAAATGTTACCATGCGTTGACTAGCCACCTTGGACGGCTAAGATTTGCATCTAAGATGGAAGGGTGGCCGTTGATTGTCGCACGCCTTCGTTTTGGCACCGTAAATGGAAGGCCGGCATGGTATGGTTTAGGCGCGGCAAGCTGGTTGGCACGGCATGCCATTGGCACATGTGGCATGGTAGGCATGCCTTGGCGCGGTTTAGGCATGGCCAAAACTAGCGTTTTGGCGTTGGTCCAAAGGTTACCATGCGTTGGTTGGTGACCTTGGACGGCTAAGATTTGCATCTAAGATGGAAGGGTGGTCGTTGATTGTCGCACTTCTTCGTTTTGGCAGCCGTAAAGGGAAGGCCGACATGGTATGGTTTAGGCGCGGCAAGGTGGATGGCACGGCATGCCATTGGCACATGTGGCATGGTCGGCATGCCTTGGCGCGGTTTAGGCATGGCCAAAACTAGGGTTTTGGCGTTAGTCCAAAGGTTACCATGCGTTGGTTGGTGACCTTGGACGGCTAATATTTGCATCTAAGATGGAAGGGTGGTCGTTGATTGTCGCACTCCTTCGTTTTGGCAGCCGTATAGGGAAGGCCGGCATGGTATGGTTTTGGCGCGACAAGTTGGCTGGCACGGCATGCCATTGGCACATGTGGCATGGTCGGCATGTCTTGGCGCGGTTTAGGCGTGGCCAAAACTAGGGTTTTGGCGTTTGGCCAAAGGTTACCATGCGTTGGTTGGTGGCCCTGGACGGCTAAGATTTGCATCTAAGATGGAAGGGTGGCCGTTGATTGTCGCACGCCTTCGTTTTGGCAGCCGTAAAGGGAAGGCCGACATGGTATGGTTTAGGCGCGGCAAGGTGGCTGGCACGGCATGCCATTGGCACATGTGGCATGGTCGGCATGCCTTGGCGCGGTTTAGGCGTGGCCAAAACTAGGGTTTTGGCGTTGGGCCAAAGGTTACCATGCGTTGGATGACGACCTTGGACGTCTAAGATTTGCCTCTCAGATGGAAGGGTGGCCGTCGATTGTTACAACCCTTCGTTTTGGAAGCCAGTGGCCTGTAACGGGGCAGGTATGGCTTTGTCATGGAATCGTGGCTGGCATGGTTTGCCATTGGCACGGTGGCGCGGCTGGCATGGTTAGCATGCCTTGGCGAGGAGGTATGGCTGGCACGACATGCCATTGGGACATGTGGTACGGCTGGCATGGTTTGCATGCCTTGGCGCGGAGACGTGGCTGGCATGGTTTGACATTCGCACGGTGGCGCAGTTGGCATGGTTGGCATGCTTTGGGGAGGAGACGTGGATGGCATGGTTTGCCATTGTCACGGTGGTGCGGCTGGCATGGTTGGCATGCCTTGGCACGGAGACATGGCTGGCATGGTTTGCCATTGGCACGGTGGTGCAGCTGGCATGGTTTACATGCCTTGGCGCGAAGATGTGGTTGGCACGGCTTGCCATTGGCACGGTGGCGCGGCTGGCATGCTTTGGCGCGGAGACGTGGCTGGCATGGTTTGCCATTGGCACGGTGGTGCGGCTAACATGGTTGGCATGCCTTGGCGCGGAGATGTGGCTGGCACGGCTGGCATGGTTGGCATGCCTTGGCGCATAGACGTGGCTGGCATGGTTTGCCATTGGCACGGTGGTTCGGATGGCATGGTTGGCATGCCTTGGCGCGGAGACGTGGCTGGCATGGTTTGCCATTGGCACGGTGGTGTAAGAATTTAGGGTTTGGTGTACGAAGGTGATGTCGGTCAATACTAAAGGTTCTACCGTGGAACATGACACATATATATGTAAAAAAAAAAAGGTACCCTGGTAATTCTTACGTAGGCGTGTTGAATGATTCAATAAATATTCTAGTGGTCCTAGTGACGTCATGTCAGATGTAAGGTTTTACGATTTTAACCCTAAGCTAAAAACCACCATCAAAATTAAGTCCCCTGCTTAACTCGGAACATGAGCATTGTTGCGAGGTAAGCATAAGATGGTGATAGGCGAGGAAAAAATCGAAATGACAAGTCGTGAAAAGATGTTCAAGAAGACCCGACTAACTTTTTTCGATAGGTAAGGAGAGTTCGTGATTCTCGTGTTGGCGGCGTTGCATAAATTCTACTTGAGGTGTTGCTGGATAGACCGTGAAGTGGTGAGATGTATATTGTCGGCTTGGAATGGGAGCCGCAGGCGTTGGTCTGCTTGGAATGGGAGCCGCAGGAGTTGGTCGTCTTGGAATGGGAGCCGCAGGGGTTGGTCATCTTGGAATGGGAGCCGCAGGCGTTGGTCGGCTTGGATTGGAGGAAACTGGCTTCGGTCAGTGGAATGGTGGAAACTGTCTTCAGTCCGCAGAATGGTGTAAATTGGTTTCAGAACTTCGGCTACCAAACGATAGTGATGAGGATGGAACTTCGGTTATCAAATGGTAGTGATGGCGCCTGGAAACTTTGTCGAAATCAGGGTTTGGGATGCCTAAACCCTAATTAGCGCTCCTTACTAAAATCGTTGTAAAATTCTCGTACGAACTCGGATTTTGACGGTCCGCCCCTCCATATGACAGGAACAGAATTTCCTATCTCCTCGCGTGGGAATATTTAGGTTTTGAGCTCGTTTAGGAGGTGAAAACGGCCCGACAGTGAAACTCAGGAATAATTCAGGAGGGATGTTGCGGGCCCGGGGTAGCATAGTCGCGCCGAGTCATCTGTTACCGTTCATGGAGCAAGAAGGGATATTATTCTATGCAAAACTCTAGAAACTCCGTCCGTATGAAAAGAGGTATTGACCTTCTTCTGTTTTCTGTTGCTCGTTTTTATCCGCGCTTTCGTCTGCAGTGTCTCTCCAGTGGATTCCAAAATTTACCAAACTCCATTGCATTCTTGGGATGGATGGATGGAATATATGCTCGTTAATGATCATGTCAGGGTTAATATTGGAGATTGTGGTTGCGGTGTCGGTCCATCCTCGGCATTAGGTTGTTCAGTGTCTGGACCTTCTGATCGTGATGATGATGTCTTGTGAATGCTTGTATGTTCGAAAACTTCTGGCGCCCCCGGATGAAATAGGGAGACGTTCCGTTGCCGATGTGATGTTATCAAGTCTTCCAGGACTTTGTTCCAAGCGACATCCTTCGAACCATCTTCTGAATCTTGGACTATCGTGTGTAATGAGACGTGGTAAGAAGTCCCCAGTTATACTTCGGCTTGATCCGATGGCATCGATGAATATGTGAATGTATCTTTGTGGCGTGCTCTTGAAGTATTCGGTGTACATGTACGCTTCGTGTTGAGAAATTCCTACGGCTCGTGAAACTTCGACAGTGATGATGTTGAAATCAGAATTAACTTGGTTGAGGGGAATGAAAGCGTCTCATGCTGATAGTCCCCATGTGTATCATATTTTCATTGCATCGCTTTGAATCCACGTCCACGTGATTTGATACAAGCTTATCGTACTCTTCTGGATGTGACGCTGGGATGCTCAGGATATCGCATGGATGAAATATTCTGGATAGCGAAGATGTAGGAATGAGAGAGTTATGTTGTTTATCATGGATCCCTCTGTTTCTTCAAGAAAATGTTTCAGCCGCGTTTCTGGAGTTATCTCATGAGTCTTTGATGATCGTCGATGGACTGCGAAGAGAAGTCCCCAGTCACATTTTTCTTCAGTTTCTGAAGTTGTTTTCCTCTGAGCAGGCTTGGGATCCTCCGCGGCCTCGTAAAGTGTTGAAGGCGTCTTCTAGACAGAGAGGTGATGATATTATTGCGCTGCACCCTTGAAGAGTATATGACCTTGTTGCGGCTATGGCCTTTTAGTTGAGTGTGTCTTCTAAGCTTTGACAGTGAAGGGATTCCGTGTATATCCTCAGTCCTCAAGTATGGTTTACATGTTTCCATCTTTGTAGTGATTGTTGCTGTGGTGAAGCTCTGGTTGGTATCAACAAATGAGCGGCAACAATTCTTGGTAGCAGATGTAATCAGAAGAGACTACATTGTCGTGGTAACAAAGTAGGTTGGCTGGAATTGTATGGGCATCCGTGGAAGTAAAAGTATTGTCTTGAGTTTTACGGACATCAGTGGAAGTAAAAGGATTGGCTGGATGCGTAAGCGAGCAAACTGTCCATGACTACGAAGATTAGTTGGCAGTGATCATGATCCTTGACATGGGGAGCGTGGTGGTACGACCCTTTACAGGAGGAAGCGTCGTTGAAGCAGCTTCGGTTCTTGGAGATTATGTTGAAACTTAAGAAGCCGAACGTTGAAGCCTCCTCTTCGGATCCTTGATAAGCTTATGGAGAGAACGCTGAAACGGAGTGGCTGGTGGAGCGAGCGTTGAAGCGGAGCGGATGTCGGAGTGATCGTTGAAGAGGAGTCGCTGCTGGAGGATGTTGAAGTGGAGTGGATGCTTTAATCAGTATGCTGTCAAACTGGACACCCTTCAAGCGAACAATGTTTAGGAGTCCCCAGTTCCATCTATCAATCGTGTTTTCCAGGAGAGGTTGGGGTTCGGGAACGGCTTCTCTGGTTGGAAACACCTGCTTCCCTAATGCAGTGCGCTTGAGGGCTGCAAATATTCCTTGACGTTGCGCCTTGGGGAAATATAGAATCTCACATAAATGTTTCATCATGGACTTCACGATTTTGCGGGCGAAGTCTCCAGAAATCATGCATCTCCTGACAGGGAAAAGAGTCTTTGTGAACTCAGGGGGGTTGCTGATTTTTCTTTGCTTCGATTTTGGAGAAGTCGTTCCTGATATTTTCGTGTAATGAAATTAGATTGCTGATTCCCTTCTGATCGAATTTTATATAGTGGTAAGAAGGTTGTCGTTCACTCATACTTTGTTGAATTTATTCTAGGATTAAATATAAAAATACTAAAAATAAGAAATTATATACAAAATATGTTACGGGATGAAGAATTTACTGGAACTCGGGATTCCACTGCTTTTCATGTTCATGGGGTTCATAAATTAATCCTAGACATTTATAGCTCAAAACAAAAGAAACAATAACTCTATTCTTTGCCAAAGTAGATTTCATAAAACATTAGTTGTAAGTTGTGAACTTGACGCATCAAAAGTAATTAAAACCAAGCATGCGACATCAAACAAAACAACGAATAATTAATAGAAATCATAAAACAATTAAATTCTATGCAAATAATTATAAAAGAATTATTTTAATTACCACATGAACGAAACACAGCCTCCTCCGTCGTCCCAGTGATGGGTCTAGTTCCTCATTATTATAAAGAAAACCAAATAAAAGAAATAAAAGAAAATTGTGAAACTGGCTACCGGCTCACCGGCTCTCCCATAACTCCCCTGGTTTCCTGTTCTCGACATCAATATATAGATTTCAACAAAATCTAACCTTCCTCTTTTAATTCTCTTCCACATGTCATGTCCAATGGGAGTGTGCCACTTGTTTAAGAATACACAATATCATCTAATAAAGACTCGCCACATGTCCGACCACTTGCTTTTATTTTCATGGGAAAGAAAATATTATATGAGCACATACTGATCTTATGCTCAAAATCAATCTTATTTAGTTGCAAAAGATATTTAGTTTCCTTTCTTCCTCCAACATGTCGACATACCTCGTACATTAATTATTGAGTAGGATTTTTCATTTTACGTGATACCTCCTAAATCCTTCGAGAACTAATCACCAAGTCCTTCATCCTAAAATCCACGAGACCAAAATGCCCTAGCATGTTAATTTCTTAAACCAACTTCAGCCCATCATCTCCTTCACTAACTTAAATTGGGCCTATCCCATTTAGATCCAAAAGTATCCACGACCCATGTACTCCGTAGTCCATATTTTCTTCTTGGAATCCTAGGTTTAGCCGATTTTCTTGGAAGAGCCCATTTTATTCATTTACCTACAAAAACACAATAAATACCAAAATAAGCACCAACAATATATATTTTGGGTAGTAAATATGTAAGAATTAATCGCTCATCACACCCCCAAACTTATATTTTGCTAGTCCTCGAGCAAATTTATTCTAGAAAATAAAAACTCACTAGGTGGCCCTAGTGACCGAGTTATAATCTCGGGAGGGTTTATCAGAGGTATACCCACAAAGGCACTAAAGAATCTCCTTGGTTGGCATACAAACATTGACTACAGGAGGAAGTACCCTGATGTGAAATTCCAATTGTTGCACACGAGTTTGCACTCAGCATACTATAATTCATATATAAGTGACAGATCTCTACTCAGATAGTTTCTAGACATCATAACCGGAGTCAACCAATCACAAGAAGATGGTTTAAAGTGAACGCTGTTTCCCGTATCTATCTGAAGGCCTCTTCCAAGATGAACCTATCCTAATGGACTGAGATACCGGTCTGACTGATATTAACACAACTGGAAAATACAAGGGAACCAGTGGTCGATAAACCTAACTCTAGGTCAACACAACTGGCATATACAAGGGCACCAGTGGTCGACTTTATTGAATTTATTCCGGTTGGTTTGATGGCCTGGTCTCAAATTTCTTTTTTTTGGGTATCTCAGTCACTCTATTTCACCCTAGCAATGGTAACAAGTTGAATCACGTGCCCCACCAAATCACTTAAAAAAATAAAAACAAAAGGATTAGGATTCAACGAGATATGGCGAAACTACCATGTTTTTTTCTTAATTCTAACACCTGAGCTCTGTGCTTTTATGAATAGACTCTTTAGATGTTTCCATCTAATCATATTGGTTCCTCAACTCCTACAACAAAGATGTTCCCATCCACTTAGATTGGTTAGTGCCATCCTTAATAAACATAAATTTCTAGGCTTTGGAGTTTATTTATTGCAACTAAAAAGTTTCTCCCATACCCCCAAACTTAAATCTAACATTGTCCTCAATGTTCGAAAGATAAAATTAAAATCATGAACAAGGAGAAACTGTTACCACTCGAAGCAAAAGAATTAAGGAAATATATTACCGTGTTGCATGAGATTGGGTTACCTCCCAAGAAGTGCTAAGTTTAAAGTCTTCAGCCAGACATCGGAAGGAATTAATCACCTCATAGAATCATAAAGCAGTAGCCGGAATAACTGTGGGTCATATGGATCAAAAAGTGCTAACTACAAGAAGAGGAAACTAAAACGAACCAAGAAGACATCAAACATACCCTTGTTTAAGACAACTACATCTAGTTGTGGTTCAGGTTCAGGCTCTATAAAAGGGTCTAAATAAAAAGATTTTATCGGTTGGATTTCCTCAAAGGAATTCTGAAGATAAGGCTGAAGAGTCTGGAAATACTCAACTAAGAACTTAGAAGCGCATAACAAAATCCTGAATAATTGGGGATCCTCTAAGTCAATCAGATTTGACTCACACAGCTGACCACAATGAAAGAGGTGGTCTTCCTTAAGAAAATGTGTCGACCCTATTTTCCTAAAGTAATTAGGTTTAGTCTCAAAACTTAATAACCGACACATATGAAAATCATATGTTCCCACAATTGGAAGAAAATTTTTTGGTGGGAAAACAAAGTCAATCTTGGTATCATAGCCTGTGGTTAACCACATCAACCAGAGGATGGGTTTCTAACAACTGAGCTCTCTTATGGACACAACTAGGTTCAGGAAAAAGTGTATGAAGATAATCTTGTAAGATGGTTGAGGCACAAATGTCAAGTCCTACACGAGGGAAATTTCGAAGAGTTAAAGGTAAGGCACCAAGAAAGTGATAATCACCCTCAAACTTAGAGTTTTCAATGTCTCTAGGTAGACTAGTCACAATTTCCCTAATTTTTAAATCATTAAATTCTTGAAAATGGTCAATCGATTCTTCTAAGTTGTAATCAGGTGCATCCTCACTCATTTTTACGAGTTCACTTTCTTTTTCGAAGACTGTTGTTTCTAAATCGCTAGACTCAAAATAAACTCGTTCCTCTAAACCATCATCACAATCATATAAAGGATTATCAGAGAAAGTTTCTATTAAAGGCTCATTAACTAAGGTGTTAATCAAAGTTACTTCCTCCGATTCACTGATAGGCACATCTAATAATGGATTATCCAACACACTGCAGGCTAAAGGATCATGAACTACATCGTCTAAAGCGGTGGTATCCCTAGTCAAATCCTCATCCTTTTGAATAGGTGAATAATTATTAAAATTATTTGGATTTGTACTAGAAACAAAACTATCATTATAAAGCTCAATCGGAGTAACAAATTCCTGATCACTATGCCTACATATTTCATGTTCTTCATCAATAATATCCTCATCATAATCATCATTATAATAACATGAAAATGATCGAACCTCATCTAAACAAGTAGTGTTACCAATTCTAACCTCTCCATCTTGATTATTATAAAAATTATCCTTATTTTCACGGGTGATATAGGAAAGAATGTATTGGAAATCACGAGTAATTCGAGCTTCTCTTTCTTTCGTCTCTAATTCAAGCCTACGTGTTGACTCAGCAAACTCACGTGTTGACTCGGTTAACTTACATGTTGACTCAGCTAACTTCCTGAGGGTGTCTTCTAAAGAAGTTTCACTCATTTTTACCGTTCTTTCGTCCATAACTAAGTCATTTTTGTCCGTCAACTTATGTGTCGACTCAAGTAACTTACGCGTTGACTCAAGTATCTTACGTGCTTCATCTAGAGGAGAGGAATTATAAGAATCTTTCTCGAATGACCGGTGGGCATGTGGATAGTAATTGGGCTCACCATGGTATGACCCATAACCTTCAAAAGTTTGGTGTTCCCAACCACTATTCACACTATGGTCATAAAAAGAATAATGTTCATGTTGCTCAGTCGAATAATCATTGTATTGGCTATACCAGTTCGACATCCTAACTGCAAGGGAATTCTAAACAAACACAAAAAAGGCTTACTCGACCACAACAAGCCTATTTTATCTAGCAAACAAAAAGCATGATGTCTCCCTTAGATTGTTTCTAGACCAGCTTTTATTCTTTCGAAAAGGAATTCGTTACAATCTGAGCAAACCTCTCTGGAATCACTCCGAGTTAAAGTAAGTTGAATAGAGACGAGGGAAGATCAGTGGACCTTTGATACCCAAGGCCTCACCGGCGTTACAAGGCGGCGTATTCAACTCACAGAAACCATCATGAACTTCAAAGTATGCTCAAAAGAGTAACCAATATTTTCCGAACGACTTTCCTAATAAGCTCGTTACCCTATCGGTCTCGTTCTAGTCCAAATTTTAAGGCTTAGGTTCGCGTAGGTTACGTGTTCCGAAGGCGGGCAAGAAGGAAACGGTGATGAAATCCGAGTCCTTATCTTGATTTGGCCAGGCCTTTCCCTTTACTAGAAAATTAAATCCGATTTCAGGTCCTCAACATATATGCATACAAAATCATCCAGTAAACCCGCTGACAGGGGATTCGCGGGTGTTTTGAATTCTTACCTCCCGTTCCAGACGGGGGATGAACCGTTGAAGTCGACTCGGGCCACGACTCCTATGTCATGTACGAACCCGAGGGGCCGAGGCGATATCTAATCGCCGTCCTTCTCTGCAAACAGTTTATTTAAAACTACCCTCCCGTAGGGTTTTAATAATAAAGTCCAATGTTCAATGTCCAAAAGAAAAGAAGAAAAAAATGTCCAAAAAAAAATATTACAAAAATAAAAACCTTAATTACAGTTTCTAAAAAATAAAATTATTTACAAAATCTTCTTCTTCACTCCTTTTGGATTTCTCTTTTCTTCCCTTTTTGGGTTTTTTCCTTTCTTTTCAGCACTTTCTCTTTTCCTTTAGCTTAGCTCCAAATATGAAAGCAAACAAAAATACCAAAACGCATAAAAAAGAACAAATAAAATAAAACCTAAAAACAAATCTATAAACAAATCCGCGTTGGCGGCGCCAAAAATTGATCGAATTTTATATAGTGGTAAGAAGGTTGTCGTTCATTCGGACTTTGTTGAATTGATTCTAAGCTTAAATATAAAAATACTAAAAATAATAAATTATATACAAAATATGTTACGGGATGAAGAATTTACTGTGACTCGGGATTCCACTGCTTTTCATGTTCATGGGGTTCATAAATTAATCCTAGACATTTATAGCTCAACAAAAGAAACAATAACTCTATTCTTTGCCAAAGTAGATTTCATAAAACATTAGTTGTAAGTTGTGAGCATGACGCATCAAAAGTAATTAAAATCAAGCATGCGACATCAAACAAAATAACAAATAATTAATAGAAATCATAAAACAATTAAATTCTATGCAAATAGTTATAAAAGAATTATTTTAATTACCACATGAACGAAACACAGCCTCCTCCGTCGTCCCAGTGATGGGTCTAGTTCCTCATTATTATAAAGAAAACTAAATAGAAGAAATAAAAGAAAATTGTGAAACTGGCTACCGGCTCACGGCTCTCCCATAACTCCCCTGGTTTCCTGTTCTCGACATCAATATATAGATTTCAACAAAATCTAACCTTCCTCTTTTAATTCTCTTCCACATATCATGTCCAATGGGAGTGTGCCACTTGTCTAAGAATACACAATATCATCTAATAAAGACTCGCCACATGTCCGACCACTTGCTTTTATTTTCATGGGAAAGAAAATATTATATGAGCATATACTGGTCTTATGCTCAAAATCAATCTTCTTTAGTTGCAAAAGATATTTAGTTTCCTTTCTTCCTCCACCATGTCGACATACCTCGTACATTAATTATTGAGTAGGATTTTTCATTTTACGCGATACCTGCTAAATCCTTCGAGAACTAATCACCAAGTCCTTCATCCTAAAATCCACGAGCTCAAAATGCCCGAGCATGTTAATTTCTTAAACCAACTTCAGCCCATCATCTCCTTCACTAACTTAAATTGCGCCTATCCCATTTAGATCCAAAAGTATCCACGACCCATGTACTCCTTAGTCCATATTTTCTTTTTGGAATCCTAGGTTTAGCCGATTTTCTTGGAAGAGCCCACTTTATTCATTTACCTACAAAAAAACAATAAATACCAAAATAAGCACCAACAATATATATTTTGGGTAGTAAATATGTAAGAATTAATCGCTCATCACCTTCTACTGGGCGTTCAAGAGCAACGCTGGAAGGATGCAAGCTGCTGGCGCAGGGAAGATGCAAGCTGTTGTAAAGACGCAAGCTGTTAGCGCTGGAAAGGATATAAGATGCTGGCGCTGGAAAGATAAAAGCTGCTGTAAAGATGCAAGATGTTAGCGCTGGAAGGATGCAAGCTACTGGCGCTGGAAAGATGCAAGTTGTTAGCGCTGGATCGGCTTGGAATGGGCGCTGGCTTAACATGGACGCTGGCTTGGATTTGGTATGGCGCAGACTGTCGGCTGGGCATGGCGCGGACTGTTGGCTTGGCACGGAGATGGCTTGGCGTGGCGCGGACTTGTTCTTGCGGGCCCAGTTGACTATTTTCATACGTATCTCAAATAAAAAATCATTTCCTCATTCAAATTCTAAAAGTGTTATGCATATGAAAGGGGTTGGTTCTCCTTTTTATCTCGTATCTTTGTTCTCACGTCCTGGTGTTAGCAGTTGCGCGGTAGCAATAAAGTGGGAAAGCATATTCTAGCTATGTACTCCAGCGTTTCTCTTTCAATTTGTTTTCTTGTGTTGGTGCAAACCTTAGCCATAGGTATGCCTTCCATAAATCTGTATAAATATTGTTCTTCTGAACTAGTGTAAACCCTAGCCGTGGGTATGCCTTTCATAAACTTGTAGAAACACTTTTTCATAAACAATTACTCTTCGAATACCTTCGTAGTAACGTCGGCTACCTCATGAATAGTGACGATTAATCAATATTGTGCAAAGTAGGCTAGTACGGGTAGGTGACTGTTTTTTTTTTGAAAGGAAAACAAAACGCTTGGTTTATGGTTTTGATTTTCTGGATTTTTTGGTTGATAGACAAGTATTACCCTTGAGGGTTTTGGATTATTATTTGGAATGAACTGTTTTAGAATATTGATGTTTTTGGTTATGAATATAAGTGGCATAAGTACCCCAGAGAAGTCATGGAATTGTGAATATTGTGCGATAGTATAAAGCATGAAACACGGGAAAAATATGGCTATCGGTTTTTTATCTCCCCTGTGAAGATTTGAAGTAGTAGACCATGTATTTTTTCTATCAAGACTTACTCGGTTTTTTCGGATCTCCTGATGAAAAGGAATCTCCCGGGTGTAAGACCGAGTTTTTTGGGAAGCACCGCCGTGACTGTGGAAAGTCCCCAGTCATACCTTGTCGTGTCATGGCTGGTAACCGGGCCGTCTGGTAACTGAGCCGTCGATCCCTCAGTGGGTCATTTGGATTCTACCGTCATGACGTCAGGGTCGAAATATGAGATCGAGGATTGAAAGTTGACATTGTAACTGAAAGATCAATCTCCCACTGTGGTCGCCAATTGTTTGAGGGTGAAAACGGTTTCTGCTGATTTTGGTAATTTCGGGTGTGTGGGTGAAAAATGAGTTTAAAACCTAAACAATGTACTACAAGGGAGTACTTTGGATTCGAGGGATCAATCTTTACAAGTCTGGCCTAAACCAAGAAATGGACGTTCCAGACTTGCTTCGGTCACAAAGTGAAGGAGAAGGGTTGGTTTTGGGGAGGGAAGCGAAGAGAGTGTTGAGACCTGCATAGTTGATTCTGGAAGAGTAGTTGTTTTACTACTTGTATCAGAAGGTGGGAAGCTAACAGATGAAAAGCTAGCAAATATTTTCTTAGTGTTGTATGCTCCTGACCTGAACTTGTTGTTCGGTGGAAATAGGTAAGACCTATTTATACAAGTCGAAGTGAAATGTACTCTACTCTCGTAAGAAATGGAAAACAGATGAGTAAATGGGAGGAGGCGGTAACCGATAACGCCTGGAATTGATGTTCCATAAAAGAAAGCGTTTTACCATTACTCCCTGTATTTACTAACCGCCTCATCCTTATGACAATGTCTTGTGACGGGCGTAGTGTACGCCGCACGCTGTAAACCGCCAAACCAATACCCAATGAGCATCCCCCAGTTTGTGACATGTGTTGATGTCTCGAGTATTTTCGTGAAAAACATGTAGCATGTTGGTGTTGTTTGGAAAGTTGAGCTTGGGAGACTTGCCGGCTCGGTAGTGACCTTCGACGGTCGAGATTTTACATCTTGAGAGGAAGGGTAACCGTTGATTATTGCAACCCTTTGTTTGGTATCTAGTGGCATGAAAGCATGGCCGGCATGGATTTAATATGGCCTAGTTTAGGGATGGCCAAAATCTAGGGTTTTGGCATTGTTTGGGCGCGACCAAAACTAGGGCTTGGCGTCGAGCCAAAAGGTTGCCCTACGTTAGCTAGTAACCTTGGATGACTAATATATGCGTCTTAAATGGAAATTTGGCCGTTGTTTTTTGAAAGCTTTCGTTTTGGAAGCGTGAAGGGAAGGTCGGCATGGTATGATTTAGGCGCAGCAAGGTAGCTGGCACGGCATGCCATTGGCACATGTGGCATGGTCGGCATGCCTTGGCGCGGTTTACGGGTGGCCAAAACTAGGGTTTTGGCGTTGGGCCAAAGGTTACCATGCGTTGGTTGGTGACCTTGGACGTCTAAGATTTGTATCTAAGATGCAAGGGTGGCTGTTGATTGTCGCACGCCTTCATTTTGGCAGCCGTGAGGGGAAGGCCGATATGGTATGGTTTAGGCGCGACAAGGTGGTTGGCACGACATGCCATTGGCACATATGGCATGGTCGGCATTCCTTGGCGCGGTTTAGGCGTGGCCAAAACTAGGGTTTTGGCGTTATGCCAAAGGTTACCATGCATTGGTTGGTGACCTTAGACTGTTAAGATTTGCATCTAAGATGGAAGGGTGGCCATTGATTGTCGCACGCCTTCGTTTTGGCAGCCGCGAGAGGAAGGCCCAGATGGTATAGGCGTGGCATGGTGGCTGGCACGACATGCCATTGGCACATGTGGCATGGTCGGCATGCCTTGGCGCGGTTTAGACGTGGCCAAAACTAGGGTTTTGGCGTTGGGACCAAGGTTACCATGCGTTGGTTTGTAACCTTGGACGTCTAATTTTTGCATCTAAGATGGAAGGGTGGCCGTTGATTTTCGCACGCCTTAGTTTTGGCAGCCGTAAAGGGAAGGCCGACGTGGTATGGTTTAGGCGCGGCAAGGTGGATGGCACAGCATGCCATTGGCACATGTGGCATGGTCGGCATGCCTTGGCGCGTTTTAGGCGTGGCCAAAACTAGGGTTTTGGCATTATGCCAAATGTTACCATGCGTTGTCTAGCGACCTTGGACGGCTAAGATTTGCATCTAAGATGGAAGGGTGGCCGTTGATTGTCGCACGCCTTAGTTTTGGCAGCCGTAAAGGGAAGGCCGGCATGGTATGGTTTAGGCGCGGCAAGGTGGCTGGCACGGCATGCCATTGGCACATGTGGCATGGTCGGCATGCCTTGGCGCGGTTTAGGCATGGCCAAAACTAAGGTTTTTGCGTTGGTTCAAAGGTTACCATGCGTTGGTTGGTGACCTTGGACGGCTAAGATTTGCATCTAAGATGGAAGGGTGGTCGTTGATTGTCGCACTCCTTCGTTTTGGCAGCCGTAAAGGGAAGGCCGGCATGGTATGTTTTAGGCGCGACAAGGTGGCTGGCACGGCATGCCATTGGCACATGTGGCATGGTCGACATGCCTTGGCGCGGTTTAGGCATGGCCAAAACTATGGTTTTGGCGTTGGTCCAAATGTAACCATGCGTTGGTTGGTGACCTTGGACGGCTTAGATTTGCATCTAAGATGGAAGGGTGGTCGTTGATTGTCGCATTCCTTCGTTTTGGCAGCCGTAAAGGGAAGGTCGACATGGCATGGTTTAGGCGCGGCAAGGTGGCTGGCACGGCATGCCATTGGCACATGTGGCATGGTCGGCATGCCTTGGCGCGGTTTTGGCGTTGGAACACAGGTTACCATGCGTTGGATGGAGACCTTGGACGATTAAGATTTGCATCTAAGATGAAAGGGTGGCCATTGAATATCGCACAACTTCGTTTTGGCAGCCGTGAGGGGAAGGCCCGCACAGTATGGTTTAGGCGCGGCAAGGTGGCTGGCACGGCATGCCATTGGCACATGTGGCATGGTCGGCATGCCTTGGCACGGTTTAGGCGTGGTCAAAACTAGGGTTTTGGCATTGGGCCATAGATTACCATGCGTTGGCTGGCGACCTTGGACGGCTAAGATTTGCATCCAAGATGGAAGGATGGTCGTTGATTGTCGCACAACTTCGTTTTGGAAGCCGTGAGGGGAAGGCCCTCATGGTATGGTTTAGGCGCGGCAAGGTGGCTGGCATGGCATGCCATTGGCACATGTGGCATGGTCGGCATGCCATGGCGCGGTTTTGGCGTTGGTCCAAAGGTTACCATGCGTTGGTTGGAGACCTTGGACGATTAAGATTTGCATCTAAGATGGAAGGGTGGCCATTGAATATCACATAACTTTGTTTTGGAAGCCGTGAGGAGAAGGCCCGCATGGTATGGTTTAGGCGAGGCAAGTCGCTGGCACGGCATGCCATTGACACATGTGGCGTGTTCGACATGCTTTGGCGCGGTTTAGGCGTGGCCAAAACTAGGGTTTTGGCGTTGGGCCAAAGGTTACCATGCATTGGCTGGCGACCTTGGACGACTAAGATTTACATCCAAGATGGAAGAGTGGTCGTTGATTGTCGCACGCCTTCGTTTTTGGCAGCCGTAAAGGAAAGGCCGGTTTGGTATGGTTTAGGCGCGGCAAGGTGGCTGGCACGGCATGCCGTTGGCACTTGTCGCATGGTCGGCATGCCTTGGCGCGATTTAGGCGTGTCAAAAACTAGGGTTTTGGCGTTGGTCCAAAGGTTACTATTCGTTGGTTGGCGACCTCGGACGGCCAAGATTTGCATCTAAGATGGAAGGGTGGTCGTTGGTTGTCGCACGCCTTCGTTTTGGCAGCCGTAAAGGGAAGGCTGACATGGTATGGTTTAGGCGCGGCAAGGTGGCTGGCGCGGCATGCCATTGGCACATGTGGCATGGTCGGCATGCCTTGGCGCGGTTTAGGCGTGGACAAAACTAGGGTTTTGGCATTGGGCCAAAGGTTACCATGTGTTGTCTGGCGACCTTAGACGGTTAAGATCTGCATCTCATATGGAAGGGTGGCCTTTGATTGTTGCAACCCTTTATTTTTGCAGCCAGCGGCATGTAGCGGGGCCGGTATGGATTTGGCATGGAATCGTGGCTGGCATGGTTTGCCATTGGCACGGTGGCGCGGCTGGCATGGTTGGCATGCCTTGGCGCTGAGACGTGGATGGCATGGTTGGCATGCTTTGGCACAGAGACGTGGCTGGCATGGTTTGCCCTTGGCACGGTGGTGCGGCTGGCATGGTTGGCACGCCTTGGCGCGGAGACGTGGGTGGCATGGTTTTCCATTGGCACGGTGGTACGGCTGGCATGGTTGACATGCCTTGGTGCGAGATGTGGCTGGAACGGCTTGCCATTGGCACGGTGGCGCGGCTGGCATGCTTTGTCGCGGAGACGTGGATGGCATGGTTTTCCATTGGAACGGTGGTGCGGATGGAATGGTTGGCATTCCTTGGCGCGGAGATGTGTCTGGCAAGGCATGCCATTGGAAGATGCGGTTGGCATGGTTGGCATGCCTTGGCGCGGAGATGTGGCTGGCATGGTTTGCCATTGGCACGGTGGTGCGGCTGGCATGGTTGGCATGCCTTGGCACGGAGACGTGGCTGGCATGGTTTGCCATTGGCACGGTGGTGTAAGAATTTAGGGTTTGGTGTACGAAGGTGATGTCGGTCAATACTAAGGGTTCTACCGTGGAATATGACACATATATATGTAAAAAAAAGGTACCCTTACGTAGGCGTATTGAATGATTCAATAAATGTGCTAGTGGTCCTAGTGACGTCATGTCAGATGTAAGGTTTTACGATTTTAACCCTAAACTAAAAACCACCATCAACACCTGCATTAACAACCAATCACTACAACATATTATGCTTTACCTTCTTGGCATTCTGTCACAATCCATGACAACCAAACACACAGCACCAGAAAAATACCACTGCTCTGCATCAATAGCAACAACAATCCATGTTAAAAAACATGTACCTGCAATCATTTCATTCAATCACAACCATTCCATAATACAACATCACCAACTCTGTGGCTACATCTCCATTCTTCTCAGTTGTTCAAAACCCTAAAAAGAATTCCACCATTACTCTTTTCAGTTCAATCTCACCACTTCAGTTAGCACCGGCAACCACCTCAAACCATTCTACCAGTATCTGTTGCACAACCCTGTCATGGCAACAAACTATGTTTTTCCAACTGCTAATTCTTCTTTGCAGTAACAACAACCTTCAACACTGCCTATACAACTTGCAAGCATTGCAGTTCTCACTCTCCTGAGCCAACACACACACAATCCAGTTCGTCAACAATGAATTTCAGTGGTATCCAAGTTCAAGAACAAGCTAATAGAAAAACTTTCGATCATATTCATACATTAGAATCGATTAAATTGAAAGTACAGTAGGAGATTAAACTTATCTTCTGGATCGATTTTGTTGATGAATTGTGTTGAAGAATAAACCAAGATACTATGAAGAAGACAGAAGGGATCAACAATTGTTATTGATATAATAGTATGGATAAACTATGAGAATTGACAGAATGTGGTTGGATCAACTGGTACAGTTGGCATGAAGTGAATGGATAAACAAGCATTGTTGATCCATGGTACGGCTTTTAGAAGTTTACTTGGGTTGCAAGTATTACTGGATTTAAGAGTTTATTTACGTAAGAATTGTCTAGAAGTTTCTTGTTAGAGTTTGATTTTTTTTAGGAAAGTCTTTTTACTTGAGAGTCAAGTTTGTTAATCATATAAATAGGATGTTGAGCCATGATTCGAAACACATCAATTTAGAGAAGTTTGTTTGAGTTTATTTTTGTATTATTTCATTAAGTCTTTGATATCAGATTTTTAACATCTGGTATCAGAGCACTGGTATCAGATTCTAGGATTGTGGGTATGAGTTGTTGAGTTGAAGAAGATGACGAGTTTAAGTTCAATTAAGGTACCTGTGTTTGAGGGTAAAAACTTCGAGCACTGGAGGTTGCAGATGGAGAATATTTTCACATGCCAAGAGGTATGAGATATTGTGAAAGATGGTTATGTAGAACCAGTAGAAGGAGTGTAGTTGAAGTAGATGCGCAAACCCTATTAACTGGAAACAGAAAGAAGAATTCTAACACATACATTCTTCATCAAGGTATTCATGAATCTCTCATGGATAGAGTGATTTATATTAAGCAAGCTAAACCAGCATGGGATGGTTTGGTAAGCTACTACACAGGATCTGACAAAGTCAAGAAGGTTAGATTACAAACTCTGAAGAGAAAGTATGAATTGTTGCAGATGCAAACTACTGAAACAATATCATATTTTTTCTCAAAAACATTAAACCTTGTCAATGAGATGAAAGCTAATGGTGATACTATAGAAGATTCAGCCATTGTAGAGAAGATTTTAAGTAGCTTGCCTGAGAAATTTGAATCAAAGGTTATTGCCATAGAAGAATGCAACACAGTTGCAACTATGACTCTTAATGAGTTGTTGGGTTCATTACAAGCTTATGAAAAAAGATTACAAGAGAAAATAGTTGCTGCAAAACAAGTTGAAGAGGCACTTCAGATTCAAGTTCGCTGGAGAAACAATCAAGAAAAACCTAATGTTGGAGGTTTTCAAGGAGGATACGACAATGGAGGGAGATCAAATAATGGGAGTTATAGGAAGCCATTTGGTAGATCAAAAATACAGTGTTATAATTGTGGAGATTTTTGACATATTGCTACTGAGTGTCCAAAACCAAGAAATATGGTTGCTAATAATTACAAAGAAAATTTCAAAGCTAATATTGCAGAAAGTCAAGAAGAAGAAGAAGAAGAAAAGAAGGATGAAAACATGCTACTTGCATGTCACACAGTAGAAGAACAACCACAACTTAAATGGTATTTAGATATTGGTTGTAGCAATCATATGTGTGGAAGAAAAGATTTATTTGATAAGGTTGATGAGTCTGTTAGATCAACAGTTTAGTTTGGTAACAGTTTTATAATTCCAGTTATGGGAAAAGGAAGAATTGGAATTGTTCTTAAGAATGGTTCAAAAGAATACATCATGGATGTATTTTATGTTCCAGGTTTACATTAAAATTTGCTGAGTATGGGTCAGTTTTCTGAAAGAGGATATTCTATGAATATTTATAATGGTTTATGCTTCATCAGAGATAGAAGAAGAAGGTTGATAGCTAAAGTTCAGATGACCAAGAGCAGGTTATTTCCTTTGAATATTCAACATCAAAAAGAAAGTTGTTATAGTAGCAGTGTTCATGATGATTCTTGGTTATGGCATAAGAGGATGGGACATGTGAACTTTAACAGTTTGCAAACTTTAGCAAAGAAGGAGATAGTGTCAGGCTTACCCTTTATTGAGGTACCAGAATCAAGATGTGAAAATTGCATCTTTGGCAAGCAGCACAGAGATCCATTCCCAGTCAACAAAGCTAGAAGAGATGATCAACAATTGGGGATTGTTCATAGTGATTTGTGTAGTCCTATTGAAGTAACTTCACATGGAGGTAATAATTATTTTATAACTTTCATTGATGATTTTAGTAGAAAGGCATGGGTTTATTTGTTTAAACAAAAGAGTGATGCATTTCAAGGTTTTAGAAGTTTCAAAGCTTATGCTGAGAAACAAATTGGTAAGAGTATCAAGATCTTGAGAACTGATAGAGACAAAGAATATACTATTATTGACAAGTTTATGGAAGAACATGGCATTCAACATCAACTAACTGCAAGATATACACCACAACAGAATGGAGTTGTAGAGAGGAAGAATAGAACCATAATGGAGACGGCAAGAACTATAAGAAGAACAAAAGATTTACCAAAAAGTTTTTGGGGTTATGCAATTGACATAGATGTGTATTTACTCAATAGATGTCCTACAAATAGTTTGAACAAAATAACACCAGAAGAAGCTTGGAGAGGTGTAAGACCAAGTGTAAGACATCTGAGAGTTTTTGGGTGTATTGCATATGCACATGTACCCAAAGAACTAAGAAAGAAATTGGATGAAAAGAGTGAGAAGTTTATCCTTGTTGGTTTTAGTTCAGTAACCAAATGATATAAATTATACAACCCAGAAGCAGGAAAAGTGTTTACAAGTAGAGATGCGATCTTTAATGAAGATTCAAAATGGAACTGGAATAATGGATCAAAAACAAATGTTGATCCACATAACACTGGATCAACAATGAATGTTGATTCAAATAATAATGAATCAACAAGGAATGTTGATCCACCTACTGCTGTCAGAACAATTCCAATTATAGTTGAAGAAGAAGTACAAGCTCAAGACAATTTTGAAGAACAACACGAGGAAGCAAGAACTGAAAAAATAACACAAAAATAAAATACAAGACCAAGAAGAAAATATATCATACCTGCTAGGTTGAATGATTATGTTTTAACAAGAGATGATGAAGATGATGATGATGTAGTGAACTTTGCATTGTTTGGAGATTGTGATATTCCTGTAGCTTATGAAGAAGCTGCTAAAGAACAAGGTTGGATTCAAGCCATGAATGAAGAATTGGAGTCAATTGAGAAGAATAACACTTGGGAACTGACAACACTTCCACCAGGAAAGAAACCTATTGGTGTCAAGTGGGTTTACAAAACAAAATATAAGTCAAATGGTGAAAAAGAAATATTGAAAGCAAGATTAGTTGCTAAGGGATATAGACAGAGACAAGGAGTTGATTACTCAGAAGTGTTTGCACCAGTTGCAAGACTTGATACAGTAAGAATGATTATTGCTTTAGCTTCACAAAACAATTGGAAGATTTTTCAGATGGATGTGAAATCAGCATTCTAGAATGGAGTATTGGAAGAAGAAGTTTATGTTGAGCAACCAGCTGGATACATTATGGAGGGGAAGGAGAATGAAGTACACAAGCTAAACAAAGCTTTGTATGGTCTGAAACAAGCACCAAGATCTTGGTATAGAAGAATAGATTCTTATTTTCTCAAGAAAGGTTTTACAAGATGTCCACATGAGCATACTTTGTATTTGAAAGATGATGGTCTTGGCAGTCATATTATAGTGTGTTTATATGTGGATGATCTCATATTTACTGGAAATAATTCAGAGATGATCAAAGAATTCAGGGAGGATATGGTGAAGGAGTTTGAGATGACAGATCTTGGTTTTATGTCATATTTTCTTGGTATTAAAGGTCAACAAACTGAAAGAGGAATTTTTATTAATCAACAAAGGTATGCTGAAGGAATTTTGAAGCGTTTCAAGATGGATAATTGTAATCCGATTTTAACACCAGTAGAAGAAAGACTGAAGTTGACAAAAGATGGATCAGGAGAGCTTGTGAATTCAACAGATTTTAAAGGTATTGTTGGATGTTTAAGATATTTGACTGCTACAAGACCTGATATCATGTATGCAGTTGGGTTTGTTAGTAGGTTTATGGAAGATCCTAGACAATCACATTTACAAGCTGCAAAACGTATTCTGAAGTATGTAAAGGGAACAACAAGCATGGGAATCTTCTATATTGTTTCAGAAGATCCAAAACTGGTTGATTTTACTGATAATGATTAGGATGGAGATACAAAAGGAAGAAGAAGTACATCAGGTTATGGATTTCAGTTGGGAACTAGGTTTTTCTCTTGGTCATCTAAGAAGCAACAAGTTGTTGCACTATATACAACAGAGGCTGAGTATATAGCTGCTAGCAACTGTGCTACACAGGATGTATGGTTAAGAATGATGCTGAAGTCATTGTTTCAAGAACAAACAACACCAACAACAATAGTTTGTAATAATAAGTCGAAAATTTCACTAACTAAGAATCCAGTACTTCATGGAAGAAGTAAGCATATTGATATCAAATATCATTACATTGGAGAAGTTGTAAGCAATAAGGATATAGTTGTTGAGTTTGTTGAAAGTGAAGAGCAAGTGGCTGATATTTTCACCAAGTCTTTGAAGTCTAACACTTTCATTTACTTACGTGGAAAGCTTGGAATGATTAGCAAACAGTATCTTGGTTTAAGGGAGGATGTTGAAGAATAAACCAAGATACTATGAAGAAGACAGAAGGGATCAACAAGTGTTGTTGATACAATATTATGGATAAACTATGAGAGTTGACATAATGTGGTTGGATCAACTGGTACATCTGACATGAAGTGAATGGATAAACAAGCATTGTTGATCCATGGTACGGTTTTTAGAAGTTTACTTGGGTTGCAAGTATTACTGGTTTTAAGAGTTTATTTACGTAAGAATTGTCTAAAAGTTTATTGTTAAAGTTTGATTTTGTTTAGGAAAGTCTTTTTACTTGAGAGTCAAGTTTGTTAATCACATAAATAGATTGTTGAGTCATGAGTCGAAACACATCAATTTAGAGAAGTTTGTTTGAGTTTAGTTTTGTGTTATTTCATTAAGTCTTTGATATCATATTTTCTACAATTGTCGAATCAATTTGGTGATATTGATTCTTATGAATCTTCTTGAAGAACAGATGTCGTTGATGTCAATTTTAGGGTTATATGCATGTTGAATCTCGTTGAATCGGTCGCTAATCGATACTCAAAACTAACTCAAAATCTGCAATTCTAATTTTAACCAATTTCATCTCCAACTATCACTGCATTTCGTTTAACAATTCCTTGAGCATTACCAATTTCATATATTTAGAAATCTTTGAATACCCTCATCAATTTCGTTTTCATTTGACAGATTAAAATCATCATGATCAATATTTACCAGAAGCAGGTCAATTTCTTCTCAGCATCCGCAAACCAACTCCATCGTAATCTAATTCAAACTCAATTCAAATCCCTAACTTCTCTGTAATACCTGTAACTAGAACCAAATGCAAATTCAATGAGAACCCATCTTCTAATTTGTCACAAACCCTTCAAAAACCTCCTAGTGTCATCCAATAACGTTATCTGCATCTGGTTCATCACCTTACTTTTTTTTGGACGACAGCATCTTACTCTTGACCAAATCTCTGTCTTGACAAAAAAAAAATCACTCGATTAACCTTTAAGAAAATTAGCAATTGTGTTTGTTTCGGAACTCCATTTCTCGGCTGATTTATTTTCTGTCACAGTTACAGAGGAAGAACAATCGAAGAAGAATTAGACGACGATTATAACGAGGTTGGACTGAAACGTTTCGGACGTTGGATCTCATAGAGTTTTGCTAGATCCTGATATAGGGACAATATCGTCACACGTGGCTACTTTATACACCTAATAGCTAACACGTGTATAAATGGTAAATGGGTAATTGTGCGTCATTAATTCATCTCATCTGATGAGAAATTGACCGTGTTGACCGAAAAATTGACAAAAGTAACCGATTTGGATGGAAACATGGATGGAGGCCTAGATTTGCAAATTTCAAAAAAACAGGCCAATAATTATCTATCGGGTTGAAAATCGGGCCTATTTCTGTTTATAATCCTAATTAGAACTCCTTGAACACCAGGATCCCTAACACCATTGTTCTTATACCTAGCACGCATAACTACCTGATTGCACGCCATAGTTGAGCTTTTGCTTCAATATCTTCGATGAATCTTCAATTTGATAGAGTGTCAGAATGTTCAAGTAAATATTTTTGAAGAAATATCAGATAAATAGAAATATCGTTTGTTCAAGTAAATATTTTTGAAGAAATATCCGCTAATAGGAAGATACGCAACACTATGATCAATTGGTATGGGTATGCTTATTCTCGTCAACAACTTCTATTTTTATGTCGTCTTGTTTCGTTCCTCTGCTTTTAATTACTCAGTGTGGGACTAAATATAAATCCGACCATCGATAGTTGGTTTCCTAATTTAACTGGATTTCCTAATCCGTTTCTGGTGTCTTCGTGCACGCTCTATATAAGAAGCCTTTCGCCATGTACGACTACAATTTGGTTGGCATCTTCTCCAGTTCTTTGTTTCTGTATCTTTCTCTGCAATAATGCAGCAAACAAGGAAGAAGTGTGTATCCTAAATTCTGGATTGCCTGATAAAGCCATTATGGGTTTGAAAAACAATACCACCATTATGGGTTTGCTAGTACGGTTCTCATTGGATCAGAATTTACTGTTTTGTGTAGAGTGCGATTTTACCATCGTGATTTGTGACCAGTTTTAAGCGCAAATAATTTATCTCCCTCCCTTCAATATTTGTAATTTGTAAGAATTCAAAAAACAGGAAAAAGCAAAATTGTAATTTATCTCCCTTCAATATTTGTAATAGTCAGATGGTTTGCAGAAGCTGCTGATCCCTGGCTCTGCGGAAAAGAATCTGGTTGCGTCGATATCATTCTTTCTGTGAATGCAGGTTTTCTTGGACTAGGAAGAGTTGCGATTTCGCTTGTTAGCATTGAAAGTGTTGTTGACATATTTGGTCTATCACTTGGCAATTCTTGCACACATAATAGTCCCACTTGGATACATCTATAAATTTCTGCTACAAAAACTGATTCATGTAGTAGCGTAGGATCAATAAACAGTTCCAGTTGATCTTCATTCCACAACTGCCATGCCTAGAAACAGTAAAGATTATAGTACTTGCAAAGTTTCTTGGGAGGAAAAGAGAAGTTAAAGCTACTTACATATCCCAAAAGGCTCAATGACTGCTCGGAATGGTGAAAACTCGTGGCCTATCTTCCACTGACAACCTCCAGTAGCAATACGCCGAAACTAAAAACATCCGACTTTTCTGAAAATCGCCCTTCCACGAGATACTCAGGGGGCATATATCCGCTGCATAATTTGAAAGCATACAATTATAATTACGCATTATTCAAATTGCTGATACACTTATAAGATAAACAAGTTCTTGCACTCACAGTGTCCCAACAACCCTTCCAGTGCTTGCTTAGTGTTCATTACCTCCAAATATCCTTGCCATGCCAAAGTCTGAAATTTTCGGGTTCAGGTCTTCATCCAATAAAATGTTGCTAACTTTAAGGTCTCTATGAATGACTCTCAGTCTAGAATCTCTATGTAGATACAGAATTCCCCGGCTTATCCCCTCTATAATCTGAAATCTCTTTTTCCAGTCTAGGAGTGCACCTTTTGTTGCATCTGATTCACAAATAAAAACTCAATTTATAATGGAATATAGAGAAGTGCATCACAAACATCAGTAGCAAGAAGTTTTGCAAAAAGCATCAAACCGAAAAGGAAGGCGTCCAAGCTTTTATTTGGCATATACTCATAAACCAACATCTTTTCATCCCCTTCAAGGCAACAACATAATAGTCTAACTAGATTCCTGTGTTGGACTTTTGAGATGACAAGAACTTCATTCTTAAACTCCTCTAAACCCTGTATAGAACCCTTAGAAAGCCTTTTCACGGCTATTTCTTGTCCATCCAGTAACTTTGCCTGGAGAATAAAACAATGAATGCTTCATTTCTTGAAACTATAGTTAGAACACAAATAAAAGTCCGAGAAAACATAGTCACTGTACCTTGTATACTTGACCAAATCCACCTTGGCCAAGCATATTGGTTCTGCTGAAATTATTTGTCTTCAAATTTGAAAAACTTCAGATGATCTGGATTGTCTCCAAGCATATTGCCGCCTGGAGTTTCTCCGCGGACATTGTCTAAATTAGAAGCAACTTTCCCATCGGTCTTCTGTTTTCCTGACCATTTTCAAAAGAAGTTTGCGCATATAATGATGGCAAGTATTCCCACAAGGACTCTAATTACGACAACTGCCTTTAAATTCTTGCGCAAGAGTACATGACTTGGATTCTTCTTTGTGTTTACATCTGTATTGTTCTTTTCTGCAAGATCTACATTTTACAAGGAATTTATGTAAGAAAAGCCACAATGGAGCACCCTAGTTGTAAGAAACAAAAATCTACTGCTGTAATGCTTAAGGGTGAAACGAATATTGTTTATGAGCTGTTGTTACTTACCAAGATCGGAAAGAGCTAGGCGAAGTTTCATCAAAAACTTGTATATCCACTAAATCCTTCACAGCCCATGTCATGCACCCGATGCCACTATCATACAAGTACGCAATGCAAGAACAGTTCCTTAAGCATGTCCTGTTGCAGTCCTCGATCGTAAGAGACCCCAACCAAAAAGAGGAGGCGAAATCAGGCACTTTGACACTTCCAAGCTTCAAGAACCCATCATTTAAGTTGTTTTGGCACCTTAATGGAGTATTCCTCACACACCCACCTGACCAATTTCCCTTGTTCCATTCAATGTCAGACATAGGCTTAAACCCTGGTAGACAACTACAAATTGGTGAATTCAATGGATTACAGCGACCAAAGGGGCCGCATTTTCCATAAACCTCGCACTCATTCTCTTGTGAAGAAGACCACAACTGTGTCCATTCGTTACTTCCTTCAAACCAATTCAGTCCTAGTAACACTCCACGATGATCGATAACAAACCTGCGTATGGTAGTTTTATCAGCATAATTGAAACTCATGTACATACTGCCATCTTGATCATCTTTAGTCAAATAGAATCCATCATTGTAACCATTAGTCATGCCCGGTATACCAATAAACACAATATTGTTCCATGGACCACTACGCCGATGTCGATCTTTAGACCCATTACTCCAAAGAACAAGCTGAGGAATGCCATCTGCGGGCTCGAGCCCCGCAGAGAAAATTCCTTGTGAAGGATCAGACTCGTCTTTCCAGGATGCAAGTTCTTGTCTAGTGCTTGCACCAATTTGCATTAGTGGAAGCAAAGTATCAGTTGGGTGATCAAAACTCTGCCATAAAAACCTGGTACGATCATTTATCAAGCTAAGCACTAAATTCCCCGTATCCAGTAATTCAACAACTGTATTGTTGGCGTTGGCGGTATTAGAAATGTTTGTAGTCCAAAGAACAACTCCCCGTCCGTTAGAGATTACAAGATTCCCCTCATCTGCAATTCCTAAGGTTCCTGACGTATCCTTTATCGGGTTGTTCTTGTTTGCGACCCATACGTTGGTCTGTACTGGAAACTTGTTGTACCAAATTCCGACATAACGATTCGTAGAATTGGAAGGATTAAAGAAGCCTAGTTTGAAGATTTGGCCGGAGGAAATTAGAGTTTGAGAGCCGGTAATGACTTGGGTTGATGTAGTTGTGCTGTTATCTTTTGCAGAACAGTTGTGAATGAAAATAACAAACAAGAGAGAAACATGAACAAAAATAAATAGAAGGTACCGGTTGACGATTGTACGAGTAGTTATCATCATCATAATCAGTTAAATGCTCCGAGACTGATCAAATCAACGCATGTCTGTTCATTGGCGTGTGGTGCTTGAGATAATCCAGAAGCTGCTAGTTAATGAAATTGGAAGATGAAGTTTCCGCACATACTCGGCTTACACAGATAATCGTCAACAATCATTTTATAAAACACACTACTTGTTCAGTACATTTTTAAATTTATTGGTCAGATGCATGATTGTCAACTCTTCTATCTGTGCCGTCATGTTCTATGACAATGACATATTGGAATGCGCTAGCTGCAGCTCGTAATGCCAAAAAGTGGTTGTCGCTTCGGTCAGATTCAGGTAAACATTCGTGTATAGTGGCGAGTTGATGGAGAAAAATAAATGATTTAGTCACTTGGATTTGTGGCAAGCATAACCGTCTTGTTTAGGCTCATGGAAAATAAGGATTACAATCCCTATTTTCCAGTTGATAAAGTGATTTAGTTAGGTTTAAACTTGATTAATAGTTTTCTTTTTTCGTAAATTCTATAATAACCACTTTTAATTCTGCTGCCAACTCAAGTCACTTTGGTTCTAACTTAATGTAGTCACAATTTTTCTATTTTTACCAAACACGGAAGCTTAAGAGCAAAACAACTTTTCTCCTAGTCATTTACACTCTGACCAATTTCAGTTAGTTAGCTTTCAATTTTTCTCCTGGTCATCCAAATCCAATGCACGAAGCAAACATCACGTTCTCTGCTTTTAAACTCTTCTAAATGAGTCCTTTTGTGCACCACAACCCTTTAATGAGAAATGGAAAAAAAGTAATGCGTGTGATGTGCATTTGCTGGCGCCAAGAGTGATTTTGGGCCGGTGATCAATTTTTTCACTCTTGTGCACTAGGGGCGGTGGTAACTTCGGGTTTACGTGTATTACTTCAAAAGTGTCAAAACAATGAAATTAAGTAATTTATTCTCCAAAGATTACTCAATTATTTTCATTTTTTCTTTTTCAATTACTCAATTTCTGTATCGTTTTGTACTGATTGATGAATTTAGGATAATTGTAATGGAAATTTATCGTCGTATTTCCAAATACATTTTTGTTATGATCTTCGAAATTTAATTGGCCCCCCATTGAGCTTTTGTTTTGGATTCTCCATCGGGAGAGGTTGAAAAGACGAGGGCACCCAAATACATCATAATCTTTTAAATATCATCGTATAAGTCTTCTGCCGAATGTGATCGTCTATGAACAGAGTCGATACAATATAAAAAATTCGGTTCACAATTCGTGTGATCATCTATGGATACGAGATCGAGACAATACAACAACAAGGTCACTTATGTGATTGACTACGGATACAAGATCGAGACGATGCGACAACAAGTGTGCACTTGATAATAGGTTCGGCAATAACCGAAACTCTATAGGATCAGTATCAAGTGTTACAGAAATAACGTACAAGTGAAATTTACTTTAAATTATATAAACCAAATATAATTGCATAATAGTGAAGTAAATGGCACAACAAGATTTTGTCAACGATGAAGTTGCAAATGTAGAAAAACTCCGGGATCTAGTTCAGTTTTGAATACCCTCAAAATTAAGTCGTTATACAAAATCTAATACCAACTTCGTATAGTTGAGACCAAGCAGAGTACCCCTAACTACTTAGTTTCATCAGTATCTTTGCGCCTTCGACTTCTAGAGTCACGCATGTGAATAGCAAGTCGTTTGGATCGTATTCCAAACAGCAAAAGAAGAATTTGTTTGGTAACCACTCTAATCAATCTTGCTAGAAGATATTGTTGAGTTCTCTTATGTTTAATCTAATAAAATCCTTTGTATGGTTAGATCAATCTAAATATTGATTACCGAAATAATCAAATTCTAGATTTGCAGTTAATCAATATAGATCTCAAAGAGAAACTATAAAGCGATGCCAATCTCACGAAGATAATCAATCAAGTCTATCAATGATAAACCGATTCTAGTTGGATCCCAGACGATCAAGGTTTGTGCAATAAATCCACGAGATACGAAAACTAATAAGAATTATTCTCCGTCTTCAAATCTTCTATTGCCTTCAATAACCTGCACAACAACACTTGAATCCTCTTGTGATCAATCACGCACATATAGAAGTCTATTAACAATGGATTATCACAAGATGTCTTTAGATCCGAGGATGGTTATAAATATCTCGTCAATACTTTGATCTAGTTTGAGTGAAAATAGAAGATTCTCAAGAATAAACAAACCAGGCGCAGTAAAACTTTCAACAACTGTTAGTCAATCAAATCAATAATCGAAAACTAATAACAATGGAATTACTTAGTTTTCCCACCAACGGTACTCTTAGAGCTTCTTGATCCCACATAAGTCTTTAAACGAGCGGTCGTAAAAGATTTCACCTAATTAGGGTACTTTCCTCTCCAGATAGACGGCTCCACCAGAAACAACAAGAATGAAGTTTTCCTGGCTCTTAGGAAAGTTTGCAAGAAATGAAAATTCAAGTATTTAGACGAAGGTTGTTCGGACAATAAGGAAATTCCAAAACCGAAAATATCCTCAAGATATGTATTAAAGTACCTAAATTCGGTTTTCCTATTTCCAATGTTAACCAATATTTCTGAAAACTCTCGTAGAAAACTTCTATTATTAGTCTATCACGTTAAATAATAATATTTTCCAGAGGATATGCTTTAGTCTATCACATTATTTTTCACTTTTTTGGACTAGAGATCACCTTGAGCATCAAGGAATATCTTTGAACAATAAATGATAAGAATTATGTACATGTTCAAATATGTGGACATCTGAAAGCTTCTCATCTTGACAAACCCAAAACCCTAATTCACACATACCGTGAAGAAATATGTGAACCATTGATATTGGTTTTGTACATGGAACCGATTAAACCATCACTCCACCTGACTTGTTAATTTCTCACTTAGCTTTTGATGTAACAAATCTTTATGTGTAATAGAAACGTTTTCCTATGTTAAGTATGTTGTGACCGATTATAACATGATTCCCAATATAGGTTGTAATCAGTTAAATCTTGCTCCACAAAGTAGCTTGTGACCGGTTACACCTTTCTTCCCGAGTTAGCATGTGATCAGTTACACCTTGCTTCCCAAAGGTAGCTTATGATCGATTACAACTAACTTTCCTATTCATCTTTTGACCGGTTATACCTTGGTTCCCGAACTAACTTGTGGTCGGTTACAAATTGCATTCCAATATAGCTTGTGATCGGTTACACCTTGATTTATAATGCAGCTCATGACCGATTACAACTAGCTATATTATATAAGCTATGACCTGGTTATACCTCAAGTCTCAACAAAGTTAAGATAGGCTCTACCTTAGTCATCTTCCATTGTTCATTCAAAAGATATTCAATGAATATCAAGACCAATCATGATTTCTCTTTCGAGTATGAAAACAAGTTCATACATATACTTCCTTAAACTAATGTAAAGATACATATTTTTCTAGGATGAAATCATTCTTATATAATACACACATAATCAAATAACTATAACAATAGATTATGTCGATGTCTTATTACGAAGTTCCAAAAGATAAGCGTTTATACTTCATAATATGTTTTCCTTGATACTTTGATCATACTGTTATAACCAAGTCTTATCACTAGAGTATTATATACAATACATACAACTTCACATGTTATGTTTTCAATATAGCACGACTTGAAAGATAGTTAGGAATGGAAACAAGATCAAGTCAATATTACTAATCTCAAGTGGAAGAATGATGTCGTAGTTGTAGTCGTTACTTCTTCTCATTCTTCGGGTCTTCGGAGTAATACTTGTACGTCTCAACATTCCTAGACATTCTAGTCTAACCTAAACGAAGTTTACTCTAGTATTTAATCAAGCGACTCTAGATGAGTTTTGATACTAAAATATGACAACCAAACTTGACATACCACGCTTGGTGGGTTAAACCGAGCTATGCTCTAACAATCTCCCCCTTTGTCAATTTTAGCGACAAAACTCTTATTACATGTGGATCTAAACAAATTACAATAACTCATTCTTCATACGCTTGATTCCAAGTTTCAACAACACAATAACCTGCATACATTCGGTAAATAAATGCCGATGTTGACATTTGAATAACAAAAGCATTTACTCCCCCTAAAGGTAAAATAGGTAAATATTCAATCCGAACATCTTTGTTATTCCCCTTTTGTCGTCAGAATATTACACAACATGATGATATGTTTCTCCTCCTTAGTCTATGCTTTACTCTTTCGTTATATATAACGTTTAAGCACAATTGTCCTTTCCTAGTGAGTAAAAATCACTTGTTTACTCCATATATTTCTCCCTCTTTTTGTCACGAAAATGACAAAGGTTCGAGCAAATAAAGGACAAACCAAAAAGATCTTACAAATCTATAAGACTTGTACAACATATAAGAGTTAAGCACGAAGGTTTCACATGCCATTTTAAATAACCGATATTAAAACCGAAATTACAAAAGTAGTTTAGTTTCAATATGTTATCAAAGAAACAATTGCCTGAAGCAATTTTCCCTTTAGTCCAACAAATTGACTAAGATACTTAATTTTATTGTTGAACCGATTGCTATGCACAATCTCTTATTTCGACAAGACCAAAATAAAGATCAGAATTAACTATATTTCTCTTATCAGGCTCTAATTATTCCAGAAAATAACTTAGACCTTTCAATTTATACAAGACAAACACTAGGTTAGTTAACTAGTTTTTCTTGTCAAGGCATTTGATTAGACTTGAATAACTGAATCCTCCAATTGATAAGTCTAACTAAGATCAGATAGTTTCTCTTATCCGGAATCAAATGGACTAAACAAATGAGCCCGTAATTTTTTTAAGTAATAGACACATTTTTGTGTCTAATTTGTCCTCAATGTCCGTATTGTTGGAACTCTATTTTTGTACTAATATTGTGTTTTTATGTATTTTTAGGAAATAAACATTTTTGGAAAATTCGGCTCGAAAAGTTGATTTTGGCACCCGGAGGACAAGTGTTATTCGGACTCTCGCTTTTGGATAAGGGGTAACCTAATTACTAAGGGGCACCCCCAGGTCACCCCCAAGGAAGCTGCTATTCGCACCCCTACTCTGGATAGGGGGATACCAGTTTCTTCCCCATTTGAATCGATTTTGGCGGGAAATTTCTAAACAGTTCTGGCAGAATTTCGATCGTCAAAATGAAGGGGTTATGGGCCGATTCAATGGCTGAAATTTGGTATAGAGATGTGATATAGGTTAAGGAACATAGTATGGGTGACATGATCGATCAAATTTGGCTGGAATTTTCGGTATGATTCACACACCCAAAACAGAGCACGTGGACTGCAACACGAGCAAAATTGAAGTTCTTGTGTGCATGGGGGAGTTCTGCTGGCGTTGGAAGAGTGTTGAGGCGTGAATAAGTCGAATTGGAGCGTGCTGGACCAGAGAAAACGCGTGAAAAGCTAAAACAGGAAAGAAAATATCCGAAAATATTTTCTTTCACTGCCGAGGATTTGTGGAGTTATGGAGGAGATTCAATGCATGCTTCGGGTTTAAATAGAGTCATTGAAGGTCAGAGAAAGGTTGTCGAGAGTCTGGGGAGCTGAGGAGAGCCAGAGAAGAAGAAATTCGAGTTTTCCCAAACTCGGTTTCTGCTGCTGATGATGATGATGAACATGAAGAACACGAAGAACGGACCTGCAACAGCAGTCGTTTTTCTACAGTGATAACGACTCACACATGTGGGTCGTAGATCAGGCAATCTTATTTTCCACAGCGTTTGCGACACAGCCGCAGCAGTCTTATTTTGTCACTGAGGGTCTTAGGTCTCTGGTTTTATTGTATTTCTCATATTCTCATCATTTGTAAACCATTTTTGAGCCATAATAAATTATATTGAGAGCATTTTTACTATGATGAGCTAAATCCCTCGTAACCAAGGCAATGGAGGAAGCTATTCACGCAACATAAATGGGTAACTATTTCATTTAATTATATAATTCACCTAATCGCTGCTTTTGCAGAGTTTTAAATTATTTGAATGATTGTCTTAATTATTTGTTATTCAGTTTGATAGGTTATGCTTGGTTTAATCTCTTGATAATCTATGCTTAAGGTTTACAAATAATGTTTGAGAATCTGTATGATTGATAGTGAATTAAAGATAAAAGAGGACTTAAGAATTGAATACAGTTTTGAAATATTTATCATTCAATTTTACATAATAGTGGAATCTAGTGTCTTGGTTACCTATCGCCCACTTTGTTAATATTTTTGTAAATAATTTTATCAAATCTTTAAATTTAATCTTCACAAGTCCGAGAGTTTGAACCTCATTACTACTACAACCCCATTAAATCTTTAATCATTTTGGCGCCGTTGCCGGGGAATAGTGGTTGGGAACGCCATCCTTTGGAAGGATATGGGTCATACCCTGGTGAGCCCAATTACTATCCACACATGCATCAGGCTTACGAGCAAGAAGATTATAGTACGAGTTCTTCGTCTCTAGAGGATACAATCAAACTATTGAAAAGTAGTCCTTTTTATGATCCCTCTGTTCCTATTCCTCCTTTAGAAGAGTCCCTCAGGAAGTTAGCTGAGTCGACGCGTAAGTTAGCTGAGATGAATAGTATAATTATAGACGAAAGAACTACAATAATGAGTGAACCTTCTTTAGAAGACCACCTCAAGCGGATAGCTGAGACGAACGAAAGAATTGCTCGAAATTACTTGAATTGCCAAAATAGTGTTTCCAATTTTACCCTTGATGTAAACAGTGAATATTTGCCTAATCTAGAGGACGAGGTTAGAATAAAAGACACTACTTATTTAGATAAGGTTCAATCATCTTCGTACTATGATGATGAGGATAGCAGTAATGAAGAATCTGAAATATGTAGGCATAGTGATCAGGAGTCTAGTAATCCAATTGAGCTGTATAGTGATTATATTATTTCTAGTTCAAATCCAAATAATTTTTATGATTATTCACCTATTCAAAAGGACGAGGATTTGATTAGGGGTACCACCGTTTTAGACGATGTAGTTTTTCCTTTTGATTACGAAGCCGATAGTGGTTTAGAGGAACGGGTTCATTTCGAAAATACTGTTTTAGAGTCTAGCGACTTAGAAACAATAGTCTTGGAAGAAGAAGATAGACCCGTAGAGATGATTAAAGATGCACTACCTGATAATAACTTAGAAGAATCTCTTGAATATTTTAAGGACTCTGAAGATACGGAAATTCAAGAAATAATTAGAGGTCTATCTAGAGACACTGAAAACTCTAAGTTTGGGGGTGATTATCACTTTCCTAGTGCCTTACCTTTAACTCTCAGAAAGTCCCCACACTTAGGACTTGATATCTATGCCTCGACCATTTTGCAAGATTACCTTCATACTCGTTTTCCCGAACCTAATGATGTCCAGGAAGAAGTTCAGTCGTTAGAAACCCATCCTCTGGTTGATGTGGTTTGCCCAGGATATGATACCCAGATTGACTTTGTTTTCCCACCAAATAGTTTTCTTCCAAATGTGGGAACGTTTATATTTCAAATGTGTCGAATATTAAGTTGTGAGACTAAACCTAAATGCTTTAGGAAATTAGAATCGACACATTTGCTTAAGAATGACCACTACTCTCATTTTGGTCAATATTGTAAGTCAAATCTTATTGACTTAGAGGATCCTCAGTTATTTAGGTTATTATTGTGCGCTTCTAAGATCATATCTGAGTTTTTCCAGACTCTATGACCTAATGATTCGGATTCCACCTATGAAGAAACGCAACCTATGAAAATATTTTATTTAGATCCTTTCTTAGAACCTGAACCACAATTAGATATAAATATCTTAATCAGGAAACTAGATAAGGGCATGTTATCCTTGTTCACTTTCTTGGGTTATTGTAGTTTCCTTTGGTCAGATCTTTTTGGTTTTGAAGACCCACAGTTATTTCGGCTGTTACTTTTTGATTCTATGAGGTGACTAATTCCTTCCGATGTCTGGCTGAAGACTTTAAACTTAGCACTTCTTGGGAGGTAACCCAATCTCATGCAACACGGTAATATCTTTCCTTATCTCTTTTGCTTCAAATGGTAACAGTTTCTCCTTGTTCATGCTTTTAATTTCATATTTAGAACATTGAGGACAATGTTAGATTTAAGTTTCGGGGTATGGGAGAAACTTTTTAGTTGCAGTATGAATAAATAAACTCCAGAGCCTAGAAATTTATGCGTATTTAGGATGGCACTAACCAATCTAAGTGGATGGAAGCATTTTGGTTGTAGGAGTTGAGGAACCAATCTGAATAGATGGAAACATCTAAAGAGTCTATTCATAAAAGCACAGAGCTCAGGTGTTAGAAATAACATGATAGTTTCACCATATCTCGTTGAGTCCTTTTCACTTCTATTTTTATTTTATTTTGTTTTTAAACCATGTTTCTCTAAGTGATAGGTGGGGCCCACGATTCAAGTTGTTACCAATGCTAGGATGAATTAGAGTGATTGAGTTACAAAAAAAAAAAAAAATTGAAAAAAAAAAAGTTGAAAAAAAAAAGTTGAAAAAAAAAAATTTGAGACCAGACCATTCGACCAAAAGGAAAACTCAATAAAGTCGACTACTGGTACCCTTGTATATGCCATGTGATTAGTTTGACTCCGAATATGATGTCCATCGTGCAACTATCTGAGTAGAGCTCTGTCACTTATATATGAATTTTAGTATGCTTGAGTGCAAACTCGTGTACATCAATTGGAATTTCGCATCAGGGTACTTCCTCTTGTAGTCAATAAGTATGCCAACCAAGGAGATTCTTTAGTGCCTTCCAAGGTTCGTTGTAGATAGCTAGGGTCTGGAGTAATGGTTTTGTGGGCACACCTCTGGTAAACCCTCCCGAGATTAACTCGGTTTTATTTATTTTATTTATTTTATTAGTTTTGCTCGAGGACTAGCAAATAATAAGTTTGGGGGTATTTGATAGACACATTTTTGTGTCTAATTTGTCCTCAATGTCCGTATTGTTGGAACTATATTTTTGTACTAATATTGTGTTTTTATGTATTTTTAGGAAATAAACATTTTTGGAAAATTCGGCTCGAAAAGTTGATTTTGGCACACGGAGGACAAGTGTTATTCGGATTCTCACTTTTGGATAAGGGGTAACCTAATTACTAAGGGGCACCCCCAGGTCACCCCTAAGGCAGCTGCTATTCGCACCCCTACTCTGGATAGGGGGATACCAGTTTCTTCCCCATTTGAATCGATTTTGGCGGGAAATTTCTAAACAGTTCTGGCAGAATTTCGATCGTCAAAATGAAGGGGTTATGGGTCGATTCAATGGCTGAAATTTGGTATAGAGATGTGATATAGGTTAAGGAACATAGTATGGGTGACATGATCGATCAAATTTGGCTGGAATTTTCGGTATGATTCACACACCCAAAACAGAGCACGTGGACTGTAACACGAGCAAAATTGAAGTTCTTGTGTGCATGGGGGAGTTCTGCTGGCGTTGGAAGAGTGTTGAGGCGTGAATAAGTCGAATTGCAGCGTGCTGGACCAGAGAAAACGCGTGAAAAGCTAAAACAGGAAAGAAAATATCCGAAAATATTTTCTTTCACTGCCGAGGATTTGTGGAGTTATGGAGGAGATTCGATGCATGCTTCGGGTTTAAATAGAGTCCTTGGAGGTCAGAGAAAGGTTGTCGAGAGTCTGGGGGGCTGAGGAGAGCCAGAGAAGAATAAATTCGAGTTTTCCCAAACTCGGTTTCTGCTGCTGCTGCTGCTGATGAACATGAAGAATACTAAGAACGGACATGCAACAGCAGTCGTTTTTCTACAGTGATAACGACTCACACATGTGGGTCGTACATCAGGCAGTCTTATTTTCCACAGCGTTTGCGACACAGCCGCAGCAGTCTTATTTTGTCACTGAGGGTCGTAGGTCTCTGGTTTTATTGTATTTCTCATATTCTCATCATTTGTAAACCATTTTTGAGCCATAATAAATTATATTGAGAGCATTTTTACTATGATGAGCTAAATCCCTCGTAACCAAGGCAATGGAGGAAGCTATTCACGCAACATAAATGGGTAACTATTTCATTTAATTATATAATTCACCTAATCGCTGCTTTTGCAGAGTTTTAAATTATTTGAATGATTGTCTTAATTATTTGTTATTCAGTTTGATAGGTTATGCTTGGTTTAATCTCTTGATAATCTATGCTTAAGGTTTACAAATAATGTTTGAGAATCTGTATGATTGATAGTGAACTAAAGATAAAAGAGGACTTAAGAATTGAATAGAGTTTTGAAAGATTTATCATTCAATTTTGCATAATAGTGGAATCTAGTGTCTTGGTTACCTCTCGCCCACTTTGTTAATATTTTTGTATATAATTTTATCAAATCTTTAAATTTAATCTTCACAAGTCCGAGAGTTTGAACCTCATTACTACTACAACCCCATTAAATCTTTAATCATTAAGCCAAAAGCAATAGATGCAAACCAAAGTAAATTGACTTGTAATTATTTTACTTAACTGGAAGCAATTAAGACAAATATAATCATTATAGCACAGCAATTGTACCGAATTTCGTTAAGCAAAACACTTGATATCCAACAATAAAGAAGATACCAAATCAAAAGCCAAATAAATTGACAAAGTTTTCTTAACCGGAAACAATTGAATCATAAAAATCAATCCATATACAGTAATGGAACATATCAATATCCTACCGAAAATTTTGTTAAGCAAAAGCAAAATATATGCAATAAAATCAGGCTTTTCTTAAGCAGGAAAAACGATCAATTAACAAATAAAATCGTTACCTCTAATTCCGCAGCCACTTCTCCCCAAAAAGATATATCATTAAGCGCAAGTTGAAATAAGAACTCTCCCCCTGTATGTTGTCATTCTCTCGCAAGAACAAAAGAGAAACAACAAAAGCAACCTTTACCATAGAAAGGTTGAATCGGCTAATGCGTGCCATTAGAAAATGTTGAAACCCGAAACACATATGTTATGTTAAACATAAATTGATTATCAGCATATTGTGAATTTTCACATATGAGTTTCAAACAGAACACCTTATGATCCTTCGATATAGCCTACCAACATGGGATAGAACTTAATCCCGATAAATCAAAAATCCACACAAATCATAAGGGAATTCACCATATGAAATCGAATATTAAGGTAAAAAAAAACCGAAATCAGACATCTCATAACCTCGAAGGCACATAGCAAAAATATAGACATTCACACACAAGCTATGCAATCTGAAACTATCAGATAAAGAAACAAAGATTATAAAAATAATAATTTTTATTCATTCATAACAAATCTTGATAGTTTTTATTCAAAATAGACCTTATCCTCCCTCCGTCCAAGATTAATTGAGCTATTTGTAGTTTGCACAATTTTTAAGGCAAGGAGGAAAGGGGTATGTTTAAGTATTTTTTTACAATTTTGCACTCATATATAATAACTAGTAAAACTTAGAAATGATTTACATCCTAAACTATACCACGGTTTTTCGTAAACTTTATACCATTATAAAGCATTTTAAAACACCTACGTAGCGAGTATAAACATGCATATCAAAGTATACATATTTCTTATAGTAACAATAATCAATTAAAAGGGTATTTTAGAAATAACCTCTTGATTAGTGAAATAGCTCAATTATTTATTGAGCAAAGTCTAAAACCAAATAGCTCAATTAATTTTGGACGGATGGAGTATAATATATCGAAATAAATTCAACACATTGATGTCTATTATTCTTGGATTAAGTATTACAACATATGACTTAATCCTTAGTGGTGATCTGATTGTTCACTTAGGTTTCTTCAGTGTTCAAACTCTTGAAGCTCGTCTCGAGAGAGTACTTGTCAGCAACCACCTCTTGTTTTTCAAGATTCCTAACTTGTTATTTCATGTGTGCAAGATCATTTATAGTCTCCTAAATTATATCCTTTAACCAATATTGATTAGGAACAGTTGTTATGAGATTGGTTCTTAGTTCTTCAAAACCATTGATAAAGTTTACCATACTATCAGTATGTATCCACTTTGAAAAAGTGGGGTCTAACAACCACACCCAATATTTCGTTTGGCAATCTGAATAGACAAACTCCAATATACTTTCAAGAGAATCAACTAGACAGTCATACTCAATCTAGAGAAAAGAATATCAAAGAGTTTTATATCTCAATCTCTAAATTCAATATGCAATCAGCAAATAAGAATTAGCGAGCCCGATTGAATATAAGAGAAATAACTTGAACGGTGCTAAAGACCAATGTTCAAGGATCAATCAATTTCAATCAACAACCAAAGGTTGGATTTCCTAATTGATCGATTCAATGCATAACCTGTGATATTTCAATTATATAAAAAAATATAATGCGGAAAAGAAATAACACACACATACCAGAAGTTTTGTTAACGAGGAAACCGCAAATGCATAAAAACCCCGGGACCTAGTCTAGCTTTGAACACCACACTGTATTAAGACGCTACATACACTAGCATACTACCAATGAACTTTGGACTGAAATGTAGTTGATCCCTAACCAATCTCACACTGATCAAGGTACAGTTGTGCTCCTTACGTCTTTGAACCCCAGAAGGATTCTACGCACTTGATTCCCTTAGCTGATCTCACCCACAACCAATATTTGCTACAATCCAAAGTCGAAGACTTGATAAACAAATCTATCTCACACAGAAAAGTCTATTAGAATAGATAAATCTGTCTCCCACAGAAATACCTACGAGTTTTGTTCCGTCTTTTGATAAATCAAGGTGAACATGAACCAATTGATGTACCGGACTTATAATCCTGAAGAACATCCTAGAAATATCAATCACCTCACAATAATCTTAATCGATTAACGAAACAAGATATAGTGGAATCACAAACGATGAGACGAAGATGTTTGTGACTACTTTTAATCTTACCTATTGGAGATAAATCTCAAGCAAATCTTATCAAAGATAATACTCAATCACGATAGTAAAAGTAAGATCAGAACACGCAACTACAGAGAAAATAGTTGGGTCTAGCTTCACAATCCTAATGAAGTCTTGAAGTCGTTAACCTACAGGGTTTCGTGAAAAACCTAAGGTTAAAGGAGAATCGACTCTAGTTTATAGACACATTTTTGTGTCTGAATTGTCCTCAATTTTCTGTATTGTTGGTACTCGATTTCGTACTTATTATGGTGTTTTATGTGTGTGTAGGTATTTTTGGGAAATAAACATTTTTGGAAAAATCGGCTCAAAATGTTGTCTAAAGCACCCGGAGGAATTTTTATTAGCACCTCAGTTTGGATAAGGGGCACCCCCGGGACACCCCTCAAAGCAGATACTATTCGCACCCCTACTCTGGATAGGGGCAACCCATCTTCTTCCACGTTCAAAAGTAAGAATACGGGGGAAAGAAAAAAAGTGTTCTGCGAGTTTAACTGGATCGGATATGGGAGAATTTTAATCGGAGTATTGCACGAGAATGAGTTGAGATTGCTTGGTAACACCCAAACAGGGTTAGTAATTGACTTGGAATCGAAGAAAAAGGCTGTCATGAGGAGTTTTGATGAAACGGGGAAAGAATATATCCGAAAGATATTTCTGGTATTCTGTTGAGATATTTTTGGTGGTAGCGTGTGGTTGGATAGAGTTTAATTCATTATAGAGTCGTGTATCAAAGTACTTGGAACATGTCAACACCAGCAGAGCGCGTGAGGAGATAAAAAAGAAAGAAAAAAAATGCTCGTATCTTGCATGAGAATAATCAAAAATATTTTGCATTTACTCTATAGATTTGGAGTTGCTATGGGTATAAATAAGTTGTTGAGGAATAAGAGAAGGGGTATCGAGAGTTGGGGGAAAGAATAGAGTGCTGCAGAGAAGAAATAAGACCTCGCAGGAAAGTTTTCTGCTGCTGCAGAGACTCAAGAACTCGAAGAACATAAGCCTGCAGAAGAAAGTCGCTAAATCTGCTGCAATACAGAACTGCCATTCTTGCTACAATAGAATCTCATTGTAACAGTTGCTTTGCAACACTTATAAACGTTGCAGTTTTCTATTTTTTATTATTCTTCTCTCTTTTCACCATTGTAAACACACTTTTGAGCTATGAATATATATTTTGAGCGTGTTTTCACCTTGTGGAGCTAAACCCCATCACTGGGATGACGGAGGAAGCTAATTCTCATCTATGTGGTAACATTATTTAATTTTTTTTGTGACTTTTGCATTAATATAATTTGAATTATGATTTTAAATTAATTAGTTGTCATTTAGTTTGATGAGTTATGCTTAGCTTTGGTGTTTTGATAACTCATGCTTACCATTTACAATTAATATTTTATAAAATCTACCTTGGCAAGGATTTAAAGTCAATAGTTATTATTTATGGAGCTATAATTGTCAAAGAATTAATAATTGAACCATAAGAACATGAGTTTGGTGGAATCCTAAGTCCTAGTAACTCTTAAACTTGTTAACTTCTTTTGCATTTTTTTACTAGTTTTAATATTTTCTTTTATTAAGTCTAAAATCAATATCTTCCCAAGTCCGAGAAACAAATTCCCTACTTATCACTATAAAAACTACATCACTAGTCGCAACTAGTATAACACAGGAGGTGTGGGGGTTAGGTTTCCCATTTGCTATAGTTCTCCTTTATGTAGTTTTCAAATCAGGGTTTGTAATCTAAGTTACCTTTGTAACAAAGCATTCAATATTCACCGTTAGATGAAATCCTGATTAGATTCAAGATAATATCTTTCAACCGTTAGATCGAACTTAGCTTGTTATACACAAATGAAATGCACCCTTATTTAGGTTTATGTAACCGTACCTAAACATGTACACCATGTTGGATCAATTGTAGTTAAGCGAAGTTATCTATATGAACACTCTCATATCAACCTTATTCTTCTTATACATAACTAGTTCAAATGACTCAAATGAAACTAGTTAAAGAGTTGTTCAATTGTTGTATTCTCATAGCAGTATACAAGAACACAATTGAAGCAAAATCGGTTTGATTCACTCGAATCAATTCATGAACATTATAGCCACGGTTTGCAAAGAATGAATTCCTTATTATATAAATGTATTTGTTCATGACACAACCGATTTTAGAACTTTAACCACTCAAGTACGCAAACGGGTACGTATACTTGAATAGCCGGACCAAGTTTGGTTTTTGCCAGTATGCGAACGGGTACGCATACCTCCAAACCCAGCAGAAATTTCCGGTCATAAACCTACGCCAGTATGCGTACGGATACGTGCACTTAGGTTCCCGGACTTCTCAAACCAACAGGTACGCATACAGGTATGCATACCATGGTTCACGGACATGGATCACATATATGCAAGAGTGCACAACATGTTTATAATCCAATGTTGGTTAAGTGTTCTAAACTCTTATTTAATCATTGAAACTTTCTTAGAGGATGACAATAGCCGTTTTTACACACTGTTAGCATCAAAGAAATTTTTAAGTTATTTAAATAATCATAACGAAACATTCCAAATCTACACCAAATGATTGTATCACACAAACCGTGTAAGATGTTACTCGGCGATTTTCACATGATCATCTTTTGTGTCAAGAATGTAAGATGAACTTGGTTGAAGAGAAAGCTTACAAACACATATTTCGAGAAATATGTAAGCAAGTTAAACTCAGCTCGAAATATCAAATGTGCATAATCGAAAACCATATAGTAATACGACTTATGTCTCAATATAAGAGATAGAGTATAAATAGACTTTCCAAGTGATATATGAGTTTTAGTATCCACATACCTTTTGTTGATGAAGTTCCACAAGATCGCCTTAGTAGTTCTTCGTCTTCAATTGATGAACGTCGTGAAGCCTAATGCTCAACTACACCATCTATCCTAGTCCGAGACATCACTATAAGTAGACTAGAAATCAAGACTTATAGTTTTGATCACTAACATTGATAAACAAACTTGAGATAGCAACGCTTGCGAGTTTGACCGAGCAGTGCTCTAACAGTCTCTTCCTTTGTCAATTTTAGTGACAAAACTATCAATACATATGGATTACAAAATAAATAAACTTTGTAGCTTCTCATCCAAATACTTGATCTCCTTGGTTCTTCAACATTACTGGAAATCGTCGTCACTTCCAAGTACTCCAATGATTCCAAATGTGTTCAATTTCGCATCATCGTTGTTGAAGATCCCTAGTTATAACAATGAGAAAACAATTGCTGTCAATCATTGTTATACAGTGGCATAGTATATATCATTATACAACATCAAAGTCCTATTGTATCACAACTTTAACAACAATACTATGGTGATATATATCACTCCCATTTGTCAATATAAATTGGCAAAGGTACAAAAACTAGTGGGATCCTCATGAAATTTTCATATAGATACTTCATGACCAAAAGAGAACAACATACCAACTTGTTTCGATGATTTCACATAGTCAAAACTTAGTGTATTCATCAAGGAGTTTATAAAGATACAAGATAACTCCTGCAATATTCCACAACCCCACTCCCCACAAAGATTTGGCAATGAAGTACAAGTTTAGATAAGAACTCTCCCCCATAAAATGTCATTCCCGAAAGAACAACAAGATCGACCTTACTTTCACAAGAAAGGAAGGATTTCTTTGGACAATAACAAATCACATGAAACATGAATTTGTATTGAAAAAACACAATTGAATTAACCACTGGGAAAATGATCAATTCAATTGGTCATGCTCAACATAAGAAAACTTACGGAGCAACACAGTACATACACAAAGATGTGGATCAGGGAAAGACCAACACTGCGGATAATCAAAGATTCATTCTATTTTTCATCACGATTTGCACAATGACATATAATAGACTTAATCTTTGTAAACAAAAGTTCATCCTTTCTTCTATAAATATTTGCATAATGACATAAAAGGCTTAACTTTTGTAGTCAAAAGTTCATTCTATCTTTTATAAATACTTTCATACCGACATATAATCGAGTTAACTTTTGAACAAATATAGGACAGTCAAGGTTCACTGACGTAAACAACATATCCCATAACAATTTGCAATATATAAAACCATAAAGATTAATACTGCAAAAATCATCTTCCAAATAAACTTTAGAATTTAAACAAATAAATCTAAAAACATTGCAAGATGAAAACTTTGGCAATAGCTATGTGTACTCACAATAATGGCTATTCCAAACCCTAGTTATCCTTTTTAAGATACGAGAATAAATTCTCATAAGAAGTTTCCTAGATATTAATACCTCTAAAAAATTCTTTATCGTCCCCGAACTCCTTGTTGTCAATAGCCATAAGAAAATAAGGTTCATGAAGAAAGGAATTAATTCCAGCAAACCTTTTAGACTGATGTCGAACCAGGGCCTGAATTTCGAGAGTCCTAAAAACAAAAGCCTTTATTTCCTGAATCTCCTTTCTTGTTTCCTTCAACTCTTCAAGAATCCTAGAGAACTTCTGTTGATTAGATGGAACAACTCTTGGTTTTCTTACATTCCTCCTTTTCTTTTCAAAGTTGAAGATACAGGAGATTTATCTTTTTCCTTCATGATTGATGGTATAAGAATCATATTAACATCTTTGCCACCAGAAGACATAATGCTTGGAATCTCCATACACGTATGAGATTGTGGGAGGAATCTTGTGATAAAAAGAGTTTTTCAGAGAAGGAAAAGGGAATGTAGGGTTACGGAACTTTTAAACACACAAGTTCACGTACACACAACTCTCAACCCTATAGAGGGTAGAAGTATCGAGAATAACCCTCTTTTTATTGATTAAACAGGGAGGTCCCTTCCAATATCAATTAGATATGAAAAGAGGAATGAATTCCAGACTTGCAAAGCACGGCAAAACTAAAATAGAAAATCAAAACAATCTAAAAACAATTCTCTTTTTCTAAAGCCTGAGGTGTGCAAAATCTTGTCTTTTTTTATCAGGCACATGAGACAAGATGCACCAACCAACGCAATCAAGTTGTGCTGGGGTGAACAATAATCTGTCCACCATAAATATTTCGAAAGGAATTCATAGAACCCTGTTTCACAGAATGTTTAGACCATAATTTTTTCTCTAGTGGTCTAGTTTTTTCTTTGGAAACTAACTTCTTCGAAAAAGAGATGAGTTTACATACATCTGATGATTTTTGAACAAGTTTGAGCTTGTTAGCTAATCGATTTGCTCTTCGTTGAAGTTTTTTGACGTATCTTATTTTGTGTTTGTACTTGAAACACTTTGAGAGTTCATGACCTCTGAGAGAACAATAAGAGCACGTCGACATAGAAGATGTTCCAGACGCCCGAGATGTGTAAGCAGCTAGACACATAGTGGAACCTGAAAAATCAGAAAGATAGTTTCCAGCAGAAAAAAATAAATCCATTTTTTCTTCCAGACCAGTTGAGAATTCTTCTGAAAGAATATAAAGATTGATGTATGTAGTACAAATATCAAAATCAATATTTTCACAAAGAAGTGCAACATTTGACTTTTTGTCTTCATTAGAATCATAGTTGTCAGACATTTCATCAGGAGTTGCAGCTAGACCTTTGTTCCCAGTGTATTTTTTACTATTTGGACACCTACACATTTGTAAAATAACCAAAACCTTTGAAAATGAGGGGGTATTATAACCACACCCAATATTTCGATTAGCAATCTGTATGGACTAACTCCAATATACTTTCTGAAGAATCAACTAGACAGTCAGAATCAATCTAGAGAAAAGTATATCGAGGAGTTAATATCTCTCTCACTTGATTTGATCTTTACTCAAGCAAATAGAAATTTGCGTGTCTTTATCAAATACAAGGATAATAACTTGGATGGTACTAAATACCAATATCCAAGTGTCAATCAATTTAAATCAACAACCAAAGGTTTGATATTCTAATTGATTGATCTTAACGCACAACCTGTGATATTTCAATTATATAACGAAATGTAATGCGGAATAGAAATAACACAGACACCAGAATTTTGTTAACGAGGAAACCGCAAATGCAGAAAAACCCCAGGAACTAGTCCAGATTGAACACCACACTGTATTAAGCTGCTACAGACACTAGCCTACTACAAACTAACTTCGATCTGGACTGTAGTTGAACCCTAATCAATCTCACATTGATTCAAGGTACAGTTGTGCTCCTTACGTCTCTGATCCCAGCAGGATACTACGCACTTGATTCCCTTAGATGATCTCACCCACAAACAAGAGTTGCTACGACCCAAAGTCGAAGACTTGATAGACAAATCTGTCTCACACAGAAAAGTCTATGATAGGTAAATCTGTCTCCCACAGATAGACCTGAGAGTTTTTGTTCCGTCTTTTGATAAATCAAGGTGAACAGGAACCAATTGATAATCCAGACTTATATTCCCGAAGAACAGCCTAATATCATCAATCACCTCACAACAATCTTAATCGTAAGGTAGCAAAACAAGATGTTGTTGAATCACAAACGATGAGACAAAGATGCTTGTGATTTATTTTTATCTTGCCCTATCGTAGATATAATCTCAAGTCAATTATTCAATTGAACTCTTACGGTAGAAAATGACAAGATCAAATCGCTCAACTACAAGAGAAGTAGTTTCGTCTGGCTTCACAATCCCAATGAAGTCCTTCAGTCGTTAACCTATAGGGTCTCGGGAAGAAATCTAAGGTTATAGGAGAATCGACACTAGAAAACTAACTACTATCACACAGAAGGTGTGGGGATTAGTTTTTCCAGTTTCTAGATGTCTCCTTTATATAGTTTTCAAATCAGGGTTTGCAATCTAAGTTACCTTGGTAACAAAGCATTCAATATTCACCGTTAGATGAAAAACCTGATTTCTCCAAGCTAATATCTTTCAACCGTTAGATCGAAACTTAGCTTGTCATACACAAATGAAATGTGTTTCATTTAGGTTTGAGTAACCGTACCTAAACGTGTACACTTGGTTGATTCACAAATAGTTAACCGAGGTTAGCCATATGAGTACTTTCATATCATCCATATTCATCTTTCTCATAACTAGTTCAAATGACTCATAAGAACTAGTTGATAGAGTTGTTAAATTGCTTAGGTCTTTATTCATAGACACAATTGAAACAAAATCGGCTTGATTCACTTGAATCAATTCATGAACAATATAGTCACGGTTTGCAAAGATTGCATTCCTTATTGATTTATTGTTTTAAGTTCATGAACTTCCAATTTGAGAAATAACCAGCTTGAGTACGCGTACGGGTATGTGTACCTTAGATAACTGGATTTGAGTTTGGAAACTCAGCAGAAATTTTCGGTTCGAAACCTTCCGTGAGTACGCGTACCTAAGGTGACTGGTTTTCCAGTTTGTAAACTACAAACTCCAGCAGAAATTTTCGGTTAGAAAACTTCCGTTGTACGCGTACCCAACCTGTCTCCTTTACCAATGTCGCATGCACAAGTGCACACAATTGGTTTCCGACACATGGATTTATACACTAATGTGTGAACATACTGTATATGCTTATATCCATAGTTAGTTACATAATCTCAACTTTACATTTCAATCATTGAAACATTCTTCTATAATGTTATAACAATTGTTATTCACGATTATCGTTATCTAAGCTATTTTCAAGATTGAAATGTCATCATGACTTTCGTCACGGATAAAGATGAAAAGTGGTTAAAGTGAAATCTTACCAATACGTATTTCGAGAAAAGATAGGTGAGTAAACTCGGCTCGAAATAACAAATTTGTATGTATGAAATCTATCATACTTATACGACTTTGTCTCAAGAGTAGGAGATAGAGAGATAGACTTTTGAGTGATAGATAAGTTCAAGTCTCCACATACCTTTTATTCGGATGAAGTTCCACTGGTTCCTCGAGTAGTTCTTCGTCTTCGTAAGATAATCGCCATGGAGTCTGGAGCTCAACTACACTATCTGTCCTAAACCGAGACTTAGCTATAAGTAGTCTAAAAATCAAGACATACAGTTTTGACAACTAAACTTGATAAACATGCTTGAGATAGCAACGCATGCGATTTCGACCGAGCAGTGCTCTAACAACCTTTACACTTAAAGCACTGTGGCATATCCTCGTCATCAGTTTCATCAATATCCCTGTTTTTAGGAGGAACACGATTATGAGGTTTAACTGATGACCTAGGTTTATCTCTGGAGAACCGTTTACTTATCTTCAAAAGAGGATATCTAAACTGTCTTGTGATCAGGGAGACTGACTTGTCAAGATCTTCATCTGATGAATCAGGCTCAGAAAGATCATCTTCAGAGATGCAAAAACTCTTACTTTTGTCAAGTAATTTAGTGTTCTTTTGTGCTTTGAAAGCAATATCCTTTCCGGATTTGGATGCATGCTCATGATCAAATATATTTAACTTCCCAACCAGAGTATTTCTAGAAACAGTTGTTGTCTTCAACGATGGCATGCTTCTTAGAATCGTATCTGGATGGCAATGATCTGAGAATTTTCATCACAATGTCCTTTTCAGAAACAGTCTTACCTAATGCAAAAGATGCATTAAAAATTTCAGACACTTTGTGATTAAACTCATCAAATGAATCTTCATATGCCATACGAAGGTTTTCCCAATCAGAATTTAGGTTTTGAAGCCCAACATCCTTTTCACAGGTATTCCCTTCAAATACGGTTTCTAAGATATCCCAAGCATCTTTAGACGTTGTGCAAGTAGTCATATGATGCTTGTTAGAGGACTGCTCAGTCGAACTTGCATGCGTTGCTATCTCAAGCATGCTTGTCAATGTTAGTGATCAAAACTATAAGCCTTGATTTCTAGTCTACTTATAGCTAAGTCTCGGACTAGGATAGAAAGTGTACTTGAGCTCAAGATTCCATGGCGATCATCATACAAAGACGAATAAATACTCAAGGAACTGGTGGAACTTCATCGACTAAAAGGTATGTGGAGACTTGAACTTATCTATCACTTAAAAGTTTATCTACTCTATCTCCTATCTTGAGACAAAAGTCGTTTTGCTATATAGACTTTGATTATACACATTTGCTATTTTTATCCAAGTTTATCTCGCTTATCTATTTCTCGAAATATGTGTTGGTAAGCTTTCGCTTTTTCCAAGTTCATCTTTACTAGTGACGAAAGTAATATTAAGTTTCAATTACTTGAAAATTGTTTTGACGAAAAATAGTGTGTGAACAACAACTATATAAGGTCCTCTAAGAATGTTTCAATGGTTGAAATGAGAGTTTAGATTATATAACCATGGTTGGATATAAGCATTTCGTGGTAACTCATACATGTATAATTCCTTATTCCTTGAACCAAAGTATGTGTACTTTGCTGCTCAGGAAAACCAGAACTAGAGTCCGCGTACATGGTCCGCGTACTGTCGGAAGTTCTCATCCCGAGAATTTCTGCTGGAATTTGTGAACTGAAAACAAACTTATTTTGGGTACTTAAGTCTACATACCAGTCCACGTACTTAAGTTGGTTATTTTATAAAAACGATTATTCGTGAAGTTAAACTTATATAAACTAAGGAATGCAAGTTTGCAAACCGTGGCTATAAAGTTCATTAATCGATTCGAGTGTATCAAATCGTTCTTGCTTCTATTGTTTCTTGTATACTTATATAAGATCTAAGAAATTTAACAACTCTCTAACTAGTTCATTTGAGTCATTTAAACTAGTTATGGTAAAGAACATTATGGTTGATATGAAAGTGCTCATATGGCTAACCATTTGGTTAACTACTGTTGAACCAACTAGATGAAAATGTTTGGGTACGGTTACACAAAGCTAGATAAACGTGCATTTCATTTTTGTGTAACAATCTAAGTTTCGATCTAACGGTTGAAAGATATTAGCTTGAATCTAATGGGGTTTTCATCTAACGGTGAATATTGAATGCTTTGTTCCTAATCTAACATTGATTGCAAACCCTGATTTGAAAGACTATATAAGGGAGAACTCTAATAACTGGGAAACCTAATCCCCACACCTCCTGTGTGATACTAGTTGTATTATATAGAGTCGATTCTCCTTTAACCTTAGGTTTCTACCGAGATCCTGTAGGTTAAAGACTTGAAGACTTCAATAGGATTTTGAAGCCAGGCCGATACTACTTTTCTTGTAGTTGTGTGATCTGATATTGTTGTTTCTATCGTACTAAGTACAATCGTAAGATTGGCTTGAGATTGATTTCTCCGATAGGAAAGATACAAAAGAAGTCACAAACATATTCGTCTCATCGTTTGTGATTCTGCAATATCTTCTTTCGCTAGTCGATTAAGATTGTTGTGAGATGATTGATAATACTGAGTTGTTTTTCGGGATTATAAGTCCGGTTAATCAATTGGTTCCTGTTCACCTTGATTTATCAAAAGACGGAACAAAAACTCATAGGTATTTCTGTGGGAGAGAAATTTATCAATTACCGTAAACTTTTCTGTGTGATATATATTTGTTTATTAAAGTCTTCGACTTTGGGTCGTAGCAACTCTTAGTTATGGGTGAGATTAGCTAAGGGAATCAAGTGCGTAGTACCCTGCTGGGATCAGAGACGTAAGGAGCGCAACTGTACCTTGGATCAGTGTGAGATTGATTGGGGTTCAACTACAGTCCAGACCGAAGTTAGTTTATAGTAGGCTAGTGTCTGTAGCGGCTTAATACAGCGTGTGTTCAATCTGGACTAGGTCCCGGGGTTTTTATGCATTTGCGGTTTCCTCGTTAACAAAACTTCTGGTGTTTGTGTTATTTCTTTTCCGTATTGTATTTTTTTATATAATTGAAATATCACAGGTTGTTCGTTAAATCGATCAATTAGGAAATCCGACCTTTGGTTGTTGATTGAAACTTTAACATTGGTCTTTGGTACCGTTCAAGTGATTTCTCTTGTATTCAATTAGACTCGCAGATTTCTATTTGCTTGAGTAAGTATTGAATCGAGAAAGAGAGATATAACTCTTTGATATACTTTTATTAAGATTGAGTCTGACTGTCTAGTTGATTCTCTTAAAAGTATATTGGAGTTAGTCCAAACAGATTCCTAATCGAAATATTGGGTGTGGTTGTTAGACCCCCGCTTTTCCAATTGGTATCAGAGCAGGCAAACATGTTTAAAGACCTTACAAGTATGTGTTTGTAGCGATTTGACTCTATGGACGATAAGCATATCCCAGATAACGCAACATCAGCTCAGAGTCATCCTTGTGAACTTCAAAGTCCTGAAGCTCCTAAGAAAAACTCTCTTTCTAGTCCTTTGACTGAATCTGCATTTAACTGGGAAAAATCTCTTGATGAATAGTTGGATGATCTTTCAGACGACAGTGATTCAGAAGGAGGACAAAGTATTGAATAGGAAGTCTCTCAATATATCAATCTTTTTGACCATGCTTTGAAAGAAAAGAAGTCAACTACTTGCTTGAGTAAATACATAGCACCTCTCTATCAAGAAAACAGGAAACTGAGAAAACTCTTTAAATGGTATGATTGTGGATATAAACTTTTGCAATCAATCATTAAAGATCGAGAAGAAGAAGTACGCTCAAAAAGGTCCGAGTGTGATAAACTTCTTCAAACCTCTTTGCGTTGAAAGAAAGACTTGCGGAATCTGAAGCAAGATATGGCTCTCAACAAAAATGTTTTAATGACAGAGAACTCAGTCTCCTCGCCAAATAAAAATCATTGGAGAATGATCTCGTTGCTGCTCTTAATAAGGTAAAATCACTGGAAGAAAATCTGAAAAGATTTAATTCTATCTCTACAAAATTATCTTCTATGCTTGGAGCTTGTAAAGAACATCGTGATATACGTGGTCTGGGATATAAGGGAATAGACACTCCAAGTACTAGTAAGATTAATTTTGTTCATGCTAATGAAAACTCTTCACGTGAAAAAACTTTTCAAGCAGCCGACAGTCCTAGAAACAAGGATTTTGCTTCCTTGAAATCTAGTCACACAATAACAGTGAAGACTAAGTCCTTTAACTGCTATTATTGTGTAAATAGAGGACATCCTGAACGAAGATGTCGTTTTTCGATTAAGGAATGAAAAACTTCATAACATTCTTGCATGGATGTCTAAAGAAGTTATTAAAATTGTTTCTCATCTTGCTGGAGTAAAAGGCATTGTCGGGAATCAAGAGAAATATTGTGATAAGACATCTCTTGATTGTGATTTTGAGACTAAAAATGCCTACAATAGTAGAAGAAAGAACGGCAAAAGGACAACTGACTTCTTAAATAACTCTGAGAAGAGAAAAATACATAGGAGAAATAAAGAACAGCTAAATTATTTTTCTCCTTCTAAAGAAGACAGTGAACCCAAGGTGTCTTCTCGAGAATTCATTCACATCAATAATCGAGTCTCGGAGCTCAAAATCAGCATAAACAGACTCGAGCGGAGCATCAAAAAGATAAGGAAAGCAGCAAGTCCAGGTATTCCTTGTTCTTCTCTGGTTAATATTTTTCTACTAATCCTAATGATTTTTCTAAAAATCTTCAAGAAGGAAAGAGAGAAGAAGTCAATATTCTTGATGAGCAAAAAGCTCATCAAAACAACATGACTACTTAATATGTAGCATCCTTCTTGAAATATGGAAGGATGCTTATAATTCTCAAGAAACCTGTATGTCTTGAGAAAGTAGTTGTTGTTATATTTCTTTTCATTTACGAAACGATGATCATTAAACTGTTGAGCCTTGCTCCATTACTTCACATGATGTAAGTTGATCATTCACTCTTGAGAATGATTTCTTATTGATTGCCTTTCAACGATTCTCTTATGTTCTCTTGAACTAAGAAAGTCATCCCTTGTTTAGAATGATTCATGAGTGTCAAGATCCCTTCTAAACTTTGCTCCATCATACCTTTGGTCTCGTACCAAGGTTGTAACCATAAGTGCACGATCTTCGGACCCACACAGAACGTATACGATCATCCCTAGGGTTTCCTAAGAAACAGTCATATATATATATATATATACATGTATCATGCTCAGCCTTGGTACATATACGTTCTGTAACGTCAAAAGGTTCATCTGATTTCTGTGTATACAATGGATGGATGCAACAAGGAAGACAATGATGAGAAAGGCAAGCCTATCGAGTTTCACGAGAACCATGTTTTCATTACCTGCTATCATGTTGTTGATCATGAAAACAAACTACCAGTTCAGATGTCAACACAGCTGGTCAGAAATATTCTTCGAGATTTTGAGGTCGTACGTGAACAACTCGGAATTGCAACAAGGAATCTCGATTTTCTGAAAAACGAAATGAAGAAAGCAACTGATGATCTATTCCTTGTTCAATCTCTAGTTGCTGGCCGCGATTAATTTTTTGTTAAATCATGTTCTGTAAGAGTTATTTTGTCTAGAAAATCTTCTTATGAGAATTTTATTATTGTGTTTTTAGGAAGAATAACTAGAGTTTGGAATAGCCATTATTGTGATTACACATAGTTATGTCCAACATTTTCATCTTTATTGTTTTTTAGATTTATTTATTTAAATTCTAAAAAGTTTTTTGGAAGATGATATTTGCAGTATTAATCTTTATGGTTTTATATATTGCAAACTTATTATGGTGTATGTGTGTTTGCGTCCGTGAACTATGATTGTCCCATACCTTGTCAAAAGATAAGTCTTTCGTATGTCGATATGCATGTATTGATAAAAGAATGAATGAACTTTTGACATTACAAAAGTTTTAAGACTATTATATGTCATATGCAAATATTGATGGAAGATAGGATGAACTTTTATTTACAAGGATTATGTCTATTGTATGTCATTGTGCAAAGAGTGATGGAAAATAGAATGAATCCTTGTCTATTCCGCAGTATTGATCTTCCCTGATCCATTTTTATGTATATACTATGCGGCTATGTAAGTTCTCTTATGTTGAGAATTTCCGATTAAATTAATCATGGGTTCTTGTGGTTAATTTAATTGAGTATTTTTGGATTCAAATTCATATTCGTATGTGATTTGTTATGTCCAAATAAATCCTTCTTTTCTTGTGAAAGTAAGGTCGCTCTTGTTGTTATTTCGGGAATGACATTTTATGGGGGAGAGTTCTTGATTGAACTTGTGCTTAATTGCCAAATCTTTGTGGGGAGTGCGGCTGTGGAATATTATAGGGGTTATCTTGTATCTTTATAAACTCCTTGATGAATGCATTTAGCTTCGGCTATATGATGGCATCTAAAAAGTTGATATGTGCTTTCTTTTGGTCATGAAATGTCTCTATGGAGATTTCATTAAGATCCCACTAGTTTTCGTACCTTTGCCAATTTTATTGACAAAAATGGGGAGAATTAATGTGTAGTTCATACTAGAAATACATATGGTTTTCGGATCATTATGTAAGGGGGAGTGGTTTCCATGTGAGATGGAGTATTGACTGAGGGGGAGTGATACATATCACCATAGTATTGTTGTCGAAGTTGTGATGCAATTGACCTTTGATGTTGTGTAATAATACTATGACACTATATAACAATGATTGAGAATTTTTGTTTTCTCATTGTTATAGCTACGGATTTTCAACAACGATGATATTAAACTTACAACATTTGGGATCATTGGAGTACTTGGAAGTGACGAAGATTTCGAGTAATTTTGAAGAACCAAGAAGATCAGGCATGTGGAAGAGAAGCTACAAAAGTTTATTTATCTATTTTTGTATTCCATATGTATTGATAGTTTTGTCAGTAAAATTGACAAAGAACGAGATTATTAGAGCACTGCTCGGTCGAACTCGCATGCCTTCCTATCTCAAGCATATTTATCAATGTTAGTGATCAAAACTATAAATCTTGATTTCTAGTCTACTTATAGCTCGGACTAGGATAGAAAGTGTAGTTGAGCTCAAGATTCCATAGCGATCATCATACAAAGACGAAGAACTACTCAAGGAACTGGTGGAACTTTATCGACTAAAAGGTATGTGGATACTTGAACTTATCTTTCACTCAAAAGTATATCTAATCTATCTCCTATATTGAGACAAAAGTCGTTTTGCTATATAGACTTTGATTATACACATTTGCTATTTCGAGCCGAGTTTATCTCGCTTATCTATTTCTCGAAATATGTGTTGGTAAGCTTTCGGTTTGGCCAAGTTCATCTTTACTAGTGACGAAAGTCATATTAAGTTTCAATTACTTGAAAATTGCTTTGACGGAAAATAGTGTGTGAACAACAACTATATAACGTCCTTTAAGAATGTTTCGATGATTGAAATGAGAGTTTAGATTATATAACCATGGTTGGATATAAGCATTTCGTGGTAACTCATACATGTATAATTCCTTATTCCTTGAACCAAAGTATGTGTACTTTGCTGCTCAGGAAAACCAGAACTAGAGTCCGCGTACCGTCGGAGGTTCTCATCCCGAGAATTTCTGCTAGAGTTTTTGAACTGAAAACAAACTTATTTCGGATACTTAAGTACGCGTACTTAAGTTGGTTATTATCTAAAAACGATTATTCGTGAACTTAAACTTATATAAACTAAGGAATACAAGTTTGCAAACCGTGGCTATAAAGTTCATGAATCGATTTGAGTGAATACAATCGTCTTTGCTTCGATTGTGTCTTGTGTACTTCTATAAGATCTAAGTAATTGAACAACTCTCTAACTAGTTCATTTAAGTCATTTGAACTAGTTACGGTAAAGAAGAATATGGTTGATATTAAAGTGCTCATATGGCTAACCATTTGGTTAATTACTATTGAACCAACTAGATGTACATGTTTGGGTATGGTTACACAAACCTAGATAAACGTGCATTTCATTTGTGTATAACAAGCTAAGTTTCGATCTAACGGTTGAAAGATATTAGCTTGAATCTAATCAGGTTTTCATCTAACGGTGAATATTGAATGCTTTGTTACTAAAATAACATTGCAAACCCTGATTTGAAAGACTATATAAGGGACAAATCTAGCAACTGGGAAACCTAATCTCCACACCTCATGTATGATACTAGTTTTATTAGCTAGAGTCGATTCTCTTTTAACCTTAGCTCTTCTACCGAGACCTTGTAGGTTAACGACTTGAAGTCTTCGTTGGGATTGTGAATCCAGACCGATACTACTTTTCTTGTAGTTGTGTGATATGATCTTGTTGTTTCTATCGTACTAAGTACAATCGTAAAGATTGGATTGAGATTGATTTCTCCGATAGGCAAGATATAAAAGAATTAACAAACATCTTCGTATCATCGTTTGTGATTCCGCAATATCTTCTTTCGTTAGTCGATTAAGATTATTGTGAGGTGATTGATAATACTGAGCTGTTCTTCGGGAATATAAGTCTGATTTATCAATTGGTTCATGTTTACCTTGATTTATGAAAAGACGGAACAAAAACTCGTAGGTATTTCTTTGGGAGAAAGGTTTATCTATTACCGTAGACTTTTTTGTGTGATACAGATTTGTTAATTAAAGTCTTCGACTTTGGGTCGTAGCAACTCTTAGTTTTGGGTGAGATCAGCTAAGGGAATCAAGTTCGTAGTATCTTGCTGGGATCTGTGTGAGATCCTAGAGACGTAGTATCCTGCTGGGATCAGTGTGAGATTGATTGGGGTTCAACTACAGTCCAGACCGAAGTTAGTTTGTAGTAGGCTAGTGTCTGTAGAGGCTTAATACAGTATGTGTTCAATCTAGACTAGGTCCCTGGGTTTTTCTGCATTTGCGGTTTCCTCGTTAACAAAACTTTTGGTGTCTGTGTTATATCTTTTCCATATTATATTTTGTTATATAATTGAAGTATCACAGGCCGTGCATTAAATCGATCAATTGGGAAATCCAACCTTTGGTTGTTGATTGAAATTGATTGATACTTGAACATTGGTCTTTGGTACTGATGCGTGTTATAAGTGCAATCAAATTAATAATCTTATTACCACACAATTAACTGGTAATATAATGGAATAAAGGATTGTTCCCACGAAGAGCAGTGAGTTTTAGTTATCAAAGTGTCACAGAGGGGGGTTTTTGTTTTAGATTGTGAACAAAATAAATAATCAAAGCAAAAAAAATTGTATTGTAATCAATATAGAGAGATATGATCGAGGAATCCTTCTTCGTATGTAAACCGTCAATGAGTTATTATAGTTTCATACTCGTCGTTAGTCATAGATTATCACCAACCATAGAATAACAGCTAGATCAGTGATATCCCCTAAATTCCTTATATCACTGGATACGGAAGTTCTTTCCTACCAGATTCTATTCAACGAACCACCAAGTATTAGATCACTCAAGGTGTAATCCAATTGAATGTTTTACCTTTTGTGAATTTATAGGTTGATCCTACTAGTTAGACTCTTAGATCAAGTTCTAATTTTTAGTGTTTTTTATACGCACAATCTCTCCACAGAATCCTTCTGTAAGGTTTTGTGTTCTCTACTTGTGTACAAGTTATTCGACGATTACTTATCTCCTAACATAATACTAGCAATAGATTGAATCAACAAATCAATTTAGTTGGCCACCTAAACAATCTATCAATCAATCATAAATATTCAAATAGTATAAACAATCGAAATCATATGAAGAACTTCAAAGTAGATTAATATGATAACTCAAATATTGTTTACAACTTAGAATTGATCCTCAATCAATAGGTGTTTAGCTACTCATGGATGTAGAAACATCCATGATATACATATGAGATAAGTAAAGAGATAACGTTATGATTGATAATCGCTCCGTATGATGTTTCTTATCTCCAAACCCTAAAAATTTCGTGACCTAATGATATGATATGATTTCAGATAACCTAATACCTTTTTATAGGTTTACATTGCTTGGCCTCCATCCCAAAAATATAACCTAACGACTCCAAACGTGCCCTTAGGCCTTCCAAAGTGTAAATACACATTTCCTATTTGCTAAGTGCGTGAACCCAGTACGCAAACTTCAAAATCCAGCAGAAATTTCGGAATTAAGTCTGCGAACCCAGTCCGCGAACCTAGTTCGCAGACTTCACTGTCCTCGGTATTTGATAAAAACTGTTTTGGCCACAACTTCTTCATCCAAACTCGGAATGACCTCATTTTTTTTGAATTATTTTTATATTTCAATTATATTCAATATGATGATGAGAAATCCTTAATTTGAATGAGTTAAGATAGGTATTTTTCCCTTCTCTTGGTTATGTGTGTTTTGCTCCTTTTCGTCACATTTCTTCCACTTCTCTTGGGCTTGGGCACTTGGATACTTGGGATACTTATCTTATTAGATCTTTTCAGAACTTTGTAGATCCTTTTTGGATGATTCACCTAATTGAGACAAATACGAGAAAACAAGAGTAGTAATACCAAAATATGCAAGAATAATAGCTCAAGCAAGTATGGAATGGACACTAAAATCATATGAATTATGCATTTATCAAATTCCGCCACAATTAGCTTTTGCTATTCCTCGAGAAAACTAAATAAAACTAATCCTAAATACAACAACTCCATGTAGTGAGGATACGGTTACTCTTAGCATGAATAACATGCTTTTAAACCCCTAGGTGTCCCTAGTGGACGAGTTATAGTCTCGTGAGGGCTTACAAGAGGTATACCGAAAAAACCTACTCTAATATCTCACCTTGGAAGAACCACTAAGGATAGACACAAAGTATAAATCCAAATAATTAGCTTGCATATGTTCTTTAGCTGCAAACATCCCACATATATTCCAGTCCGCACACATAAGCAATTACTTACGTATGTCATTCAACCTGATTGCAAAATTTTACTAAGATAGTCATTGTACTTGTTGCAACGTTTGTCATAACACTGGCATACTGAAATCACATGGATAGATAAGATAATGGAAATAGAATAGTGAAGGGTGCAAATGTTGTCTTAAGTGAAAGATGTTACCCACAATACTTGTATGAATGTCGTCAAAGGATATTTTTTATAGCGCAATAGTTGAGAGAAGCACCCATTTAACTTGACCACATGATTAGATAATCTAAGCGCATGTTTCCTTTTCAGCAAGTATGCGATAGTTGCCTTGGATCCTGTGTTCCACGCTTGCTTAGGCGACGGAGACAGGGACAACATTTCACGCATACTGCCACCCAAGTTTCAAGAACCTCATCAATAGTCTTTTTGACTTTCTATACAATGATGATAGGTTTTTATTTTCATAGACTACATGATTAGATACTCTAAGATCATGTTCATTTTCAGCAAATACATGATAGTTGTTTTGGATCCTGTGTTCCACGCTTGCTTAGGCGACGGAGATAGGGACAACGTTTCACATGTATTGCTATCCAAGTGTCGATAAATGAAGAGGAGCCTTATTTACATATTTGTTTTTTGTTTTTTTACTTCTCCTCACTCTTTATGAGTCTAAGAAAATTTTCTTATGGGGCTTTTAAATAAACTCAACCAATGATTACCTTGCTACAACATCCATGGCAGTATCAGGATCCCACCAAATCACTTTAGAGAAACATATAACTGCAAAAATAAAAAGAAAGTGATTCAGTAATAAATGCGAGGATGAATATTTCAAATGACTACCATAGCTTAGTTTCACATTCAATTATGAACGTATATATTTAAGGATTGTGAAACTCAATCTATAGCCGTAAGAACTGTTTCAACCTTAAAAAGGTGTAGAGTGTCATCCTAAATAGCTCAAAATTAACTCCAAAATATGAAGTCTCAAGGATGCAAGAAATCAAATAGTATTATTTGTTATGTGCAAATGCAAATAGTATGATACTAACTGCTCCCCCACACTTAAACTCGACATTGTCCTCAATGTTCAAAACCGAAAATTCTGAAATTTGACATAACAGAAAATTAAACTCGAAATCTGTACCTATGGGTAGGGAACTAAGCAAAAAATCCTAAATGAAATTTGTTCGTCTACGTCTTTTCTATAAAGTGTCAAAAGGGGACAACATTCTGATAAAATTTCTGACTTTGATGGCCTCCGGACTGACTAACATGCAATCTGAAAAAGTTCTGGAAAAATTCTGAAACTCAAATGTCCAGGCCTATTGCTCCAACTTAACAAACTCCGAATTCAGATTTTATTTTTGAAAAAGAAATCTGAGTCTGTCCTATTTAAAATTTGGGGTCAACCACTCAAATCGGACTTCTTATGAAGTCTAGAGAGCTATTTTCGTGACAAGTGCGCAGTCAGAATTTTCTGACGAGAATTCGTCAAAACTTTCATTATAGATATAGGACTTGTAAAATATAAGATGGGAATGCAAGATATGATATGCAAAACTAAGAAAATTAAAAAAAAAGGGATAAAAATACAAAACCAATGGGTTGCCTCCCATTTAGCGCTTAGTTTAATGTTCTCAGCCCGACTTGGCATTCCGTCAATTATTCCTCCAGAGGGAGATAATCATGAAATTCTTGCACATCCATATCCACATAAGCAATGCTTTCATAATATGGATTCAATCTATTGCCGTTCACATTTAAATTTGTTCCATCTCTAAGACTAGAAATTTCAACTGCGCCATGAGAATAAACATTAGTAACAACATACGGTCCAATCCATCTGGACCTTAGATTACCAGGAAATAGTTTAAGACGAGAATAAAATAAAGGAACTTTTTGACCCACAACAAAACTCTTTCGAGAAATCATCTTGTAATGGAAAAGTTTCGTCTTTTCCTTGTAAATACGAAAACTCTCATAAGCATCATTACGTATCTCCTCTAGTTTGTTAAGTTGTAACTTCCTTTGTTTCCCCGCATTGTCATAATCCATGTTGCACATCTTTATCGCCCAATAAGCCTTGTGTTCAAATTCCACCGGAAGATGAAAAGCTTTGCCATAAACCAACCGATATGGAGACATACCAATCGGTGTTTTGTACGTATTTCTATATGCCCAAAGTGCACTATTAAGCATATAACTCCAATATTTCCGTGAAGTGTTCACGTTTTTCTCAAGAATGGATTTACTCTCACGGTTTGAGATTTCGGCTTGCCCACTAGTTTGTGGGTGATACGGTGTACCGACCTTGTATGTTATGTTGTACTTCTTGAGTAGAGCATGGAATGTTCTCTGAAAATGTGAACCTCCGTCACTGATAACCACTCTTGGTGTACCATGTATAGAAAAAATATATTCCTTCACAAACTCACAAACAACTTGAGAATCATTAGTACGGGTGGCTTTAGCTTCCACCCATTTCGAAAAAAGATCCACAACAAGAAGTATATAAAATTTTCCATTAGAATTGACAAAAGGACCCATAAAATCAATTCCCCACACATCAAATACTTCAACAACAAGAATTAGTGTGAGTAGCATTTGATTTCGAGCACCTAGATTGCCAGTTCGTTGACATCTATCACAAGATTTGCAAAAAATATATGCATCCTCAAATAGGGTAGGCTAATAAAATCCATTTTCAAGTACTTTGAAAGCGGTACGTTTAGAACCAAAGTGACCACCACATCCATAAGTATTACAAAAAGTAAGAATAGATTGAAATTCAGAATTAGGTATGCACCTGCGGATGATTTGATCAGAACCGTATTTCCACAAGTAGGGCTCATCCCACACATACTGCTTGGCTATTTTATTAAGCTTAAGCTTTTGAAAATTATACATTGTACTAGGTACTTGTCTTGTAACCAAGTAGTTCACTATATCCGCGTACCAAGGTGTTGAATCTTCAATTGAGAAAAGTTGTTCGTCTGGAAAACGATCTTGCAAAGGAAATTCTTCTTGGGAAACAACAAGTCTACTTAGTGATCCGCAACAGTAATTTCAACACCTCTTTTATCCTTTATTTCATAATCAAATTCTTGCAATAGTAGTATCCACCGTATAAGTCTTGGCTTAGCTTCTTTCTTCTTTAGTAGGTACCTAAGGGCTGCGTGATCGGAATACACAATCACTTTTGTACCCACCAAATAGGATCTAAATTTTTCTAGTGCAAACACTATAGCCAAAAATTCTTTCTCGGTGGTAGAATAGTTAATTTGTGCATTGTTTAGGGTCCTAGATTCATAATAAATAACATGAGACAGCTTGTCTACTCTTTGACCCAAAACGGCTCCAACTGCATAGTCACTTGCATCACACATTAATTCAAATGGCAAACTCCAATCCGGTGACTTAATAATTGGTGCAGTTGTCAAAAATTATTTCAATTTATCAAAGGAATCCTTGCACTTCTTGTTGAAGTCAAAAATAACCTCTTTTTGCAGTAATTTGCATACCGACATTGAGATTTCGGAGAAATCCTTGATAAACCTGTAAAAACCTACATGACCAAGAAAAGAACGAATCCCCCTCACAGAAGTGGCATATTGTAAGTTTCTTGTTAAGTCTATCTTTGCTTTGTCAACTTCAAGCCCTCGAGAAGACACAATGTGACCGAGCACTATGCCATGGTTTACCATAAAATGACATTTCTCCCAATTTAAAACAAGATTAGTGTTTATGCATATTTTAAGCACTAGTTCAAGATTTTGTAAACAAAAATCAAATGAATCACCATAAACACTAAAATCATCCATAAATACCTCAATGATGCGTTCCACATAGTCAGAAAATTTACTGACCATACACCTCTGAAAAGTGGCAGGCGCATTGCAAAACCAAACGACATCCGTATATAGGAAAACGTACCAAAAGGACAAGTGAAAGTAGTCTTATCTTGATCGTATGGTGCAATAACAATCTGATTGTACCCCGAATAACCGTCCAAAAAGAAATAATGTGAGTATCCCTCTAACCTTTCTAACATCTGATCAATGAAAGGCAAAGGAAAGTGATCCTTTCGGGTTGCGTCATTATGAGTTGTTCACTTATTTGGTGGTGTGAACAGCTAGACAACAACTTCTTGTACCTTTCCCAATAATCGTAAAGAGTTTCACCAACAATTTGCTCAATTCCACTTATTGCTTTACGAATAGTTGCTGCTTTGGAAGCGGGAAAGTAATTTTATAAAAACATTTTCTGCATATCATTCCATGATGTAATACTTCCTTGTAGAATGTTGTAAAACCATTCTTCCGCGGAATCTGTCAAAGAAAATGGAAAAGCTGTAAGTAAAAATTTATCTTTGTCAGTTCCAGTTGGTTTCAAACTTGTCAACCTATCTTGAATTAATAGCAAGTGTTTATTCGGATCATCTCCAGGTAACCCTTTAAACTTCGTTAACCAATGTATCAACTGAGATTTAAGTTCAGTAAAATCATCTAAGTTGATGCAAAGATTTTGTTGATCAAACGATGGAGATGTTAGATCTTTGAGCGTCCTCCTTGGAGGAGGAGGTGGTGGAGGATCTACCTCGTCGTCTGTATTAACTATCTCTTCTGTAGAGGGTTCTTGTTGCAAGTGATGACGTGCCTGTAGTACTGTTCCCTTGCGAGTTTGAATACCGCACCTCTGGTATTCCCAGACTTTCGGTGCCAGAGATTAAGTACCTGAAAACAAAAATCTAGAAAACGAAATTAAAAACGAAAAAGAAATTCTAAAAACAAGATTAAAACTAATAAAAATAACAACTAAAGCTACCGACTGCTCCCCGGCAGCGGAGACAAAATTTGATGCGTGTCATAAGTGCTATCAAATTAATAATCTTATTCCCACACAATTAACTGGTAATATAATGGAAATAAGGATCGTTCCCACGAAGAGCAGTGAGTTTTAGTTGTCAAAGTGTCACAGAGGGGTGGGGTGTGTGTATGTGTGTGTGTGTGTGTGTGGGGGGGGGGGGGGGGGGGGGGTTTGTTTTAGATTGTGAACAAATAAATAATCAAAGAAAATAAAATTGTATTGTAATCAATATAGAGAGATATGATCGAGGAATCCTTCTTCGTATATAAACCGTCAATGAGTTATTATAGTTTGCCTACTCGTCGTTAATCATAGATTATCACCAACCGTAGAATAACAGCTAGATCAGTGATATCCCCTAAATTCCTTATATCACTAGATATGGATGTTCTCGCCTACCAGATTCTATTCAACGAACCACCAAGTAGTAGATCACTCAAGGTGCAATCCAATTGAATGCTTTACCTTTTGTGAATTTATAGGTTGATCCTACTAGATAGACTCTTAGATCAAGGTCCACTTTTTAGTGTTGTATATACACATAATCGCTCCACAAAATCCCTCTGTAAGGTTTTGTGTTCTCTACTCGTGTACAAGTTATTCGACGATTACTTATATCCTAATTTAATACTAGCAATAGATTGAATCAACAAATCAATTTAGTTGGCCACCTAAACAATCTATCAATCAATCATAAATATTCAAATAGTATAAACAATCGATAATCATATGAAGAACTTCAAATTAGATTAATATAATAACTCAAATCTTGTTTACAACTTAGAATTCATCCTCAATTAATAGGTGTTTAGCTACTCATGGATGTAAAAAAATCCATGATATACATATGAGGAAAGTAAAGAGATAACGTTACAATTGATAATCGCTCCGTATGATGTTTCTTCTCTCCAAACACTAACAATTTCGTTACCTAATGATATGATATGATTTCACATAACCTAATACCTTTTTATAGGTTTACATTGCTTGGCCTTCACGTATTTAGTTTGGTTTAGGAACCCGACACAAAAATATGACCTAACGACTCCAAACGTGCCCTTAGGCCTTCCAAAGTGTAAATACACGTTTTCTATTTGCTAAGTGCGCGAACCCAGTCTGCAAACTTCAAAATCCAGCAGAAATTTTCGGAATTAAGTCTGCGAACCCAGTCCGTGAACCTAGTTCGCGGACTTCACACTCCTCGGTATTTGATAAAAACTGTTTTGGCCACAGCTTCTTCATACGAACTCGGAATGACCTCATTCTTTTTGAATTATTTTTATCTTTAAATTATATTCAATATGATGATGAGAAATACTTAATTTGAATGAGTTAAGATCGGTCTTTGGCCCTTCTCTTGATTATGTGTGTTTTGCTCCTTTTCGTCGCATTTCTTCCACTTCTCTTGGACTTGGGCACTTGGATACTTGGAATACTTCTCTTCTTAGCTATTTTCAGCACTTTGTAGATCCTTTTTGTATGATTAATCTAATTGACACAAATAAGATAAAACAAGAGTAATAATACCAAAATATGCAAGAATAATAGCTCAAGCAAGTGCGGAATGGACACTAAAATCATATGAATTATGCACTTATCAGGTACCGTTGAAGTGATTTCTCATGTATTCAATTAGACTCGCAGATTTCTATTTGCTTGAGTAAGTATTGAATCGAGAAAGAGAGATATAACTCTTTGATATATTTTTATTAAGATTGAGTCTGACTGTCTAGTTGATTCTCTTAAAAGTATATTGGAGTTAGTCCATACAGATTGCTAATCGAAATATTGGGTGTGGTTTTTATACCCCCTCTTTTTCAATGCTGGAGCTCTGGGGTAATGGCATGAATGATAGCATTTAATCCAATAGAATTATGCTTTGGCGCAAGAATCTCGGCAGCATCATATCTACTAATATCCTTTGGAACTGTTACATCGCCTTCTGTAACTTCCGGAGGATTATAGCCACTAACCACATAAACCCATGATTCACGCGCTTGAAGAAAGGCACGCTTATCAATATTCCACCATAAGTAATTTGAGCCGTTGAAGACTGGTGGTATGTTCATAGAGATAACACTTCTGTCCATATTCAGATCGCTATAAACACCGGATTATTAGGTCTTAAATGTGTTTGCCTGCTCTGATACCAATTGAAAAAAGGGGTCTAACAACTACACCCAATATTTCGTTGGCTATCTGAATAGACAAACTCCAATATACTTTCAAGAGAATTAAATAGACAGTCAGACTCAATCTAGAGAAAAGTATATCAAAGAGTTTTATATCTCAATCCCTCAATTCAATATGCAATCAGCAAATAGGAATTAGCGATCCTGATTGAATATAAGAGAAATAACTTGAACGTTACTAAAGACCAATGTTCAAGGATCAATCAATTTCAATCAACAACCAAAGGTTGGATTTCCCAATTGATCGATTCAACGCACAACCTGTGATATTTCAATTATATAACAAAATATAATGCGGAAAAGAAATAACACAGACACCAGAAGTTTTGTTAACGAGGAAACCGCAAATGCAGAAAACCCCGGGACCTAGTCCATCTTTGAACTTCATACTATATTAAGACGCTACATACACTAGCCTACTACCAATGAACTTTTGACTGGAATGGAGTTGAGCCATATTCAATCTCACACTGATCAAGGTACAGCTGCGCTTCTTACGTCTCCGAACCCCTGCAGGATTCTACGCACTTGATTCCCTTATCTGATCTCACCCACAACCAAGAGTTGCTACGACCCAAAGTCGAAGACTTGATAAACAAATCTGTCTCAAATAGAAAAGTCTGTTGGAATAGATAAATCTGTCTCCCACAGAAATTCCTACGAGTTTTGTCCCGTCTTTTGATAAATCAGGGTGAACACGAACCAATTAATATACCAGACTTATATTCCCGAAGAACATACTAGAAATGTCAATCACCTCACAATAATCTTAATCGATTAACGAAACAAGATATTGTGGAATCACAGACGATGAGACGAAGACGTTTGTGACTATTTTAAATCTTACCTATCGGAGATAAATCTCATGCAAATCTTATCAAATATAATACTCAATCACGATAGTAAAAGTAAGATCGAAACACGCAACTACAGAGAAAATAGTTGGGTCTGGATTCACAATCCCAATGAAGTCTTGAAGTCGTTAACCTACAGGGTTTTGTGAAAAACCTAAGGTTAAAGGAGAATCGACTCTAGTCGTAACTAATATCACACAAGAGGTGTGGGGATTAGGTTTCCCAGTTGCTATAGTTCTCCTTTATATAGTTTTAAAATATGGATTTGCAATCTAAGTTACCTTGGTAACAAAGCATTCAATATTCACCGCTATATGAAATCCTGATTATATTTAAGCTAATATCTTTCAACCGTTATATCCAACTTATCTTGTTATACACAAATGAAATGTACCCTCATTTAGGTTTATGTAACCGTACCTAAACGTGTACACCATGTTAGCTCAACCGTAGTTAACGGAAGTTAGTTATATGAACACTCTCATATCAACCTTATTCATCTTAACCATAACGAGTTCAAATGACTCAAATGAAACTAGTTAAAGAGTTGTTCAATTGCTATATTCTCATAGAAGTATACAAGAAACATAATTGAAGCAAAATCGGTTTGATTCACTTGAATCAGTTCATGAACATTATAGCCACGGTTTGCAAAGAATGCATTCCTTATTATATAAATGTATTTGTTCATGACACAACTGATTTTAGAACTTTAACCACTCAAGTATGCAAACGGGTACGCATACTTGAATAGCCGGACCAAGTTAGGTTTTCGCAAGTATGCAAATGGGTACGCGTACCTCCAAACCCAGCAAACATTTCCGGCCATAAACCTACGCCAGTATGCGTACGGGTACACACACTTAAGTTATCGGACTTCTCAAACCAACAGGAACACATACGGGTATGCATACTATGGTTCCTGGACATGGATATCATATATGCAAGAGTCCACAATATGTTTATAATCCAATGTAGGTTAAGTGTTCTAAACTCTTACTTCAATCATTGAAACTTTCTTGGAGGATGACAATAGCCGTTTTCACACACTATTAGCATCAAAGCAATTTTCAAGTTATTGAAATAATCATGACGAAACATTCCAAGTCTACACCAAATGATTGTGTCACACAAACCATGTAAGATGTTACTCGGCGATTTTCACATGATCATCTTTTGACTTTCGTCAAGAATATAAGATGAACTTGGTTGAAGAGAAAGCTTACCAACACATATTTCGAGAAATATGTAAGTGAGTTAAACTCAGCTCGAAATCTCAAATGTGCATAATCGAAAGCCATATAGTAATACGACTTATGTCTCAATATAAGAGATAGAGTAGAAATAGACTTTCCAAGTGATAGATGAGTTTTAGTCTCCACATACCTTTTGTTGATGAAGTTCCACAAGCTCGCCTTAGTAGTTCTTCGTCTTCAATTGATGAACTCCGTGAAGTCTAATGCTCAACTACACAATCTATCCTAGTCAGAGACATCACTATAAGTATATTAGAAATAAAGACTTATAGTTTTGATCACTAACATTGACAAACAAACTTGAGATGGAAACGCTTGCGAGTTCGACCGAGCAGTGCTCTAACACACTTGGTTTCTTTCGGATCTTGAAAGTTGAAAGCCAAAAGACACGACTCATCTTGTGATCCAGTAGAGCTATCAGATTCGTAATCGGACTTGATTTTTGATATGATCTTCTTATTCTTTTCTGTATTTATTCCCAGAAAATTCTTAACCTTAAAAGCTTACTCCTTATTAACCTTTCTGATACTGCGAGTTATTGGAGGCATACTCAAGGATTTTGTAAGGACCCTTAAGCTCGTCAACGCTATTAAACTAGTCAAGAGACCAATTAGCCGATAATAACTCGATTAGTTTAACACGAATGTTGATTAATATAAATTAATCTAACAAATATTTAGACACGAATCTATAATCTTTAGATATGTATCGAAAAGTTATGCGAGTTTGACTACTCGAACGTGTAATTCAGATACCGAACGAAGAAGATATCATCAGATTTGTTTAAAGGGAAAAATAGTTATTTTGCAACTCAGCCGACCTGGGCTCCCCATATCATATGTATGGTACCTGTATCATTTGTCCTCGGCCTTATCTTCACAAAAACTAGAAGATAATTCTCATTTATTTTCTTTTCCTTCTCTCTTCTTCTATATATTCTCTGCTTTGTTCTTCACCTGTGGTGATTTCATGTGAGAGTTCTGAGGTTATGAGACCGTTTTATTGAAGATAAACTTAGGGTTAAACTATAAGAATTGTCTGGTGGTGGTGGTGTTATTAATTGATCTCGGGAGAAGAAGAAAACTGGTGATGTTGTAAATCAAAGATTAGGGTTTTGATATTAATTTGAGGTAAGAGGAAAATTGATGGGTTAATCGGGTTGTTTGTGGATGAGTATTAAGAGGGTCGATGTTAATTGCAACTATAGAGTTGTTCTGACGATTGAATTGAAGAACTAGGGTTCTGTCATGATTGAATCAATTCTAGTTTTAGAAGAGGGGTTTGATTTGGAAGATACAGATTGAGTTAGATATGGGTTTTGTGTTAATTTATCAGTGGTAGCTGTTGTTGATGAAGAATCAGAGAATTAGGGTTCCTCTGTAAAAACAAATATGGTGATGAAGGTTGTTGGGTTTTTTTAGTTTGAGATGAATGTTCAATTCAGGCAAAGGAAGGAAGAATTCGACCTCAGTTACCTGAGCAGCACTGATTTGAGGTAATTGTCTTCATCTGTTAATTTGGAAGAGTTATTATTTCTGTTCTTGAGACTCAAGATGAATTATTATGGATGCATGGGTATAGTGGTGTTGTTAATTGTTTGTATTTAATTGAGCTGGAGTTGGTGGTATTCAAGTGAACTGAATTACAACAGTTCATGTAGTGACTTTTCAGAATTGTGTTAGATGAATGGGGTATATGGAGAAGATGAAATTGTTTAGCCGGTGATGTTATATTGAGGAATGGTTTTGATAGAATTGTTGAGCTTTATGAATTGAAATGTTTATGTTTGTTTGTAATGAGGATTATAGGAAGGTAAAGATGTCAGAACCTTTAGTCTGTTTTTTTTTTTTGGCTCAGTCCTGAAGTGTTAGTTGTATGACTGAACAGATTCAGTCTGACTTAGATTTCCTTTCTGTCTGACTGAGTCGACTCACCTGAATCAGTTTAGCTGACTGAGTTGACTCCAAATTCCCAGTCTAGACTCGAGTTGACTCAGTTGACCGATTTAGACTTTAAACTTGACCATTTGACCAGGATCTTGACTTGACTTGGACGTTGACTGTTAGTTGACCAGTGACCGTTAGTTTGACCATTAGTTGACCAGAAGGATCGTGCCTTAGTTTAAGGAGATAGTTTGTTGGGCTTGGGCTTATAGTTAGTTGCTATTTTGATGTGTCAGACCTTTGTGGTCTGAGTTAACCTTTGGATTCTTCTATAAAGTTGTATATAGTCATAAGACTTAGTTAATGGACTTTGAAATCAACCTAAATGAATTAGTAAATCGTAGATATGTTAAAGATAGAGAATGAAAAGGTGTAAAGTCGTAGATGGGCTTAGAACCATTAGATAGACTTGTATGATTATTGTGTGAGCCGTTTTGGCTAGATTCTTAGAGTTCTTGTGTGATTAACAGTTGGTCTATATTAACAACGATCGATTCAAAGGATGAACCGGTGGATCGTGGATCTCGAGGTAGGCGTGCTTGTCATCAAAAGTGGTGGGAATCTATATTTAACTCTTTTGTGATTATTGTTGTTTTCTTTACAAAAGTTTGTTCTTAACAAATTCATGCATTATCTGATTATGTATTCGATGCATCGTTTTATTTTAAATTCCAAAAGCACTGTTGATTTCTTTTAATCTTTCCATTGTTTGGAAAGGAATTGTAATTCTTTGTTTGTCTTTATGAATTGTTGGGGAAATAAGAATTTCCATTTGACTGTTTGGAAATAAGAATTTCCATATGTGGTATATAGGGTACTGTTCCTTCATTTATTGGTGCGGGACGAATCACCATATTATTATCTAGGTGCGTGACGAGTCACCATATTATTATCTAGGTACGGGACGAGTCACCATTTTACACATTGTTTAGAAGGAGTTAGTTCCATATACATGATTGTTTACCTTTGTGATTTGGTTGTGTTTAGTGTTAGAGAAAACATGAATTGTTTTCAAATCATTTCAGTGATTACTTAAAAGTTAATTGTTATTCCTGCGGGGCACCCCTTTTAGGGATGATGTGCTCACCCGTTCCCACTTTCAGTTTCAGAGACAAATCAGAGTTGCGCAGCGAAAGCTTCGAGGAGTTGAGTCCGTTAGTTGGTTAACTTCTAATATGTTATTATGTTGTATATTCCATTTGTAAACCAAATGACTATTTTATATGTATCATTTGGGAGGATTTATTGTATATTATGTATATATTACAGAGCGGTGTTAGTTTTGGTTTAAGTTTCGTAGCAGGTTTCTTAATTGAATGTTTAAGTATTTGAATTAGATTCGTAGTGTCTCTTTATTTAGTTAATCTCTTGGATTAGTCAGCTGCTAGCTTTGGGGGCGCTACAGATTTAAATAAGAATTAATCAAGGTTTCTCAATACAAGCAAGAGAGAATTTTTCTTAAGAAGAAACAACTTTCAGAAACTTCCATAAATGTACAAAGAATATATTTTGTTTCCTTTCTCCGAAAATCTCATGCTGAAAGATTTATTAAAATTCGAAAATTTTAAATAAATCCTAATTATGGAAAACTAATGCTAAACATGAACAAAAATTATTCTAGATAAAATGGATTCGCAGTTACCCAAAAATTGTCATGGAATTTATTTGATAAAACTACAATACATGTGCTCTCGTTTTATGTGCTTCCTCATCCTAAAAATTATGAGCACAAGCCTGGATGAGGGTGCACAGACTCCATATAACTAAGTTGTATCGGAGTAAGCCTTATCATGCTTACAACGAGTATCAGAACCATAGTTCAATGATTGTTTGATGTATCAATGAGATTGATAGATAGGAAATCAAAAAAAATTAAAGTTCTGTAAATGGAAATATTGTTCACGATCAGTGATGAGTATGGGTAACTCATCTTCAAAATTGTAATAATCTATTTTCTTTTGTAGAATGACTTATCTCGGTCATTAGAGTGTAAGACTCTAAAATGTGTATTTTACATTAAACGGGATCACCTGGACAAACACATAACTAAAGTGTTACATGATTATGTGTTTAGGCAACTATTCTTAGCACGAGTTCTTAATCTTGATTGAGTAATGAGCTCAGGTTCACTAATTCTATGTGCTTTTGTTAGTCAACATGTGAGACTATTTATGGTCAATACCCTGACCAATTGCGTCATAGCATTGATAGTCTGAAGAACATGTATTCACAAGACGAAATCTTCCTTTTCTTATTAGAAAGATAATCAATCCCTTAAGCTACTTGACAAGTTGATCACCAAAAACCCATGAGTGTAAATTTGGAGAAACTACATTATAAAAATTGTTTTAAAATTATTTTTTGAGTCAAGTAATGGTGATCAGTAAGTGTCAATAGGTGATCTTAAGGAGTAAATGCATATTAACTTCGGAGGTGACATTTCCATCCAAAGGGATATATGTGATTGATTTGGCAAGAGGAACTTTAGTGCAAATTAAGAATATGTAAAGGATCTATTTAAAAGTTTCCATTTGATGGTAATTATGTTTATCTGGTGGGCTGAAATATAATTTACTAATTAAAATTTAAGCCCTTGATCCTAACACTAGTATCTAAAGGAAGGCTATAAATTAACAATGCAAAGAAAGAATAGGGTAAGACTTTTGGTTTTCTCTTTGATACTTTGTATAAGAGAAAAAGAGACCCTATACGGTCTTTCTTATTGGTAGAAAAGATAACCATTACGTCTGACCTATTTCTTTTAGATACCTAGAGTTGATAGACAAAGGTGACAATAAGAAGGCTAAAGGTATTTTATAATTTCTTCGGGAGTCTAGTGGATCTAGAGAAATTGCTTCTGGAGTCGAGTGGATTTGCTATTACAGGTATAATTTCTCTTTCTGATTTTATCTTTTCTGAAATTACTTTAATAATTATTGGCTTCATGTGCGAGATCCAAAATGGATACGAATTTAATTCTGTTTTGGTATTCAAAAACCAACATTAAGTTTGAACCTGTTTGAATCTTATTCCTGCTTTGATAAAGTGTTGGGACTGCATGCTCATAGAGCATTTCCTTAGCCTATCCATTTTCTGGAAATGAGATTTCAACCAGGGGTGAGCATTAGGGATCCAATCAGGTCTATCCGTTTATTTTTTGGTGGATGTCTGGTCCGTATGCTAGTAAATCGGAAGTGAGTATAGTTTGTGGGATCTAATAGATTTTGGACAAAGTGCGGGTGTTATCTTAAAAATCCGTTGAACACCGGCGTCCATTACATTAACAGTATATATGGAGTTTTTGTAAAGTATGAGGCTAGCATAATACTTACATATGATCACTATATTTATCGTATCTCTTCATGAACATTTACTTTCATCGAATTTTTTAAGAGCATTTACTTTCATCGAATTTTTAAGGCTTAAGCTTGAGAGGCAAAAAGAAAACACATACAGCTGTATTTAGCGTTTTTAATAACGATTTATTGTGTTAATTATTGTGATTGAATTGTAGATTTATAGATTCATAGATTTACTGTTGTCCGAGATTCGTTATTTATTAGAATTTAAACCATTTTCGTTAGTTTTTTATCTCTATTTAAAACGTTAATTATTAAAAATAATAAATCTATTCGATCATCCACATTTTTTCGGTTCATCCACACATTTAATAGGTGCAAAAGAATAAATAAATCCATTGGCCGAGTTGGATATCGGTCTAATCTGGACCATGCTTACCCTCTCGGACATAACGCCTCCACAAACCCCTAATCCCCGGGTTAATTTATAATAATAAATTAAAAAGCACAATTCATGAAATGTTAAGTATTTCCATGATTGCTAAAGACAGATGCCGACATTAACAGAGCGTGTACACATGACTGATCCAACGATCAAGATCTCTTATAATATTTTTGTTTCTTTATGAAATGGTACTAGCCTCACTAATGCTGGTGCCTGCGTTTAGCAATTCTGAGTATTTCTGGTCCAGAGACTTTATCACGTGTTTTAACTAAACTAAGTCCATCTTAACCACTAAACTCGATTAACAAAAAAAAGTCCCCAAATTGTAGAACTGAAAGAAACTCAGAAGTTAATAGATCAACACAGAGTTCAGAAAGAGAGACAGAGATTAGAAACCTTCGATGCACAGACGAAAACCCTAGATTCTTATTCCTTGTTCATTCAATCCCAGAGACAAATCTTTGATTCTCTCCTTCTACATTCACTGTTTTAATTTAAGGTAATAACATCTATAAAACTTTCAATCTTCTTTCAGCTCCTTTCATTACTTACTAAATTTCAAGTTTGTTAATTTAATTTTATTGATTATGATTTGTTGGTTTTGAAGGAATTTTAGGTTTGTAACATCAATTCTCAGTAACCAGAAAAAAGGGTTTCTTGAATTTTAACGTATCTTTATTCAGAACCCTTCAAGATTGTTCCTTTTTCAGAATGTACATCTGTTTGATTAATTTATGTAATCAGCTAAATTTTTTGAAAATAGACAAAACCCATTACTTGTTCTTGGCGCTAGGTTTTCTGAATGCTAGTTTTGTTTTCCATGTGAATCCCAATAGGCTTAACAATAGTAGTTAGAAAAAACATAGTGTGCCAGCAGCAAGGGGGGGCACTTGCCGTTTGACCTATACTGGCTCCGTTGGTACCATTAATTAGTCTCAAGGCAAATGCATATCATCTGTTTGTTCTGTGTAGCTTTTGGGCTTAAATGGCATTATAGATTAGGAAGCTTATGAATGTTCTGTGTTTTTGTTAGTTTCCTTAAAAGCATCAGTTTTATATAGATGCTGATTCTAATCCGACTGCTTAATTGCTCATCTGGGTTATATCGATCATTGCCTGAATGTATGTGCAATGCATATATTTTTCCGTGCATATTACAATGCAGATGTAATATCTGTAGAGAATTGTAGCTCTCTCGCCTTTTTTTGGGAAATATGTTATCTGTTGGTTAACGGGCATTCCCATTATGATTTGCTTCGAGTAGTCTCGGCTGTAGTTATGCAATGTTCTTTTGGATTTGTCTTTGTTTTGTTTCCTTATTTTGGCTTACCGACTTCGTTTTGCAGTCCTTTTGAATCCCAACTGAATACAAGAAACGTACAAAGTTCTGGTTAAATACGAATGAAAGAAACTGAACAAGCTGGGGATCCTCAAACTTTTGAAACTCCAGAAAAGCAAAAACTGAGACGGGGATCTAGAAAGCGCGGCAGTAATTCACAGGTTGTAAGTTCTCGAATTACCCGTTCACGTCTTGCTGCTGACTGGACGACAGAAGAACTGATCACTCTTGTGACAGAAGCTGTTGCTATTGACGCAGCTTTCTCTAGAGCTTTGCCTTCTATTCAGAAATGGAAAATGATATCTGATAAATGCACGGCTCTGGGTGTTGGTAGATCATCAGACCAATGCCACAGAAAGTGGGAGTCGTTACTTGTTGACTACAAAAAAATCAAGGACTGGGAATCTAAGCGTGGCCTTGCTTCATACTGGTCTTTGGAGAAGGAGAGGAAAATGGAACATGAACTTCCGATTTCCTTTGATGCTGAACTGTTTAAGTGCCTCGATGAGAGTTTAAAGTTACAAGGGTATCAGTCGGAGTCAGACCATGGAGGCAGTGAATCAGAGGCAGAAGTTGAAAAGCTAAATGATATTACTATTTCAGGTACGAGTTTAGTGTTTTGGGAAATTAATTCGATAGCTTTAAATATTTTTTTATTTGTCTATCATAAAAATATATCAGTTTGTTAATTTGTCTGCACTACCAATTAGATAAGTTAATCTATCTATATAATGTTCCCGATTTTCTGATTGCCCACTATTCAGAGAATAATGTAGGAATTGTTTCCGATTTGTGCATGCTTCATATGCTTAGTGCAAAACCTTCTGTTTTTTATGTTATGTGCACTATGCTTGCTAGAATTTAGTCCCATACTTGGACTGAGTATATGCAAATTTACATAGTTTTGTTAAAGCTGAGAATCACAAATTTTGAAACTCAAAAGCCCTCTACTTAAAGAAGTATAGCGTCCCTCTATCATAAGATTTAGGCTGAAACTCTTCCACGAGTCTCCAAAGTTTGGAGCTGAAAAACTTTTATGAGAAATTTAGTTCATGACAGTGATTCTTTGATGTGGACCTTGATTAGATGGTTAGAGACTTTAACCCGTTCATTGTTGGAAATTTTCTGGTGTCTGTAATGTTATAAGGTAGGTTATTTCTTGTTCCAGTGGTCACATGTTTCATAACCATTGAAGTGTTCTGATAAGTAGAAGTGTTTCAGTAAAGGTGCTTGTATGCAAAAATTATCTGAAGAGTACAAGGAATTTTTTCATCCCAGCCTCTATGCATGTTACAGTGTACGATGATTATGAATTAGCTATGCAGCTGACTTGAATTCTCCAGAATCAGCATTAGCTGGAATATAAATTCTTGAAACTGTGTTTATATTACTTGTCAATGCTTATATTTCAAATTAATTACAGTTCATTTTGGTATTTCAGATTTGAAGAAACAAAGTGGTTCAACACAAGGTCGTCAGAAGAGCAAGAGGGGTCCGCCTAAAAGCAAGATAACTGAAACAGCCAAGGAGCAAGGCAAGATAACAGTATCGGTTGAACAGGAAGGCAACGTAGTTGAAACTGCTGAAAATGAAAGTATTGTAGCAGAAGCGGCTGTTAAGAAAGGCAGGGTAGGTCGACCTAAAGTAAAGATAACAGAAACAACCGAACATAATGGAGATGTAACAGAAGCGACTGAACAGATTGGAGGTATAACACAACCGGCTGAAGAAGAAGGCAAAGCAATAGAAGAGACGGTACGGAAACACAGGTTTGGTCGGCCTAAAACCAAGGTAACAGAAACCGCTGAAGAAGAAGGCAAGGCGATAGATGAGACAGTACAGAAACGCAGGTTTGGTCGGCCTAAAACCAAGGTAACAGAAATGGCTGAAGAAGAAGTTAATGAAGAAGAAGGCAAGGCGATAGATGAGACAGTACAGAAACGCAGGTTTGGTCGGCCTAAAACCAAGGTAACAGAAACGGCTGAAGAAGAAGGTAAAGTAACAGAAGCGGCAGTACAGAAACAAAGGTTCGGTCGGCCTAAAACCAAGGTAACAGAACCAGCTGAACAGAAAGGAGATAGAACAGTAAGGGCGGAGCAGGAAAGTAAGGCAATAGAAACAGCAGTACAGAAAGGTAGAGTAAGTGGGACTAAAAGAAAGTCAACAGATACAATGTCTGAGCAGAAAGGCAAGGAAACAGAAACAGCTGAGGAAAACGGCAAGAGTACAAAAGTGGATGTGCAGAAAAGGGTAGGTCGCCCTAAAAGCAAGGTAATAGAAATGACTCAAAAAACACGTGCGGATGTGGAACTTATACATGCTATATTGAGAGGAGACCTCAACCCTAAGGACATTGACTTGAACGAACCAAGGAATCCTGGAATGCTGCAAACGGAAACGGTAAGGCGACAAGCTGATGATCTGATTGAAGTTCTAGGAAGTCTTGTTGACAATTTTATCCAGCTAACAGACATGGTCGAAGGACGTGCTTAATTGACTAGGTATTCATTCAGGTAGCTAAATCTCTAGCATCAGTGGTGTAAATTGGTAGCATTTAGTTCCTAACCCAAGTTTGTTTTTTTTTGTTTCACAATTCTGGTTGATGTTAGGGTTGAACTCATATGACATGTGATCTTCAATCTTAATCAAGTCCAGAACAAATATTTTAAATGTTTTTGTGCTCTTTGCTGCAAAAGTACGAGTACGAACTCTACATAAGTAAACCTGCAGTGCAATTTTATACTTCTGTAAAGGCTTCAGAACCCTTCAGTTCTCCTTTCTTAAACAGGTCTGAGCCAGCTAATTTCTTTGGACGCCAGGGTGATGAAGTATTGGTTCAGGTTGGCACACTACAAAGAAAACTACTACATCCAGGTGTCCATGTTCATTCCCAAAAGTATTGTCCTTGTACATTCCGGTGGCCGACGCATCTCCAGAAACAAAAATCAAAATCCAAAATCTATTGTGTTATGGTAATTATCGATATTTATGTTCTAAGTAGATACCAAGACAAGATACTTCATTATTTATTTGCCCTATAAAATTTGACTTGCTTGGTAGAGAAACCAAGTTTCATGTCTGGAACAACCGCAAACCAAATGTCCTTGGTGTACACAGCCTTGTCTGTAGCAGTGGTTGCTTTGATTCTCGTATGGCGGCAATGGATGGCCAGAATTACCACCACCAGTAGGTTACCTCCAGGGCCTCCAGGTTGGCCAGTTGTCGGCAACCTCTTCGATTTAGGAACCATGCCACATCAGAAACTAGCCAACCATAAACATAAGTATGGACCACTAATTTGGTTACGCTTGGGTTCTCTTAATACTCTTGTTGTGTCCTCAGTAGAAGCCACAATGGAAATGTTCAAAAACCATGATCACTCTTTCTGCAACCGTTATATAAACGAGGCTATGAAAATTCGCGACACTTACAAATCAACTATTTCACTAGGTGACTATGGTCCGTATTGGCGAATGCTGAGGAGACTATGTGCAAGCGAACTTTTCTCTCGCAAGAGCATTAATGGAACTGCACCTTTGCGCAGGAAATGTGTGGACAAGATGCTAGAGTGGATAACAAATGAAGCTAAGGAGACTGGCAGCGGCGGTGTTGAGGTAGCACGGTATGTTTATGCCACATGCTTCAACGTCATGGGTAGTATCGTTTTCTCTCGAGATGACCTTGTGGATCCAGACTCCACTGTAGGAAATGACTTCTTCAACTTCAATGCCGAGCTTACGGAGCACGCAGTAAAACCCAATTCAGCTGATTTCTTCCCTTCTTTGCGTTGGTTAGACCCACAAGGTTTGAAAAAGAGGATTGAAGAGAAGCAGGCACAAATTCTTCAGATCATTGGTTCATTCATCGAGGAAAGGCGATGCGTGACAAAGGACATGGACAGGAACATAGAACTCGCACACAACACGAAAATGGAGAAGAAAAAGACGGATTTCTTGGATGTCTTGATGGAATTTGAAGGCAATGGGAAGGATGAACCAACTAAAATTTCAGATGCAAATCTCACTGTCTTTATATTGGTCCGTGTTAACCGTAATAATAGACAAATATTTGTTTTCCATTCGTAGGTTTCATGACTAAAAAATTTGTTGTGGATATCATGCAGGAATTATTTATGGGAGCAACCGAGACGACAAGCACGACAGTAGAATGGGCAATGACAGAACTCCTCCACAATCCAGAGACAATGAAGAAGGCCCAAGCTGAGATTACTCAAGTTATAGGCCACGACAGGAAACTTGAAGAGAATGACATAAAAGACCTACCCTATCTAAGCGCAGTAATCAAAGAGACACTGAGATTACATCCTGCAGCGCCATTACTGGCACCTCGGATTGCTGTTACAGACACCGAGTTGATGGGGTATCGGATACCCAAAGACACCATGGTGTTGGTCAATATTTGGGGAATAGCAAAGAACCCAAATGTTTGGGGTGCTGATCATTTGTTGTTCAAACCAGAACGGTTCTTGAGCTCTAATCTCGAATACCGTGGACAGAATTTCGAGTTTATACCATTTGGAGCAGGAAGGCGTATTTGTCCTGGAATCTCCATGACTCAACAAATGCTACCGCTGGCCTTAGGATCACTCGTCCAATCTTTCGAATGGGTTCTTGAAAACGGCATGACACCTGATACAACTTGGGAGAAAGGATGGGCATCACATTGCGTAAAACCATTCCCTTGAAGGCAGTACCAAGATTGGTTACCCCAAGAAAGGGTTTCGCAGTGACTAGCGTTTAAGATTATCGCTCAGGGTTAGCAGAACTCGTACAACAAAAAAAATAAAGTATAATATACTCCCTCCGATTTTGGAAAGAAAAATGCTTCCATTTTTTTAATTTGGCCCAGTTTAGGGAGTGTATATATCTACTAAAAATGATGCTATAAAATCACCGGTGAATCTATTGTGCTACAGATCCATCTGTTTTCGATTCGGAAAACCTGTAAACACATTGCATGGTGGTCCAGATAAGGAATTATAACTTACTTTCGAATGCTCCATTTCATACATTAAAGCGACAAATTAGCAGGGACGGGCGGAGCAAGGGGATAACAAACCCATCCCTGTTTTTAGCCCAATATCATTTTTCGATTAAGCACAAGTTAGATTTTAGAACTCTCCCCATTTGATGTCATTCCCAAGAGAATAACATGAGCGACCTTATTTTAATGAAAAAGAGGGATTTTGTCGGACATTAACAAATCACATGGATTTGTATCCTGAACATTGACATAAATTAATCTCAATGCCAGTTACGAACAAAGAGATAATTTTTATCGGTATGACTCAACATAAGAAAATCTTATGGAGTTGATAGTGCAATAATAACAGTAAGTGTGATCACGAGTAAGTAGATCAATACGGCGAAAAATTCTCACAAAGGTTATTCTATTTTTACTTTATAGAACATAATAGATTTAGCTTATAAGCATATATGAGAAATCAATTCAATTCAAATAAAGTAAAGTACACATATATCTCAAAAGGCTTTGCAATACATCAAACCAATAATGATTAAATACTGCAAGTTCATCTTCCAAAAACTCTAGAATTTAAATAAATAAATCTAAAAACATGCAAGATGAAAAAAATTGAAAATTAAAAAGACGAGGGTACCCAAATATACCTCAATCTTAAACTTTTCCACCTATAAGTCCTTTTTCTGAAAGTGATTGTCTATAGACTGAGTCGAGACAATACAACTAATCGGTTCACACTTCGTGTGATCGTCTATGGATACGAGATCGAGACAATACCACAACAAGATAACTTGTGTGATTGACTATGGATACAAAATCGAGACTGTACAACAACGAATTATGTTTACTTGATAAATGGTTTGGACTTAACCAAACACAATAAGATTACTATCAAGTAAATAGGAATTAACGTTTGTGTAATTTACTTTAAATTATAAAAACAACAATTATAATTGCGGAAAATAAAAGTAAATGACACAACAAGATTTTGTTAACGAGGAAACCGCAAATGCAGAAAAACCCCGGGACCTTGTCCAGAATTGAATACTCTCGGGATTAATCCGCTATACAAAATCAAACCAACTTCGTATAGTTGAGACCAAACAACTAAACCTATAGTTCACCTAGTTCCGTCGGTATTCCTACGCCTCCGACTTGTAGTAAGTCACATACTTGGAACAATTTCTTTGGTTCATATTCCAAACAGTAAAGGAAAAACAAATCTATTCGGTAACAACTCTTTTCAACCAAGTGATATGAGTTCGACAAAAGGCTCTTCCGTTTATCCCAAATAAACTCCTTTGTCAGGTCCTTAGATCTATCCAATAACAACTACTAAAGTAATTGTCAAGATTTTGCAATCAATACTTTGAATCACAAAGAATTGTATTGATGCTGATCTACTCAACTAATCAATCCAATCTACCACAAGAATAAACCGATTATAGTTGGATCCTCTTTACCCGAAACAAGTATTGTGCACACCAAAGATTATGAACCCAAATCAGAAATCTTCTTCGTCTTCAAATCTTCTTAGATCTTCAATAAACACATGCACACAACCAACTTGAATCTCTTGTGATCAATCACACACAGAACGGAGTGTGTTAACAATGGATTATCACAAGATGTCTTTAGATCTACAAACAGTCTAAAGATCCTCGTCGAAACTTCGATCTAGTTTGAGTGAATCTTATATCTGAAGAGAAGATTCTCAAGCATAAACAAATTAGGTGCAATCAAAGTTCAACAACCATTAGTCAATCAAATCAATCGAAAACTAATAATAAACCGCAATTATCTAGTTTCCCACCAATTGTACTAATAGAGCTTCTCAATCCCAAAGAAGTCTTTAAACCGAGCGGCCGTAAGAAATTTCGCCTAATTAGGTTACTTTCCTCTCCAAATAGGCGGATCCACCAGTAACAACACAACTAGGTAGTTTTGCTGGCTTTGAGGATTAGTTTGCTCGAAATGCAAACTTTGATATTTATATACCAAGGAAGTTTGGACACCAAGTAATTTCCAAAACCGAAAATATTCTCAAGATATGCAATATATTCCTTAATTCGGTTTCCACAATTCCTGGAAATGCTTTGTCCAAATATTGACCGAAATCTCTTATAAAATATCCAACTAGTAAATGCACATTACTAATTTTTATTTTCCAAATATAAAATTAAAAACCTTAATTAAAAGATTCTCAATTTATTTTCGATCCGGGATTCTCCTTTAGCTATTAAGGAATATCTTTGAATGATAAAAGATAAGCGTTACTGCACATGTTCAAAGTATGTCGACATCTTTACTTTGTAAGCCCTCTTTCATAATTACAATCTTGGAATCGATTTTAAGATTGGGTTCACTAATAAAAGTCATACCAATACAAAAGTCATGCCTTGTGAATAGTTTTACTAAGAACATAAGCAAGTCATGAGCGGTTATACTAATCACACATATTGGTAGTTCAAAAGATATGCAATGAATAATCATACCAATAAGCCTAGCGATTTCCCTTTCGATTCACAAAACAAGTTCATGAATTTACTTCATTTAAACGAATGTAAAACATTGTTTCCTAGGATGAAATCTTCACCTCATACCCATACATAATCACAATAGCATTCAAACGATTATGTCGATGTCTTATATACGAAGTTTAAAAGATAAGCATTATACTTCGTATTGTATTCCTTAATACTAGGTCTAACTAGAGTACAATCATTCATAGATTCTCAGTTATGTTTTCAATATGCACGACTTGAAAGATACGTTAGGGAATGAAACAGTTCAAGTCAAATATTACTAACCTCAAGTAGAAGGATGATGTCGTCGTTGTAGCTCCGTACTTCTTCACATTCTTTAAGTCTTCATGTAATACTTGTAATGTCTCGTATCCTAATACTTTCAAGCTAACCTATACGAAGTTGACTCTAGTATATAATCAAGCGACTCTTTAAATGAGTTTTGGTTCACTAAAATATGACAACCAAACTTGACATACCAACGCTTGGCGGGTTCAACCGAGCTATGGTCTAACAGAAATAACTTGTGTAATCACAATATTTGCTATACCAAACCCTAGTTATCCTACTTGAATGCAAGAATACATTCTCACAAGAAGTTTCCTAGTAGTGCATCAGGTTATTTTTGATATCCCGAGCTGAGAATTCCTTCTCATTGTTGAAGAACTCGTTAATGATAGGATCATTCAGTTCTTCCAAGTCTTCAGAAATGTCAGTTAACTCACGAGTTCTTCTCTCAGATTACTCATGGTAGTTTTATACTAAGCCAGCCTATGTTCATAGTGTCGTTTTTGACAACAACATACGTTTAAATATCTGTTGTCAGGAGTGTCGTTTCCCAAATTGTTTGTTCCTCCTTAGGATATTTTTTTTTTGCTACATGATCAAGGGTATATTTTCTTCATCGTGATCAACACAACATTCGTCAGCCCAAGAAAAGCTATCCTTCGAAGAAGTTACGCTTGTTTTTGTTGTGGGTTTAAGTGCAGAAGCGCTATCATTACCATGCTATGATCGTGATAAAAAATCTTTAACTTCCCAACTAGACTATTTTTGGAAAGTGTTTCAAGGTTATTTCCTTCCATGATGGCATGTTTCTTAGACTCGTATCTTGCTGGTAAATATCGGAGAATTTTCACCACAATATCCTTGTGGGTAATAGTCTTCCCTAACGCATAACATGCATTAAAATTTCCAGACACCTTTTGATTAAACTCATCAAACGAATATTCATCAGATATACGAAGATTTTTTCAGTCAGAATTTAGCTTTTGAAGCCTTGTTTCTTTCTCTGAGGTATCTCATTCAAATACAATTTTTAAGATATCCCAAGCATCTTTAGACCTTGTGCACGATGCCACATGGTGATGAAGATCTTAGCTTATGGCGTGGATAATAGCATTTAACCCGTCAGAATTACGCTTTGCAGCACTTATCTCGGTTTCGCTATATTGTGCTAATTCTTTCTCAATAGTGTTTCCATCTCTAACAACTGTCGGAGGATTGTATCCTATAACCACAAGTTTCCATGTCTCAAAGTCACGGGCTTGTAAAAGGAACGCATATCAATTTTCCACTATAAGTAATTTGTGCCATCAAAGGATGGAAGTGCATTAATCGAGATTGCACTCCTATCCATATAGTCAGATTGCTTCAAACACGTACTTGTTAGGTGTTAAACGTGTTTTCCTACTCTGATACCAATTCAAATTGCGGGGTACCAAAATACACGATCAAGTTTTTCTTAGGCAACATGTATGGACTAAACTCGAAAATACAATTCCGAGAGTTAAACTTAATGAAACTTAATCAAGTAATTATATGAAGAACATATATCTCTTTCTCTCACAACTAGAATATTTACATAACCAAGTATGAGAACCTAATTATGTGTGGGAGTAATTGGACGATTCCATAGATCAATTTCAAAGAATCAATCAAGTCATATCCAACAAACAAGGACTAATGTATTTACTTTGATTGATTAAGGTACAACCTGTGATATTTCAATTATAATGATAAACAATATAATGCAGAAAAATAAATAACACAGACACCTGAAATTTTGTTAGCGAGGAAACCGCAAAAGCATAAAAACCCCGGACCTATTCCAAACTTGAACACCAAACTGTATTAACCCGCTACAGACACTAGCCTACTATCAGAACTTCGGACTGGAATGTAGTTGAGACCGAATTAAATCGTCACATCAATTCAGTTAAAGTCGTGCTCCTTACGCCTCTTGAACCCCTGCAGGACTTTGCACAAATGATTCCCTTAGCTGACGTCCTTTACAGCCTAAGAGTTGCATTAACTCAATTGGAGACTTTAAACAAATCTGCCTCCCATAGATAAGCCTATATGTATGATTTCCGTTCTGATCAAAGATCAAGGTGATGTAGGAAATCGATTTCAATGGACAAAGTCTAGCAAACCTCAAAATCCAGTTTTTATGACTCCCAAAGAGAATCCTAGATTATTATTCACCTCACAAGACGAAACTTGTGGAATCACAAAGTCTGAGACGAAGAAAATTTGTGATTTATATCTATCTGGTTTGAGTGAGCATCTCAATAATCAAAACAAGCACAGGATACACAAACTATCAAGATAACGATAAATGGACTTGTCTTCACGAATCCCCACGTGAAGTATCGCTAACCCTAGAAGGGTTTTAATAAGATGACGACTCTAGTTTACAACTAGGACACACAAGAGTAGTGTCAGGGATTCAAAGATCCAAGTTGTTTGAGGTTCTCCTTTTATAGAATATACACTCTGGTTAGGATGGACCATAACTGAACCGTGCACAATGACATATTCATGAAAGTTAGCCGAATCTAGCCAATTGAACGATAAACTTAACCATTTTCATAACACTTTAAGACTTTTCTTGAATCACACATGATCAAAAATGTCTAGATGGTGTTTTTAGAGAGTTTTTCAAATGCCGATTATCTCATAGAAATAATTTTGATGCATCTAAAAATATTCGACATGGTATGTACGAGTACCGGGTACGTGTACAATACTTGTTCATGAATGTTCTTGTCATAGTACGTGTATCGGGTATGGATACCCTTAAGAAAAAAACGAGTTCAGGAACTCATAGATCTTTTATGGTATGCGTACCTTATTTGGTTTTGAAAACGATAGATCTTTTCCGGCTTGCATAATAGGTATGCGTACCTTTCATGGTTCACGATCAACAGAATTTTTATGGTATGGATATCGGGCATGCGTACCAAAAAGTTGTTGCCGAACCATGACTACACCGTTAAGTGCACTGGGTACATGTAATGCGGCTCTGGACTTATAACAGTTCTCCCAGTATGTGAACTAATGTGCATACTGTCGCATACTGTCCTGTATCCAGATTAACAATAGTTTTATATCTGTCTAATAATCAATTTGAAACATTCCCGAATAAAATCAATGACATATATCACTTGTCTATGCTATTTTCAAATGATTAAATCTTGAATCATAATTAGGTTATAAACAATAAATTGTTCTAAACCAAATTCATCAAGTATGAACAAATGTTCTTAAGCTTAATGTCATATTTCGAGAAGATATACAAGATAAACTTGACTCGAAATTTCTATTATGCATGTACTGTCTAATTTAGTCATGTGACAATGTCTCAAAGATAGAAAGGTGAAAACTTTAGATATTGGTGGTTCCGTGGGCACTTACCTTTTGATGTTAAAGTTCTCCAAATCTCTTGTTGATCTTCCCCTTCAAACTGTAGAACGCAGTGATATCCGAATCTCAACTACACACATCTATCCTAATCCGAGAAAATTTGACAACAAGCTTGAGATAGAAACACTTGTGACTTCGACCGAGCAATGCTCTAACATAATCTAAGTTACTGATTTGGATTGATCTAACCCGACAAAGGAGATTACTAGTTTAAACGGAAGAGCCTTTGTCAAAACTCAACGAATCCTTTCTTAAGGATTATTGTAGTAGTTAACAAACAACTTTGTTACTTTACTATTTGGAAGACGATCAAAAGGAGTTGAGTGCTTAAGACTTTACACCGGTAAAACAACTCAAGATAGTGATTTCTGTCTTGGGATTCACGTGTGTGACCAAACGGTCGTAAACGCAAGGATACTGGGGGAACTAAGTAATTAGGGGTACATTACTTGGTCTCAACTATACAGAGTTGGCTTTGTACTGTGTATAGCGGCTTAATTCTGACAGTATTCCAAACTGGTGGACTAGGTCCCGGGGTTTTTCTGCATTTGCGGTTTCCTCGTTAACAAAATATTGATTTGTCATTTACCTCACTTCCGTATTATAATTATTTTATTATAATAAAGTAAATAACACTTGTATGTTAAATCCTAATCACTTGACATTGATCCTATAGTCAATTGGTCTTGTACTGTAACCATTGTCAAGTGAATACCTTGTTGTTGTATTGTCTCGACTCTATCCGTAGACGATCACACTTGGTATCGGACTTATAGGTTGAAACGAAAAAGCGTGGTGTATTTGGGTACCCTCGTAATTTGACATTGGTATGAGGAATCAGACTACTGGTTGTATCAAATATTGAATGATACTTGGATAAAAAATAAAGACCGGAAGAAAGTAAAGTGCTGAAATCCTGAAATGACTGTTGAGGAGTGGTATGGGAATCTTCCACCTGGTATACCTCATGCACAATGGGAAAATATGGTTGACTATTGGCAGACTCGTGAATTTAAGGTTGATGTGATGAAAAATACTTGTTTTTTTGTGTTTTTCTAGAAGGTATGTATATACATAATGGTTGTTGAATGTATTTTATTGCAGGAGTCGAGTGCATGTTACATCGAGAACAAAGAACACTTGACTGAACATCAAACTACTGGTTCAAAGTCCTTTATGCGCTATGCGTATGAGGTATGTATTTTCCAAGCCTTGTAATTATAATAATCATAATATTCATTCTAACATATAGATAGAACTCGAAACCAATCAACCAGCAACACTGGTGGATATATATGGAAGAACATACAACAAAGCTGGCGCAGGAAAAAATTTGTATTTTTTTCACTTGTAATATTGTTTAAGTGGTCTGTTCTTTATTTTTTTTATTTTTTTTGTGATGTATCTAATATATGTTCACGATAGAGAAAAATGGAGTCGCTAAAAAAGAAGGTAGAAGAAAATGGTGTCGTAGAATCGCTTCACCAAAAGATGGTGATAGTTATTCCCAAACTATTGGACCTGACAAACGAGGACGATATCGCGGTGTTGGGAGCTACGTCAAACCCAAGAAAAGATCCAGTGGAGAATCTTCAAGTACAAGAAACACTGATGACGTGCTTAAGGATTTACAAGAACATATTGTGGTCATAGATCAGGATCGTGAAGAATTATGAAAGGTGAATGAGGGATTGATAAAGAGCAACGAAGAGATGAACAAGTTCTTAGACATATCTAAACTAATCTCTCCAAATCAGATTGCTATATGTTTACCAAATTCTTAAGTTATCTAGATTGTTCATAAGTTTACCAAGTTCTAGAAAACTATTTATCTATGTTAGCTTATGTGATTAGATTTTATTTTTTTACTCCTTGTGCAGGACCTTAATGCAATGATATCAGCCGTCTAATTATAATCTCGGAAGCTAATCTGATGCTCGGTTGACGTCAACATCTTTTAACTTTAAGAGCTTCAGAACTCTTTTTAATTTTAAATTAAAATTGACTAGATTCTCGCGTGGAAGAAAACAGAGTATCTCGGGTTTCGGTTATTCCATTCCGAGTTCTGAGTGTGTGATTGAGAGGTTTCGTGTGCCTGTTGTATGTTTTACCACTTTTGGATGATGACTGAACGTGTTGGGAGTATTTTGGCACGAGAAAACAGTGTGAAGAGATAAATTAGGGAAGAAAACATTCATGAAAATATTATTCATCACTGTCGAGTTATGGGAGATTTTATGGAGTTATGAGACATTATTTTTGGTCTTTCGAGTATATATAAGGTGTTGGGGAAGTCTAGAGGGGTTATAGAGAGTTTGGGAGAGGTGAGAGCATCAACAAAGCCGGAAAAATTAGTTACAAGCAGAAAAGTTTTCTGCTGATGAAGAAAATACGAAGAAAATAGATGCCAGAAAACAGTCGTAGAGCTACAGTGATAGTGACACATCCGTTTTACCGTTCTTTGTAACACTTAACCGTTACAAACCCTGTTTTAATCATTTTTTCTCCTTTTTCATTATTTGTGAACACCTTTTGAGCAATAAAATCATATTTTGAGTGTGTTTCCATTATGCATGAATAATTGGTAATCAATTTATTTTCTCTAATTTTTATTTATAATTCACTTAATCACTGGTTTCGCTGAGTTTTAAATTGTTTGCAAAATTTTCTTAATTACTTGTGATTCAATTTGATTGGTTATACCTTTTTTAATCAATTGATAATCTATTCTTAGGGAATACAATTAATATTTGAGAATTTGCTTGATTATTTGTGAATTAAGAAATTAAGGACTTCAAAGATAATTAGGGTTTTGGAATTAAGGACTTAAAAGATAATTAGGGTTTTGGAATTTTTATTTATAATTCACTCAATCACTGCTTTCGCAGAGTTTTAAATTGTTTGCAAAATTTTGTTAATTACTTGTGATTCAATTTGATAGGTTATACATTGTCTAATCAATTGATAATCTATGCTTATGAAATACAATTAATATTTGAGAACTTGCCTAATTATTTGTGAATTAAGAAACTAAGGACTTAAAAGATAATTAGGGTTTTGGAATTTCTACCAACATTCGTTCCTGTGTAATAGTGGAATCTAGTGTCTTGGTTATTTTTAGTACATTGAGATCAATTTTGAATTAAGTTTTCTTTATTTCTAGTTTTTCTTTTTAGTTCATTAAGTCTAAAACTGAAAATCTTCACAAGTCTCAAATAACATTTTTCTACAACAATTAAAATTTTATCAAGATATCAGACTCATAGGTTGATATCGAAAAGATTGTGGTGTATTTGGTACCCTCGCCATTTCAAAGTGAGCACATAAAAAATTCTCAATGTAATTTCATCTTCTGTAACCCTAAGTTTATATTTGGGATGATGAATAAGAGTTAGTGTGAATCACTAGTTCTTCTTTGTTTCTCAAATATCACTTACACTAAAATACCATTAGTGTCTCATGTTTCCTTTGAGAAGATTCAGGAGAATTAAAATAATCAAAAAAAAATTCTGATGATTTTTATTTTAGTACTCCCTCTGTCTTTTTTATATGTCCTCTATTCTATTTTGGTCTGTCATTTTTTATCTGTCAGCTCTGTTTATAGACATATTTTCTCATTAAACTATCAAGTATACCTTTAGCTTTTTACAATTATAAAATCATCTTAGAAAACTTCTATTGTTAGTCTAGCACTTAACTAATAATATTTTCCATAGGATATACTTTAATTGCTGGTAATTGAAACATATATTATGAAAATCATAATTAAATGCTTTTCAATTTTTCGGTTTGGGATCACCTTGAGTATCAAGGAATATCTTTGAACAATCAATCTAAATTCTTAAATAGTATCTCCATATTATTTATTTAATATCTTTCATATTAGTCATCATTCCCTTTTTCTAATAATCATATTTATGGCTATAAGATTCCTGATAAAGGAATATATTACGTGATCTTATAATTTAACAAAAAATAAGATTGATAATATAACCAAAATTAGTGGGAAGGTGTTTGTTTTTATCTTCCTTTAAAAATTAGTGGGAAGGTGTTTTTTTTAGCATGTAGGTCGAAGAATATGAGGGTTGGATCTTGTTTAAAGGCTTGGGTGCCAACAATAACAAATGCCTATCGAGACATCCATCAACATCAAAACATATCAACAAAACAACAAACTGAGAATTAAAAAAGAGCACTTTCATGCACAAACACGTACTTATTGAAAAAGAGCGACAAGGAATACAAATAGTCAAGCAAATTACTAATATATAAATAAGGAAATCAAAACAATAATTCTACTAAGAATTGATGAATTTCAAATTTTTTATGGCACTAAAATCTAATCTTAATGAGCAGAAGAGTTCAATTATGAACACATATAGTATCGACAAAACATTACCGGATACTGGATTTTGAAGTAAACTTTCAGCACGATAACCAATCTCATCAAACTGCCTTTTCTTATCCGAACTACTTGAATTTGATGCAGATTTTGGTATTTCAGACTCATGGTGGAGCCTTAAATTGGGGCTTTCGACATGAATTCAAAATTACAGAACTATGTATGTATTTTCCTAATTTAAAAGTGAGAAGGAATTGGGTGATAAGAAAGTCTATAGAATAATTATATCATGATAAGATCAGGGTTGGCCTCTGAGTACCACAAAAAGCCCTTACTCTAACCTCTCTCTACCAAACCCTAAGTCTATGCACATAACACATGCATCCATATAAAAGATTCTTCGGATCTTATACAATGGTATGAATTGTTATAGTAACTCCAATTAGGAATTTATAACAACCCCAAGTAATAGACATACACTGTGGAAAATATTCCATAAAAAGATGATGATTTACCAGAAACTACTTCCTTTAGAAAAAACCTAGATCTATGGGTTTTCTCCTCAATAACCTAAAAAAAGAAAAAAAAAAGAATGATTCTTTTAAGATAGATGGATAGATGAGAAGGTGAAACCAGGAAAAATAATCACATACCTGATGCTGATGAAACAATTCGTTTTTTCTCTTCATCCTTTGGATTACAAATTCTGAATAAAAGAATAATGATAATAAGCAGAAGAAAAAGAAGAGTCAGATATGATAAATAACCAGAGAGTTATATATTAAAACATATACCTGATGATGGTGATGAAATAAACAATTCCTGTGAGCTGTTTCTATCTTTTCTTTCTGAAGAACAAGATGACGAATTAGTATAGAAGAATTAAAAGAGATTTAAAAGAAGAGGGTAAAGAATTATCCTCAAGTAACGGTTTCTAGGTATGTACTCCAAGAGATTAAAGGAAGAATTGTAAAACTTTTATTTCTTATAAATCACTTCTTGCTAATAGCTATATTTGAATTTGAAAGATGACCAACTTCAAGTAAGAGTAGAATTCCCTGAGAAACGACTCTATTAATTCCATATCATCTCAGATAATGTTAAACAACCAATCCCTGCCGCAGAATGCCAAAATTAATGGCCACCTTGACTCAAAATCAAACCCCCGGCATTCTTTCAAGGCAGCAGGATGACCAAAACCAATGCTTGTAATTGATTCATAGATAGACACCCTTCTTCGTAATTGATCCATATACAAACACCTTTCTTTATAAATAAAAATATATATTTACACATTAACACATAATAATTAAAATTAAAAAAAAAAGTTTGAAAGAGATTTTTAAGAAGTATTACTAATCATATCATAGAGTAATATGGGTTTCATAGATTGTCTTTTCATGAAATGAAATAAAATAAAAGAGAATAAAAAATATATCTAACTTTTTTGGAAGTATTCCAAAATCTTTCATATTTTGTAAGACTTTAATCAAGGAAATTATATACGTAAAAGTCATTCAAAGTCTTGAAAATGGTAAGTATACAAAGTCTTTGAATTTTCAAGTTTTTAACGAGTAATACAAACTTTAGAAGATATTTTTACAATCTACAACCAGTAACATAAACGTTGAAAGAGATTTTATAAGTATACAACCAATAACACAATACTTTGTAAATCCATTACAGTCTTTAGAAATCACTAAAAGTATATCTTTTTTTGAGTAAACCCTAATTCTTTTTCTTATGCAGGTCCTCCGAAACCGATTCATAATCATCCATAAATGATTTTTCTATAGATTTTGATCTGGGTGTTCAAGGAATTGACCAGAATCAAAAAAATTCTATGATGATCTAAATCTGAGTTACTTAATTAAAAAGCCCATAAAGAAAATTGGGATTAAAAAAATGATTGGTTACATCTATACCATTCATTTCTATTAAACGAGTAGAAGAAGAGTGATAGAGAAAAGAGAAGCCCTAAATTTGATTACAAGAAAATGAGAAATGAAAGAAGTGGTTCATACATGAGACCCATAAATTCTTTATGATGTTATAAATCTGATTTACTCAATTAAAAAAACCCATTAAAAAAATCTGGGAGTCAATTGTCAATTAACCAAATTTCGAACCCTAGAATTCAAAATCATAAAATACGTGAATCAAAAACTAAATTACAAACCAGTAATAAAAAATTTTAAACCCAAAACAAATCAAAATACTTTAATCAGTAAATCAGTAAGCAAAGAGGAGCATAGAATGTTAGGGATTTGAAAGGATTGTGAGTTATAAAAATGTTAAGGATTTGAAAGGAAATTGGAAATGAAATACTCAAATCCCTAGTTTTGATTTGGAAAGGAAATGAGAAATGAAATGAATATGAAAAACGGTTCACAGTTAGCTTTATATATGGAGGAAGACTTGGAGCATTTTACACATCCGTCTTTCCTACTATAACACTCGATAACGTTGTTTATAGGGAATTACTTCCGACATGTTTTAGGTAGGGTTTTTTTAAAAAAAATGTATATCCCCGCTAGTGTTCTAAGAACATGACCGGACTGATATTTCGGACCAGAGAACCGATTAACTGGTTACTTTTGTGATTTGGTTTGATTTAGACTTAGTGATCTTGTAAAACTGCTTTAGGTTTTTGCAAACTAGGTAACCCTACTGATTCAACCAGTAAAATCATATAGCTCAGGCTTATTCCTATGCACAATGTCAAAAAAAAAATCATTTGCCATACCATATGGCATGGAAAACCAGCGACACTACTATAAAAAACAGGTGAGCAATGGTGTCTCTATCGAGGGACATTGACTATAACGCCAGTGATAAACACTTTAACGTTGGATATTAAAACAATATTGCAAGATGGAATGTCTAACGCAAACAACTAGTTTTTTGTCGCCTATAAATAAGTAATTTTCAAACTAAAAATTTACACCAAAATTTTTACTAATTTTTTTCTCTAATTCTCTCGTTCTCAATCTCTAAATTTTCTCAAATGACAGAATTTCAAAACCCAACTTGATTTGGCAACCCAATGTTATTTCTCTGGACTAGTACTTGTAGTTGTTGTTAAGAAGATATGTGATAGTTATAAAGAAATAGGTAAAAAGCAAAGAAGTCTTCAAGTTTTGGATATTAACCAACTCAAACCTGCAGCTAAGAAAATGCAAAAAAGAGTTCAAGGCAACGAATATCAAGACAAAGCAAATTTGAAGGCAAAGAAGAGTAATAGTCACAAAAACAAAGGACACTTGTTCATGAGTGCATTAATTGGAAGCTATGTGAAATAAAGAAGAAAAATAAGATAAAGAAGATTGTCTGAGATTTTAATTTTTAAATTATTATTATCTAGTTTTATATCATGTAAAATGGTTATTAATAAATAATCCGAAGTTTATATCGAAACATCGCATATAATAATGAATTTGAAAATTTGACTTGTATTGTTGAAAATTAAGCTTGTTAAATGAATTCAAAAATTATTATTGAAAATTAAGCTTATATTCTTAATTCAGACTTACATTTTAATATCAAGTAATAAAAGTAAGAAAAATATTAAAACCTACATTTAAGCTTAAGTTGACAATTAAGAAGTTAAAATATAAAAATTGGATTATATTTGGGCAACACTCCTAAAATCTCAAAGCAACTTCCATATTGGAAGTTTTTCCGTTGATGTGGCGCCACTCCTCCTGACACATTTGTTCAAGGTCCATCATTGTTTCACCATTCTTCATGTTTTGATTCACTTGCATTAGTAAAGCAACATACAAAAATGATTTCCTTATTGATTACATAACTCAACGTGTGTGCATCGTGATTGTTGATACTTTTTTTTTCCTTGGAATTTTACTAATATGTTTTTCCAAAATGGTTGGGTTTGGAATGTACCACCAATGATAGGACGTTTCGTGGACAAAAAAACACAATTCCGGCGAATACAACCATACTGGGAAGGACTTTTCATAATCAAAAGTATCGCAGATAATGGGACGTGCGAATTAGCTAATGGTCAAGGGCAAAACGTAGAGGGAAACCCAATTTATATTGAAGAATACTATCCTTAGTTAAAGAAATACAAACTATAGCATTTTGAGAGAAGCGAAATAATGTATTATCTTCCGCAATAGTAAATTTTGGACTCCCACTTTTTTATGATTTTTCATATTGTCTTGGCTAATGATTATCGAGTTGTTACTTCGAAAATCATTGCCTGAAATTGTCAGGGTCTTAAATCTAAAACTCCTAAAGATCATCTAAGAAACGTCTCTAATAGTCATAACCCTGATATCATTTTTTTTTGAGTGAAACCAAGATTGACTCTGATAAAATTTGGCTAGAGGTTTATAATTTCTTAATGAAATTTTTTTCTTTCCATTGGCCTCTATAGAGGTCTTCTTTTACTATGGAAAAATGATTTTGATTTAGAGATCATGCATTCTTTTAAAATATTATTTACTGTTTAGTGAAGCATGATCATGCAAAACCAGACTGGACTTTGTATTATGTTTAGGATACTCATTCCCCATAAAGAGAGAAAAGAGTTATGTGACCATATTAAAGATCTTGGTTCTGCTGTCAAGCAACCTTGGGTGTTGATCGGTGATCTTAATATCACCTTTAACACTGAAGAAAGAAATAATAATATTAAGGCATCTAGTTCTAGTTCACTTGCTATTTTAGAATACACAGATAAAGATGGACTAGTAAACCTTGGTTTTAATGGCAGACCATTCACTTGGTATAGTAATAAGTATGAACCGGTAGGATTCAGTCTAAATTAGATAGATCTCTCACTAGTAATGATTGTCTTATATATTATCTAGATTTAAATTTAACTCATCTTACCCGGCTAAGGTCTAACCACTTCCATATTCTGGTAAGCCTTTATATCTTTATTAATAACACATAGGAATTGGAATCTTTTTGTTCGTTGGTTCAAATAAAGTAGATGTAGAGAACAAATTATGAATGCATGGAAAACTAATGTTATAGGATCCCCTGCTTTTAAATTCAGTCACAAACTTGATTTTAAATTCAATCACAAACTTAGAAACACCAGGAAACTTCTTACTAAATGGAATATAGAGGAGTTTGCGAACATAAATGATAACATTAAGATTTTATACATTTTTTTTTTTGATGTTTTCCAACATAATACTTCTTCTTTAATAATGTTACAAGTTGAAGTAGATATTGAAAAGTTGGAAAACATCAAGCATGGGTTTTGTAAACAAAAAGAAAATGATTATTTTCATACTGATACTAATAAAAATACAAAACTACACCATGTGAATGCAAACAAGAGAAAGTCAGAGAATAAGATCGATTCTCTAAAAGAAATAAATGGGCCATGGAAAAGTGACAGAGACAATATTAAATTGTTACTCACAAATCACTTTTAGAATGTCAGTAGTACTACCAATCCTGACATTAACGATGATTTCATGGGTAACATTCTTGCAGTTATTTATAATGAAGATAGTCAAGGTATCTGTTAGAGCATTTCTTGGTCGAACTCATAAGTATTGTTATCTCAAGATTGTTGTCAAATTTAGTTGTCAGAACTATATCTTGAATTCTAATCTACATTTGGTCAGGTCTCGGATTAGGATAGAAGTGTGTAGTTGAGATTCAGATATCACCGCTTTCTACCGTTTGAAGGCGAAGATCAACAGGATATTTGGAGAACTTCAACCTCAAAAGGTAAGTGAAGACTAAACCACCTATATATCAAGTTTTCACCATTTCTATCTATGAGACATTGTCGCGTGACTAAATTAGACAGTACATGCATAATAGAAATTTCGGGTTAAGTTTAACTTGAATATCTTCTCGAAAAATGACATTAAGATTAAGAAAATTTGTTCATACTTGATGATTCAAGATTAATAACCTAATTATGATTCAAGATTTAATCATTTGAAAATAGCCTGGAACAGTGATATGTGTCATTGATGTTATTCGGGAATGTTTCAAATTGATTATTAGAGATATATAGAATTACTGTTAATCTAGATACAGGACAGTATGCATACCAGTTCACATACTGGGAGAACTGTTATAAATCCAAAGCCGCAGTACATGTACCCAGTACACGTACCGGCGTAGCTAGAGTTCGGAATCGAATTTTTGGTACGCATATCCAGTATCCATACCAAAAAAAAAAGTCCGTGACTCATGAACCAGGAAAGATATGCATACTCAGTATGCAAACCAGAAAAGATTTGTTGGTTTTGATACCGAAAACGATGCGCATACCCGGTATGCAAACCATAAAAGACATGTGAGTTCTTGTCCTCGTTTTTGTCCTAAGGGTACACATACCCAGTACACGTACTATGACAAATACATTCACGAACAGGTATAGTAAACGTTCCCGGTACACGTACTTACCATGTTGAATATTTTCATATGCATCAAAATTATTTCTATGAGATAATCGACATTTGTGAAAATGCGGGGGTCTAACAATCACACCCAAAAATTCGTTTGGAAATCTGAGAGGACTTACTCCAATAAACTTTCTAGAGAATCAACTAGACAGTCAGACTCAATCTATAATAAATATATCAAAGAGTTTAATATCTCTAACTCTTAATTCAATCCGCAATCAGCAAATAGAAATCAGCGAGCCTGATTGAATATAAGAGGAGTTACATGAACGGTACCAAAGACCAATGTTCAAGTGTCAATCAATATAAATCAACAACCAAAGGTTTGATATTCTAATTGATTGATCTTAACGCACAACCTGTGATATTTCAATTATATAAACAAATATAATGCGGAAAAGAAATAACACAGACACCAGAATTTTGTTAACGAGGAAACCGAAAATGCAGAAAAACCCCGGAACCTAGTCCAGATTGAACACCACACTGTATTAAGCCGCTACAGACACTAGCCTACTACCAATTAACTTCAGACTGAATTGTAGTTGAACCCTAATCAATCTCACACTGAGTCAAGGTACAATTGCGCTCCTTACATCTCTGACCCAGCAGGATACTACGCACTTGATTCCCTTAGCTGATCTCACCCACAACTGAGAATTGCTGTGACCCAAATTCGAAGACTTGATAGACAAATCTGTCTCACACAGAAAAGTCTGTAGGATTGAATAAATTTGTCTCCCACAGAAATACCCAAGAGTTTTTGTTCCGTCTTTTGATAAATCAAGGTGATCATGAACCAGTTGATAAACCAGACTTATATTCCCGAAGAACAACCTAGTATTATCAATCACCTCATAATAAACTTAATCGACTAGCGAAACAAGTTATTGTGGAATCAAAAACGATGAGACGAAGTTTGTTTGTGATATTAAATATCGAGCCAATTATTTTAATTGTACTCAACACGATAGAAACAACAAGATCAGATCACGCAACTACAAAGATAATAGTTGGGTCTGGCTTCACAACCCCAATGAAGTTTTCAAGTCGTTAACCTACAGGGTCTCGAGAAGAAACCTAAGGTTAAAGGAGAATCGACTCTAGTTAACTAGTAACACACATGAGTTGTGGGGATTAGATTTCCCAGTCGCTAGAGTTCTCCTTTATATAATTTTCAAATCAGGGTTTGCAATCCAAGTTACCTAGGTAACAAAGCATTCAATGTTCACCGTTAGATGAAAAACCTGATTCAACCAAGCTAATATATTTCAACCCTTAGATCGAACTTAGATTGTTACACATGTTAGAGCATTGCTCGGTCGAACTCACATGCGTTGCTATCTGAAGAATGTTTGTCAATGTTAGTGATCAAAACTATAAGTCTTGATTTAAAGTCTACTATAGCTAAGGTCTCGGGCTAGGATATAAAGTGTAGTTGAGCTCAAGAACTCCATGGAAATCATCATAAAAGATGAAGGAGTACTCAAGGAACTGATGATTCATCGACTAAAAGGTATGTGGAGACTTGAACTTATCTATCACTCAAAAGTCTATTTATCTCCTATCTTGAGACAAAAGTCGTTTTGCTATATAGACTTAGATTATACACATTTGGTATTTCGAACCGAGTTTACCCCGCCTATCTATTTCTCAAAATATGTGTTGGTAAAGCTTTCGATTTAACAAAGTTCATCTTTACCTAGTGACGAAAGTCATGTTATGTTTCAATCACTTTGAAAATTTCTCTGACGAGAAATGGTTTGTGAATAACAACTATATAACGTCCTTTGAGAATGTTTCAATGATTGAAATGAGAGTTTAGACTATATAACCATTTGGAGGATATGAGCATTGTTGTGGAAACACATATATGGATAAGTCCTTATTGCTTGAACCGAAGTTTGTGAACTTTGTTTATCAAGTGAACTGGAGTAGCGCGTGAGCTAAGTCCGCGAACTCAGTCCACGAACCCAGCCCGCGAACTGGCAAAGTTCTCAAACCCGAGAATTTCTGCTAGAGTTTGTGAACTCCATCCGGGAACTTAAGTCCGCGAACCCAGTCCGGGAACTTGAGTAGGTTATGTCTAAACGATGTTTAGTGAACTTATCTTTATAAACTAAGGAATGCAATTGCAAACCGTGGATATAGATTTCATGAACCGGTTCATGTGAATCAAATCGTTTTAGCTTCAATTGTGTCTTGTGTAGTTGTGGATGGTGTTTTTTAGCTTAGGGTTAAAATCTTAAAACCGTACAACTGACATGACGTCACTATGACCATTAGAATATATATTGAATCGATCAGCATGCCTACGTAAGAATTACCAGGGTACCTTTTTTTTATTTTTATGTGTCATGTTCCACGGCAGAACCCTTAACATTGACCGACATCATCTATGCCAAACCCTAATTCTCATGCTACCGCGCCAAGGCATGCCAGCCGCACCACTGTGCCAATGGAAAACCATGTCATCCACATCTCCACGTCAAGGAATACCAACCATGCCAGCTGCACCACTGTGCCAATGGCAAACCATGCCATCCACATCTCCGCGCCAAGGCATACCAACCATGCCAGCCGCACCACTGTGCCAATGGAAAACCATGCCAGCCACATCTCCACGCCAAGGCATGCCAACCATGCCAGCCGCACCACTGTGCCAATGGAAAACCATGCCAGCCACATCTCCAGGCCAAGGCATGCCAACCATGCTAGCCGCACCATGCGCCAATGGCATGCCAAACCCTTGGCCCCACCATGCCAAGCCAACCGCACCTTGCCTTGGCCCCAACCATGCTAGCCGCACCATGCACCAATGGCATGCCAAACCTTTGGCCCCACCATGCCAAGCCAACTGCGCCTTGCTTTGGCCCCAACCATGCTAGCCGCACCATGCGCCAATGGCATGCCAAACCCTTGGCCCCACCATGCCAAGCCAACCGCACCTTGCCTTGACCCCACCATGCCAAGCCGTCCGTACCAAACCCTTGGACCCACTATTCCAAGCCATCCACGCTATTGGCCTTGGCCCCACCTGCCGGCCTTCCCCATGCGGCTACCAAAACGAAGGCATGCGACGATCAACAGCCACCCTTCCATCCTGGATGCAAATCCTAGCCGTCCAAGGTCGCCAAACAATGCAAGGTAACCTTTGTCCCAAAACCCTAGTTTTGGCCACACTAAACCGCGCCAAGGCGTGGCATGCCAACCACCTTGCCACGCCACACCATGCCGGCCTTCCCTATGCGGATACCAAAATGAAGGCGTGCGACGAATAACTGCCACCCTTCCATCCTAGATGCAAATCCTATCCGTCTAAGGTCGCCAAACAACGCATGGTAACCTTTGGCCCAAAACCCTAGTTTTGGAAACGCCAAACCGCGCCAAGGCATGCCATTCCACATGTGCCAATGGCATGCCAACCACCTTGCCGCACCATACCATGCCTGCCTTTCCTATGCGGCTACCAAAACGAAGGCGTGCGACGATCAATTGCCACCCTTCCATCCTGGATGCAAATCCTAGCCGTCCAAGGTCGCCAAACAGCGCATGGTAACCTTTGGCCCAAAACCCTAGTTTTGGCCACGCCAAACCGCGCTAAGGCATGCCATGCCACATGTGCCAATGACATGCTGACCACGTTGCCGCACCATACCATGCTGGCCTTCTCTATGCGGTTACCAAAACGAAGGCGTGCGACGATCAACGACCACCATTCCATCCTGGATGCAAATCCTAGCCGTCCAAATTCACCAAACAAAGCATGGTAACCTTTGGCCCAAAACCCTATTTTTGGCCACGCCAAACCGCGCCAAGGCATGCCATGCCACATGTGCCAATGGCATGCCAACCACCTTACCGCTACATACCATGTCGGCCTTCCCCATGCGGCTACCAAAACGAAGGCGTGAGACGATCAACGACCACCCTTCCATCCTATATGCAAATCCTAGCCGTCCAAGGTCGCCAAACAACGCATGGTAACCTTTGGCCCAAAACCCTAGTTTTGGCCACGCCAAACCGCGCCAAGGCATGACATGCCACATGTGCCAAATGGCATGCCAATCACCTTGTCGCGCCATACCATGCCGGCCTTCCCTATGCGGCTACCAAAATGAAGGCCTGCAACAATCAACGGCCACTTTTTCATCTAAGATGCAGATCTTAGCCGTCCAAGGTTACCAGCTAACGCATGGCAACCTTTGGCCCTAGCTTGGTCGCGCCTAAACAAAGCCAAAACCCTAACTTTTGGGCGCCCCTAAACTGGGCCACATTAAAGCCATACTGATCATACTTTCATTTCATTGGCTACCAAATGAAAGGTTGCAATAATCAACGGCTACCTTCCTCTTAAGATGCAAAATCTCGACTGTTGAAGGTCACCACCGAGCCGGCAAGTCTCCCAAGCTCAACTTGCCAGACAACAACAACATGCTATATGTTTTCCACGAAAACACTCGAGACATCAACACATGTCACAAACTGGGGGATGCTCGTTGGGTATTGGTTTTGCGGTTTACAACGTGTGGCGTACACTACGCTCGTAATAAGAAAGTGTCATAAGGATGAGGCGGTTAGTAAATACAGGGAGTAATGGTGAAACGTTTTCTTTAATGGAACATCAATTCCAAGCGTTACCGGTTACCACCTCCTCCCATTTACTCACCCGTTTTCCATTTCTTAATGAGACCAGAGTACGTTTCACTTCGACTTGTATAAATAGGCATTACCTATTTTCACCGAACAACAAGTTCTGGTCAGGAGCATACAACACTCAGAAAACGTTTACTAGATTTCCCATCTGTTAGCTTCCCATTTTCTGATACAAGTCACAAAACAACTACTCTTCCAAAATTAACTATTCTAGTCTCAACACTCTCTTCGCTTCCCTCCCCAAAACCAACCCTTCTCCTCCTCTTTGTGACCGAAGCAAGTCTGGAACGACCATTCTGGAACGACCATTTCTTGGTTTAGGCCGGATTTGTATAGATTGATATCTCGAATCTAAAGTACTCCCTTGCAGTACATTGTTTAGGGTTTAGACTTGTTTCTCACCTACACGCCCGAAATTACCGAAATCAGCAGAAACCGTTTTCACCCTCAAACAATTGGCGACCACAGTGGGATATTGATCTTTCGGTTACAATGTCAATTTTTCGACCATCGATCTCATGCTTCAACCCAGACATCAAGGCGGTAGAAGCAGGCGATCCGCTCAGGGATCGACGACTCAGTTACCAGACGACCCGATTATCAGTCTTGACACGACGAGGGATGACTGGGGACTGCCTAGAGGTTAAAAGCGAACGATCCAACCATGGATCGACGACTCGATTATCAGATGAGACGACTGGGTACTTTCCACAATCACGGCGGTGCCTCCCGTAAAACTAAGGCTTACACCCGGAAGATTCCCTTTTCATCAGGAGACCTGAAAAATCGAGTAAGTCTTACCTAGACAAAATACATGGTTTGCTATTTCAAGTTTTCATGGGAATCATAAAACCGATAGGTTTGTTATGTTTCACCCCATGTCATCTACCGACAAGCAACGCTCATGGTTCCATGGTTAGCCTGGGATGTTTGCGTCACTTGCAATCGTAACCAAGACAACATCATTCCCAAAATAATCCATTCCAAAAAAATTCATTCCAAAAGAATAATCCAAAACCCTCAAGGTAACATTTGTCTATCAACCCAAAAATCCAGGAAATCAAAACCATAAACTAGGCGTTTCATTTTCCTTTCAAAAAAAAAAAACCTAAAAATAAGAAGTTCAGAAGATAGAAATACATTCAAGGAAAGTTTTTTAACAATGGCTTGCTATTATTAGCAAGAGCCTCCTTCGTGCTTTGGAGAGCCTCCCTCTTCAACTTTAGCTTCCTGGACAATTTTTCGACTTCCGCTTCCTGCTTCTTCACCATATCCGCAGAAGGACCTTCGACTGTTTCGACCAGCAACTTTTCAACCTCAGAGAAACCGTCAACGAACTAAGGAACATTGAAATCGAAGTTTACACACATGTTACGATGGAACCTCCAGATCGAGATACATCCTCACAAAAAGTATTACCGGTCACGTTGCACATGTCGTCAATCAAAGACAAAGCTTCCTCCACACGCTTAACCAACACAAATCGACTAGTAACCTTCTTGGTCGTGGCGATATGTCTGTAGCTTTCCCATATCTTGGTGTATAGCGCCGCATGTTTGGCTGGCACGCTAAATCCCCCGATCAACACATGATCCGGATAAGGAACCAGGTATGGAGGGTTGAAAGTGGCGCCCGCGTCTACATCCGCAACCGACAATGGATTCCTAAATATAATTGCACCTGTATCCACTGGAGTACTCTCCATTTTCTGAGTCACAATGACATTTTCATATCGATCAACATCCATTTCAAGGTCGCCCGGTGCGGCTTCCACAATTGGAGACAAAGCTGTATCACCACCAGTCTCCGTCTCAGGGCCATCTTCAGAAACGGTTTCCCCCTATGACATCACGGATTAGATATTTTCCAAAGAGAAAGAAAAAAAAACATGCGGGAGACTCACTGATTCGCTTACAGACTGGCTAGAGGAAGATTCAGCACTGCTGTCGGAAGAACTACTCTCGCCGTCACTGAACTCTGAGTTTTCATCCCTCTAGGGTTCCCCATCACCACGGATAGACTCAGCACCGCCACCCTTTGTCTCGAGAAGCGATGTTTTCTGCCTACTTGCAAGTTTGGTAAAGGCGTTCACGCTGCTGAGACCCTAGGAAAGATACAAAGAAGGATACTCAGGAAAGAAACAAGGATATACATGATCCAACTAAAGTCAAGAGGAAAATCACACGTACCTGCGTATTGGACGAACTGAAAGTCGGTAGGGCTGTCGAAACTGACTGGGAACCATCTTCACGGCTTTTAGATCTTCGCTCCTTCACTTGGGGACTATCTTCATTCGAGCTAACAGATTTTTTCTTGGGAGAAGAAGGATCTCTCAGCAGTGGATGCTCCGCTAAAACCACAGGAGAAGGCTTACCGCGACGGTTTTCTACCACATCTTTCACGAATCCATGGAAAACGAGAAACTCATCCTGCCAAAATATGTTATATTTGGAGGTTGTCGATGGATTTCGTTCCGCAAGCAGGAAAGGGAGACTTTTACCCGACACAAGAACAGTAGCATCGAGAACAGTTGGCAACGAGACATCTGGACAAACCGGCTGACGAACAAGTGGGACCCCTTGGTCAAAACCCATATGCCGAGCCGCCCTATCGATATTGTAAGAGACTGCTTTGCAAGATCCTCTAAAGAAAGACGGCACATAACCGGGCGTGCAGCTTTGCATGAACACCATCTCTCCAACACTCATATCCTCTTTATCAGAAGACAAAGACATGCTCGGAGCAGGAGCAAAGGTACTGATCTGAGTTATGGAAGCATGCACCGAAGCCCATGGATGAAAATTGACCGTGTGCGAGTTTTCAAGGAATCCAACCAGGTTCGAACCAATCTTTGGGTGCCTATTCGACCAATGCAGTATCCTAGATCCACCCTAAGACTCGGGAAGTACGACCAACGATTTTGGAGCATACCTTTCGAAGTTATACCACAGCCACGCTCGGAGAAAGGCGACATGAATATACGAATCCACTTTCGTGTAACCATTTGAAGCGCACATGTCCGCGACCAACTGATCCAAGTATGTGTACAAAGAACCAAGAAACAAGCCGCCAATAGGGAGAACGACACCTTTTGCCAATTTTATGGAAAACTCGATAAGTTCCTGTCTTATCTCCTTCTTACCCGAGCCGTCATCGAAAATAACTCTGGATAACCAAAGAGCCAAGAACGTCGCGACATGAAGCATATTATTCTTCTGATTCGGCTCTAACCCATATGGAAACCACTGAGACACCCACCATCCACAGAAGCACCTCGTCTCGTTTTCTTTCCGAACGAATCCTTTTGATTTCGTAACCAGAGCGCCGCGCATTTCTTCTTCATCTGCAGATAATTTAACATCGAGGCTTCCTATTACATGAAGGTTCAGCAACACGACCACGCTCTCTAAGGAGATAGTCATTTCACCCTACCTGCATATGACCGTGTGAGTGTCTGGACACCATCTGGAAATAAAAGAAAACAATCCTGGAATATCTTTCTTAATTTGAAGCACTGCGGAAGCCGCGACAGCATCAATGATCTGCACCTTGGTTAAATTGGATTTTACACATTCCTGGCTCATCATGAATCTCATCCATTTCTCAAAGGGATGCAATGGACTCACAGAGATTTAAAATCCAATAGGAGAAGCATGATACTCTTTCCTCTGAAGACAAAATCTTATTACACCTCCTGGCCGAACCGACCGGGCCTCTCATTCACTTTCCGGACCAGTCAGAAGAATCGACACATACTTGGGATGATTTCTCCTAATCGTGGCGGATGTTGTAAAGAACTCATCATCTATGTTTCGCTTGGAATTGACAACATCTTTCGGTATGGCAGAACTTTTCTCAAATGACATCCTAACGAAAATTCTCTCACGCTACTTCCACCTTCGAAATAACTACAATGAAACAATACGAAGAGAAATTATTATGGAAAGTGCATGGAAATTATTTTATCATACATATGAGATCCATCCTGGACGCAAGTCAATTTATTTCAAAGTCATAATGCGCATAGGCAAAGAAATGGGGACTGGCAGACCCTGCATCACCTCCTCATGCCAAGACCGTACCCTGTAGCGGGAAATTTACTCCCGGCCGAGGAGGCGCGCCCCACCACGGGAACCATACACATGGTCACACCAGGAAAAAGGAATAAACCCTAGAAGCTAGGTTTTCGCGGGAAGGGAATGACAATTACCAGCTCATGCATGCCTACTTTGCACGGTAATTGAGGCGACCAACATCACTACGGTATTCACGCCTAAATGTTACTACAAGTTCGTTCAAAGCATACCTACGGCTAGGATTCATACCAACGCAGAAGGACAACATTTCTACAAGTTCACAAAAAGGTACGCCTACAGCTAGGATTTACAGTAACACAAAAAAAATAAGAAAAGCAAGTTAAAGAGGAAGTGTTGGAAGACATACCTGAGATTCGCTCGTCCGCTTTACTGTTACTACACGGCCAGAATCAAAAAAAAATATAGGTGTGAAGTAAAAGGAGAGGCCGGCCCTCCTTTTATAGGCGTGATACTTGGGGTTTTGAATAAGGAAAGGACTTCCTATTTGAGTCAAATAAGAAAAAGAGGAAACCGGTCCCGCGAAGACCAATCACCATGCCAAGACCGTCCGTGCCATTGCCTTGGCCCCACCACGCCAAGCTGTCCGCCATGCTTGCCTCACCATGACCGCGCCATGCCTTGGCCCCACATGCCAAGCCGTTCGCGCATGCTTTGCCTGACCAAACTGCGTCATTTCCTTGGCCCCACCATGCCAAGCCGTCCGCCATGCTTGCGTCGCCAGGACCGTGCCATGCCTTGGCCTCACATGCCAAGTCGTCCGCATGATTTTCCTCACCAAACTGCGCTATTAACTTAGCCCCACCATGCCAAGCCGTCCGCGCCATGACTTGCCGCACAAACACCGACAACTCGCCAAGCCAGCGTCATGATGTTCCCTAACCCATCCAAGGTGATGCATAGCCAGACTAAGCCGACGATCTTCATCTCACCACTTCATGGTCTACACCACGAATAGAATCTACGCAAGGCCGCCAAACACGAGGATCATGGACTCTCCTTAACTCTCGAAAAAGGGTAGTCAGACCTTCCTGACCATCTTTCCACGACTTGTCGTTTCAATTTCTTTCCTTTCCCGTCACCATCTTATGCTTACCTCGCAACAATTCTCCTGTTCCGAGCTAAGCAGGGGACTTAATGTTGATGGTGGTTTTTAAATTAAGGTTAAAATCGTAAAACCGTACAACTGACATGTGTCACTATGACCATTAGAACATTTATTGAATCGATCAGCATGCCTACGGAAGAATTACCAGGGTACCTTTTTTTTATGTGTCATGTTCCACGGCAGAACCCTTAACATTGACCAACATCATCTATGCCAAACACTAATTCTCATGCTATCGCGCCAAGGCATGCCAACCATGCCAGCCGCACCACTGTGCCAATGGCAAACCATGCCAACGACATCTCCGCGCCAAGGCATGTCAACCATGCCAGCCGCACCACTATGCCAATGGCAAACCGTGTCGGCCACATCTCCGCGCCAAGGCATGCCAACCATGCCAGCCGCACCACTGTGCCAATGGCAAACCATGCCATCCCCATCTCCACGCCAAGGCATTCCAACTATGCCAGCCGCACCACTGTGCCAATGGAAAACCATGCCAGCCACATCTCCATGCAAGGCATGCCAACCATGCCAGCCGCACCACTGTGCCAATGGCAAACCATGCCGGCCACATCTCCGCGCCAAGGCATGCCAACCATGCTATCCGCACCATGCGCCAATGGAATGCCAAACCCTTGTCCCCACCATGCCATGCCAACCGCACCTTGCCTTGGCCCAAACCATGCTAGCCGCACCATGCGCCAATGGCATGCCAAACCCTTGGCCCCACCATGCCAAGCCAACCGCGCCTTGCCTTGGCCCCAACCATGCTAGCTGCACCATGCGCCAATGACATGCCAAACCCATGGCCCCGCCATGCCAAGCCAACCACACCTTTCCTTGGCCCCACCATGCCAAGCCGTCCGTACCAAACCCTTGGCCCCACGATGCCAAGCCATCCACGCTATTGGCCTTGGACTCACCATGCCGGTCGTCCCCATGCGGCTAACAAAACTAAGGCGTGCGACGATCAACGGCCACCCTTCCATCCTGGATGCAAATCCTAGCTGTCCAAGGTCGCCAAACAACGCATGGTAACCTTTGGCCCAAAACCCTAGTTTTGGCCACGCCAAACCGCGCCAAGGCATGCCATGCCACATGTTCCAATGGCATGCCAACCACCTTGTCACGCCACACCATGTCGGCCTTCCCTATGCGGCTACCAAAACAAAGGCGTGTGAGTATCAACGACCACCCTTCCATCCTAGATGCAAATCCTAGCCGTGCAAGGTCGCCAAACAATGCATGGTAACCTTTGGCCCAAAACCCTAATTTTAGCCATGCCAAACCGCGCCAAGGCATGCCATGCCACTTGTGCCAATGGCATGCCAACCACCTTGCCGCACCATACCATGTCGTCCTTCCCTATGCGGCTACCAAAACGAAGGCGTGCGACGATCAACGGCCACCTTTCCATCCTGGATGCAAATACTATCCGTCCAAGGTCGACAAACAACGTATGATAACATTTGGCCCAAAACCCTAGTTGTGGCCACGCCAAACCGCGCCAAGGCATGCCATGCCACATGTGCCAATGGCATGCCAACCACCTTGCCGCACAATACCATGCCGGCCTTCCCTCTGCGTCTACCAAAACGAAGGCATGCCACGATCAATGGCCACCCTTCCATCCTGGATGCAAATCCTATCCGTCCAGGGTCACCAAACAAAGCATGGTAACCTTTGGCACAAAACCCTAGTTTTGGCCATGCCAAACCGCGCCAAGGCATGCCATGCCACATGTGCCAATGGCATTCCAACCACCTTTTCGCGCCATACCATGTCGGCCTTCCCCATGCGGGTACCAAAACGAAGGCGTGTGACGATCAACAACCACCCTTCCATCCTAGATGCAAATCCTAGCCGTCCAAGGTCCCCAAACAATGCATGGTAACCTTTGGCCCAAAACCCTAATTTTGGCCATGCCAAACCGCGCCAACGCATGCCATGCCACTTGTGCCAATGGCATGCCAACCACCTTGCCGCACCATACCATGTCGTCCTTCCCTATGCGGCTACCAAAACGAAGGCGTGCGACGATCAACGGCCACCTTTCCATCCTGGATGCAAATACTATCCGTCCAAGGTCGACAAACAACGTATGGTAACCTTTGGCCCAAAACCCTAGTTGTGGCCACACCAAACCGTGCCAAGGCATGCCATGCCACATGTGCTAATGGCATGCCAACCACCTTGCCGCACAATACCATGCCGGCCTTCCCTATGCGTCTACCAAAACGAAGGCATGCCACGATCAACGGCCACCCTTCCATCCTGGATGCAAATCCTAGCCGTCCAGGTTCACCAAACAAAGCATGGTAACCTTTGGCATAAAACCCTAGTTTTGGCCATGCCAAACCGCGCCAAGGCATTCCATGCCACATGTGCCAATGGCATGCCAACCACCTTTTCGCGCCATACCATGTCGGCCTTCCCCATGCGGGTACCAAAACGAAGGCGTGTGACGATCAACAACCACCCTTCCATCCTATATGCAAATCCTAGACGTCCAAGGTCGCCAAACAGCGCATGGTAACTTTTGCCCAAAACTCTAGTTTTGGCCACGCCAAACCGCGCCAAGGCATGCCATGCCACATGTGCCAAATGGCATGCCAATCACCTTGCCGCGCCATACCATTCCGGCCTTCCCTATGAGGCTACCAAAACGAAGGCCTGCAACAATCAACGACCACTTTTTCATCTAAGATGCATATCTTAGACGTCCAAGGTTACCAGCTAACGCATGGCAACCTTTGGCCCTAGTTTGGTCGCGCCTAAACAAAATCAAAACCCTAACTTTTGGTCCCGCCTAAACTGGGTCATATTAAAGCCATACTGTTCATATTTTCATGCCACTGGCTACCAAACAAAAGGTTGCAATAATCAACAGCTACCTTCCTCTTAAGATGTAAAATCTCGAGCGTTGAAGGTCACCACCGAGCCGGCAAGTCTCCCAAGATCAACTTTCCAGAGAACAACAACATGCTACATGTTTTCCCCGAAAACACTCGAGACATCAACACATGTCACAAACTGGGGGATGCTCATTGGGTATTGGTTTGGCGGTTTACAGCGTGCGACGTACACTACGCTCGTTATAAGAAAGTGTCATAAGGATGAGGCGGTTAGTAAATACAGGGAGTAATGGTGAAACTCTTTCTTTTATGGAACATCAATTCCAAACGTTATCGTTTACCACCTCCTCCCATTTACTCACCCGTTTTCCATTTCTTAATGAGACCAGAGGACGTTTCACTTCAACTTGTATAAATAGGCATTACCAATTTCCACCGAACAACAAGTTCTGGTCAGAAGCATACAACACTCAGAAAACGTTTGCTAGCTTTCCCATTTGTTAGCTTCCCACTTTCTGATACAAGTCACAAAATAACTACTCTACCAGAATCAACTATTCTGGTCTCAACACTCTCTTCGCTTCCCTCCCCAAAACCAACCCTTCTCCTCCTCTTTGTGACCGAAGTAAGTCTGGAACAACCATTTCTTGGTTTAGGCCGGATTTATACAGATTTATCTCTCGAGTCTAAAGTACTCCTTTGCAGTACATTGTTTAGGGTTTAGACTCGTTTCTCACTCACACGCCCGAAATTACCGAAATAAGAAGAAACCCTTTTCACCCTCAAACAACTACTTACACCTTCGAAATAACTACAATGGAACAATACGAAGAGAAATTATTAGGGAAAGTGCATGGAAATTATTTTATCAGACACAGGAGATCCATCCTGGACGCAAGCCAATTTGTTTCAAAGTCATAATGCGCATAGGCAAAGAAATGGGGACTGACAGACCCTGCATCACTTCCTCATGCCAAGACCATACCCTGCAGCGGGAAATTTACGCCCGGTTGAGGGGGAGCGCCCCACCACGGGAACCATACACATGGTCACACCAGGAAAAATGAGTAAACCCTAGAAGCTAGGTTTTCGCGGGAAGGGGATGACAATTACCAGCTCATGCATGCCTACTTTGCACGGTAGTTGAGGCGGACAACATCACTACGGTATTCACGCCTAAATGTTACTACAAGTTCGTGCAAAGCATACCTACAGCTAGGATTCATACCAACACAGAAGGACAACATTTCTACAAGTTTACGAAAAGGTACGCCTACAGGTAGGGTTTGCACTAACAAAAAAAAACAAGAAAAAGAAGTTAAAGAGGAAGTGTTGGAAGACATACCTGGGATTCGCTCGTCCGCTTTACTGTTACCACACGGCCAGAATAAAAAAAATAAATATAGGTGTGAAGTAAAAGGAGAGGTCGGCCCTCTTTTTATAGGCGTGATACTTGGGGTTTGAATAAGGACTTCCTATTTGAGTCAAGTAAGGAAAAGAGGCAACCGGGCCCGCGAAGACCAATCACCATGCCAAGACCGTGCATACCATTTCCTTGGACCCACCACGCCAAACCGTCAGCCATGCTTGCCTCACCAAGACCGCGCCTTTCCTTGGACCCACATGCCAAGTCGTCCGCGCATGCTTTGCCCCACCAAACTGCGCCATTTCCTTGGCCCCACCACGTCACGTCGTCCACCATGCTTACTTCGCCAGAACCGCGCCATGCCTTGGCCCCACATTCCAAGCCGTCCGCATGCTTTGCCTCACCAAACTGCGCCATTGCCTTGGCCCCATAATGATAAGCCGTCCGTGCCATGACTTGCCGCACCAACACCGACAACTCGCCAAGCCAGCGTCATGATGTTACCTAACCCAGCCAAGGTGATGCATATCCATACTAAGCCGACAATCTTCATCTCACCACTTCACGGTCTACACCACGAATAGAATCTACGCAAGGCCGCCAAACACGAGGATCATGGACTCTCCTTAACTCTCGAAAAAGGTTAGTCGGACCTTCCTGACCATCTTTCCACGACTTGTTGTTTCGATTTTTTTCCTTGCCCGTCACCATCTTATGCTTACCTCGCAACAATGCTCATGTTCCGAGCTAAGCAGGGGACGTAATGTTGATGGTGGTTTTTAGCTTAGGGTTAAAATCGTAAAACCGTACAACTGACATGACGTCACTATGACCATTAACACATTTATTGAATCGATCAGCATGCCTACGTAAGAATTACCAGGGTACCTTTTTTTATGTGTCATGTTCCACGGCAGAACCCTTAACATTGACCGACATCATCTATGCCAAACCCTAATTTTCATGCTAGTGCACCAAGGCATGCCAACCATGCCAGGCGCACCATTGTGCCAATGGAAAACCATGCCATCCACATATCCGCGCCAAGGCATGCCAACCATGCCAGCCGCACCACTGTGCCAATGACAAACCATGCCATCCACATCTCTGTGCCAAGGCATGCAGACCATGCCAGCCGCACCACTGTGCCAATGGTAAACCATGTCAGCCACATCTCCACGCAAGGGAATGCCAACCATGCTAGCCGCACCATGCGTCAATGTCATGCCAAACCTTTGGCCCCGCCATGCCAAGCCAACTGGGGGATGCTCATTGGGTATTGGTTTGGCGGTTTACATCGTGAGGCGTACACTACGCTCGCTATAAGAAAGTGTCATAAGGATGAGGCGGTTAGTAAATACAGGGAGTAATGGTGAAACGCTTTCTTTTATGGAACATCAATTCCAAGCGTTACTGGTTACCACCTCCTCCCATTTACTCACCCGTTTTCCATTTCTTAATGAGACCAGAGTACGTTTCACTTCGACTTGTATAAATAGGCATTACCTATTTCCACCGAACAACAAGTTCTGGTCAGGAGCATACAACACTCAGAAAACGTTTGCTAGCTTTCCCATCTGTTAGCTTCCCACTTTCTGATACAAGTCACAAAACAACTACTCTTCCAGAATCAACTATTCTGGTCTCAACACTCTCTTCGCTTCCCTCCCCAAAACCAACCCTTCTCCTCCTCTTTGTGACAGAAGCAAGTCTGGAACGGCCATTTCTTGGTTTAGGCCGGATTTATACAGATTGATCTCTCAAATATAAAATACTCCCTTGCAGTACATTGTTTAGGTTTTAGACTCGTTTCTCACCCACACACCCGAAATTACCGAAATCAGCAGAAACCGTTTTCACCCTCAAACAGTAGTACATAAGATTTCCTTGCAATTGAACAACTCTATAACTAGTTCATTTGAGTCATTTGAACTACTTATGGTGAAGAAGAATATGGTTATATGAAAGTGATCATATGGCTAACCATTTGGTTAACTATTCTTGAACCAACTAATGTACAAGTTTCGGTACGGTTACACAAGCCCGATAACGTGCATTTCATTTGTGTATAACAAGCTATGTTTTCGATCTAACGGTTGATAAATATTAGCTTGAATCTAATCAGGTTTTCATCTAAAGGTGAATATTGAATGCTTTGTTACTAAGCTAACATTGATTGCAAATCCTGATTTAAAAGACTATATAAGGGAGAACTCTAGCAACTGGGAAAACTAATACCCACATATTCTGTGTGATACTAGTTGTGGTAAACTAGAGTCTATTCTCCTTTAACCTTTGGTTTCTTCTTCTAAACCAGGTTAACGACTTAAAGACTTTATTGGGATTGTGAAGCTAGACTGATACTACTTTTCTTGTAGTTGTGTGATCTTATCTTGTTGTTTCTATCGTACAAGTACAATTATAATAATTGGCTTGAGATTTCTATCTCCGATGGGCAAGATAAAAAGTAATCACAAACATCTTCGTCTCATCGTTTGTGATTCCACAATATCTTTTTTACCTGCGTCGATTAAGACTATTGTGAGGTGATTGATAATACTAGGATGTTCTTCCGGAATATAAGACCGGTTTATCAATTAGTTCGTGTTCACCTTAATTTATCAAAAGACGGAACAAAACTCATAGGTATATTCGTGGGAGACGGATTTATCTATTATCATAGACTTTTCTGTGTGATACAGATTTGTTTATTAAAGTTTTCTACTTTGGGTCGTAGCAACTCTTAGTTGTAGGTGAGATCAGCTAAGGGAATCAAGTACGAAGCGTCCTGCTGGGATCAAAGACCTAGGAGCATAACTGTACCTTGGATCAGTGTGAGATTGGTTGGGGTTCAACTACAGTCCAGACCGAAGTTAGTTTGGTAGAACTCGTAATCATATCTATTGCTAGTTTAGGGTTTATTATACGTAAACGTGGTACACCTTGAATACAAGTAGCATAATTGTGATTATTGCTTGTAGTGATATATCCTAGTAGTCACAAGTGAGTCATAACCTTTGTTAAATCAGATTCGTGCGTTTTCCACGTTCGGTTGCTTTGATTGGCCTGATTTCATAAAACTTAATGAATCTAGGGAATTAAACTTGATTAGTGCTTTTACACGTTAGGTTGTTCTCTAAGGTATAATTCATACTCGCATCTTTTAATGTGTTTGTTGATGAAAATAGGATATTTGCGGGATATACTTGCCATCAAGGTATCTTAGGGCCTTTGATAAAAGAGAGATTAAATATCAATTCTAGTTATTGTTAAAAAGCATGTTTGTGAATGAAGATGAATCCTTAACCAATATTTTCTCTATTTGATTTGCTTGTTTATTTCTTTGTTTTGTTTTTATTTTATTTTAGTACATAAAAATCAGAAAACCCCCCTTGTTCTATTTAGGAAACCGAAACATTTTGACAACCAAGACCTCTCTGTGGGAACGATCCTTTCTTTCCCTTGCTTCGTTATATTTTGAGTAGTAAGAAAGTGTAATTATTTTTGACGCCTATGACAGCGATCAAATTATGGCGCCGTTTCCGGGGAGGAAGCGGTTGTCATTTGTTTTTGGTTTCTTATTTTTGTTTTTAGTCTTGTTTTTTTTTTTATTTTTTTTTTATCTTTATTTTCTGGTTTTTAACCTTGTTTTGAGAACTCTTGTTTCAGGTACCAATTACTATGGACGGAGCATATTGGAACAATGGGTACGGTTATCAACCTCAATAACATTATCACCACTATCACCCTTATGGGGAATACAATCAAAACCAATCCTTTGGTTATGGTCAATATTCCAGGTACCCTTTGAGTTATTCTCATACATACCAACCTTCTTATGGTAGGTATGTGATGTGATTTGTAGATAGTGGTAAAAGTGGTTCGATTCTCAGACTTGTGAAGGATATTAATTAGACTTAAATTCTAATATTAAAATAGAAAACGCACTAAAAATTATAGCAAACTCAATCAAAGTTGATATCAATATTAAAAGAACATTGAGGCTAAGATTCCACTATTTTCCAAATTCAAAGTGATTTAATCCAATATTTATATTCATGCAATTTTCTTGTTCAATTTGATTCTTACTATTGCAACAAGTAGATTTTCAAAAGCAATAATTGTAAATACCAAGCATGAAGCATCAAGAGTCTATAAACTAAGCATACTCCATCAAAATAGATCACAATTACTTAAATAAAAATCATATTCAATAATAGTCCAAGGCAAATAATCATAATAATAATTGCAATAAATTAAATTAAAATAGATTGTACCGCTTTTTGTTGGAAAAATAGCTTCCTCTATCGCCTCAGCAATGGGGTTTAGCTCCTCATATCAAAAACAGGTTCAAAATAATAAATCATGGCTCAAAAGGTGGTTTTATTGAAGAGAATATATAAAACAACAGATCTGCAACGGTGTATAGATGTTACAAAAGTCACCGTTACAGTTGGTGTTGCAATACTGAAGATATACGTTACTAATCAATTGTTACAGGATCAGAAATTTAAGACCCTAGAATACGACTGTCCTGCACAGCTTAATGTTCTTCAGCTGTTAAACAACGACATTGTTCTGCGACTGTTTCCCGTGCATCAATGTTCTTCGCGTTCTTCCTCTTCAGCAGCAGCAGCAGCAGAAACAGAGTTTGGTAAAGCTCTGATTTCTTCTTCTCTGGCTCTCCTTAGGTCCCCAAACTCTCGACATCCCTTCTATATGACCCAAGCCATCTATTTATATCAAAAATACCGATTAAATCTCTCCCAAATATCTTTCCTTCTCTTCACGGCAAAGTTGCGGCAATTTCTGGTTTTAGAATTTCTACGCGTTTCTGAGCTTTCCTTTTTATTCTAAACTCTTCCTTAGATAGATACAAATCTTTGGGAAGGTTTTTAACACTTTAATCTCTCTAAAATTCCCTAAAACGGGTCACACACGTGACTTTCCATATATTTATGTTGTGATAAAAATCCGTCGGTTGAGCCCAGTCTAATCGATTTAAACACCCATATCAGATTCCTAGACCCATAAGGAGTCTATCCTATGAAAATCAGAGGTTTAATCGACCTCAAACTCCTCCAAATCACGATTGCCATAACTGCCAAATATTTCCTGCCAATTTTCTGGATTTGAAACCGTGAAGAAGAAAGGGCGCTCCCTATCCAGAGTAGGGGGCCTTTAGCAGCTTCCTTAAGGGGTGTCCTGGGATTGCCCCTTATCCAATCCGGGGGTCCGAATAGCAAGTGTCCTCCGGGTGCTTTCCGTCAACTTTTCGAGCCAATTTTTTCCAAAAATGTTTATTAGCCAAAAATACCTACAAATAAATAAAACACCATAATAAGTACAAAAATGAGCCCTAAAAATATATAGAATCGAGACAAATCGGACACAAAAATGTGTCTATCAAATACCCCCAAACCTATTATTTGCTAGTCCTCGATCAAAAATAAAATAGAAATAAAATCCTAACTCACTGTCGCAGGCATCGTCGGTTGCATTTAGCGTATGCAATAAGCCTTTAAACCCCTAGGTGTCCCTAGTGGCGGAGTGTTGTCTCCGGAGGGCTTACCATAGGTATACCCACAAAACCTTTATACTCCAGACCCTAGCTATCTGCACAGAACCTTGGAAGGCACTAAAGAATCTCCTTGGTTGGCATACTTATTGACTACAGGAGGAAGTACCCTGATGCGAAATTCCAATTGTTGTACACGAGTTTGCACTCAAGCATACTAAAATTCATATATAAGTGACAGAGCTCTACTCAGATAGTTGCACTATGGACATCAATATCCGGAGTCGAAACTAATCACATGGATAGATCAAGAAGATGGATATAGAGAAAAACATAGATGGTTTTGATGTTTACTATGTGAACGGTGTTTCTCATATCTGTCTGAAGGCCTCTGCCAAAATGAACCTATTTTAATGGACTGAGATACCGGTCTGACTAATATCAACACACTGGCATATACAAGGGTACCAGTGGTCGATAATCCTAACTCTAGGTCAACACAACTGGCATATACAAGGGTTCCAGTGGTCGACTTTATTGAATTTATTCCAGTTGGTCTGATGGTCTGGTCTTTTTTTTTTTGTATCTCAATCACTCTAATTCACTCTAGCATTGGTAACAACTTGAATCGTGAGCCCACTTAGAGAAACATAGTTTAAAAACAAAACAAAATAAAAACAGAAGTGAAAAGGACTCAACGAGATATGGTGAAACTATCATGTTATTTCTAACACCTGAGCTCTGTGCTTTTATGAATAGACTCTTTAGATGTTGCCATCTAGTCAGATTGGTTCCTCAACTCCTACAACCAAAATGCTTCCATCCACTTAGATTGGTTAGTGTCATCCTAAATAGGGATAAATTTCTAGGCTCTGGAGTTTATTTATTGCAACGAAAAGGTAACAAAAAGTTCTACCCCACCCCCAAACTTAAATCTAACGTTGTCCTCAATGTTTCTAATCAAAGAACAGTACCAAAAATATAAGTAACATGAGGAAATAGTAAAGAGAGAAGTCAGAAAGATAGTACCTGGGTGAAGTGTAACCAAAAACCTACAAAAATATTATACAACATACAAAATCGCCTCGATGGTCAATCAAGGTAAACAAGGTCCTCCAGAGGGACCTCCTCAACATCACCTGTAGGAAAAGGCTCTAAAAAGGGCTTCAATCGCTGACCGTTAACCTTCGAAGAACTACTACCATCTGGTGTCTTAATCTCAACAGCGCCATGAGGAAAAACAGTACGGACCACAAAAGGACCGGTCCACCGAGAGCGCAACTTCCCGGGGAATAGATGTAAACGAGTGTCATACAGAAGAACTTTTTGACCTGGAGAAAATGACTTTCGTAAAATATTCCTATCATGCACAAGTTTCATTTTGTTCTTATACTCCTTAGCACTATCGTATGCATCTCTACGAATCTCGTCCAACTCATTGAGCTGGAGCTTTCTTTGAGCTCCTGCCTTGTCAAGTGAAAAGTTTAAGTTCTTAATAGCCCAATAGGCTCGATGCTCTAACTAACAACAGGCAGGTGACATGCCTTCCAAACACTAAACGATAAGGTGACATTCCAATGGGTGTCTTAAACGCAGTACGGTAAGCCCATAAGGCATCAGTAAGCCTCGACGACCAGTCTTTCCTATTTGGATTAACTGTTTTCTCTAGAATACGTTTAATTTCCCTATTGGAAACCTCTACCTGACCACTAGTCTGAGGGTGATATGGGGTTGCTACTTTATGGGTAATACCGTATTGTTTCATTAAAAGAGAAAACGGTCTATTACAAAAGTGTGAACCTCCATCACTAATTATAGCTCGCGGCGTACCAAAACGTGTAAGTATATTCTCTTTCAAAAACTGGACTACGACCCTGTGGTCATTCGTTTTACACGGAACCGCCTCAACCCACTTAGACACATAGTCTACAGCGACAAGTATGTAAAGATAACCAAACGAAATAGGAAATGGACCCATAAAATCAATGCCCCACACATCAAAGACCTCAATCACTAAAATAGGGTTCAAAGGCATCATATTTCTACGGGAAATGGTTCCTAACTTCTGGCAACGCTCACAAGAAACACAATGACTATGGGAATCTTTAAACAACGAAGGCCAGTAAAATCCACACTGCAAAATCTTAGCAGCAGTCTTCTTAGCACTAAAATGACCCCCACATGCATGTTCATGACAAAAGGAGATAATACTAGACTGGTCACTCTCAGATACACATCTCCTAATAATCTGGTCCGGACAATACTTAAACAGATAAGGATCGTCCCAAAAGAAATGCTTAACCTCGGCTAAAAACCTAGAACGATCTTGCTTACCCCAATGTTGAGGGGTTCGACCAGTAACAAGATAATTCACTATATTTGCATACCAAGGTGATTGGGAAACAGAGAACAATTGTTCATCAGGAAAGCTATCCCTTATAGGAAGGGAATCACTAGGGGAACTAACAACTAGCCTAGACAAGTGGTCTGCTACTACATTTTCTGCACCCTTTTTGTCTCTAATGTCTGGGGAAAATTCCTGTAACAATAGGATCCATCTAATCAATCTAGGTTTGGTATCCTTCTTAGATAAAAGGTATTTCAAAGCAGCATGATCTGTATAGATTATGATCTTAGAACCTAATAGGTAGGACCTAAACTTATCCAAGGCAAACACGATGGCTAAAAGTTCCTTCTCGGTAGTTGTGTAGTTCATTTGGGCATCATTCAGAGTTTTGCTAGCATAATAAATCACATGAAGTAATTTGTTTTCTCGTTGTCCTAAAACGACGCCTATAGCATAATCTGAAGAATCACACATAATCTCAAAGGGTAGGTTCCAGTTAGGTGCCTGGACTATCGGGGCAGTAGTGAGTAAAGTTTTAAGCTTCTCAAAAGCCTCTAAACAAGCATCATCAAAGACAAACTTAACATCTTTTGCAAGCAAATTGCAAAGAGGTCTAGAAATCAAGCTAAAATCCTTAATGAATCGACGGTAAAAACCTGCATGCCCTAGGAATGACCTAATATCTTTTACGGTTTTTGGGACCTGTAAAGTCTTAATAAGGTCAACTTTGGCTTTGTCTACCTCTATACCCTTTGAAGAGACGATGTGCCCTAACACAATTCCTGATTTAACCATGAAATGGCATTTTTCCCAATTAAGCACTAAATTTTTTTCCTTACACCTAGTCAACACTAATGTCAAATGATGCAAGCACTCATCGAAAGATGAACCAAACACTGAAAAATCATCCATAAAGACCTCTAAGAACCGTTCTACCATATCAGAAAATATGCTCATCATACAACGCTGAAAAGTTGCAGGGGCATTACATAGCCCGAAAGGCATGCGTCTATACGCAAAGGTACCAAAGGGACAGGTAAAAGTGGTTTTCTCTTGGTCTTCTGGGGCAATAACGATCTGATTATAACCGGAGTAGCCATCTAAGAAGCAATAGTGACTATGTCCAGCTAATCGCTCTAGCATTTGGTCGATAAAAGGAAGGGGAAAGTGATCCTTCCTTGTGACCTTGTTCAATTTCCTATAGTCAATACACACACGCCATCCCGTGGTCACTCGGGTTGGGATTAATTCATTATTATCATTCTGGACTACAGTGATACCTGATTTCTTGGGGACAACCTGAACAGGGCTGACCCACTTACTGTCTGAAATTGGGTAAATAATACCCGCATCTAACAACGCTCTTTTCGAACTACCTCTTTCATGTTAGGGTTCAGTCGACGTTGCATCTCCCTAGAAGGTTTGGAGTCTTCCTCTAAATGAATCTGATGCATACACACAGTAGGACTTATACCCTTAATGTCTGCTATAGTCCACCCTAAAGCTTCCTTATTGTCTTGAAGTACATTTACTAGCCTACTTTCCTGATCACTATCCAAATCGGAAGCTACAATCACAGGTAAAGTCTCAGATGGGCCTAAAAACACATACTTTAGAGTATCGGGTAGTGGTTTAAGGTCCAACTTTGGGGGCTCTTCTAAAGAAGGAATTAGGGTAGTCTCAGAAACTGGTAACGGTTCGAACCTAGCTTTCCATCTATCAGTGTCTAACACAGGGGTAGAATCTAATAGAGCATTCACCTGTTCAATAGTGCTATCGTCGTCAAAATCTAAACCAAAATGGGATAGACAACTTTCTAATGGGTCTTCAGACAAGATGTTTGGTAATGACTCCTGAACTAAGGCTTCTATCATGTTCACCTCCTCAACACATGTGTCATCTAGCTCATGAGGTTGCTTACTGACATTAAAAATGTTCATCTCCATAGTCATATTACCAAAAGATAAACTCATCACACCATTTCGACAGTTAATGATCGCATTAGACGTAGCTAAAAATGGGCGACCTAAAATCACAGGTATCTGGTTCTCTGGGTCAGGGACAGGTTGGGTATCTAGGACCACGAAATCCACTGGATAAATAAACTTGTCGACCTCAATAAGAACATCCTCGATAACACCTCGAGGGATTTTAACAGACCTATCAGCTAACTGCAGTGTCATCTGAGTAGGTTTCATTTCACCAAGTCCTAGCTGTAAGTATACATGGAATGGCAGTAAGTTCACACTGGCTCCTAAGTCAAGTAAAGCTTTTTCTACCCGGAAGTTACCTATTGTGCAAGCAATGGTAGGAGAACCTGGGTCTTTGTACTTTGGAGTTGTGGTGTTCTGAATGATTGAACTTACGTGACTAGCTAAAAAGGCTTTCTTATGGACGCTAAGTTTTCGCTTTCGCGTACACATATCCTTAAGGAACTTGGCATAAGCAGGAATTTGCCTAATTGCATCTAATAAGGGAAGGTTTATGGTAACTTGCTTAAAAACCTCCACTATGTCATTAAAGTTCGATTCCTTCTTTGTTGGTACTAATAGCTGAGGAAATGGGGCTCTAGGCCTAAAATCAGACCTTTCAGGAACCGAATTCACATCATCAGAAACTTTATCAGTCTCTTCAGCTACTGGTCCTGAGAGGTGAGATCCTGAGGGGTGAACTACAGTATGTTCACTATCGGGCATGGTTACCTTATTGTCTACAACTCTACCACTTCTAAGGGTTCTAACAGCATTCAATTGATTCGATGGTTTTGCACCTAATTCATGAACTCCTCTAGGGTTGGGTTGTGTTTGACTAGGAAACTTACCTTTTTCTCTCAAAGAATCACTTATCAGACCAACCTGGGTTTTTAACTCGGAAATAGCCTGACTATTTTCTTGTCCTATCCTGTTACTAGCTTGTAGACTCTGTTCTACGGATAACTGAAATTTTGCAGTTTGCTGAGTTAACAAGGCGAGAGATTCCTCTAAACCTAGGATTTTCTTATCTGACTGATTCTGAAACTGAGCTAGTCCTGAAGGATTCTTAGTATAGCCAAAACCTGGGGGAGCATTAGAATTACTAAACTGACCTTGACTTTGGCCCTTAGACCACGAAAGGTTCGGATGGTTTCTCCAACCAGGATTATAGGTTTCTGAATATGGGTCAATCTTTTGACGGTTATCAAATCTAGTGTTATTATAAAGAGCATTGGCGCTCTTCAATATTCTGGCCTTCCCAAAAAGGCTCCACTCTACCACTAGTCTGGCCCACTTCTAAGGCTTCTAACCTTTTTGCTATAGCAGCAATTTTGGCATCTGATTCATAGCCTCCTTCTACCCTATTAACGTTTCCTCTACTTAAAAGAATTGTTTTCTGGGGTGCCCTACTATTTTCCCATTGCTGGGTTTTTTCGGCGATTTCATTAAAAAATTCTCATCGCCGCATCAACAGTTTGGTTTTCAAATCCACCAGTGCATAGAGACTCAACCATGGTCGTTGTGGAATAATCTAAACCCTCATAAAGGATCTGAACTAGCCTAACCTTTTCTAAACCATGATGAGGACACTGGGATAATAAATCATTGAACCTTTCCAAATACCTATATAAAGATTCTCCCTCTTGTTGTGAAAATGTGCATATTTGCGTCCTAATAGACGATGTTTTGTGCCTAGGGAAAAACTTATTGAAAAAGGCAGATGTAAGTTGTTCATATGTCTCAATTGACTCGGAGTCCAAACTATACAGCCACGACTTGGCCTTATCTTTCAGGGAAAATGGGAATAACCTAAGTTTCAAAGCATCATCATCTAAGCCTCTAATTCTTAGAGTACTACAAATTTCCTCAAAATCCCTAACATGGTAATAAGGGTTTTCATTTTCTTTCCCTAAAAAGATTGGGAGCATCTGTAAGGTCCCAGGTTTCAGTTCATAGGGTGCCTCCGTTTCAGCTAACTTAATACAAAGGACGAGTAGTCCTAGTTGGATTCAACAAAGCTTTCAAAGTTGCCATTTCTGGCGCTATCGGAGCAACAGGATTCTCTCCTCAGTCAAAGGACGTTCAAAAACAGACTCTTCAAAAGTCGGACTTTCTAGATTAAGGTAATCGAGACGCTTCGAACTACTAGGTTTCTCTTTAACAAATCTACCTAGTGCGTCTCTTTTACGTTCAGGCATACAATAGAATTTTCTAAATTGGAAGGGTAAGCAAACACAGATCAAGGCCGACTCAACCAAATCAAACCTATTGATTTCTAGCAAACAAAAAGCATGATGGCTCCACTTAGATTGTTTCTAGACCAGCTTCTAATCCTTCGAACGGGAATTCGTTACAATTTAAGCAAACCCCTCTGGAATCAATCCGAGTTAACGTAAGTTGAATAGAGGCGAGGGAATCTAGGTGGAGCTTTGATACCCAAGGCCTCACCGGTATTACAAGGCGGCGCAGTCACGCATTCAACTTACAGAAACCGTCAAGAACTTCGAAGTATGCTTAAAAGAGTAACCAATATTTTTCGAATGACTTTCCTGTTAAGCTCGTTACCCTATCGGTCTCGTTCTAGTCAAAATTTTAGGCTTAGGTTCGCGTAGGTTACGTGTTCCTAAAGCGGGCAAGAAGAGAACGGTGATGAAATCCGAACCCTTATCTTGTATGGCCAGGCCTTGCCCTTTACTAGAAAAATAAATGTCGTGTTCAGTCCTCAACATATATGCATACGAAGGAGTCCAGTAACTCGCTGACAGGGGATTCGCGAGTGTTTAGAATCTTACCTCCCGTTCCAGACGGGGGATGAATCGGTTGTAGTCGACTCGGGCCACTGACTCCGATGTCTAGTGTACGAACCCAAGGTGCAGAGACAATATCGTAATTGTCCTCCTTCTCTGCAAACAGTTTATATTTAAAGTACCCTTCCGTAGGGTAATAAAAAAAAAGTCCAAAAGTCCAAAAGTCCAAAAAAATAAAGAAAAATTACAAAAATAATAAACCCTAATACAATTTTTTTTTAAATAAAATAAACAAACCCTAAACTAAAATTGTCTAAAATAAAATTGTCTTCTTTTCTGTTCTTTTTGCTTTAATCTTTAGCTCCAAGTCTTTATGAAATCACCAAACTCCTTGGCTCAATTTTCTTTATGATCCAGAACCTGTAGACACATGATAAATACCCAAAAACATAAAAAAGGACAAAAATAAAAAAAATAAAAAATAAAAAAAATCTAAAGCCCTAAAAAGAAGTCCGCGTTGGCGGCGCCAAAAATTGATGTGATTTGTAGATAGTGGTAAAAGTGGTTCGATTCTCAGACTTGTGAAGGATATTAATTAGACTTAAATTCTAATATTAAAATAGAAAACGCACTAAAAATTATAGCAAACTCAATCAAAGTTGATATCAATATTAAAAGAATACTGAGGCTAAGATTCCACTATTTTCCAAATTCAAAGTGATTTAATCCAATATTTATATTCATGCAATTTTCTTGTTCAATTTGATTCTTACTATTACAACAAGTAGATTTTCAAAAGCAATAATTGTAAATACCAAGCATGAAGCATCAAGAGTCTATAAACTAAGCATACTCCATCAAAATAGATCACAATCACTTAAATAAAAATCATATTCAATAATAGTCCAAGGCAAATAATCATAATAATAATTGCAATAAATTAAATTAAATAGATTGTACTGCTTTTTGTTGGAAAAATAGCTTCCTCTATCGCCTCAACAATGGGGTTTAGCTCCTCATATCAAAAACAGGTTCAAAATAATAAATCATGGCTCAAAAGGTGGTTTTATTGAAGAGAATATATAAAACAACAGATCTGCAACGGTGTATAGATGTTACAGAAGTCACTCTTACAGTTGGTGTTGCAATACTGAAAATATACGTTACTAATCAACTGTTACAGGATCAGAAATTTAACACCCTAGAATACGACTGTCCTGCACAGCTTAATGTTCTTCAGCTGTTAAACAACGACACTGTTCTGCGACTGTTTCCCGTGCGTCAATGTTCTTCGCGTTCTTCCTCTTCAGCAGCAGCAGCAGCAGAAACAGAGTTTGGTAAAGCTCTGATTTCTTCTCTGGCTCTCCTTAGGTTACCAAACTCTCAACACCCCTTCTATATGACCCAAGCCATCTATTTATATCAAACATACCGATTAAATCTCTCCCAAATCTTCCAAAATCTCTTTCCTTCTCTTCACGGCAAAGTTGCGGTAATTTCTTGTTTTAGAATTTCTACGCGTTTGGAGCTTTCCTTTTTATTCTAAACTCTTCCTTATATAGATACAAATCTTTGGGAAGGTTTACAACACTTTAATCTCTCTAAAATTCCCTAAAACAGGTCACACACGTGACTTTCCATATATTTATGTTGTGATAAAAATCCGTCGATTGAGCCCGGTCTAATCGATTTAAACACCCATATCAGATTTCTAAACCCATAAGGAGTCTATCCTATGAAAATCAGAGGTTTAATCGACCTCAAACTCCTCCAAATCACGATTGCCAAAACTGCCAAATATTTCCCGCCAATTTTCTGTATTTGAAACCATGAAGAAGAAAGGGCGCCCCCTATCCAGAGTAGGGGGCCTTTAGCAGCTTCCGTAAGGGGTGTCCTGGTGTTGCCCCTTATCCAAGCGGGGGGTCTGAATAGCAAGTGTCCTCCGGGTGCTTTCCGTCAACTTTTCGAGCCAATTTTTTCCAAAAATGTTTATTAGCCAAAAATACCTACAAATAAATAAAACACCATAATAAGTACAAAAATGAGCCCTAACAATATATAAAATCGAGACAAATCGGACACAAAAATGTGTCTATCAGTATGTAAGTGAGCAACCACAAGGAGGGGAGATTAGTTGTACTCCTATTCATATTTCTTCGAGTTTGGTAGATGAGATACAAAAATTTATGGTGGGCATGGAGTCAGTTTGTAGACAACCAAGCGTGGAACCTATTTTGTCTACCGAATATGCTAATAGTATGTTTGGCCCAATTTCTGATCGTAGTTATGATCATTCACCCATTCAAAGGGAAGATAATTGGCCTAGTAATACTGAAGTAAGTGATTCTACTTTTTCCTTGTCGAACGAGCTTTACCAACAAATAGAACACTATTTTCAAAATTTGGATGGATCACTCCAAGAGCTTCAAAAAGGTGTTTCCATTTTAAGACAAGGCATTGAAGAATACAAAGAGGACATGCAAAATTCTGCGAAAGACCAATCTTTGGGAAGTGGTAGCCAATCTTATGTCAACTATGATAGTGACGATGACTATGAAAGTACAACGCTTGAACTAATATATGGTGACATCCCCGAGGAGTGTACAATGGAGTCTTTTTGCGATCAAGGTGAAGATGAAAAGGAATATGATGACACTAGTGTAGCTTACTCAAGCATTGATCTTAATAATGATCAAAAACCTATTCAAAAGGTAGAGCTTGAGGATGATGCAATGCGTGTTCTTAAAAATTTACTTATGGAGAGACTTGAATCCGCAGTAGCATATGTTCCTTACAATAAAGAAGAGTGTGTTGAGAATGAAATCGATATGACCAATATTGTGGAAGACCCAATTGAGCTTGCAAAGGATTGTAATGATGATGTTTATGTCGATACTTTGGTTCAGGCAGAAACGGACGAAGAATGGTTGCAAGGTTTGATAGAGGACCATGATATAAAAGAGGTGAATAACTCACTTGAGTTTTTCAAGGATGAAGAGGATTCCGTAATACAAGAGATTGTGCAAGGTTTGTCTAACCCTTTGCATATTGTTTCTTCTCCTTTATCTCTTATTGGTTTGAATGTATGTGCTTCGAAAACATTGTTGAATGACTTTGTTTTTCGATATCCGCCATTGGAAACATTTGATTCTCATGCTATGCAGGTTTGTGAACAAGAAACCATGAAAGTTCCCGAATTCTATATTTTATATTCACTTCCAAGTGTGGACAAGAATAAGTGTGAGGGAAACTTTTATCGGTTAATAGATTTGTTTCTGTTTTATATTACTAATATGTGTGTGAAGCTAGTGTTTGCAAAACAGGTTCTATGGAAGGATCCCCAACTTTTCAGGTTATTGGTGTATGGGGAATCGATCTTGCAAGTCGGGCTGACGACTTTAAACCAAGCGCTAAATGGGAGGCAACCCACTGGTTTTGTGTATCTATCTCTATCTTTTTATTTCTCAAGTCTTTTATCTTTATTTTCTTATTTTGGATATTTGCATATCAAAACTCCAACTTTTAGAGATTTTTGAACAATTTAGAATAAACACTAGCCTTTCTAAGTAGATGGAATTTTTTTCTTGACGATGAGGTATATATATATTGGCTGAGTTGGGATTAGATGCCAACTAAATAGCTTGTGTAGTGTTTATCCTCTATTTTTCATAAATAGCTATGAGTTGGAATATCAGTTTTTTATCATGCATTTTATTTTCTTATTGTGTATATATATCATGTTATGAATTTCCCATCTTAAATTTTACTTTGGATGACTTAATTTACATTGAGGACAATGTAAAGTTTAAGTGTGGGGGAGTGTTTTCGCATATAGAGTTTTTAGCCTTGTTAGTTTTTCCCTTTTGGATACAAAAAAAAAAAATTCTTTATACACTCCGAAACATAGAAATATGTGCCTTTAGAATGACACTATCAATCTAAATGGATGGAACCATCTTGGATGCAGGAGTTGAGGAACCTATTAACTACAAGGGACATAATTATTCAAGTGTTAGAAATAATATGAAAGTTGTTACCGTAGCTCGGAATATCACCATATCACTTTCTGTTTTTACTTTTGCAACCTTTATGTTATATCTATGTGATTTGGTGGGTCACTAACATTGACTTTTTATTGCTGTTAGGATGAAATAGTGTGATTGAGTTACTACGAAAAGAAAAAAAAGAGACCAGACCAATTGACCAAACGAAATAAATTTGACACTTGGATAAAGAAATATGTGTGTGTTCTCCCTGTCTCTGTCGCCTAAGCAAGCGTGGAGTGCAGGATCCAAGGGAACTATCATGTAATCTGCTGACAAGAAACATGTGCTTGGATCCACAAGATCCAATCATGATGGCAAAATTTTTTTTGTTATGGTGCAATAAAACCGACTCCCGGTTCCCTTGTATATGCCAGTGAGTCGATCTAGATTTAAGTTTATCGACTCCTGGTTCCCTTGTATATACCAGTGTGTTGATATTAGAATTCAGACCAGTAGGTCAATCCAATAGGATTCATAGGTTCATCATTGGCAGCGACCTTCAGACAGATATGGGAAACATCATTCACTTAGTCAACATTCGCAAACATCTACTTCTATATCCATCTTCTTAATCTATTCATATGTGATTGTGGTTTGTTAGTTTCCGAGATTGTGGCTTGTTCGACTTTCTTAACAAAGCTTAATTTATATATATTAATTTGGATTCGCATCAGGGTACCTCCTCTAATAGCCATTTTGGATTCGTTCAGAGATTTGTCACAGGTAGATGGAGTTGGAAATATAGGTTTTGTAGGTGGACCTCTTGTAAACCTTCACGAGACTATAACTCGTCCACTAGGGACACCTAGGGGTTCAAAGGCTTGTTATTTATGCTAAGAGTGACCGTAGCCTCGACGATACGGAGTTGTATGTACGTTTTTATAATTATTTTGTTTGATTTTCTCGAGGACTAGCAAAGTCTAAATGTGGGGGAATTTGATAGGTGTCTAAAACACCTAATTTTATATCTAGTATTTATGTTTTCTTTGCTATTGTCGTGTAAATTATGTATCTTATGTGTGCTTTTGAGTTATTTAGGTACTTTGGAATCATTGTGAGCGAAAGAAGGAAAAAGTGTCCATTTAGAGCGTAAAGAGCAAAAAGGACAATTCTATGTTGAAGAATTACTGGGAGCAGAACTGAGCCAATCCGAAGATAGGGGACAAACACTGCAGTTTAGTCTAGAGAAGCAAGAGGCGGAATCTTTGATGGCCCTTATGTAAGGAGTAGGTGCCTAAAGACAACCAGTTGGAGTCTAAAGAAGAATTGTTAAAACCACCCATGGGTGTTGATAGCCGTACTATTTTTATTACCCTAAAACAACTCAAAGAGAAGACAGGTTCTCTTTTCTCCTCTTTCACACTGTTCATCCCCAAATTCCATCTGTGGCTGCTGCTGTTGAGAAATGATGTAGGAGATGGAAGTATTGATGGAAGAGATCGATGGGTATCAAAGAAAGAATCTAGATGTTGTTATACTTGTGAAGATTACAGGGAAAGAACAAGGAAATTGTGGTTGCTGTTCAGAGAAGATGAAGAACTGCAACAAGGGTTAATTGATGATGTGTTGATTGATTCATGGTTGCAGTCTGTGAGAATATGGATTCATATGAGCTGAAGCAAGAACTTGTGGAGTTGCTGAGATGGGCAGTAATGCTGAGATGCTACTATAGCTGTTGACGATGAAGAATTTGAGAAGACGAATATGTTGCTGCTGGTAATTAGGTCAAGGAAATGGAGAAATTGATGAAGAAACTCATGGGTTTTGAATCTTGTATCCGCCGTAACAAGATCGAGAGGATGGTGCTGATATTCATGGGTCCTGGTGATGAAATTGCAAGGAGACGAGATGATGTTTGCTTCCATGGGAATCGTGGTTGTGAGAGATGGGTTGAATTTGATGAATCAGTAGAAGATAGGGAGGAAACAGAGCAGTTGCTGCTGATTTCTAGGGTTTTATGGAGATGAAGATTTAGAAGCTAATTGAGACTTTAAATGTGAAGCATTGGAGATGGAACCGGAATTGCAGGTACTGAAGTTGAGTTTACAAAGTCAGTGAAGCAGAAACTGTGGCGATGAGTTTGGTGGTACTAGTGAAATTGCAGGAGTTGTGGCCAAGAAAAATGGGTGTTGTGTTAGCTCAGAAACATATGTAGATGCAATTGAGCAGAGTTGGAGCCGATGGAAATGGTGTTGCCAGTGAAGATTTAGGAACCAAAATGTGCAGGGGAGATGGTTTTGCAGGCATGTACAAACTACAAGTGCAGTCATGATTCTACAGAGATGGTCTTGAAGAAGTGCAGCTGTAATCGCAAGTAGGAATACAAGGGTTCGCTTATGGAGCTGAGTAAAGTCAGCTGGGAGATGTTGCTTCCATGGATATTTATGAGCTGTAATCAGGAGTTGGTTGTCTGAAATGGTGTTCTTGCGGTTGCAGTTACAAAGTGTTGGCTAGAGTTGCAGGTCAAGAGCTGGCCATGGCCTGGAAATGGTTCAGCTGGACTGGAGTTGTGTTTGAAGTGCAGTGGCTGAGTTGCAGTGAACTAAACAAAGTTTGGAGTCTGTTGTTGTTATAAGATAGAAGATCTGGTGCTAATGGTTGCTGCCAAGGAACTGAGTTGCAGCTGCATTGAAAGAGGAAGTGTGGCTGGAGTTGTTGGCTTGGCTGTGCTGAGAAGGGACCGTGAAGCTGAACTGCAGTTGGTGATGCAAAGAGAGTAATGCAGATCGTGATGAGCTGCAGTTCTAGTTGTAATGGTTGGAAGGAACTGATAAGGGAAGTTTATATGAATGGTTTTGTACTGCAGAGAGTGTGTGTAGCTGTCGAGTTACAGCTGGATGGAGGTTTGATTGCGGATTCAGGTGATCAATGATGTTGCAGTTATGAAGTTGCAGCTGCAGTTAAAGCTGAGATGGTACTGGTCTATGTTGCAGGAAACTGGTGGGTTGTGCAGTTGAGAACAAAACCAAGGATGGAGGAACAGGCTATGGTGAATGAACACGTTGCATCTGGAGCCACAGATGATTTTGTATGGTTATAACATGGAGGCAGTGGTCTCGGTTTGAGTCTATGTAGAGTTGAGGTTCTGGGAAGTAAGGCCTGATGCAGTTGAGCATAGATGCGGGTTTGTGTTTGCAGCCGCAGAGGGGTACAGATTAACTGTTGGTATGCAGTTGCTGTTGAAGTGTTGAGCCTAGGGTTGCAGTTACAAGGAATGAAGCTGAAATGGAGAATGACTAGGGCTGCTGCAACGAACAAACTGAAACTGCAGGAATGAAGTGCCAATACAAGTGATGCTGTCAGGTTGATTACAGATGAAGAAGTTGAATGGGATTGGAAGCTGGGTATTGCAACAGCTTGGTGGAATTGCAGTTAGCTTGAGTTTTCCTCGGGAGTTGTGCTGATCAATTGGCTGAGCTGCGAAAAGGGAAGAAGGAAAAGAATGGCCAGGATGGCCGGGAACATGCCTGAAATAGACAGAACTCTGGCTGAATTCCAGTTAACCGAGTTGACTCACCGATCCAGTTACCTACTCAGATGGACTTGGGCTCCGTTATGTGGGCTTGTCTTTTTAGCAGAAGCAACAATTCCAATGCGGTTGGATATGGCTGAGATTTAGAAACCAGAAAAGTGAGGAAAGTATAAAAGGAAAACTAGCATCTCTTTTTGAGGGATATCTTCTACTTTTTTTCTAGGATTTAGAAACATGATTCTTATCTTTATTCTTGTGATGATCTCCATGAACATATGTAGTTAATTATCTTTTGGTTAAGGAATAAGTTGGATTTCCAAACATGGGTTGTGCTCAATAAATTAGTTTTGTCTCCTGTTTTATTGATTATGATTCGCTAGAAATATCGTCATGTATGATTGATTGTTAGTTTTGTCAAGTTGCAAATTGGTAGAACTCGTAATCCTATCTATTGCTAGTTTAGGGTTTATTATACGTAAACGTGATACACCTTGAATACATGTAGCATTATTGTGATTATTGCTTGTAGTGATATATCCTAGCAGTCACAAGTGAGTCATAACCTTTGTTAAAATCGGATTAGTGCGTTTTCCACGTTCGGTTGCTTTGATTGGCCTGATTTCATAGAACTTAATGCATCTAGGGAATTAAACTTGATTAGTGCTTTTACACGTTAGGTTGTTCTCTAAGGTAGAATTCATACTCGCATCTTTTAATGTATTTGTTGATGAAAATAGGAGATTTGCGGGATATACTTGCGATCAAGGTATCTTAGGGCCTTTGATAAAAGAGAAATTAAATATCAATTCTAGTTATTGTTAAAAAGCATGTTTGTGAATGAAGATGAATCCTTAACCAATATTTTTTCTATTTGATTTGCTTGTTTATTTCTTTGTTTTGTTTTTATTTTATTTTAGTACATAAAAATCAGAACCCCCCCCCCCCCCCCCCCCCCCCCTCTTGTTCAATTTAGGAAACCGAAACATTTTGACAACCAAGACCTCTCTGTGGGAACGATCCTTTCTTGCCCTTACTTCATTATATATTTTGAGTAGTAAGAAAGTGTAATTATTTTTGACGCCTACGACAGCGATCACCCGGGGTTTTTCTGCATTTGCGGTTTCCTCGTTAACAAAATTCTGGTGTCTGTGTTACTTCTTTTCCGCATTATATTTGTTTATATAATTGAGATAATACAAGTTGTGCATTGTTCAATAAATTAGAATATCCGACCTTTTTGGTTGTTGATTTAAATTGATTGACACTTGGATATTGGTCTTTGGTACCATCCAAGTTTATCTCTCTTGTATTTAAATTGAGAATCGTAGTTTGCTTGAGTAAGATTTAAATCGAGAGATAGAGATATAAACTCTTTGATATACTCTTCTATTGATTGATTCTAATTGTCTAGTTGATTCTCTGGAAAGTATATTGGAGTTTGTCCATACAGATTGCTAAGTGAAATATTGGGTGTGGTTGTTAGACCCCCGCTTTTTCAATTGGTATCAGAGCACGCAAACACGTTTAAGACCTTACAAGTCTGTGTTTGTAGCGATCTGACTCTATGGACAGAAGTGCTATCTCAATAAACGTACCACCAGTCTTCGATGACTCTAATTACTTATGGTGGAAAATTGCTATGCGAATTTTTCTGCAAGCACGTGATTTTCAATCATGGGTATAAGTTGTTAATGGCTATAATGCTCCCGTTGTGGCAGTTGGAGATGTAAACGTTCCCAAGGACATTGGTGAATACACCCCTTCCGAGATAAATGTTGCAAAGCAAAACTACGACGGTTTGAATATCATTATACATGACATTACCCCAAATCTTCGGCACCATATGTCAAATTGCACTAAGTCTAAATAAGCTTGGGATATCTTAAAAACCGCATTTGAAGGAAATACCAGTGAAAAGGAAGCTAGGCTTCAAAACCTTAATTCCGATTGGGAAAACCTTCATATGGCAGATGAAGAAACATTTGATTAGTTTAATCACAAAGTGTCTGAAATTGTTAATGCATATTTTGCATTGGGTAAGACTATTCCTGAAAAGTACATTGTGATCTCTCAGATCGCTGCCATCTAGATACGATTCTAAGAAGCATGCCATCGTTGAGGGAAATAACCTGGATTATCTCTCCAGAAACACGCTGGTTGGGGAGCTTAAGATCTTTGATCGCGAGCATTCATACAAATCTAAGGATGTTGCGTTCAAAGCACTAAAAGACACTAAATTACTTGATAAAAGTAAAAAAAGTGTATACCTCTGAAGATGATCACTCTGAGACAGATTCATCAGATGAAGATATTGACAAATCAGTCTCGATGATCACAAGACAGTTTAGGGATCTTCTACTGAAGAGAAGTAACGGTTCTCCAGAGATAAGCCTAAGGCATCAGTCAAACCTCATAATCGTGTTCCTCCTAAAAATAGGGATACTGATGAAATTGATGACGTGGATATGCCTCAGTACTTTAAGTGTAAGGGATTTGGTCATTTTGCAAACGACTGCCAAAATCGTAGAAAGTACACTGGGAACAAAGGTCTTGCTACAACTCTTGATGAAATGTCTGATATCTATGATTCTAATGAAGACGAGAAATCAAGTGTTGCATTTTTGGTGAAAATATTGATTTTTATTACTGTGGTAATACATACATCAATCTTGATATTCTTTCAGAAGATAATCCAACTATTCTAGAAGATAAAGTTGACCCATTCTTTGGAAACTCTGTTTGTAATGTTTCAGGTTCCACCATGTGCCTAGCTGCTTGCACATATCAAAATCTTGATTTTTGTCCTAACTTGACGTGTTCTTATTGTTCGTTAAAGGGTCATGAACTATCAAGGTGTTACAAGTACAAACACCAACGAAGGCACATCAACAAACTTCAACGAAGAGCAAATCATTTAGCAAGAAAGCTTAAACTTGCTCAAAAGACCGCTGAGGTATGTAGGATTTTATCTTCGTCTAAGAAGTTAGTTTCCAAGGATAAACCAAGACCATTAGAAAAGAAAGTATGGTCGAGTCGTTTTGATAGACAAAGGTCTGTAGATTCCTCTCGAGAGGAAAATGGTGGACAAATTGTTGTTCACCGCAACTTGATTTTGTTGTGTTTTTAAATCTTGTCTCATGTGCCGCCTGATCGAAAGAGACAATGATTTTGTACCTCTCAGGCTCTAGGAAAAGTTTGTTTTCTTCTTTTCTTAGATTTTCCTTCTTTTTGTCTATCAAACAAAAGAAAGGGTACTATCGACAATTCTACTCTTCATAGGGTTTAGGGTTGGTCGTGTACGAACCTGTTTAAAGGTTTCAAAACCCTACATTCCTTTTGAAAAGACGAGGGTACCCAAATACACCACAATCTTTTTATTTGATCACAACCTATTCAATCTCTACCGTGTATAAACCTCTTGGATCAAAAATCACTCAAGGAATATTTCGACATAGTGTCCACTTGAAATAGGGTTAGTCCGAACTGGCCTAACACGTGAATAATTATATCAGACAAGTGGAGAAATCCAATACACTTTGTGTGATCGTCTATGGATATGAATTGAGACAATACAACGACAAAGTGTTCACTTGATAATCGAAACCTTATAAGATAAATATCAAGTGCCTAGTTAACGTACAACTGTAATTACTTTAATTATAATATAAAAACAATTATAATGCGAAAATAAAGTAAAGCACACACCAGAATTTTGTTAACGAGGAAAACTACAATCTTGTAGAAAAACTCCGGGACCTAGTCCAGATTTGAATACTCAATGAACTAAGACGCTACAAAAAGTAAACCTGCAACTTCGTGTAGACACTACTAAGTAAACTAAAATTCTAGATACTCAGCTTCAGCAATATTCTTGATTTGATAATATCTAGCAGAACCGAAGTTCTCAATAGATATTTGATACCCAATATCCTAGCAGAACAGACGTTCTCTTTAGGAGTAGATCTAGTATATCTTCTTAATGATTCACAACAACTTATTCTTCAAATCTTCAAAATCTTCAATCTTCGATTTAATCTTCAAAGTAACAATTTGAAAAAACAAACTTAATTCCTTATTGATTTGTCGCACAGAACGGAGTCTGTTAACAATGAAAAACCAAAGAATCTATCTTACGGATCTAGAAAAACTTGGACCCCTAGAAACGTTAAATCCTTGATCTAGTTTGAGTGAGCCTTATATCAGAAGAGAAGGTTCTCAAGAATAAACAAACTAGGTGCAATCAAAGATTCAACAACCGTTAGTCAATCAAATCAATCGAAAACAAAAGATAAACTGCAATTTTCTAGTTTCACACCAACGGTACACTCTAGAGCTTCTCAATCCCAAAGAAGACTTTAAATTGAGCGGCCGTAAGAGATTTTGCCTAATTAGGTTACTCTCCTCTCCGAATAGGCGGCTTCACCAGTAACAGTACAACAGATGAAGTTTACTGTCACGAAGGATTAGTTTGCCCTAAATGTAAATTTCAAGTATTTATAGACAAGAAAGTTTGGACACCAAGGAATTTCCAAAACCGAAAATATTCTCAAGATATTCATTAAAGAACAAATTCGGTTTCCATAATTCATGGAAATGCTTTGTCCAAAAATAACGATCGAAACCTCTCGGAAAATCTAATTAGTAAATGCACATTACTAATTCTGTATTTTCCCTACAAAATGAAATTAATAACCTTAATTAAAAGATTCTTAACTTACTTATGTTTTGATTCTGGGATTCTCTTACCTTAGCCGTTAAGGAATATCTTTGAACAATTATAGAAATAAACATTCACAGCACGTGTTCAAAGTTTGTCGACATCTTTACGTTGTAAGTTCTCTTTCACACTTACAACCTTGAAACCGATTTTCCACACTTCCAAACAAGTTTAGAATTGGTTCATCTGACTTTCAAGAACTATGTGATTGATCAAACCAACATTCAACCACAATCATGGATTTAACGGTTTTACTAAAACAAGTTTCAGTTCTACCTCCATGTGAGTACTACGTATTGTTACACTAGATTCCCAGAGATTCGGTTGACTAGGTACTAGGATCGGTTCCCCACATATATATGATATCTAACTTATATGTGTTGCACATGTCCATAGGATCGGTTCCCCTTTCTGCTATAAACCTTGTTGCACCCCATACAAGGATCGGTTCCCCTTGATGGACTGCACCCCTTACAAGGATCGGTTCCCTGTCCCTTACTAGGATCGGTTCCATTTCCCTTACAAGGATCGGTTCCCTTTCCCTTACTAGGATCGATACCCTTTCCCTAAGGTCAGACATAATCCGATCATACCACAGGTGATTACTTAAGATAGGTTTTACTAATAAAAGTTATACCAATACATAAATTAGGACTTTGTGAATAATTCTACCAAGAACACAACAAGTTGTGAGCGGTTATACTCTATCACACATATTGGTTGTTCATAAGATATGCAATGGATAACAAAACCAATAACTCCTGGCAATTTCCTTTTCAGTTTACAAACAAGTTTATGAACTTACTTTCTTAGAACACATGTAGATATTGTTCCCTGGGATGAAATCCTCACCTTATACCCGTACATAATCACAATAACATTCAAATGATTATAGCGATGTCTTATCTACAAAGTTTAATGGTTAAGCAATAAACCTCGTATTGTATTACTTAATACTATGTCTATCTAGAGTTCATATATGCTTCGCAGTTATGTTTTCAATATGCACGACTTGAAAGATATGTTAGGGAATGAAACAGTTCAATTCAAATATCACTAACCTCAAGTGGAAGGATGATTGTTGTCATTGTAGCTCCTTGCTTCTTCACATCTTCAAGACTTCGCAATACTTGTAATATCTCATTTCCTAATGCTTTCAAACTAACCTATACAAAGTTTAACTCTAGTACATAATCAAGCGACTCTTAACATGAGTTTTGATTCACTAAAATATGACAATCAAACTTGACATACCAACGCTTGGTGGGTTCAACTGAGCAATGCTCTAACAATCTCCCCCTTGTCAATTTTAGTGACAAAACTCTTACATCATATGGATAAAAAAATTACAAGAATTCATTACACTCCACTTGATTCCCGATTCAACAACACAGTAAAACTTCTTACATTCAATCCTTGAAAATGACGTTGTTGACATTATAATAACAAAGCAAATACTCCCCCTAAGAATATAGGTAGATATTAAATCCGCGCGTCCTTGTTATACCAATAAATATGACATGTTACTCCCCCTTAATCTGTGCTTTCACTTTTTCGTTAGATAAAACATTCAAGATGTTGTTTTCCCTAGCGACGCCAATCAATATAAAATCAATACCAACACCACCTGTTTACTCCATATATTTCTCCCCCTTTTTGTCACAAAAATGACAAAGAAACGAAAAAATAAAGGACAACACGAAAAGAATCTTGCAAATCTCAGAATAGACTTGCAAACCTGTAGAGTTAGGCACGAGGGTTCCACACATCACGTTTTGATAACAACTATCAAAACCGAAACTACAAGTAGTCTTATTTTGATATGTTAACAAGGAAACAATTTCCCGAAACAATTTTTCCCATTTAGTTTAGCAAACCAAAAACAACTAATCACATTAGTCCCTTTGCTGAACCGATTGTTCAAAAACAACCGCTTAATTCGATAAGACCAAAATAAAGATAAACTCCATTTTTCTCATCAGGTTCTAATTATCCATAAACTTATACCTTTCAATTTTAAACAAGAAAAGTACTAGGTTAGTTAACTAGCATTTCTTGTTAAGGCATTCGATTAGGCTTGAGTAACCAAAACCTCACTTCGATAAATCTAACTAAGATCAGAATTAACTTAGTTTCTCTTATCCGGAATCGAATTAGACTAAACAACTCATCCCGTACACCTTTTATTTCGTTAATCCATAAATAATTCATACAAACCAACATAAATCAACTTGCTTAATTATTTACCTCAACCGGAAGCAATTGAAACAACATAGACATTAATAGCACCGCAATTGCACCGAAATTTTGTAAGCCTAAACAATTGATACCATACAAAAGCAAGATAACAATAGTTTTTCTTAACCGGAACCAATTGAATCACACAGAACATCAATTACACCGAAATTTTGTAAGCCTAAACAATTGATACCACAGAATAAAGCAAGATAACAATAGTTTTTCTTAACCGGAACCAATTGAATCACACATATCCACACACACATCATGGAATAAACATCAATTGTGCCGAAATTTTTTTAAGCAAAAGCAAAACATATGCAATAAAATCATGCTATTCTTAAACAGGAAAATGATTAACTAACAGATTTGTTACCTCAAATTTTCGCATCCTCTTTTCCTCATTGTTCTTCTCATCCTTTCGCAAAGACATAAGAACAGCAAAAGCAACCTTTACCAGAGAAAGGTTGAAATGGTTTTAATTATTACGTGCCAATAGTAATAAGCTAATACGAAAGACTCATATGTATACTATATACACAACTTATGAGAAATAAATTGATAATAGTATAATCGTGACTCACATATGGAATTAATTGCCATAATCCTTTTATGATTATTTGATTAAGCAACCCAATAAGTTAGATATGAAAACCTCTAAACCAAAAGTCACAAAATCATAAAAAGGTAACCGATTATGAGACCTATCTCATATAACGATGACAACACGGAGATACATTCATTTGTTCAAGAACGTTTAACACAATGTTCTGAATGGCATGATTATTGAAACTTATCATTCGAGTGTCATCATTGTGACTATATTTTGATACCATCCTGGTTGTCTTTAAAGAAGACTTTGGACTCCATTTAGAAATGGGTTTTGCAGAAGCAGCTTTGTTCTTCCTATTATTTCTTCTTGAAATCCAAGATGAATCTCTTGAGGAAACATTAGGGTAACTGAAATGTGGAAAACTCTGAGAGTTAGCCTTTCTCTAATTTGGAACATCAGATCTAGTATTTACAAAGTTATCTCTCTTTTTGTAGTTCGAGCAATTCTGAGAAAACTTCGTAGAAGCCTGATAAGCAAACTTTGAACAATCATTACAATAATTCTTTTATTCATTTTTAGGACAATCATGTCCTGATTTAGCACGAGAAGCATTATTGAGTTCAGCCAATTTTGCGGAAACACGTACATCTATTGATTTTTCATTCCTTTTACGGAATCTGCATCCTCTTTTCAAGTGTCATTTATTTCCACAATAAGAGTAATGATTAGTAATATACGAAGCATGGGGTTTAGTGTTACCTTGTTGTGGATTTTCTTTCATTGGAGTTTGACAGATTTTACGTTTTCCGTCTTTTGCTGAAGATGAAGGTGCTACAGATTTTTCTTTTATGGAAGAGCAATCTTTTGTGGCAACTTTTGAAGCAATTTCTTCAGCAGATTCATTAGGTTTTACAAACTTTGTTTCCTGTTTAGTATTGAAAGTTTTTTTTACCTTTGTAGCCCAGTGCTCGCATGTCACGAGGAACTCTATTTGACTTCAACATTGAGTCAAGTTGTTTTGTGCTACTATAGAACTTTTTCAAGTCCGCTTTTAGGCCCATATTCTCTTTTTCCAATGTTTTTATTTTTTCAAGAGCATTATCTAAATCAACCTTAAATTTATCAATTTTAACTTTATAATCTAAAGAAATTTCAGATTCGGTAGAATTACTTACCTTGGTGTTCTTTAGATTCTCCAACTCTGTGTGTAGCTTCACTTCTCAACCATGACCTTCTTCAATTTGCTCTCTGTAAAATTTAATGCATTCAATATAATTACCAGAACCAATAATCTCTATTTCTTCCTCCAATTCATCAAGTTCCCTTTTCAATCTTTCATTCTCTTCACGAAGATCATAGTTGAGTGTCTTTGGCTCTGGGGCTGCTCGATCATCATCTTTTTGTTTTCTGTATTCTTCCGAGACTTCAAGATAAGTCTGACCACTGCTTACACGTTCTATATCCTTATATATAATATTAAGTTCTCTTTTAAGATTTTCATTCTCTTTGCATAGTTTATCACATTCAAGTGTCTTTGATTCTAAAGTTACTTCAGAATCCTTTTCAGGTGTACATTCAACAGTTGCATGAAAATATTTGTTCTCTTGATCCTTGGAACAATTAGAGCTATCATAATTATTTTGTTCTTTATTCTCTACACACTTCTGTGATTTTTGATAAGGATAAGAATTCATTTTCTTTTGTCTTAACAACTTTCTAAATTCTCGTGCAGTCGTATCAACACTGCAATTCTCAATTTGTGTATTTGAAGAACAAGTCTTAGTTACAACTTTAAGGGTAATACCCTCTTCATTCTTGAATTGATATTCAAGGTCAAAAATCTTTAATTTACTAACTAGAGCGCTTCTAGATAGTGTGGAAAGATCATTAGCTTTCATGATGGCATGCTTTTTAGATTCGTACCTTGGTGGTAAAGACCTTAGAATTTTACACACAATATCTTTATCTGAAATAGTTTTTCCTAAAGCATAAGTGGCATTCACTATTTCAGAAAGTTTTTCATCAAACTCATCAAAGGTATCGTCTTCATCCATACGAAGATTTTCCCATCTAGAAGATAGGGTTAAAATCCTAGCTTCTTTTTCAGAGGCATTCCCTTCAAATTCGATATTAAGAATATCCCAAGCCTCCTTTGATGTTTTACACTTGGTTACATGATGATAGAGGTCTCGAGTTACATCATGTATAATGGCATTTAATCCATAAGAATTTTGCTTCGAAAGCAATTTTTCTTCATTACTGAATTCTTTCAATTTTTTTAGTCTAAACTCAGTGGTTGAGTTATCGACTAATACTTTTGGGTGTAAATACCCATCAATAACTAAAACCCAAGTGTTAAAGTCATGAGCTTGAAGAAAATACTGCATAGCCATTTTCCACCATAGATAGTTTGATCCATCAAACCCTGGAGGTATGTTAACCGAATCAATTATCATTTGATTCAAAACTGTATAGGTTGGATCACACCAAACACAGATTGTTAGATCTTTTCGTGTTTGCCTGCTCTGATACCAATTGAAAAGACGAGGGTACCCAAATACACCACAATCTTTTTATTTGATCACAACCTATTCAATATGTACCGTGTATAAACCTCTTGGAGCAACTATCACTGAAGGAATATTTCAACACAGTGTCCACTTGAAATAGGGTTAGTCGGAACTGTCCTAACACGTGAATAATTATATCAGACAAGTGGAGAAATCCAATGCACTTTGTGTGATCGTCTCTGGATATGAATTGAGACAATACAACGACAAAGTGTTCACTTGATAATCGAAACCTTATAAGATAAATATCAATTGCCTAGTTAACGTACAACTGTAATTACTTTAATTATAATATAAAAACAATTATAATGCGAAAATAAAGTAAAGCACACACCAGAATTTTGTTAACGAGGAAAACTACAATCTTGTAGAAAAACTTCGGGACCTAGTCCAGATTTGAATACTCAATGAATTAAGACGCTACAAAAAGTAAACCTGCAACTTCCTGTAGACACTACTAAGTAAACTAAAATTCTAGTTACTCAGCTTCAGCAATATTCTTGATTGGATAATATCTAGCAGAACCGAAGTTCTCAATAGATATTTGATACCCAATATCCTAGCAGAATAGACGTTCTCTTTAGGAGTAGATCTAGTATATCTTCTTAATGATTCACAAAAACTTCTTCTTCAAATCATCAATCTTCGATTTAATCTTCAAAGTAACAATCTGCAAAAACAAACTTGATTCCTTATTGATTTGTCGCATAGATTAGAGTCTGTTAACAATGGCAAATCAATGAATCTATCTTACGGATCTAGAAATACTTAGATCCGTAGAAACGTTAAATTCTTGATCTAGATTGAGTGAGCCTTATATCAGAAGAGAAGGTTCTCAAAAATAAACAAAGTAGGTGCAATCAAATATTCAACAACCGTTAGTCAATCTAATCAATCGAAAACAAAAGATAAACTGATATCATCTATTTTCCCAAAGAAGACTTTAAATTGAACGGTCGTAAGAGATTTCGCCTAATTAGGTTACTCTCCTCTCCGAATAGGCGGCTTCACCAGTAATAGTACAACAGAGGAAGTTTACAGTCACGAAGGATTAGTTTGCCCGAAATGCAAACTTCAAGTATTTATAGACAAGGAAGTTTGGACACCAAGGAATTTCCAAAACCGAAAATATTCTCAAGATATTCATTAAAGCATAAATTCGGTTTCCATAATTCCTGGAAATGTTCTGTCCAAAAATAACGATCGAAGTCTCTCGGAAAATCTAATGAATAAATACACATTACTAATTCTGTAATTTCCCTACAAAATGAAATTAATAACCTTAATTAAAAGATTCTTAACTTACTTATGTTTCGATATGGGATTCTCTTCCCTTAACCGTTAAGGAATATCTTTGAACAATTATAGAAATAAACATTCACAGCACGTGTTCAAAGTTTGTCGACATCTTTACTTTGTAAGTTCTCTTTCACACTTACAACCTTGAAACCGATTTGCCACAATTCCAAACAAGTTTAAAATTGGTTCATCAGAATTTCAAGAACTATGTGATTGATCAAACCAACATTCAATCAATATCATGGGTTTAACGGTACTACCAAAACAAGTTTCGGTTCTATCTCCATGTGAGTACTACGCACAGTTACACTAGCTTCCCAAAGATTCGGTTGACTAGGTACTAGGATCGGTTCCCCACATATATATGGTATCTAACTTATATGTGTTGCACATGTCCATGGGATCGGTTCCCCTTTCTGCTATAAACCTTGTTGCACCCCATACAAGGATCGGTTCCCCTTTATGTACTGCACCCCTTACAAGGATCGGTTCCCTTTCCATTACTAGGATCGATTCCCTTTCCCCAAGGTCAGACATAATCCGATCATACCACAGGTGATTACTTAATATTGGTTTTACTAATAAAAGTTATACCAATACCTAAGTCAGGACTTTGTGAATAGTTCCACCAATAACACAACAAGTTGTGAGCGGTTATACTCTATGACACATATCGGTTTTTCATAAGATATGCAATGAATAACAAAACCAATAACTCCCGAATTTCCTTTTCGGTTCACAAACAAGTTTATGAACTTACTTCCTTAGAACACATGTAAATATTGTTCCCTGGGATGAAATCCTCACCTCATACCCGTACATAATCACAATAGCATTCAAATGATTATAACGATGTATTATCTAAAACGTTTAATGGTTAAACAATAAACCTCGTATTGTATTCCTTAATACTATGTCTATCTAGAGTTCATATATGCTTTGCAGTTATGTTTTCAATATGCACGACTTGAAAGATACGTTAGGGAATGAAACAGTTCAAGTCAAATATCACTAACCTCAAGTGGAAGGATGATTGTTGTCGTTGTAGCTCCTTGCTTCTTCACATCTTCAAGACTTCGCAATACTTGTGATGTCTTATATCTTAATACTTTCAAGATAACCAATACGAAGTTTAACTCTAGTACATAATCAAGCGACTCTTAACATGAGTTTTGATTTACTAAAATATGACAACCAAACTTGACATACCAACGCTTTGTGGGTTCAACCGAGCAATGCTCTAAAACCTTTTTCCTTCTCTGAAACCTCTTTTTATCTCAAGACTACTTGTTGAGAAAATTGTGATTTCCTCTCACAAACCCATACGTTTATGGATACTCCAAGCATGATAACTTCTGATGGAAAAGATGTTAATATGATTGTTAGCCATCAATCGCTAAGGAAAAATAAAAATCTCCATTATCTCCAACATTGAAAAGGAAAAGAAGGAATGTGAGGAAGCCAAGAGTCGTTCCTTCAAATTCTCAGAAGTTTTCTAATGTTCTTGTTGGGTTAAAGGAGATGCATAAGGAGATTCAACAAATAAAGGATTTTGTGTATAAGACTCATGAGATTCAAAAGGCCTTGGTTCGACAACATCAGCCAAGAAGGTTTATTGATATAAACTCCTATCTTAATAAACCTTATGTTCCAATGGCGGTTGACGACAAGGAGTTCGGGGAAGATAAAGAATTCTTTAAAGATCTTATTGCCTAGTAAATCTTCTATTTTTCTTGTTTTGCTTAGAAGAATAACTAGAGTTTGGAATAGCCATTATTGTGATTACACATAGATATGTCCAACATTTTCATTTTCATGTTTTTAGATTTATTGGTTTAAATTCTAAATTTATTTGGAAGATGATTTTTGCAGTATTAATCTTTATGGTTTTATATATTGCAATATTGTTATGGGATATGTGTGTTTACGTCTGTGAACTTGATTGCCCTATACTTTGTCAAAAGTAAAGTCGTTCGTAAGTTGATATGAGTGTATTGATGAAAGAATGAATTGACTTTTGACAAATACAAAAGTTAAGCCTATTATGTCAATGATTGATGGAAGATAGGTTAAAATTTTTTGTTTTCAAGGATTATGTCTATTGGATGTCATTGTGCAAATGGTGATGGAAAAATAAAATGAATCCTTGTGTATTATGCAATAATTGATCTTCGTTGATCCATATTTTATGTATTACTGTGAGGCTCCGCAATGTGTCTTATGTTGAGCACTAAACAACCAAGTTGATTATTTTTATGATTAGCTTTGTTGTTGTTCAGTGAGATACTTTATGTCGAGCATTTTGAACTAAATTAATCATCTTGTTTGGTTATTTAGTTATGACTCCGTAAGTTTTTTTATGTTTGAGCGTTTTTGACTGGGTTGATTATTTTCATGATTAACTTAGTCATTGCTCCATAGATTCTCTTATGTGAAGTATGACCAATTAAATTGATTACTTTTTTGATTAGTTTAGTTGTGTACTTCGATTAGATTAATTGTGGGTTTTCTTGTGATTAATATAATTGAGTGTTTTTAAGTCTCCATAAGTTTACTTGTGTTGAGCATTTCCAATTAAGTAAATCATGGGTTCTCTTATGATTAAGTTAATTGTGTTTTTTGGATTCAAATTCATACTGGTATGTAATTTGTTACGTCCAAAGAAATCCTTCTTTTCTTTTTGAAATTAAGGTCGCTCTTGTTGTTCTTTCGGAAATGACATAAAATGGGGGAGAGTTCTTTTGAACTTGTGCTTAATTGCCAAATCTTTGTGGGGAGTGCGGCTGTGGAATATTTTAGGGGTTATCTTGTATCTTCATAGACTCCTTGATGAATGCATTTAGCTTCGGCTTTATGATTGCATATAAATAAGATGATATATGCTTTCTTTTGGTCATGAAATGTCTCTTTCGGAAATTTCATTAGGATCTCGTTCTTGTACCTTTGCTAATTTTATTGACGAAAAGGGGGAGAATTAATAGGTAGTTCACATTACAAATACATATGGTTTTCGGATAATTATGTAAGGGGGAGTGATTTCCATGTGAGATGGAGTATTGACTAATGGGGAGTGACATATCACCATAGTATTGTTGTTAAAATTGTGATACAATTGAACTTTGACGTTTTGTAATGATACTATGGCACTGTATAACAATGATTGAGAACTCTTGTTTTCTCGTTGTTATAGCTACAGATTTTCAACAACGGTGATGCTAAACTTACAACCTTTGGGATCATTGGAGTACTTGGAAGTGACGAAGATTTCAAGTAATGTTGAAAATTAGGCATGTGGAATAGGAGCTACAAAAGTTTATTTATATATTTTTTGTATTCCATATGTATTAATAGTTTTGTCACTAAAATTGAAAAAGGGGGAGATTGTTAGAGCATTGCTCGGTCAAACTCGCATGCATTTCTATCTCAAGCATGTTTGTCAATGTTAGTGATCAAAACTATAAGTCTTGATTTCTAGTCTACTACAGTTAAGGTCTCGGACAAAGATAGAAAGTGTAGTTGAGCTCAAGAACTCCATGGAAATCATCATACAAGACGAAGGAATACTCAAGGAACTGGTGGATCTTCATCGACTAAAAGGTATGTGGAGACTTGAACTTATCTATCACTCAAAAGTATATTTATCTCATATCTTGAGACAAAAGTCGTTTTGCTATATAGATTTAGATTATACACATTTGGTATTTCGAGCCGAATTTACCTCGCCTATCTATTTCTCAAAATATGTGTTGGTAAAGATTTCGCTTTGAAAGTCATGTTATGTTTCAATCACTTTGAAAATTGCTCTGACTAGAAATGGTTTGTGAATAACAACTATATAACGTCCTTTGAGAATGTTTCAATGATTGAAATGAGAGTTTAGACTATATAACCATTTGGAGGATATGAGCATTGTTGTGGAAACACATATATGTATAAGTCCTTATTGCTTGAACCGAAGTTTGCGAACTTTGTTGATCAAGTGAACCGGAGTAGCGCGTGAGCTAAGTCCGCGAACTGGCGAAGTTCTCAAACCCGAGAATTTCTGCCGGAGTTTGTGAACTCCATCCGGGAACTTAAGTCAGCGAACCCAGTCCGCGAACTTGAGTAGGTTATGTCTAAAAACGATGTTTAGTGAACTTATCTTTATAAACTAAGGAATGCAATTGCAAACCGTGGTTATAGATTTCATGAACCGATTTATGTGAATCAAATCGTTTTTGCTTCAATTGTGTCTTGTGTAGTACATAAGATTTACTTGCAATTGAAAAACTCTCTAACTAGTTCATTTGAGTCATTTGAACTAGTTATGGTAAAGAAGAATACGGTTGATATGAAAGTGATCATATGGCTAACCATTTGGTTAACTATGCTTGAACCAACTAATGTACAACTTTGGGTACGGTTACACAAGCCCAGGAACGTGCATTTCATTTGTGCATAACAATCTATGTTTTTGATCTAACGGTTGATAAATATTATCTTGAATCTAATCAAGCTTTCATCTAACGGTGAATATTAAATGCTTTGTTACTAAGCTAACATTGATTGCATACCATGATTTGAAAGACTATATAAGGGAGAACTCTAGCAACTGGGAAAACTAATCCCCACACATTCTGTGTGATACTAGTTGTGCTAAGCTAGAGTCGATTCTCCTTTAACCTTTGGTTTCTTCTTCTAAACCAGGTTAACGACTTAAAGACTTCATTGGGATTGTGAAGCCATACCGATACTACTTTTCTTGTAGTTGTATGATCTGATCTTGTTGTTTCTATCGTACAAGTACAATTGTAATAATTGGCTTGACATTTCTATCTCCGATAGGCAAGATAAAAAGTAATCACAAACATCTTCGTATCATCGTTTGTGATTCCACGATATCTTTTTTCGCTGCGTCGATTAAGACTTTTGTGGGGTTCTTGATGATACTAGGCTGTTCTTCGGGACTATAAGACCGGTTTATCAATTAGTTCCTGTTCACCTTGATTTATCAAAATACGGAACAAAACTCATAGCTATATTCGTGGGAGACGGATTTATCTATTATCATAGACTTTTTTGTGTGATACAGATTTGTTTATTAAAGTCTTCGAATTTGGTTCTTAGAAACTCTTAGTTGTGGGTGAGATCAGCTAAAGGAATCAAGTACGTAGAATCCTTCTGGGATCAGAGACGTAGGAGCATAACTGTACCTTGGATCAGTGTGAGATTGGTTGGGGTTCAACTACAGTCCAGACCGAAGTTAGTTTGGAGTAGGCTAGTGTCTGTAGCGGCTTAATACAATGTGTGTTCAATCTGGACTAGGTCCCGAGGTTTTTCTGCATTTGCGGTTTCCTCGTTAACAAAATTCTGGTGTCTGTGTTATTTATTTTCCGCATTATATTTGTTTATATAATTGAAATAATATAGGTTGTGCGTTGTTCAATCAATTAGAATATCTGACCTTTTTGGTTGTTGATTTAAATTGATTGACACTTGGATATTGGTCTTTGGTACCATCCAAGTTTATCTCTCTTGTATTTAAATTGAGAATCGCAGTTTGCTCGAGTAAGATTTAAATCGAGAGATAGAGATATAAACTCTTTGATACACTTTTCTATTGATTGAGTCTAACTGTCTAGTTGATTCTCTGGAAAGTATATTGGAGTTTGTCCATACAGATTGCTAAGTGAAATATTGGGTGTGGTTATTAGACCCCCGCTTTTTCAACACACGAATGAGATGTACCCTCATTTAGGTTTATGTAACCGTACCTAAACATGTACACCATGTTGGTTCACAAATAGTTAACCAAGGTTAGCTATATGATTACTCTCATATCAACCTTATTCATCTTAACCATAACTAGTTCAAATGACTCAAATGAAACTAGCTAAGAGTTGTTTATGATTTAAATATTTAAGTTCATGGACTTAACCGATTTGACAAAGTAAACAGCTTAAGTATGTGTACGGGTATGCATACTTAAGCAACCGGTTTTTGAGTTTGTAAAGTTCCCAAACTCAGCAAAAATTTTCGGTTCAAAAATTTCCGCCAGTATGCGTACGGGTACGCATACTTAAGGTGACTAGTTAAGAGTTTTGCCAAAACCAAACTCAGCAGAAATTATCGGTTCGATAACTTCCGCCAGTATGCGTACGGGTAGGCATACTTAACCCGTCTCCTTCACCAATTTCGTATACACACATATGCATACTCTTGGTTTCCGGTTTATGGACTTATACACTAATGTGCGAACACACTATATATGCTTATATCCAAAGATGGTTACATCATCAACTCTTTATTTCAATCATTAAAACATTCTTCTATAATGTCAATAGCCGTTTTCACACACTATTAACATCAAAGCAATTTTCAAGATATTGAAATAATCATTATTGAAACCTTCCAAGTCTTACACCAAATGATTGTATCACACAAACCATGTAAGATGTTACTCGGAAATTTTCTCATGATATAAGATGAACTTGGTCGAATCGAAATATTACCCAATACATATTTCGAGAAATATGTAAGTGAGATATACTCAGCTCAAAATATCAAATGTGTATAGAGAAAACTGTATCATAACATGACTTATGTCTCAATATAGGAGATAGTAGAAATAGACTTTCCAAGTGATAGATAAGTTCAAGTCTCCACATACCTTTTGTCGATAAAGTTCCACAAGCTCCCCTTAGTAGTTCTTCGTCTTCAAGAGATGAACGTCGAGAGATTTATCTCAACTACACTATCTATTTCCTAGTCCGAGACATCTAAAAATAGGCTAGAAATCAAGACTTATAGTTTTGATCACTAACATTGACAAACATGCTTGAGATAGCAACGCATGCGAGTTCGACCGAGCAATGCTCTAACAATTTGAACACTAACATCCGGGAACATATGTGAGATTCAAAAAAATTATTAAAGTGTTATATGAAAATGGTTAAGCTTATCGTTCAATTTCCTATTTTAGGCTAACCTTCATGAACATGTCATTATACACAGTTTGATTAAGGTTCATCCTAAACAGAATGTATATTCTACTTGTTAGAGCATTACTCGGTTGAACCCACCAAGTGTTGGTATGTCAAGTTTGGTTGTCATATTTTAGTGAATCAAAACTCATGCTAAGAGTCGCTTAATTATGCACTAGAGTCAACTTCGTATAAGTTAGCTTGAAAGTATTAGGATATGAGACATTACAAGTATTGCGAAGTCTTGAAGATGTGAAGAAGCAAGGAGCTACAACGACAACAATCATCCTTACACTTGAGGTTAGTGATACTTGACTTGAACTGTTTCATTCCCTAACGTATCTTTCAGGTCGTGCATATTGAAAACATAACTGCGAAGCATATTTGAACTCTAGATAGACATAGTATTAAGGAATACAATACGAGGTTTATTGCTTAACCATTAAACTTTGTAGATAAGACATCACCATAATAATTTGAATGCTATTGTGGTTATGTATGGGCATGAGGTGAGGATTTCATCCTAGGGAACAATGTTTACATGTGTTTTAAGGAAGTAAGTTCATAAACTTGTTTGTGGACCGAAAAGGAAATTGCCAGGTGTTATTGGTTTTGTTATTCATTGCATATCTTATGAACAACCAATATGTGTGATAGAGTATAACCCGCTCACAACTTGTTGTGTTCTTGGTAGAACTATTCACAAAGGCCTAACTTATGTATTGGTATAACTTTTATTAGTAAAACCGATCTTAAGTAATCACATGTGGTATGATTGGATTTTGTATGTCTGACCAATTAAAAGGAAAGGGGAACCGGTCCTTGTAAGGGGTGCAGTACATCAAAGGGAACCGATCCTTGTATGGGGTGTAGCAAGCTTTATAGCAGAAAGGAGGAACCGATACTATGGACATGTGCAACACGTTTTTAGGCAAAGGGGAACCGATCCTATGGACATGTGCAACACATATAAGTTAGATACCATATATGTGTGGGGAACCGATCCTAGTACCTAGTCAACCGAATTTTTGGAAAGCTAGTGTGACTATGCACAATACTCACATTGAGGTAGAACCGAAACTTGTTTTGATAGAACCGTAAACCCATGATTGTGATTGAATGTTGGTTTGATCAATCACATAGTTCTTGAAAGTCAGATGGACCAATTCTAAACTTGTTTGGAAGTGTGGGAAATCGGTTTCAAGGTTGTAAGTGTGAAAGAGAACTTACAAAGTAAAGATGTCGACAAACTTTGAACACGTGCTGTAAATGTTTATTTCTTTAATTGTTCAAAGATATTCCTTAACGGCTAAGGGAAGAGAATCCCAGAATCGAAACATAAGTAAGTTAAGAATCTTTTAATTAAGGTTATTAATTTTATCTTGTAAGGAAATTACAGAATTAGTAATGTGCATTTACTAATTAGATTTTCCGATTTCGATCGTTATTTTTGGACAGAGCATTTCCAGGAATTATGAAAACCAAATCTGTGCTTTAATGAATATCTTGAGAATATTTTCGGTTTTGGAAATTCCTTGGTGTCCAAACTTCCTTGTCTATAAATACTCGAAGTTTTCCTTTCTAGCAAACTAATCCTTCGTAACAACAGATTTACTCTTTTGTTGTTGTTACTGGTGTAGCCGCCTATTCGGAGAGGAGAGTAACCTAATTAGGAGAAATCTCTTACGGACTCTCAGTTTAAAGTCTTATTTGGGATTGAGAAGCTCTAGCGTTTACTGTTGGTGGAAAACTAGATAATTGCGGTTTATCTTTTATTTTCGATTTATTTGATTGACTAACGGTGGTTGAAATCTGATTGCACCTAGTTTTTTTTATTCTTGAGAATCTTCTCTTCTGATATAAGATTCACTCAAACTAGTTCAGAGTTTCGACAGGGATCTTTAGACTGTTGTTAGTTTTAAAGACGATCTTGTGATAATCCATTGTTAACAGACTCCGTTCTGTGCATGATTGATCACAAGAGATTCAAGTGATTGTGTACAGGTTTTTATTGAAGATTTAATAAGATTTGAAGACAAAGAAGATATTGAAGATCTGACTTGGGTTTTATAATATTTGGTGTGCACAATACTTGTTTCGGTAAAAGAGGATCCAATTAATAATCCCTTTATCCTTGTGGTAGATTGTATTTATTAATTGAGTAGATCGGCATCAACACGATTCTTCGGATTAAAGGTGTTGTTGGATTAATCTTAAACGATTACCTTTGGGTGACTGAACATAAGATAGATCTAAGGACCCGACGAAGGAGTTTATGTTGAGATAAATGGAAGAGCCTTTGTCCGACTCATATCACTTGGTTGAATATAGTTGATACCAAACACATTTGTTGTTCCTTTACTGTTTGGAATACGAACCAAAGGAATTGTTCCAAGTACGTGACTTATTTATAAGTTGGAGGCGTGGGAATACAGAAGGAACTAAGTGAACTATAGGGTTAGTTACTTGGTCTCAACTATACGAAGTTAGTGTAATTTTGTGTAGCATCTTAATCCTGAGAGTATTCAATTCTGGACTAGGTTCCGGGGTTTTTCTGCATTTGCGGTTTCCTCGTTAACAAAATCTTGTTGTGTCATTTACTTTTATATTCCGCATTATAATTGTTTTATTATAATTAAAGTATATCACACAAACGTTAATTCCTATTTACTTGATAAGCAATCCTATTGTGTTTGGTTAAGTCCGAACCTTTGTATCAAGTAAACATACTTCATTGTTGTATTGTCTCGATCTCGTATCCATAGACGATCACACGAAGTGTGAACCGATTAGTGGTATTGTCTTGACTCAGTCCATAGACAATCATTTTCGGAGAAAGAACTTATAGGTAGGAAAAGTTTTAGCCTGAGGTATATTTGGGTACCCTCGCCTTTTGACTACTATGTTAATATCAAAGTCAAGTTTTTCATCTAACGCTGATTGTAAGAGCATTGCTCGGTCGAACTCACAAGTGTTTCTATATCAAGCTAGTTGTCAAAACAATATCTTGATTTTTAGTCTACAATTAGTTATGTCTCATATTAGGATAGAGGTTTAGTTGAGAAACAGACATCACGACAGTCATCACTACGTTCTACCGTTTGAATGTGAAGATCAACCGAAGATTTTGGAGAACTTCTTCATAAAAAAGGTAAGTGAAAACTAAACCACCTATTTCTGAAGTTATATTCATCTTTCTGTCTATGAGACGTTGTCTCGTAACTAATTAGATTATCGTAAGCATATTAAGAGTTCCGAGTCAAGTTTATCTTGTAATTAGTCCTCAATATATATATATATATATATATATATATATATATATATGACTAAGTTTAGTGAACAATGTATTAAGGACAATTTATTGTTCGTAATCTTAATTATGATTATGATTCAATACTATCATTCGAAAATAGAAAGAAACAGTGATATGTGTCATTGATATTATTTGGGAATGTTTCGAATTGATCTAGAGAGAAATATAGAACTACTATTATTTTCGGATACAAGATAGTATGCATACCAGTCTTACAAACTGGGAAAATTGTTATTGGTCCGGAACCGTAATACATGTACCTAGTAAACGTACAGGAGTAGCTATATGTCGACAACATCTTTTTGGTATCCATACCAATATTCATACCTTAAAAAGTCTGTGAACTCGTGAACCCGGTACAGTAACCAAACCAGTATACGTACTGAAAAAGAACTGTCGGTTTTGGAACATGTGTGGTATCCATACCCGGTATACATACCAGAAAAGTTATGTATGTTCCGGAACTCAAATTTGTCTTAAGAGTACACATACCCGGTACACTTACCATGACAAATATGTTCACGAACAAGGTTTAAGTATATGTACTTTCCCTGTCGATTAATTTCAGATACACATAAAATTATTTCTGTAAGATAATTAGCATTTGAAGAATCTCTAAAACAACTATAGACATATTTGATCACATGATTATGACTCAAGATTGAAGTCTTAAGTGTTATATGAAAATTCTCAAGCTTATAGTTCAGTTGGCTAGTTTCGGCTAACTATCCATTAACGTTGTCTTTGTACACGGTTCATCCTAACCAGAGCGTATTTCTTGTTATGTTAATCAGATTCAAAGATTCATATAACGGTGGATATTATTTGCTTGGTTCCAAAGCTATCTTATCTTAAAGCTAAAGCAACCTATGATTTGAAAGTCTATAAAAGAGGAACCTCAAACAACTGGGATCTTTGAATCCCGACACTAATTTTGTGTGTCCTAGTTGTAAACTAGAGTCGTCCTCTTCCTAAACTACTTTTAGGGTTTAGCAACTACAAAGACTTCATGGGGATTCGTGAAGCCATGTCCAACTATTGTTCATCTTGGTAGCTCGAGTATCCTGATATTGGTTTATTATTGAACTTTCTCCATCAATCAACATAGATAGAAATCATCAAAGTTCTCTTCGTCTCAGAACTTGTTGATTCTAAAAGTTTAATACTTGTGAGGTGAATAATAATCTAGGATGCTCTTCTGGAAGCATAAGTCTGGATTTTGAGGTTAGCTAGACTTTGTCTATTGCTAACGATTTCCAGTCTCACCTTGATCTACGATCAAAAAGGAAATTACACAAATAAGCTTACCTGTGGGAGGCAGATTGGTTTAAAGTCTTCAATTGAGTTGCAGAAACTCTTAGGTTGTAAATGACGTCAGCTAAGAGATCATTTGCGCAGAGTCATGCTGGGATTCAAAAGGCTTAAGAAGCGCGATTGTAACTCAATTATTGTCTTGCTATGGTTTCGGTGCAACATTACTTCGACTTTAAGACTCACCAATCCATTTTTCTACGCACTTGGGGTCTAAAAATGATTAGAGAAGCGTTTGAGTGTCGATCAAAAAATTCACCCGAGTTAACCACCTTGACTGTTCACAGGGATTGGAAAAGTTGAAATTACTAATGTAAGCCAAACTTTTGGATTCTTTTTCCGATAAATAAGAAAAATATCCCACATATTTGATCTTAAATTGAAAACTTATACTAGATCATATCAAAATAAGAGTGCATTTTTTTTAATCATACCTCCCTACTTTGTTTATATCGATTTCACAGTGAAATTTGAAACCCAAAATTTACAAATTCATCACAAAACCACCACGAATGTTCAAAAATACATGCATTCGCTCTCAATTACGTTCTAGTCAGAAGTTAATTGGTAGTAGGCTAGTGTCTGTAGCGACTTAATACAGTTTGATGTTCAATCTAGACTAGGTCCCCAGGTTTTTCTGCATTTATGGTTTCCTCGTTAACAAAATTTCTGGTGTCTGTGTTATTTATTTTCCGTATTATATTGTTTATCTTTATAACTGAAATATCACAGATTGTACGTAAATCAATCAAAGTAGATACATCCATCCTTTTTTGTTGGATACGACTTGATTGATTACTTGGAGATTGATCTTTGGAATCACCCAAGTAATCTCAAACATAAATCAGGTTCACAGACTAGTCTCTGTAAAATTTCTGATCGTGAGATAAACAGATATAACTCTAGATATTATTCCTTGATTGAGATTCATTTAGTTGAACTCTCGGAATTGTATTTAAGTTTGTCCATACAGGTTGCCTAAGAAAAAGTTTGTTGTGTATTTTGGTACCCCAGGGTTTTCAGTGATTATTGATTGCTTGGTTCCAAAGCTACCTTAGAGTATACCTAAACCAACCTTGACCTTGAAGTCTATAAAAGGAGAACCTCAAACAACTGGTATATTTGAATCCATGATAGTATTCATGTGTGTCCTAGTTGTAAACTAGAGTCATCATCTCCTTCAAACCCCTCTAGGATTTAGCGATAAAAAATACTTCACCTGGGGATTCGTAAAGCCAGGTCCATCTATTGTTGTCTTGATAGTTTGTGTATCCTGATTTTGTTTTAATTGTTGAGATAATCACTCAGACAAAATAGATAGAAATAACAAAGTTTCTTCGTCTCAGTCTTTATGAATCCACAAGTTTCGAATTGTGAGGTGAATAATAATCTAGGCTTCTCTACGGGATCGATTCATAAGAGATCGGATTTTGAGGTTTGTTAGACTTTTTCTATTGTAATCGGTTTCCTACCTTACCTTCATCTTTGATCAGAACGGAAACCATACATATAATCTTATATGTGGGAGGAAGATTGGTTTAAAGTCTTCAATTGATTTGAAGCAACTCTTAGGCTTTAAAAGACATCAGCTAAGGAAATCATTTGCGCAGAGTCCGGCTGGGATTCAAGAGGCATAATAAGAGCGACTGCAACTGAATTGTTGTAACGGTTTAATTCGGTCTCCACTACATTCTTGTCCGAAGTTAATTGGTAGGAGGCCAGTGTTTTTAGCATCTTAATATAGTTTGATGTTCAAATCAGGACTAGGTCCCGGGGTTTTTCTGCATTTTCAGTTTCCTCTTTAACAAAATTTTGGTGTCTGTGTTAGTTCTTGTTTCATATTATATTGTTTATCTTTATAATTGAAATATCACAGGTTGTATGTAAATCAATCAAAGTAGATATATCCATCCTTGTTTGTTGGATACGACTTGATTGATTCTTGGATATTGAATTTTGAGATCGTCCAAGTACTCTCACACATAATCAGGTTTACGGATTTGGTTCTGTAAACTTTCTGATTGTGAGAGTAAGAGATATAAGCTCTTCGTATAATGCCTTGATTGAGATTCATTAAGTTGCACTCTCGGAATTGTATTCGAGTTTAGTCCACAGGTTTCCTTAGAAAAAGTTGGTGATATATTTTGGTGCCCCCCACGTTTTCAGTATCAAGAGTATTCCAACTGAATAGGATATTCATAGTACCCACATAAGCATCGAAGCTTGGAATCCCCAAAACCATATGGATTCCCTTCAAGATTCTATCAAACACACTGGGAAGTCATAAAAGAAAAAATAATTTCAACGGTTAGATATTTCTTCATTACATGTTCTTTGAACAAGAAAATGAACCAAACCAAACTTAGACTCATACACAACAAAGTAAAGGTCCCTCCACTGCAACAGACTATATACATATAACAATGTGCAACACTTCTTGTAAGTTAATATCCAAATTGATATCAAGAATGAAGACTCCTACAAATAAAGTAATCTCTCAATATCAATCAACATATGTACCAGAGAGGATAATTTTATACAATATACCCTTAGCACATAGAAAGGTTCTGCAGTATCAACACTTAAGTGAAGCATAAGATGAAAAGAACAAAAAAAAAAGGTTCTACAGACTTAAGAAAAGATTTTGGTGAATATCTTCCACACTTAACCTATAGAAATTGCAGTCCTATTTATATTGAGAAAAGATGCTATGCAGTTGCAGATTTGTTTACACAGTTTAAACAGATTCAAAAGACTGATTAACAACTCAACTAACAGAACGTAAACATAGCCTAAGGACTTTAGCTATTTAATTGGTCTTATGATTGACTCAGTTGAGAGTCTGTAGGGGTGATAACTTTGTTATCCTTAACACCCCCCTTCAAGTTGTACCTGAGATGGAGAATGTGCAACTTGCATCGAACAATTTGAAATCTTGGTGCAGAAAGACCCTTTGGTGAAAATATCCGCGAACTGATCCCTTGAGCTTATGAACCTGACATGCAGCTGCTTATTGGCTACTCTTTCTCTGTAAAAATGGTAGTCTACATCGATATGCTTAGTTGGAGAATGAAATACTGGATTCACAATGAGATATACGACACCTAAATTATCACACCACAAGATGGGTGTCGATGTTGTAACTCCAAGTTCTTTCAGTAAAGATTGTATCCAAATAACTTTTCAAGTTGCAATAGCCACTACCCTGTATTCTGCCTCTGTACTGGATTTCAAAACTGTCTTTTATTTTCTTACACTCCAAGATATCAAATTTCCACCAAAATAATTGCAATATCCACTAGTTGATCTGCGATCATCTGAACTGCCATCCTAATCCGCATCAGATTGGCATGAAGAGGGAAGTCTTGTGATGTTTTTATATGAAGACCAAATTCGACAGTGATCTTGAGATATATAATGATTCTTTTCACAAGCTCCCAATGCTTGACGTGCGGATCATGCATGTATTGACAAACCTTATTTAATGTCTCAGAGATACTTGTCCTAGTTAGATGCAAGTACTGAAGTGCACCAACCACGCTACGATATAATGTTGCATCTTTAAACCTCTCAGTACCTTGTTTCTGTATCTTTGCATTAGAAGCTAGAGGTGTGCAAACTGGTTTTACACCATCCAATTTTATACGTTTTAAAAGATCTGCCACATACTTTCTTTGAGTGAGAACTAATTCATGTCCTTGCCAGATGACCTTTATTCCCAAGAAAAATGATAAATCCCCCATATCTTTTATGGAAAACTCAGCACCAAGATCTACAATGAGTTTATTTAAGTGAGCTGGATGAGAACCTGTGACAATAATGTCATCAACATACACAAGAACATATGTGATTGATTTTGGTGTTTGAATCACAAACAACGAGTTGTCTGCAATTGATCGTTTGAAGCATAGCTGAGCCAAATAAGTACTCAACCTTCAAAACCAGGCACGATGTGCTTATTTGAGTCCATACAAGGACTTATGCAGCTTACAAACATGATTGGGAAAATTAAGATCAACATAACCAGCCGACTGCTTCACATAAAACATCCTCTTCTAACTGGCCATGCAAAAATGCATTTTCAACATCTAATTTCCTCAGTGGCCACTGGTTTATTAGAGTTATCGATAAAACAATTCTAATTTTGCATGGATTTATCAGCGGACTGAACGTCTCTCCATAATCAATCCCTTCCTGCTGATTGAAACCCTTAGCCACTAGACGTGCTTTGTAGCGTTCAATACTGCCATCTGGATTTTGTTTTACATGAAAAACCCATTTGGATCCCACAATATTCATGCCTTTCTCATATTTAAATAATGAGTACGTGCCATTGCGAATGAGAGCATTTATTTAAACATCCATGGCTTTTCACCTTTTTGGATCTTTGCTTGCAAGCGTTGCTATGTCAAGATTGTTTGTCAAGTTTAGTTTCCAAAACTATAAGTCTTGATTTCTAGTTTACTTATAGATAAGTATCGAACTAGGATAGTAACTGTAGTTGAGCTCTAGACTCCACGACTACATCATGTAAAAACGAAGAACTACTCAAGGAACTGGTGGAACTTCATCGACAAAAAGGTATGTGGAGACTTGAACTTATCTATCACTCAAAAGTCTATCTATTTTATCTCCTATCTTGAGACAAAAGTTATATTGCTATATAGACTTCGATTATACATATTTGCTATTTCGATCCGAGTTTATCTCGCTTATCTATTTTTCGAAATATGTGTTCGTAAGCTTTGCTTTGGCCAAGTTCATCTTTACTCGTGACGAAAGTCATGTTGATTATTTCAATAACTTGAAAATCGCTTTGATGAAAAATAGTTTGTGAATAACAACTATATAACATCCTTTAAGAAAGTTTCAATGATTGAAATGAGAGTTTAAAACATGTAACCATCTTTGGATATAAGCATAGTGTGTTTTCACATTTGTGTAAAAGTACAAAACGGGGAACCCAAAGTATGCATACTCGTACGCGTACTAGCGGTTGTTGGAAATCCGGGATAGTATGTGTACCCGTTCGCGTACTGGCAGAAAGTTCACGTCCGTGAATTTCTGTCGGAGTTTGGAAGTGAAAACAAACTCAATCCGGTTACTTAAGTACGCGTACCTGTTCGCATACTTAGGTAGGTTACTTTCTAAAATCGGTTTGTTCATGAACTAAAACATTTATGTAATAAGGATTGCAATCTTTGCAAACTGTATCTATAATGTTCATGAATCGATTCGAGTGAATCAAAACCGATTTTTTTTTATTGTGTCTTGTATACTTCTATGAGATCTAAGCAATTGAACAACTCTCTAACTAGTTCATTTGAACTAGTTATGGTGAAGATGAATAAGGTTAATATGAAAGTGCTCATATGGCTAGCCATTGGTTAACTATGGTTTAAGCAACTAAGTGTACACATTTAGGTACGGTTACTCAAACCTAAATGAAGTTACATTTCATTTGTGTATAACAAACTAAGTTCGATCTAACGGTTGGAAGATATTAGCTTGAATCTAATCATGTTTTCATCTAACGGTGAGTATTGAATGCTTTGTTACTGCTGATGGTGGATTTTAGTTCAAGGCTAAAATTGTAAAACCAAATTTAATGCGCTGACATCCTGCAAAGGGTAAAGCCGTTTGATAAGTGATGAGTACCTCTTCGCTTTATTCGAAGCGATTCAATAAATACATGAAATTCACCCAGAATGGCGCATGTAGCAACAATCCCAAATATTTTGTGATTTTTTTTAGCATTATTAATTAATGCATGATTAGTCTAGTATTTCATATGTTGTTCCTTGCCGAACTCTCATTACTAGCATGACATGACGACTGAGTGCTCACTCTCAGCAGAGTAGCATGAATCTCCATGCCAATATGGAGACATGCATGAAATACCCACACAGACTACACCACTCTCTGACAGAGAGAGTCTCGCATCGACGCGCTTTGGTTAGCCCGATCGAGCATGCTTAATTTCCTTAAGGGAAATCTGCGCTGTCCATATCAGTCTCAAAACGATCACGGCCACGCAGGTTGACCGCATGATTTAACCAGCCTAGACGAACCCTAGAAGGAGCAGGCTATCACCGTGATGACCACTGGTTGGCCTATTTATGCCCTAGATGGTCGAACATTACACTCTACTTCCCAACAAGCTAAAACGCCATCCCCAAAGAAGGGTAGCCGCGCTGCTTTGGAAGAAGCTCGAATGAGCAAGACTGCTTAAGACAGTCTCAAAATGATCGTGACCGTCCAAATTCACTAGCCTGATTGGACGGTTATGAGCACGAAAGTGCGACGCATTTTCACCCATAAATACATTAGTTGGGACTCATTTTATCACTAATAAACTTGTTTGTAGGTGTTTTTATGAAATAAGCTCTTATGGAGAAAGTTGCTCGAAAAGTGGTTTTTGTACCCCGGAGGACACATGTTATTCGGACTCTCAGTTTTGGATAAGGGGCATCCAATTACTAAGGGGAATCCTAATTTCTATTCACACTCCTGGATTGGATAAGGGGAGGTCATCTTCATCCTTTTGAATTTGAAAAATGGGGAGAAAACTGGTTTTCAGTGGAACATATTTTATTTATTTATTTATTTTTTTAGCCCGCTACACAGCTGGTCATAACATGCAAGAAAAAAGAAAAGACCCGCTACACAGCTGGTCATAATTTTTTTTTAAATCATAATAACTAAAGAAAACGCCACTCCCCCACACTTAAACATCAGATTGTCCTCAATGTAATTGAGTCATCCAACGTAGAAATTAAGGTGGGAATTATAAAATACGATATGCAAAAACTACACAAATAAAAATAAAAGATAGAGTGAATGGAACAAACCTGATGGGTTGACTCCCATGAAGCGAAAGTTATTTGTTTCCCTGTTTGCCAGTACCACGTTCTCAAAAAAAAATTGAGGTTGGTACCCCAAAGTAAACTGCCGCTCATATATATATAGAGTCTGAAAAGTTGGGGATCAACCCAACTATTCTGGTCGGCTGAAGATATGCACATGCAAACACTATATTCATCCAAAAATATATGTGAAACCATTCCCCTTATAAAATAATATTTAGTAATCAATCCATGCATTGTCGGGATATGTAAATCATTCACAGAATGAGATATAAACTGTTCAATAGATTCTTGTGCGTGCCCTAAATCAGGTTCTAAATTAGCGGAAATAATTTCCACGGATATTGGTTCAAATTCTACAAAATGAGACACACAAATAGATGTTGGATCAAATTCATCCGTGGAACAAGGTCTCAATGGAGCAATAATATCATGACTAATAGACCCATTCTCATCCACAACTGTTTCATTATTAATATCACCAAGATGAAAACAATCATAACTTGATGGCTTAAGGGTCAAAGTCGGAGCTTTCTCGACTGATGGAACTAGTCGAAGCTCGGGCAAAACTAGAGGTTCTAGTTTGGGCTTCCATTTATTGGTGTCTAGCAGTGGTGTGGAGTCTAATAAGGCATTGACTTCACAAATAACACTATCATCATCAAAATCATACCCAAAATGAGATAAGCAAACCTCTAGTGGATCTTCCAAGTGGCTCTTACAAAAAAATTGCGAGTGCATCTTTTCGCCTATAGCACTTCAGACTAAGGTACCTGGAAAATATTCAAAAAAAAACTGCATAAAAAGAATTAAAAGAAATCTAAAAGAAAAATAAAAATAAATTATATACAAAAAAATAAAAATAAGCTATATACAAAAATTGATATCAATCAGAGTGTACTAGGCAACCACTCTCCGGCAGGGCGCCAAAAACTTGATAGGCTCGGAAACCTACAATAAAATACTGCAAGTGCACAGTGTCTAACTAATAGACAGAGGCAAGTACGGGTCGTTCCCACGAGGAGCGGTGGAAATACTGTAATCAATATCTCTAAAAAGATAACCAACAATAATGTTTTTGAATTTTTATAATTGAAAACGAAATAATAAAATTAAACTAATAAAATGAGGCCAATGGAAAAGTTGGTAACCAGGGTTTATAGTATCCACCACTATTTCAATTCAATTACTGAAATGAAACATAATTCATGAATATTTGTCTATTGTTCGTTCTATCGACAACACCTATTATAAGTATTAGAGTCGTAAATATCACCGGTATACCCTAAGCATAGCACATCAAAATAGTCACGAAAATAGTCTAATACAGTCTGCAGTCGATTAGTGAGATGGGTTCGAGCTATGAACGTAGATAATCAAGGGTTCTGCATGTTTGATTAATTTTAATGTATAATTAGGATAATAGGATGTCTCGCAGTAAAGAAGATGGGAGTCCGAAGTATGGCAGCTGCCTGAAATAATAAGAACTGACGGGTTTGATCTGAAATGGTGTCTTCTCGTGCCTACGAATGGGTGCTGGTGGTTTTGTCGCAGCGAGATAAAGAGCTTACAAGGTCAGAATTTAATGAAAGTATATAGAGCTCGAGGTGGAGATATTGGCTGCTGCATCAAAAACAGCGAGTGGAATTTTCTGGCAGGAAAGAATTGCATTGACGCAGGTGTTGGATGAATGGGTTTCTGGCAGCCATCTCTGACACAGATACGATGGCAGTATGGATGGAATGAAGCTCGAGTCAGTGGTGCGTTGTCCATTTTCCTTCAACATCAATAGCAACAACGGATTTTGAGAGCTCTGTACGTTTGAACTGAAACTGGGTCGAAGAAAATGAATGACAATGATGTGATCTGTCTGTCGGTAGCAAGAATATATACTAGTTTGTTGTGAAGATGCGGAAGATGAAGGATGCCGAGATGGACAGCAGGACAGGGAATAGAAGTGTAGTCAGGTGTTGATCTGGTTTTTGAATGAGATTGGACGTGGCCTGGATAAGGGAAGCCGGTATTGGACTGGGACTTCGCATATGTTGCTAGGGATTAGTTGAACTCTTGGCAGCAAAGGACCTATACGAAACTGAAGAGAGACAGACAAGAGGAGAGGCCGACCAGGCTACTGAAGCCGCAGCTGAGAGAGCCGAGAATAGGAGAAAGGAATAGAGGCTGGCGGCGACGCCATCTACAAGGGTTTGAAGTTTTGTGTTTTCCATTCCATCTTGATTATCTAGTGAATCATTTTGATATGTTTATGGCTTTTGAGAAAGCCATGTGTTGCTAGATTTTCGTGACTAGGGTTTATGTTGAAACCACTTGGAGTTTTCGACTATTTGATTGAATAAATTGAGCAAAAGACTATTACGATTTGATTAGATTAATTCTTAATATATTTTATTGATTTAATGAAAATACAAGTTGTTGCTTCACCGGTTTTATAACCTATGTGCGTAATCGATAGTTTTACAAATATGTTTGTCTTCTTATTTGATGATCCATGCTTGGTTAATTTCTTTGATGGGTTATGTTTAGAAAAGGCAGATAAAATTTGTGAACTATATTTAGTTTCGTATAACTTCCTCGCTGATGCAATTTGATGGTGCATGCTTAGATTCAGTCTTTTGAGTGATATTTACGACTCTAATAATTATAATAGGTGTTGTCGATAGAACGAACAATAGACAAATATTCATGGATTATTTCATTTCAGTAATTGAATAGAAATAGTGGTGGATACTATAAACCCTGGTTACCAACTTTTCCATTGGCCTCATTTTATTAGTTTAATTTTATTATTTCGTTTTCAATTATAAAAATTCAAAAACATTATTTTTGGTTAATCTTTTTAGAGACATTGATTACAGTATTTCCACCGCTCTTCGTGGGAACGACCCATAGTTTCCTCTGTCTACTAGTTAGATACTGTGCACTTGCAGTATTTTATTGTAGGTTTCCGAGCCTATCAGACGGCTTAGATCGCACCATGAAAGATGGAGGAGGCACTAGCATGCACATTAGCGGGCCCACTCTATCCCTACTTGATCGGTTTGCTCACGACGTGGTCATGCATCCACGATCGCATGCCCGAAACATGTCTGGTGTAATGCTTTACAAGCGTCACGAAAATTCCACTAATGTCTTAAATTGATCACAACCATCCAATTTCACCAGCATATTTGGATGGCTTAGATCGTACCTAAGACCGTTAGAGAACTGCACGCATGTTCACTGTTAGCCCAATGTGGGCCCCACATAATCGGTCCCTCCAAAAGAGGAGCATAACTTTCCAAACTGTTTGGTGGAAGTCGTGTGTGCGTGTCTGTTTTAAAACCGTAATTAGGGTTTGCGGCGCTGCATAACTATCGCAATTCGATCACCACTATCCATCTTCGCAAGCTTGGATGGAGGGTGTAGATATAGACTTAAAAGGTCCCAAGCATGTCAACATGATCACCGTGGGCCCATCTTTTCGTGGATATGGTCGGCCTAGGAATACTAGGACTCGACGACCTTGAAACACGCTCCCGAAAGTAGCATGATGAGCGGCTTCCAAATCCTCTGTGGCAATGGATTTTTGTCGCAAATCGATCTCGACCACTCACCTTTGCCGGTCAAATTGAATGGCGTAGATCGCACCTTCATGAGACAAAGATGTATGGGCATATACACCGGCAGGCCATCTACACGCATGCCTGGTCGGCCCCACTAAAACTTGTGCCCAAGCTCGGGTTCGGTCAAGCATAGGATTGATGCTCGCGCACCTCCTAAAACCCTAAAAAACCATCAACGGTCGCATATGAGGGTCTTAAACCATCTCGTCCGTCGAACTTCGCTAGCTTGGTCGGACAGCCTAGGTTGAAAATTAGACGACCAGTGAGGCATCCCGATGATCACCATCCGCCATCCTTCCACAGGGAGTGATCGTCCAGGAGATGGCTCTCCCATGCAGCCTCCAAACGATCACTCGAAGATGGTTGGATGTGATGATATTTTAAGACGCTTGGTCCGCGACTTATCCGGTCAGGCTTTAAAACATCGATGCTTCATACATGCTGATTGTCTGCGATGCATTACATGCATTGAGCATACACGATATTTCATAAATATCAAATCCTTAGTTATTTTAGCATCACATGATACTTCCTATAGTGGGTCCCACGATCCACTCATTCGAGACATCAAACATGTCACAAACTGGGGGATACTTACTGGGGTATTGGTCTGGCGGTTTACAGCGTGCAACGCGCCATTACAAGAACGTGTCAAGAAAAGGTGGACGGTTAGCAGTGATGAGGGAAGTGGGCAAAGGTGTGATCGTGTGACAATCACCACTCCTACACGACCCCACTACTCCAACACTTCACCTCCTCCAATTCCTACGAGATGAGAGGTTGCGCTCAATGACTTGTATAAATAGGTCCATCACCTATTTCCAAATAACAGAGTCAAGCACAGAAAACCAAGTGTTGTCATCTGTATCCAGAGAAAACCAGAACTGATAGCTTACATTATTGCAAGACAGTTCTAATTTTTGATACAAGTCATAAACAACCAACACCTCCACAATCTCAACACCTTCTTCGCTTCCCTCCCTAAGATCAACCACATATCCTTCACTTTGTGACCGAAGCAAGTCTGGAACGGCCATTTCTTGGTTTAGGCCAGAATTGTATAGATTGATCTCTCGAATCAAAAACCACTCCCGTGCAGTGCATTTGTTTATGGCTTAGATTCGTTTCTCATCCACACACACCCAAACTTACCAAGAACAACAGAAACAGTTTTCACCTATAAACAATTGGCGACCACAGTGGGAGATAATCTCTCGGTTGCAATCTCAAGATTTTCAAAAGATGGTTGGCCTCAGGGATGATTCTGCCGCGACAGATCTCTGCCAGAATCCCTCAAGCGGTAATGTTTCTCACCCTCCTTTGAACAATTTTGCTTATAACGAATTTTTATATTTCAATACCCCCATTATCTCTGTCGTTTTAACCGATGTAGAAATCCCAACTCTGGATGAACTGGCACAGAGGCAAGAAATTCTGGCAAGAAGTGTAGACCGGATGAAAGGAGCGATTGACAACTTGTTCGCCTGCTTGGTACACATGAAGAGAACTTTAGGAGAAGAAATGGTGGAAGCCCAACGGAGAATCCTCCTCAGGTTAATAGTTTCGGTATTAACCAGAGACCAGTGGACCAGGAAGTAGCTTCTCTAGTGGAAAGTTGTGAATAATGTCACATTTACAGAAGACGACATGATGTCGGAGGAAGGTAACAACCTAGCCCTACATGTTACTGTACGCATCAAGGATTCAGAGTTCAAGAGGGCCCTCATAGACACGGGAGCGTCTTCGAATGTGATTAATCTCAAGACTCTCAGGACGGCCAAGGTTCGCCCAAGCAAGATCGTACGACAGCCTACTACGATGACATATTTTGAAGGAAACCAAACCAACACATACGGGTATGTCAATCTGAATTTATCTGTAGGGCATGTCCAGTCAAAGGTGAAATTCGAAATCATATTAAAGGATCCTGACTATCATATGATACTGGGGAGACCGTGGCTTCATGACAATAGGATTTTCCCTTCGACATATAATCAGTGCCTGAAGACTATGCTGAATAAAGAAGTCGTTAATATTCCTGCATCGTTGTATCCTTATATACCGATATGTGGAGTGGAATTATTTGAACCAAGGGAAGCTCCACGGGAAGAAACAGACAAAGTTCATTGCATCCCACTCCCCACATGGGCGTCAATCCATAAGGAGAACAGACTTGCATCATCGAGGGCTAAGCCCCACGATGCATCTTTGCTGACAAGACGTTCTTCTTCATCCGGTGAAGCCGCGACCCACGTTCAAACTAAAAGGGAGCGAACTTTTATGGCGAGCCATGATCAGAAAGGGAAAATTGTGTACCGATGCCGCTGTTAGAAATTAGCATGGGAGACTGTTACCCAGTCTCTTCGCCCAATGGGATGCTACAACAGGGACGAACCACAAGAAGAAGTGCTAGATGCTCCACGACAGCTGCAAGATGGCACCAAATCCACAAAAGATGAGATCGAAATCGTTAAGGAATCTCCTAGGCATATCTCCATCAACTCAACCTTGTGTACGGATGAACGCACGAAGCTCGTGGAACTTCTCAAAGAGTACCATGACATATTCGCTTGGAGGTATGAAGAAATGCCTGTTTAGATGAAAAATTGGTCACCCATCATCTACATGTCATACCTGGATCCAAGCCGGTTAAACAGTCTCCGAGGCAGTTCAGACACGAGAAAAATGGACAGATCAGGTGCTGCGTGGATTTCAGAGACTTGAACAGATGCTGCCCCAAAGACGATTTTCTTCTACCTAACATCGACATGTTAGTAGATGCAACCAGCGGACACGGCATGTTCTCCTTCATGGATGGATATAGAGTCTACAACCAGATAAAGATGTATGAACATGGAGCAAGCAAATTTCTGGGATTCCATGTGACTGCTGAGGGGATCAAGGTGGACCCAAGGCCCAAGCTATCCTCACGATGTCGCCTCTATGAAGGATCTACAAAGATTCATGGGAAAGGTGAACTACATTCGACGTTTTATACCTGGTTTAGCCCAGCTCGTTGCTTCATTCACCCCCTTACTGAAGAAAGAAGCAATTTTCGTCGGGACCGCACTACAACATGAAGCGTTTCGGAAGATTCAACGAATATTGTCGTCTCCAAATCATCATAAAGAGTTCTCCTATTATGTCATCCCGGACGAGAGCGGTCCCGGGACATATTCAAATCTACCAGAACCGACACCTCAAGGTGTATTTGTGCATCAATAGGGCGGTACCTGTCAATCGTGCTTTGTTGAAAAAACCAGCGCTTTCAGACATCCTCTGAACTCCGTGAAGTTACTAAACGCTCAATTGCGACGGCACAAGCCCTGCTAGAAACAACAAGCCTGCCAGTAATGAAGAGCCTCACGATGTTCGTGGAAGCATACATCTCACCAACAGTAAATACAACCTTCAGCCTTCTGTAAGCAGTTTTGCTGAAGCAATAAAAGGAAAACCACCGAGATACAACATCTTCCGCGTCAACTCCAACTCCAGTACCGCATGCGCGATTGCCACAATGATGAAACAACGTCCAAGATATTCCATATCTGTATCGACGACAGAGACATCAATGAGAGACGCTTTCAGAATCTTTTCTCCCGTAGAAGAAGTAGTTGCGTTACCAAAGGACATTGCACCCGGGACTTAAGAGGTACATACAGATTCTCCATGAAAAGAGATTCATCATATTTGCATAACCTATTAGTTAAGTCATTCGCATGAAGGAACTTCCCTACTCCTCAAAGACACGATCCAAAGATAATAATGACAAAGGAGTGTGACTGGGGACTTCTTAGCACTGCCCATCTCAAAGATGCTGAATTTAGACAGATGCAATCACGCTATCATTGTAATTCCAAATGTCCAAAAACGAGGATGTACTCAAGAGATCAGACGTGTTGTCAAAGACCAGCGATATTCCTAGATGTCTGCGAAACGCAACGCAGGCGTAAAGAAGGCCTCATGAACCCAGCGTGACAACGTTTATCAAGTCGAAAGCTCAGTGGATACTCGTGGGCAGGGGACTATCTCCCTCTTTTCCATTCCATGAGGAAGCATCGAAGAAGCCTCTCTTGAAGAAGCTTGCTTCAATGTTCGCTCTAGGAGAAGCCGCTTCAACGCTCTCTCCTGAAGAAGCTTGCTTCAACGTTTGCTCCAGTAGAAGCCGCTTCAACGCTCGCTCTTGGAGAAGCTGCTTAAACGCTCTCTCCTGAAGAAGCTTGCTTCAACGTTTGATCCAGCAGAAGCCGCTTCAACACTCGCTCTAGGAGAATCCACTTCAACGCTCTCTCCTGAAAAATCTTGCTTCAACATTCGCTCTAGGAGAAGCCGCTTCAACGCTCTCTCCTGAAGAATCTTGCGTCAAAACTCTTTCCAGAAGAAGCATCTTCAACACTCGTTCTAGGAGAAGCCGCTTCAAGGCTCTCTCCTGAAGAAGCTTGCTTCAACACTCGCTCCAGAAGAAGCTTGCTTCAACGTTCGCTCTAGGAGAAGCCGCTTCAACGCTCTCTCCTGAAGAAGCAACTTCAACGCTCTCTCCTGAAGAAGCTTGATTCAACACTCTTTCCAGAAGAAGCATCTTCAACGCTCGCTCTAGGAGAAGCCGCTTCAACGCTCTCTCCTGAAGAAACTTGATTCAACACTCGCTCTATAAGAAGCTTGCTTCAACGTTCGCTCCAGTAGAAGCCGATTCAACGCTCGCTCTAGGAAAAGCCGCTTCAGCGCTCTCTCGTGAAGAAGCTTATTTCAACGTTTGCTCCAGTAGAAGCTATTTCAACGCTCTCCTCTGAAGAATCTTGCTTCAACACTCGCTCTAGAAGACGCTTGCTTCAACGTTCGCTCTAGGAGAAGCCGCTTAACGCTCTCTCCTAAAGAAGCTTGCTTCAACACTCTTTCCAGAAGAAGCTTCTTCAATGCTCACTCTAGGAGAAGCCGCTTCAACGCTCTCTCCTGAAGAAGCCGCTTCAACGCTCTCTCCTGAAGAACCTTGCTTCAACGTTTGCTCCAGTAGAAGTCGCTTCAACGCTCGCTCTAGGAGAAGCCGCTTCAACGCTCTTTCCTAAAGAAGCTTGCTTCAAAACTTTCTCCAGAAGAAGCTTGCTTCAACGTTCGCTCTAGGAGAAGCCGCTTCAACACTCTCTCCTGAAGAAGCTTGCTTCAATGCTTGCTCCTGAAAAAGCTTGCTTCAACACTCTTTCCAGAAGAAGCATCTTCAACGCTCGCTCTAGGAGAAGCCGCTTCAACGCTCTCTCTTGAAGAATCTTGCTTCAACACTCGCTCCAGAAGAATCTTGCTTCAATTTTCGCTATAGGAGAAGCCACTTCAACGCTCTCTCCTGAAGAAGCTTGCTTCAACACTCTTTCCAGAAGAAGCATCTTCAACTCTCTCTCTAGGAGAAGCCGCTTCAACGCTCTCTCCTGAAGAAGCTTACTTCAACACTCGCTCCAGCAAAAGCCATTTCAATGCTCGCTCCATAGGAAGCATCTTCAATGCTCTCATCAGAGGAAGTTGCTTCAACGCTCTCTCCATGATCCGCTTCGATGTTCGCTTCAGAAGCTGCTTCAGAACGCCTTCCGGAAGCTACATCAACGTTCTCTTTGGGAGATGCTTCAATGTATTTTAGAAATTGCTTCAACATCTTTTTAAGGATATTCCTCATGATAGGGATCGTCCACATCAGAGTCGAGGATTATGACATAAACCGACATCATGCTAGGGGAACACTTACCTGGACGCCTCTTGAACGTGACATGTTCCAAGCACAGGACGACCCATTTCTCCTGGTAACATCTAACTTTGTCTCATAAGTTTTATCTTTATTTGTCACCATCTCATGCCTACCCCACAATAATTCAACCATTATGTGCTAGGCAGAGGACTTAATGTTGATAGTAGATTTTAGTTCAAGGCTAAAATTGTAAAACCAAATTTAATATGCTGACATCCTGCAAAGGGTAAAGCCGTTTGATAAGTGATGAGTACCTCTTCGCTTTACTCGAAGCGATTCAATAAATACATGAAATTCACCCAGAATGGTGCATGTAGCAACAATACCAAATATTCTGTGAATTTTTTTTAGCATTATTAATTAATGCATGATTAGGCTAGTATTTCATATGTTGTTCCTTGCCGAACACTCATTACTAGCATGACATGACGAATGAGTGCTCACTCTCAGCAGAGTAGCATGAATTGTCGTGCCAATATTGAGACATGCATGTAATACCCACACAGGCTACACCACTCTTTGACAGAGAGAGTCTCGCATCGACGCGCTTTGGTTAGCCCGATCGAGCATGCTTAATTTCCTTAAGGGAAATCTGGGCTGTCCATATTAGTCTCAGAAACGATCACGGCCACGCAGGTTGACCGCATGATTTAACTAGCCTAGACGAACACTGGCAGGAGCAGGCTATCACCGTGATGACCACTGGCGGGCCTATTTATGCCTAGTTGTTCGAACATTACACTCTACTTCCCAATAAGCTAAAACGCCATCCCCAAAGTAGGGTAGACGCGCTTCTTTGGAAGAAGCTCGAATGAGCAAGACTGCTTAAGACAGTCTCAAAATGATCGTGACCGTCCAACTTCACTAGCCTGATTGGACATCTTAGATCGCACCATGAAAGATGGAGGAAGCACTAGCACGCACATTAGCGGGCCCAATCTATCCCTACCTGATCGGTTTGCTCGCAGCGTGGTCATGTAGCCACGATCGCATGCCCGAAACACGGCTGGTGTGATGTTGTGCAAGCGTCACGAAAATTCCACTAATATCTTAAATTGATCACAACCATCCAACTTCACCAACATATTTAGATGGCTTAGATCGTACCTAAGACCGTTAAAGAAGTGCACGCATGTTAACTTTCATCCCAATATGGGCCCAACATAATCGGTCCCTCCAAAAGAGGAGCATAACTTTCCAAACCGTTTGGTGGAAGTCGTGTCTGCGTGTCTGTTTTAAAACCCTAATTAGGGTTTGCGGCACTGCATAACTGTCGCAGTTCGATCACGACCATCCATCTTCGCAAGCTTGGATGGAGGGTGTAGATATAGACTTAAAAGGTCCCCAAGCATGTCAACATGATCACCGTGGGCCCATCTTTGTGTGGAGATGATCGGCCTAGGCAGACTAAGACTCAACGACCTCGAAACACGCGCCCGAAAGTGGCATGCTGAGCGGCTTCCAAATCCTCTGCGGCAATGGATTTCTGTCGCAAATCGATCTCGACCACTCACATTTTCCGGTCAAATTGAGTGGCGTAGATCGTACCTTCATGATACAAAGAGGTATGGGCATATACACCGGCATACGTCTACACGCATGCCTGGTCGGCCCCACCAAAACTTTTGTCCAAGCTCGGGTTCGGTCAAGCACAGGAGTGATGCTCGCGCACCTCTTAAAACCCTAAAAATCCATCAACGGTCACAGATGAGGGTCTTAAACCATCTCGTCCGTCCAACTTCGCTAGCTTGGTCGGACATCCTAGGTTAAAAGCTAGACGACCAGTGAGGCATCCGGATGATCACCATCTGCCACTCTTCCATGGGGAGTGATCGTCCAGGAGATGGCTCTCCCATGCAGCCTCCAAACGATCACTTGAAGATGGTTGGATGTGATGCTATTTTAAGAGGCTTGGTCCGCGACTTATCCGGTCAAGATTTAAAACATCGATGTTTCATATATGCTGATTGTCTGCGATGCATTACATGCATTGAGCATACACGATACTTCATAAATATCAAATCCTTAGATATTTTAGCATCACGTGATACTTCCTAAAGTGGGTCCCACTATCCACTTATTCGAGACATCAAACATGTCACAAACTGGGGGATACTTAATGGGGTATTGGTCTAGAGGTTTACAGTGTACAGCGTGCAACGCGCCATTACAAGAACGTGTCAGGAAAAGGTGGACGGTTAGCAGTGATGAGGGAAGTGGGCAAAGGTGTGATCGTGTGACAATCACCACTCCTACACGACCCCATTACTCCATCACTTCACCTCCTCCACTTCCTACGAGATGAGAGGTTGAACTCAATGACTTGTATAAATAAGTCCATCACCTATTTCCAAATAACAGAAGCAAACACAGAAAACCAAGTGTTGTCTTCCGTATCCAGAAAATACCAGAACTGATAGCTTACATTATTGCAAGCCAGTTATTATTTCTGATACAAGTCATAAACATCCAACACAACCACAATCTCAACACCTTCTTCGCTTCCCTCCCTAAGATCAACCCCATCTCCTTCACTTTGTGACCGAAGCAAGTCTGGAACGACCATTTCTTGGTTTAGGCCAAAATTTTATAGATTGATCTCTCTAATCAAAAAGCACTCCCGTGCAGTGCATTTGTTTAAGGTTTAGATTCGTTTCTCATCCACACACACCCAAATTTACCAAAAACAGCAGAAACAGTTTTCACCCATAAACAGTTACCAAGGTCACTTAGATTGCAAACCCTGATTTGGAGACTATATAAAGTAGAACACTATCAACTGGGAAACCTAATCCCCACACCTCCTGTGTGATACTAGTTGTGTAATCTAGAGTCGAGTCTCCTTTAACCTTAAGTTTCTTTCGAGACTCTGTGGGTTAACGACTTAAAGACTTCATTGGGATTTGGAAGCCAGACCCAATTATTTTCTTTGTAGTTGCGTGATCTGATCTTGTTGTTTCTATCGTGATTAAGTATAATCGTAAGATTGGATTGAGATTTATATCTGCGATAGGCAAGATAGAAAAGTAGTCACAAACACCTTCGTCTCATCGTTTAGGATTCCATAATATCTTGTATCGCTAGTCGATTAAGATTATTGTGAGGTAATTGATATTTCTAGGTTGTTCTTCGTTAAAATAAGTATGGTATATCAATTGGTTTCTGTTTACCTTGATTTATCAAAAGACGGAACAAAACTCGTAGATATTTCTGTGGGAACAGATTTATCTATTCATATAGAATTTTATGTGTGAGACAGATTTGTTTATTAAAGTCTCCGACTTTGGGTCGTAGCAACTCTTAGTTGTGGGTGAGATCCACTAAGGGAATCAAGTGCGTGGTATCTTGTTGGGATTAGACATGTAAGGAGCGCAACTGTACCTTGGATCAGTGTGAGATTGATTGGGGTTCAACTACAGTCTAGACCTAAGTTAGTTTGTAGTAGGCTAGTGTCTGTAGCGGCTTAATACAGTGTGTGTTCAATCTGGACTAGGTCCAGGGGTTTTTCTGCATTTGCGGATTCCTCGTTAACAAAACTTCTGGTGTTTGTGTTATTTCTTTTTCGCATTATATTTTGTTATATAATTGAAATATCACAGGTTGTGCGTTGAATCGATCAATTGGTAAATCCAACCTTTGGTTGTTGATTGAAATTGACTGATCCTTGAACATTGGTCTTTGGTACCGTTCATGTTATCTCTCTTAGATTCAATTGGGGTCGCACATTATTGTTTGTTTGATTGCAGATTCAATTAAGAGATTAAGATATAACTCTTTGATATACTTTTCTTAATATTGAGTCTGACTGTCCAGTTGATTCTCTTGGAAGTATATTGGAGTTATTCCATACAGATTGCTAAGCGAAATATTGGGTGTAGTTGTTAGACCCCCGCTTTTTCAATTGGTATCAGAGCATGCAAACACTTTTAAAGACCTCATAAGTTTGTGTTTGTAGCGATATGACTCTATGGACAAAAATTCTATCTCCATAAACGTACCACTAGTCTTCGATGGATCAAACTACTTGTGGTGGAAAATCGCTATGCGTGCTTTTATTTAAGCTCATGATTTTCAAACATGGGTACGTGTTTTTAATGGCTATGATCCTCCGGTTAATACAGAAGGCGATGTACAGATACCTAAGGATATTGGTAGATATAGTCCAAAATAAATCCTTGCTGCAAAGCAAAATTCTGACGGCTTAAATGCTATCATACATGCCATTACCCCAAATCTTCTGCATCATGTGTCTACTTGCACGAAGTCTAAAGAAGCCTGGGATATCTTAGAAACCGTATTTGAAGGGAATACCTGTGAAAAAGAAGATAGACTTCAAAACCTGAATTCTGATTGTATGACAGATGAAGAGTCAATTGATGAGTTCAACAACCACAACTAACAATTCATTTGGCAATTTGAGAGGACTTACTCCAATATACTTTCTAGAGAATCAACTAGACAGTAAGACTCAATCTAGAGTAAAGTATATCAAAGAGTTTAATATCTCTAACTCTTAATTCAATCCGCAATCAGCAAATAGAAATATGCGAGCCCGATTGAATATAAGAGGAGTTACTTGAACGGTACCAAAGACCAATATTCAAATTTCAATCAATGTAAACCAACAACCAAAGGTTGGATATTCTAATTGATTGATCTTAATGCACAACCTGTGATATTTCAATTATATAACAAAATGAAATGTGGAAAATAAATAACACAGACACCAGAATTTTGTTAACGAGGAAACCGCAAATGCAGAAAAACCCCGGGACCTAGTCCAGATTGAACACCACACTGTATTAAGCCGCTACAAACTCTAGCCTACTACCAATTAACTTCAGACTGGACTGTAATTGAACCCTAATCAATCTCACACTGATTCAAGGTACGGTTGCATTCCTTACGTCTCTGATCTCAGCAGGATAATACGCACTTGATTACCTTAGTTGATCTCACCCACAACCAAGAGTTGCTACGACCCAAAGTCGAAGACTTGATAAACAAATCTGTCTCACACAGAAAAGTCTATAAATCTGTCTCCCACAGAAATGCCCAAGAGTTTTTGTTCCGTCTTTTGATAAATCAAGGTGAACAGGAACCAATTGATAAATTGGACTTATATTCCTGAAGAACAGCCTAGTGTTATCAATCACCTCATAATAATATTAATCGACTAGGGAAACAAGATATTATGGAATCGCAAACGATGAGACGAAGATGTTTGTGATTACTTTTATCTTGCCTATCGGAGAAATTAATCTCGAGTCAATTATTTTAATTATACTCAATACGATACAATCAGGCAAGATCAGAACATGCAACTACAAAGAAAATAGTTGGGTCTGGCTTCACAATCCCAATGAAGTCTTTGAAGTCGTTAACCTACAGGGTCTCGATAGAAACCTAAGGTTAAAGGAGAATCGACTCTAATTTATGTAACTAGTAACACACATGAGGTGTGGGGATTAGGTTTACCAGTTGCTAGAGTTCTCCTTTATATAGATTTCAAATCAGGGTTTGCAATCCAAATTACCTTGGTAACAAAGCATTCAATATTCACCGTTAGATGAAAAACCTGATTCAACCAAGCTAATATCTTTCAACCGTTAGATCGAACTTAGCTTGTTACACACAAATGACATGTACCCTCATTTAGGTTTATGTAACCGTACTTAAACGTGTACACCATGTTGGTTCACAAATAGTTAACTGAGGTTAGACATATGATTACTCTCATATCAACCTTATTCATCCTAACCATAACTAGTTCAAATGACTCAAATGAAACTAGTTAAAGAGTTGTTCAATTGTTATATTCTCATAGAATTATACAAGAACACAATTGAAGAAAAATCGGTTTGATTCACTTGAATCAATCATGAACATTACAGCTACAGTTTGCAAAGATTGCATTCCTTATTATATAAATGTTAATGTTCATGTTCATAATCGATTTTAGAACTTTAACCTTCAAGTATGGAAACGGGTACGCTTACTTGAAATACTCGGGCTAAGATTGAGTTACGCCAGTACGCAAACGGGTACACAAACTTCAAATCCCAGCAGAAATCCTTGGACATGAACCTGTAGGCCAGTACGCAAATGGGTACGAATACTTAGGTTCCCGGATTTCTCAAACCAACATATATGCAAACGGGTTCGCATACTATGGTTTCCGGACATGGATTACATATGTGGAAGAGTACACAACATGACATATCCAATAATGGTTAAGTGTTCTAAACTCTTATTTCAATCATTGAAACTTTCTTAGAGGATGACAATAGCCGTTTTTCACACACTATTAGCATCAAAGCAATTTACAAGTTATTGAAATAATCATTATGAAACATTCCAAGACAACACCAAATAATTGTATCACACAAACCATGTAAGATGTTACTCGGCAATTTTCACATGATATATGATGAACTTGGTCGAAGCGAAAGCTTTCCAACACATATTTCGAGAAATATGTAAGCGAGTTAAACTCAGCTCGAAATCTCAAATGTGTATATAGAAAACTATATCTTAATATGAATTATGTCTCAATATAGGAGATAGAGTATAAATAGACTTTCCAAGTGATAGGTGACTTCAAGTCTCCACATACCTTTTTTTGATGAAGTTCCACAAGCTCCCCTTAGTAGTTCTTCGTCTTCAAATGATGAACGTAGTGAAAAATAAGCTCAACTACACAATCTATGTCCTAGTCCGAGATATCTATAAATAAACTAGAAATCAAGACTTATAGATTTCATCACCAACATTGACAAACATGCTTGAGATAGAAACGCATGCGATTTCGACCGAGCAGTAACACATCCTTTGCATTGGGTAAGACTATTCCTGAAAAGGATATTGTGATGAAGATTCTCAGATCTCTGCCATCCAGATATGATTCTAAGAAGCATGCTATCGTTGAACGAAATAACCTTGATGTGCTTTCCATAAATACTCTAATTGGAAAGTTAAAAATTCTTGATCCTGATCAGAACACAATCAGAACATCTGCGTTCAATGCTGTGACCAACGCTAGTGAATCTTCTAACTTGTCTTGGGATGATGAATGTTGTTCCAATCATATTGATTTTGATAAATCACTGATAACAGAAATGATCAAACTTTTTGTGAAAAGAAGCAAAAGATGTGATAAACGTCTCTCCAGTTAATGCTTCAGATGATTCAATACAAGAAAAATCTTCCCTGGGTGGCAACATCTTGGATGCTTCTGATGGATGCAATGAACTTTCATCTCTTGCAACAGAAACCTCCACCTACTTAATTTCTGACTCAGAGCTTGAGTCTGACACAGAGGTTTGTGAATTCTTGAATAAAACTAGAGAGATTCACCAAGAAAATCTTCAACTCAGGTGTTCGCTGAAGAAACTTGAATCATCACTCCATGTGAAAAATCTTGAGATAGATTGTCTTAATGATGAATTCACCAGAACCGTGTCTCTAAAGGAAAAAGAGATTAATACTCTTAAGAATGATCTGAAAAGGTTATCTGGAAGTTCTAAAAAAATCTCAGCAATGTTATTCGGTCAGAAGTCCTTTGGGAACACAAGTGGTTTGGGGTTTAAAATCATCATTGTAAACACAAACAACTCTCTTGTTCCGACTAATGTTGGAACAATGTACGTTGAATGTTGTGATAAACAGAAGGTAATTCAACAGAATAAAAAATCTTTATTGATTTGTTCGTTTTGTGGAAATGCAAATCATGTTCAAAGTATGTGTTGGAGATTCAAGAGGAACAACAAAAGAATTTCCAAACTTCATGAGAACATCCAAAGGATGAATCTGGCGTTGGATAATCAATAAGGTTTTCCTAAAAAATCCAGAAATTCCAGATTCAGACAAGGTAAGAAATCTGTTTATACAACAAACCTTGATAAGCCACTATGTGGTAAAAGAGGTGGGCATTCGGCTCACTTCGTCGCTATCTAATACTAGTGACGTCCACATCCTCATCTTTAACTTGAGAAAATGGGGTTTGCATCAAGGTGGCTCAATTTTTGTATTTATATTTTTTTTTCTTATTTTTGTTAAGAAAATATTCTCCTAATATTTTAGATAATGGATAATAAACCATGAAAGACCTGCAAAATTCTTCTAGGATTTGGTTGTCCATAAGTCTATTTATAATCATTTGTAATCAAGGTCCTTCATCTCTTTTATCCTTGAAAGATACATTTTCATGGCTCCTGTAACTAGAGGTACCAAAAAAAGGTATGCAGTTTAAGCAGTTAATGTGTATCTATGCGAACGAATCTCTTCCTCAAGGATGAAGAAAGAGAGATCTACAAATGATGGAGAAGGTTCTTCCTCTAACTGCCTCTTTTCTGTTTGTCATTTTGATAATAACTTTAGAGGTATGGTGAAAGATTTCATCAGTAAAAGAAATGATTTAAAATCTCAAATTGTTTCCTCTTTAGAAAAGATAACTCACTATGAACAAATGTTGTCTCTAACAAAGAACACCTTGCGTGAGCTAAAAAGGGAACTTACTGAGTTAATTGATATTTCTGAAGATTTAGAGGAATTGAACGATCCCATAATCAATGGGTTTTTCAATAATGAGAATAAATTCTCAGTAGATGCTCTGAGAAAGCTATATAATGTCTAGGAAACTTCTTATGAAAATTCATTCTAGTGTTTTTAAGAAGGATATCTAGGGTTTTGAATAGCCATTATTGTGAGTACACATAGTTATGTCCAACGTTTTCATCTTGCAATGTTTTTAGATTTATTGATTTAAATTCTAAAGTTTGTTTGGAAGATGATTTTGCAAAATTAATCTTTAAAGTTTTTATTTCTCATCATCATTTGCACAATGACATATAATAGGATGAGCCTTTGTTTAAAATGATTAAGTCTATTATATGTAATTGTGCAAATGGTGATGAGAAATAGAATGAATCTTTGTTTATCCGCAGTATTGATATTCCCTGATCCATATTTTTATGTAAATATTGTGCGGCTCCGTAAGTTTCTTATGTGAGCATTTACGATTAAATTAATGATAGGTTCTCTTGTGGTTAATTTAATTGATATTTTTGGATACAAATTCATGTTTCATGTGATTTTTTAAGGTCCAAAGAAATCCTTCTTTTCTTGTGAAAGTAAGGTCGATCTTGTTGTTCTTTCGGGAATGACATTTTATAGGGGAGAGTTCTTAATTGGACTTGTGCTTAATTGCCAAATCTTTGTGGGGAGTGCGGCTGTGGAATATTATAGGGGTTATCTTGTATCTTTATAAACTCCTTGATGAATGCATTTAGTTTCGGCTATATGATTGCATCTAAAAAGTTGATATGTGCTTTCTTTTGGTCATGAAGTGTCTCTATGGAAATTTCATTAGGATCCCACCAATTTTCGTACCTTTGCCAATTTTATTGACAAAAAGGGGGAGAATTAATGTGTAGTTCACACTACAAATACATATGGTTTTCAGATCATTATGTAAGGGGGAGTGGTTTTCATGTGGGGGAGTGATACATATCACCATAGTATTGTTGTCGAAGTTGTGATACAATTGAACTTTGATGTTGTGTAATAATACTATGACATTGTATAACAATGATTGAGAGCTATTGTTTTCTCATTGTTATGGCTACAGATCTTCAACAACGATGATGCTGAATTGAATATCTTTGGAATCATTGGAGTACTTGGAAGCGACGAAGATTTCGAGTAATGTGGGAAAACCAAGGAGATCAAGCATGTGGATGAGAAGCTGCAAAGTTTATTTATTTTGTATTCCATATGTATTGATAGTTTTGTCACTAAATTTGACAAAGGGGGAGATTGTTAGAGCACTGCTCGGTCGAGCTCGCAAGCGTTACTATCTCAAGCTTGTTTGCAAGTTTAGTTGCCAAAACTATAAGTCTTGATTTCTAGTCTACGTATAGCTAAGTCTCGGACTAGGATAGTAAGTGTAGTTGAGCTCTAGACTCTACGACGTTCATCATGCAAAGACGAAGAACTACTCAAGGAACTGGTCGAACTTCATCGACAAAAAGGTATTTGGAGACTTGAACTTATCTATCACTCAGAAGTCTATCTATTTTATCTCCTATCTTGAGACAAAAATCGTATTGCTATAAAGACTTCGATTATACACATTTGTTATTTCGAGCCGAGTTTATCTCGTTTATCTATTTCTCGAAATATGTGTTGGTAAACTTTAGCTTTGGACAAATTCATCTTTACTCGTGATGAAAGTCATGTTGATCATTTCAATAACTTGAAAATCACTTTGATGAAAAATAGTTTGTGAATAAGAACTATATAACATCCTCTAAGAAAGTTTCAATCATTCAAATGAGAGTTCAGAACATGTAACCATCTTCGGATATAAGCATAGTGTGTTTTCACATTTGTGTAAAATTCCAAAACTGGGAACCCAAAGTATGCATACCCGTACACGTACTGGCGGTTGTTGGAAATCCGGGACAGTATGCGTGCCCGTACGCGTACTTGCGGAAAGTTCACGTCCGTGAATTTCTGCTGGAGTTTGGAAGTGAAAACAAACAATCCGGTTACTTAAGTGTGCGTACCTGTTCGCATACTTACGTACATTACTTTCGAAAATCAGTTTGTTCATGAACTAAAACATTTATATATTAAGGAATGCAGTCTTTGCACACCGTGGCTATAATGTTCATGAATGGATTCGAGTGAATCAAAACCGATTTTGCTTCGATTGTGTCTTTATACTTCTATGAGATATAAGCAATTGAACAACTCTCTAACTAGTTCATTTGAGTCATTTGAACTAGTTATGGTGAAGATGAATAAGGTTAATATAGAAAGTGCTCATATGGCTAACCATTGGTTAACTATTGTTGAACCAACTAAGTGTACACGTTTAGGTACGGTTACTCAAACCTAAATGAAGTTACATTTCATTTGTGTATAACAAGCTAAGTTCGATCTAACGGTTGAAAGATATTAGCTTGAATCTAATCAGGTTTTCATCTAACGGTGATTATTGAATGCGTTGTTACCAAGGTAACTTAGATAGCAAACCCTGATTTGAAGACTATATAAAGGAGAACTCTATCAACTGGTAAACCTAATCCCCATACCTCCTATGTGATACTTGTTGTGTAAGCTAGAGTCAATTATCCTTTAACCTTAGGCTTCTCTCGAGACCCTGTAGGTTAACGACTTAAAGACTTCATTGGGATTGTGAAGCCAGACCCAACTATTTTTTCTTTGTAGTTATGAGATCTGATCTTGTTGTTTCTATCGTGATTGAGTACAATCAAAAGATTTTCTTGAGATTTATATCTCCGATATGCAAGATAGAAAAGTAGTCACAAACACCTTCGTCTTATCGTTTGTGAATCCAAAATATCTTGTTTCGCTAGTCGATTAAGATTGTTGTGAGGTGACTGATATTTCTAGGCTGTTCTTCGGGAATATAAGTCTGGTATATCAATTTGTTCCTTTTCACCTTGATTTATCAAAAAGCGGAACAAAACTCATAGGTATTTCTTTGGGATACAGATTTATCAATTCATATAGACTTTTCTGTGTGAGATAGATTTGTTTATTAAAGTCTTCGACTTTTGGTCGTAGCAACTCTTAGTTGTGGGTGAGATCAACTAAGGGAATCAAGTGCGTAGTATCCTGGTAGGATCAGAGACGTAAAGAGCGTAAATGTACCTTGGATCAGTGTGAGATTGATTGGGGTTCAACTACAGTCCAGACCGAAGTTAGTTTGTAGTAGGCTAGTGTCTGTAGCGTCTTAATACAGTGTGTGTTCAATATGGACTAGGTCCCGGGGTTTTTCATTTGAGGTTTCCTCGTTAACAAAACTTCTGGTGTCTGTGTTATTTCTTTTCCGCATTATATTTTGTTATATAATTGAAATATCACAGTTTTTCCGTCGAATCGATAAATTGGTAAACCCAACTGAAAAAGCGGGGGTCTAACAACACCACCCAATATTTCGCTTAGCAATCTGTATAGACAAACTCGAATATACTTTTAAGAGAATCAACAAGACTCAATCAATTAAAAGTATATCAACGAGTTTATACCTCTCTCTTGATTTGATTTACTCAATCAGGAACTGCGAGTTCTAACCAAATGCAAGGAATAACTTGGATGGTACCAAAGACCAATATCCAAGGATCAAACAATGATAATCAACAACGAAAGGTTGGATTACTCTAATTGATGATCTAATGCAAAACCTGTATTATTTCAATTATAAAGATAAAACAATATAATGTGGAAATTGAAATAACACAGACACCTAAAATTTTGTTAACGAGGAAACTGCAAATGCAGAAAAACCCCGGGACCTAGTCCAGATTGAACACACACTGTATTAAGCCGCTACAGACACTAGCCTACTCCAAGCTAACTTCGGACTGGACTGTAGTTGAACCCCAATCAGCCTCCCAATGATCCAAGGTATAGTTGTACTCCCTAGGCCTCTGATCCCAGCAGGATACTGCGCACTTGATTCCCTTAGATGATCTCACTCACAACTAAGAGTTGCTACGACCCAAAATCGCAGGCTTTGACAATAAACAAATCTGTCTCCCACAGACAAGTCTATCAAAGGATCAATCTGTCTCCCACTGATAAACCCTAAAGATTTTGTTCTGTCTTTTGATAATAATCAAGGTGAACATGAACCAATTGATAATCCGGTCTTATATTCCCGAAGAACATCCTAGAGTTATGAATTACCTCACAACAATCTTAATCGTATGGTAGAGAAACAAGATGTTGCGGAATCACAAATAATAAGACGAAGATGTTTGTGATTACTTTTTATATCTTGCCTATCGGAGATATCAATCTCAAGCCAATCAATATGATTGTACTCGTACGATAGAAGATGCAAGATCAGATCACACAATTACGATAAAAGTAGTATCGGTTTGGCTTCACAATCCCAATGAAGTCTTTAAGTCGTTAACCTGGTTTTAGAAGAAGAAAACCAAAGGTTAAAGTAGAATCGACTCCAGCACGCAAACTAGTATCACACGTAAGGTGCGGGGATTAGTTTTGCACAATACTAGATGTCTCCTTTATATAGTCTTTCAAATCAGGGTTTGCAATCAATGTTATCTTAGTAACAAAGCATTCAACATTCACCGTTAAATGAAAACCTTATTTACATTTAAGCTAATATTTCTCAACCGTTAGATCGAAAACTTAGCTTATTATACACACTTGACAATGCACGCTTCCAGGTTTGTTAATCGTACCCAAACGTATGCACTTGTTGGTTCAACAATAGTTAACCAAATGGTTATCCATATGAGCATTTCATATCAACCATGTTCTTCTTCACCATAACAAGTTCAAAGGACTTCAAATGAACTAGTTAGAGAGTTGTTCAATTGCAAGGAAATCTTATGTACTACACAAGACACAATTGAAGCAAATATGATTCGATTCACTTGAACCGGTTCATGAAATTTTATAGCACGGTTTACAAACTTCATTCCTTAGTCTTTTTAAGTTTAAGTTCAGAAATCATCTTCAGATATATAACCCTCTCAAGTTCGCAGACTAGGTTCGCGGACTTAAGTTACCGGGCAGAGTTTACAAACTCCAGCAGAAATTATCGGGTATGAGAACTTCGCCGGTTCACAGACTAGGTTTGTGGACTGAGTTCGCGAACTTAGCTTCACGCAAGTAGTTTGTCAACTCCAGCAAAAATTCTCCGGTTTGAGAACTTCGTCAGTTCGCGGACTTGGCTCACGCCATTCTTCCGGTTCTCTTGATCAACAAAGTTCACAAACTTTGGTTCAATGAATAGGACTTATACATGAATGTGTTTCCACAAAAATGCTTAAGTCCACCATTGGTTATGTAATCTAAACTCTCATTTCAATCATTGAAACATTCTTAAAGGACGTTATACAGTTGTTACACCATTTTTCGTCAAAGCAATTTTCAAGATGATTGAAACATATTATGACTTTCGTTATATAGTTGTTACACCATTAGTTATGTAATCTAAACTCTCATTTAAATCATTGAAACATTCTTAAAGGATGTTATGTAGTTGTTACACCATTTTTCGTCAAAGCAATTTTCAAGATGATTGAAACATATTATGACTTTCCTAACATGGTAAAGATAAACTCGGTTAAAGCGAAAAGCTTACCAACACATATTTAGAGATATAGATAGGCGATGTATACTCGGCTCGAAATACCAAATGCGTATAATCCAAGTCTATATATATAGCATACGACTTCTTGTTTCAAAGAGTAGGAGATAGAGTAGATAGACTTTTGAGTGACAGATAAGTTCAAGTCTTCACATACCTTTATCTCGAGAAGTTCCACTGGTTCCTTGAGTAGTTCTTCTACTTGTATGATGAATCTCCATGAAGTCTTTGATCTCAACAACACTTTCTATCCTAGTCCGAGACTTAGCTATAATAGACTAGAAATCAAGACTTATAGTTTTGATCACTAACATTGACAAACATGCTTGAGATAGCAACGCATGCGAGTTCGACCGAGCAATGCTCTAACACCAACCTTTGGTTGTTGATTGAAATTGATTGATCCTTGAACATTGGTCTTTGGTACCGTTCAAGTTATCTCTCTTAGATTCAATCGGGCTCGCAAATTATTGTTTGTTTTATTGAGGATTAAATTAAGAGATTGAGATATAACTCTTTGATATACTTTTCTTAAGATTGAGTCTGATTGTCTAGTTGATTCTCTTGAAAGTATATTGGAGTTAGTCCATACAGATTGCTAAGCGAAATATTGGGTGTGGTTGTTAGACCCCCGCTTTTTCAAATGGTTCCTTATGTTGGAGAGCCAAGAATGGGAATGAGCTAGATTTTCTCAAATCCCACATGGCGTGAGATGTAGACTCTGTTTTTTTCTTGATGGAAACACATATATCCTTTGTGAGCACTACTGTAGCCTATAAAGACAAGAGGCAGTGATCTTATCTCTAGCTTGTTAGCATTATACTGTCTAAGAAAAGGGTAGGACAAACAACCAAATACTTTTAAGAATGAGTAATCTGGTTTTTTGTGAAATAGAAGTTCTAGTGGTGTTTTGGTTTCTGAATTGGATTTAGGAAGTCTATTGATTAGATAACATGCGGTAGTAAAAGCATCAGCCGAAAAGGAACTTGACATATGTGCATGAAATAATATAGCCAAGCCAGACTCTGTAACATGTCTGATATGACGTTCATCTATGCCATTTTGAGCGGATGTATGTGTGCAAGAGAACCTATGTTGGATGCCTGAGTCATTGAGATAAGAAGTGAATTTTTTGTATTCAAAGGCATTATCTGATTCAAAAACTTTGATTTTATGATCAGTGAGATCTACTTGTTTACGAAAAAGAATAAAAGTTTGTAAAGCATCAGATCGTTGAACAAGAGGGAAAATCCATGTGAAATGAGAATAGACATCCATAAAAAGCAGATAGTAACAAAAACCAGATCTAGATAAATGAGGTAAAACCCAAATGTCTGAGAAGACCAAGCTTAAAGGCTTCTCATAAACAATATTGCTATTAGAAAAGGATAATTTCTTGCTCTTACTGATGTGGCAAGAATGACAATAATCAAAAAATTTATTTAAAACTAGAAGGGAATACTTATGACAAATCTTAGAGACAGTACTCAACATAGGATGACCTAAACGTTGGTGCCAAATTGGGAAGGTAGATGAGATATTTTCACCTGGCGTGATTGGTTTATCTATCATGTCAACTACTTTAAAAATATAAATCCCATTCCTATTCAACCCTCGAAGCAGTGTTATCCCCGTGCGCTTGTTCTTCACAACAAAAAAAGATGTGTGAAATTCAAAATATACATCATTATCTTTTCAAAACTGAGAGACTGACAGCAAGTTGGATTTTATCTGAGGTGCATGGTAAATATTGTTTAAATGGAAGGATCTGGATTTATATGTGAAAGAGGCATTACCAATATTGGCAATGTTTAGTGCATTACCATTACCAACATGTACTTGTTATGTACCACTACACTCATGTGGGATTGTCAAGTTCCTTATGTATGTTGTTAGGTGATAAGTTGCGCCGGTATATATCACCCATTGATTGTCAGTTGGACCTCCAGGTAGAGAAGTATAAGCTGCTGGATGCCTTTGCTGGTTATTATTTGGATTTTCATAACGAAAACAACACCTATCAGCTGGGTGCTTTCGTTTCTTGCAGATCTGGCAGGGTTGGTCTCTTTGGTTACTCCTTTGAGGTGGTTGATTATGGCGGTTTAACTGATTGTTGTTGGGTTGATATGGTCCTTTGATTTTATTGTTGAACCTCCTTGGATCACCTCTACTAGATGAAGCTGAGTTGGAGACGGCTACATTTGTTATGGGTTACTGCAGTAACGCTAGTTATTGTTCTATACGCATATCAAAAGTGAGGAGATGTGCATAGAAAGTCTCCATATCTATGTCTTCAATTGTACTCAATGCAGTCATAATTGGGTCATAAGTTTGATTCAATCCTTTACTGATGGATTGTTTCATCTCATCACCATTTACAGTATATCCTGATGCTGCAAGTTGATCAAACAAATTTTTAGCTTCATTAAGAAAGGCTTTCAAAGTTTTGTTACCTTTGGTCATACAATGAAGTTGCTGCTTAAGATTCATTTGATAAGCCTTTGTCTTTGGCGCAAACTGTCTCTCCAATGTATCCCAGATCTCCTTGGATATTTATATTCCACTAACTTTATCTAGAACAACTTCAGTCAGGGTAGAGTTGAGTCAGCCAACAAGCAAACTTGTTCTTCATATGTTGTGTATTCTGGATTGATTGCTTGAGAATTTGGTAAATTTCTAACTGGTTTTTCCTTCGTCCCATCAATAAATCATGTGAGTCCATAACCTTTGAGAATAGGTTTGAACTGAGTTTTCCAGAGAAGATAATTTGTTTCAGTGAGTTTGAGTGTAACTAGGTGATGGATTTGAATCTAACGCAGTTGATTTGTAGTTGTAGCCATGAATTGATTTTTGGTTGTTTTGTGTGTGTGTGTGTGTGTGTGTGTGTGTGTTTTGTGTTTTTGAAAGTGAATCATGGGTTGGATCGAAGATGATACCAACTTAAGAAAAGATTTTGGTGAATATCTTCCACACTTAACCTGTGGAGATTGCAGTCTTATTTATACTGAGAAGTTACTGCTACGCAGTTATATATTTCTTACACGGTTTAAACAGATTCAAAAGACTGATTAAAAACTCACCTAACAGAACGTAAACATAGCCTAAGGAATTTAGTTATTTACTTGGTCTTCTGATTGACTCAGTTGAGAGTCTGTAGGGGTGATAACTTTGTTATCCTTAACATGCAGCATACATGTCGCTAAAGCTAGATATGTCAAAATAATTTGATAAGATGGAATGGAATTTTTTATTAACATTTGTGAAGAAAATGGGCCTTTGGAGGAATGGTGTCAACTTGTGTATCCGTGCTTCAATACTACCGAAATTGCAGTGATTCTGAATGATTCCACTTGTGTTATTTTTCATCCCAAAAGTATAATTAGGCATGGGGAGATCCCATTTCTCCTTAATTAATCACTATAGAAGTGGTAGCATTTTTTTAGACCAATAGAAGCTGTGTTAGAGCACTGTTCGGTCAAACTCGCAAGCATTGGTGTCTCAAGCTTGTTTGTCAAGTTTAGTAACCAAAATTATAAGTCTTGATTTCTAGTCTACTTATAGCTATATCTCAGACTAGGATAGATTGTGTAGTTGAGCTTTAGACTTCACGGCGTTCATCAATTGAAGACGAAGAACTACTAAGGAGAGCTTGTGGAACTTCATCAAGAAAAGGTATGTTGAGACTGAAACTCATCCATCACTCGGAAAGTATTTATACTCTATCTCCTATATTAAGACAAAAGTCGTATAGCTATATAGTATTCAATTATACATATTTGATATTTCGATCTGAGTTTAACTCGGTTACATATTTATCGAAATATGTGTTGGTAAGATTTCGCTTTAACCAGGTATATCTTATATTCTTGACGAAAGTCAAAAGATGATCATGTGAAAATCGTCTGGTAACATCTTACATGATTTGTGTGAGACAATCATTTGATGTAGACCTGGAATGTTTCGTATTAATAACTTGAAAATTTCTTTGATGCTAATAGTTTCTGAAAACAACTGTTGTCATCCTTTAAGAATGTTTTAATGATTGAAATAGAGTTTAGAACACTTAACCATAATTGGATTATAAACATAGTATGCGTACTTGCATATATGTTAATCCAAGACCGGTATAATATGCATACCCGTATGCGTACTGGCGAGGTCAGGTAAAGTCTAGGAGCCTTGGTATGCGTACCCGTATGCATAGTGGCGAACTCAGTTGAAGTCCAGGAACTAATATATGCGTACCCGTATGCGTACTAAATTCAACTGATGTTTTGGATGCGTACCCGTTCGCATACTGTCGGACACAGTCCATCTACTTAAGTATGCGTACCCGTTTGCATACTTGAGTCGGTTAAGTTCTAGAATCGGTTGTGCCATGAACTAATACATTTATACAATAAGGACTGCAATCTTTTGCAAACCGTGGCTATAATGTTTATGAGTTAATTCGAGTGAATCAAACCGATTTTGTTTCAATTGTGTTCTTGTATACTTCTATGAGAATATATCAATTGAACAACTCCATTGCTAGTTTCATTTGAGTCATTTGAACTAGTTGTGGTTAAGATGAATAAGGTTGATATAAAAGTGTTCATATGGCTAATTTCGGTTAACTATTATTGGGCCAACAAGGTGTACACTTTTAGGTACGGTTACTCATATCTAAATGAAGGTACATTTCATTTGTGTGTAACAAGCTAAGTTCGATCTAACGGTTGAAAGATAGTAGATCGAGTCTAATCAGGTTTTCATCTAATGGTGAATATTGAATGTTTTGTTACCAAGGTAACATTTATTGCAAACCCTGATTTGAAAAAGAGAGAACTCTAGTAACTGGGAAACCTAATCCCTACACCTTCTGTGTGATACTACATTCCAGTCCGAAGTTCATTTGTAGTAGGCTAGTGTCTGTAGCGGCTTAATACAGTATGGTGTTCAAAGCTGGACTACGCCCCTGGGTTTTTCTGCATTTGCGGTTTCCCTCGTTCATAAAATTTCTGGTATCTGTGTTATTTCTTTTTCGCATTTTATTTGTTTATATAATTGAAATATCACAGGTTGTGCGTTAAGTTCAATCAGTTCTTGAATCCGGCCTTTGGGTTGTTGATTGAATTGATTGACACTTGGATATTGGGGGTGATACCGTCCAAGTTATTTCTCTTATTCAATCGGGCTCGCAAATTCCTATTTGTTTGATTCAAGATTGAATTGAGAAATTGAGATATAACTCTTTGATATACTTTTCTAAAGATTGAGTCTGACTGTCTAGTTGATTCTCTTGAAAGTATATTGGAGTTTCTCCTTACGGATTTCCAAAACGAAATATTGGGTGTGGTTGTTAGACCCCCGCTCTTTCAAGATGCATAAGCAAGCAATATTCCCAAACTTGTGAAAATTACAAGAAGGGCCCTCAAGTTAATCATCAGATAGTTGCAGATGATTGTCTAGTTTTTATCAGGTATGATATTGAAAATATTGTTTGTTTGCAGAATATCCTAAAGTTCCCAGTAAGTGTTTAGGCTAATTGATAAACTACCAAAAAAGTGGCATAAGTTTCAGCAAAAATCTCCCTAATGAATCATGTAGAGATATTGTTGGAAATCCCAGAGTCAAGAAAATAGATGAAGATGAAAAGTACTATCGTATACCCCCATTTCTCAAGAAAAATAAAAGAATATCGATCCTTCAATAGTCTGGTAAATAATATGCAATGAAAACTGGCTTTATGGAGGGGGGAAATGATGAATCAAGTTGGTAGAATGGTTATGATCAAGCATGTTCTTAACTCCGTGATATTTCTTCAAATGAATAATTTTAAAATCCTATTTAAAATATAACTCAGAAAGGAAAAGTTATTTTCCATTGTATAGGAATCTTAGTTAGTAATTAAACGAATGATTCGCGAACGCATCCGAATCCTGGAACAACGAATCATAGGGCTCGCCTATAATTTGTTAGTAAATAAAAAGATGGGAATTGAACCCATAACTCTTAGTTAGCTAAGTAAGGGTCCAACCATTGAGCTATTTGCTTGTTGTTGTATATTTTTGGTGTATTATCAATATAACATATAAAACTTGATTTAAATTATGTTTTTAATTCAATGTAACCTTAAAAATATACTTTCTGTTAATTTGATGTATGCCGAATTTTCAATGCCCAACTCATATCTCCAAAATGAATCTTACATATACGTATTCCGTTCTGACTGTTGTCGTATTACGCACCGTTGACCGACTTTTTGGTCGAATCTGAGTGACCCGAATCCGTATAATTTCCGTACGTTTTCCGCCCCAAAATTCTATCTGTACCCCGGATTGCTAACTAGGGTAGGAACAACAATGATAGTGGACTAAATTCCAGAGATCTTACTGGATTTTATTATGCACCTATAAAAAAAATCAGCTTGGAGACTATGTACTGTCAAAATAGCCTATGTTCAAGTGGTCTAAAATATGTACGCACCTAATACAAACCCTCTTCACTATGAGCCAAGAAAAGACTCAACTTGGAGCCGAAAAAGTATAAGTTTTGAATATGAGTTTATAAAAGAAAACAGTTACTAGGCTCTTGGAGATGGAAAATAATATTATATGTTGAAAGATGAGCGATAGATGGAATGATACATTCGCTTATTACAAAAGCAGGTGCTACAAGTCCTCATAAAAAAAATTTTTGTCTCTGACCTCATACATATTTCTAATAGGGTTATTTGGCTTTTGGTACTCAAGTTTTGACCAAAATTTTGGTTTGGTCTAACATTTGTCCAGCCTTTGTGTTTGGTCTAAAAATCAATGTTGATCCGTGTTGACTCGGTTACATGGTGACGTGTCTAAATATTCACTTGGTTTATTTTTATTACACCCCTTAAATTATTATCTTTCTTCTTCTCCTGTTCGATTTTGATTGATGAAATTCCGAGCTAATTTGAGTGAATTAACTAGTGAATCTACGTAGATGAAAGTGGAGTTATTATCTGTGAATTACGAATGATATTTTGCTTCTGCGAATCATGAAAAATTAGAAAAATGGTAAGTTAAATTAAGATTTTCAATTGGTTGATGTTTAGATATGAAATTTATGTGGAATTGATCAATTTGTGATGGGTTTGTTTCTTAATTGAAGTATGGATGGTTATACAGGCTTTAATTTTAGATTCTTAAGCAAATCCATCAGAAATTAGGGTTCATACCAAATTATTGTTTGATTGAAATTTTGGGTTTGCTGTGAGAGTCTCAGAGAACGATTAGGAGAAGAAATTCAAGCTTCTTATGTTAAATCAAAGATGGGTTTTTGTTGGATTGAATATTGAGACTAGAATTGAAATATGTGTTTAGTGATGATGATGAGATTTAGAAGAGAAGAAACTGAAGCTCAAATTAATGGCGTTAGGTATGGCTGGTTCAAATTATGAACCTTGGTCTCGATTGAGAAAGGCCTGAATGTGTTGTTGGATTCATGGTCTTGGTTCTAATTGTGAGATCAGAAGAAAGTGGTGTTGTGATTCGAACAAGAGGTGACTGACAGCGACTATTGAATGTGGAGATGGTATGTTGGCTAGATTAGTCGGAAATGGTGGCATCGATTGCTGGTGTTATGGGTTCTACATGGGATGGTTGTGAAAAAGGGATACTGCGAGTTTAACAGCTGAAGATGATAAGTGCTCCTCTTTGATTCGAGAGGGTTATGAGAGGTAATGATCTGTTTCAAGTGATTGCTCGAATAGTTGTTGCAGTATCATCAGCAAAACAATATAGAGACGAACTGTACTCTGATCTTGACGATTTTCTGGAAAAGTGGACGGAGAAAGGATTAGTACCATCTGGATCATCAAGACTACGCGTATCTGTTAATGGATCTGAGAGAACTGAAGCAGAAGACGAGGCACTTTTCTGGTTGATTCCAATTCTCTTCTAAAGAAGTTTCAGAACGATCTGTAGGCTGATTTTGAAAGAAAAGGTATTCCAATTGAGTTCGAATATTCACCAGATCGTTGATTTTTGGATACGAAATTGATCTGTATGTGCTTTGCTTGTGGAACTATTAGTTTCTTCTATTATTTTAGGTTCTTGAAAATCAATGATTCTTCTCTCGGTTTCCAGGGTTCTCGATAGAGAGAATATATTTGCTGTTGGTTTGAGAATGAATTAGGGGTGTTTGTTAAAATATATAACAATTTAAGGGGTGTAAAAAAAAATCCAAGTCAATAGTTAGCCATGACACCGTATAACCGAGTCAACGCTAGTCAACGTTGATCTTTAGACCCACCACTCTTAGAGCAACCACAGTCATGACCAAATTTGGGGACTATACCCAAATTTGGTCCCAAATTCAGCCGCAGTGGTACTGACTAAAACCATATTTAGTCCAGTTAATTAGGGTTTGCGACCAAATGTGGTCGCCAATCGAGACTAAAATGATTATAGTGGGACGGAAGTATAGTGGGCGTATGATTTCAGACGGAAGTATAGTGGACGCTCCACATCGGGCGTACTTATAAATAACGTATGATAATGGGGCGGATGTATATAGAGCGTTTGAGTTAGGCGTTATTATAAACACCGCCGGGCCATACGTAGATAAAACCTACGCCCCATAGCAGACGCAGTTATTAAAAACGCCTGGTTTGGACGCAGTTACTAAAAGCGCCTGCTCCGGGCGCATGTATTATGACCGTATGCGGGAGACGGACGTATTATTAACGTCTGTGTGAGACGCATGTTTTATGGGCGTATGAGTGAGACGCATGTTTTATGGGCGTATGAGTGAGGCGCATATATTACGACCGTATGGAGTGGGCGCATGTTTTAGAAGCGTCTGGGATGGGCGCATATATTAGGACCGTCTGGAGTGGGCGCATGTTATACGAGCGTCTGGGACGGACGCTCGTATTATGAGCGTTTGTTCGGAGCGCATGTATTACGAGCGTCCGTTACCAGGCGCATGTATTACGTGCGCCAACGGTTATATTTTGGAATTCTGATTTTGGTTTTCTGATTTTCCGACCGTTTGATAGATTGCAACGGCTCTTTCGTATATCTATATATAGCATTTGACAAACTTATTTCTGCATAATCTTATCATTTATAATTTCTATTTCAAGAAATATAGAAATATGGCACCACGAGGTCCCAATTTTACAACAGAAGAAGATACAATGATATGTAGAATCCATTTAGCCATATCTCAAGATTCTGCTACCGGAACCGATCAACCAGAAAGAGTATTATGGAGTCGGATCAAAGATAAGTTGGAAGAAGCCCTGCCTTGTAAACCAAAACGTACTTGGACTTCTATCCAGAGTCGATTTCAGGGAATCAGTAGACAGGTTTCACTTTATTCTGCAAAAGTGTTGGAAGTTGATGGTGAATATCATAGCGGATGGAATGAAGTCTCGAGGGTAAGTAATCGTCAATTTTTGCACCCTTAATAATTATATACATGTAATTGGAACTGATGAGTATTGAAAATAATAACAGGTTGAAGAGATAAGAAAGCGATTAAAAGAAAGTAATGGTAACAAAAAATTTAAGCACGAAGAGTGCTACGAAATTCTAAAAGATAGTATCAAATATTCAGGACGGTCGACGTTTGTGTTTGATTCAGGCCAAGAAATGGAAGATTCTCAGAGTGGTGAGGAAAACGCTGATATTGAGGAAACAATTCCAGGCGAGTCCAGTGATGATCTAGATATTGGAGATATAGAGAACACACGTAAGCGTCAGTTGGGGAAGAAAGCATCGAAACAACTAAAGAAAACAGGGAGAGCAAAATCCAATGCCCAGGAGGAAATGCTAGAGGATATAATTAAGGAGCAGCAAAGTTTCAATGAACATTACAAAGCACAATCACTAATGAAGATGGGACAGAGACAAGCTGAGTTTGAAGCAATACAAGCTAAGTTTGCGGCAAAGTTTGCGGCGATACAAGCTAAGTCTGCGGCAAAGTTTGCGGCGAAACAAGCTAGGCAAGAAAAACTCGATTTAAAGAAAGAAGCGGACGATGACTTGGCCATAATGTTGAAGGATGTCTCTACATTGGACACTGTAACAAGAGAGTACTTCGAACTTCGAAAGATGGAAATACTACAACGCAAAAGAAACCAATCTTAAAGCATGACCGAATTAGTTGAACCTTAATATTTATCATTAATAAAAAAATTAGTGAGTTTTAGTCAATTTTAGTGAATTTTAATTTTTATATGATAAATAGTACATTAGTAAGCAACGTTACAACATATTTTCCGATGAAGAAATACGATACAATTTTTATATGGCATTGCAGATTGAAAATGCGAGTGAAAAGAATTGACACTGCAAAGACTAAGACTATAGCTAAAAAGAAGCGACACTGACCGATTGAAAATGAAGGCTTAAAAAGAAATAACACTAATTAAACTACAAGTACCGAAACGGAGGCTGAAAAGAAATCAACATGTCAGAATGAAAATGGAGTCTGAAAATGGAGGCTAAAAAGTAACCCTATATAGAGATAACATACGCACTTTGTAGGAGTATCCAAAGTGGAGGCTAAAAAGTACATATCCAAAGTGGAGGCTAAAAAGTACATATCCAAAGTGGAGGCTAAAAAGTTACTTATTCATCAGTAGGAGTATGCGATGGTGTTTGCCGTGGTGGGATAAACGTCATTCTCGGATGGGGGTTAACAGACGACATTGTTGATGCTTGACTCACTGGAGCCCACACCGCTGGTGGGATAGTTTCAGAAAAACTGCCGAATCCAATAGGGGGACGCGGCGTTTGTTGCATACGGAATTGCATCTGATCCTCCAGGTAATTGTTACGAGCTGCAAGGCCTCGTATTACTTCATCTTTTGCCTTTAAACGTATCATCCTGTCTTCCGTTTCATATAATACAAACTCGCGAAACGCACGATTAAAATCGGCATGTTCTTGAACTAGATTATAAGCTTCAGGCTGTCGTTTAAAAAAAATAATTAAGAAATGAGATTACCATATATTTTAATATAATGACGGGATGTACTTACGTATGATAATTGTTGTGGTGGTGGAATAGGTACATGCTGAGCAGGTCGTTGAATATGGTGTTTAACACGGTCACCATCAACCCCGTGTAATTCAACTACCCAATCGACTTTGGTCACGAATTGATGGAAGTTAGTTACATGTCGCCAATATCGCAGATACATATTATATGAAACAGCTTTCACAAACATATTTGCATCTACCCATCCAGCTTCTTTCACAAGTTTTGCTTTCTCATGACTGACCTCGCCAATTTTAAATGGTGGATTTCTAGGAATTCCAAAAGTAGGATGATTTTGCCTCCAAGATCGTTCTCCTAGGTACCACATATTCTGTCAAATTACCAGTAATCAGAGAAAATAAGTTCTTCAACTGAGGATAAAATGATAACTTTGAAGTAATAATGTTCATATAAAAACAAAGTACTAACTGACCTTGCCAATCCAAGTAAATATAACCCTTTTGTTTGAAAGCTCCACATCCCTGCGACCAACATCAGAGTCAAGAACACCAATGGCGGATTCCCACGGTCTCCATGTCACGATGTCTGCAGTCAACTGATTAAGCGCATTCCTACAGTGAACAATATCGATAGTCTTTTTCTTCGCTTTCCACCGGGAAGTTCTTGGCCATTTTTCTTCACTAGTTGGGTCGCACGGTCTACATATGCCCAGATATTCATATCCCAAAACTACTCCATCATAACCAACCAAATAAATCAACTGCCAAAAATATACATTTAAATGAAATAAAAATAAATAATAATTTACCTCTAATATTTGGAACGGCCCAGATAATGACTTCTGTCCCCTACCAGATGCGTTGAGTGCCACATACAATTTTGCAAAAGCAGGACCACCCCAGTCATACATATCAACTGCATTTAGATCCTCAAAAGCAGCTAACCAAGCCGCATCAATGTAGTTCTTTGCATTGGAAAAGAAAAAATTTCCCAAAACATACATAAAAAAGGCCCTCGCCACTTTTTCTGCTAGTTTGTCATCCAAATTAGCTGCAACCAAGATATCTTCTTTGAAATACGTAGTCAAAAATTTAATTGTGATTGCATCTGAAATCCACTGTGCCGGGGGGCGTTTTTTTCCAGAGATTGGGGGATCTTCATAATCTAAGGGTTCTTCTATTTCTGGAAAAACATGCTCACGGACATAATCAAATTTGTACTTGACTGGGTTATACGGAACATCATCCCCAATTCCAATACTCAATCCTGTCAACACTACCCAATCAAGCGGCGTGAATCCCATTTCACCAAAAGGGAAGTGAAAAGTATGCGTTGTATCCCACCAACGTTCAACAAGATAATCAATCACTGGGTGTGATGCTTCTCCTATTTCCATGGCTAATAAACGTCCCCATCCTGCCTTGTCGATAATGTATTTAATTTTTGGACTATGTTTTGTTATCTCCTTATAATAAACAATGACCGAAAAGAGTGAACCACGATGTTGGTACCTGAATTTTGGATCGCTTGAATATGTAATATCTGTAGAAGCGTGTTTGTCACTATCTTCCAGGCAATTGTAGTTATCTAGGGATACCACGGACGGTGTTGTTTCATCTTCGCTATCTTCATCGAACCCGGTATCTGGAACTTCCAAATCTCCAACATTAGGGTCTATTTCAGGCTCCATTGGACCTTTACCTTTGCGTTTCTTATTATTCATCTTTTTTCCTTGTGCAAATCTCGACGTTATTCTGCTCAACATCTGAGCACGATATAAATACAAGTTAGTAATTGTTTTTTCTGAGTTTACAGCATCCATAAAAAGTTCTATTCTATATTATAGAAGATCAAAATTTACAGTATAGAAAATCCAAAAAATTTACAGTAAATAAACCCCAAGATTATATTTTATTTACTTACAGTATAGAAGATCAAAAAAATTTACAGAAAAAATCTAGACACCGTCTTTATAATACAACTGTTTAACATTTTGTATCTCCCCTTTGTGAGCAACAACAATTCATGTTTAATGGATTTCAGTGAACTTAGTCTATCAGTAAAATTATTCTATCAGTGAAGATCAACAACAACATTTTGTATCTCCCCTTTGTATTCTATCAGTAAAATTATTCATACATAATCAAACAAACAAATTATTCATATTCTATCACTCAAATCATTCTATACATAATCAAACATAATCAAACAAAGAACAGTAACAGTAACCTCATGTTATATGGTTAATGAAATCAAACAAACACGGTTATGCTTAATGAAATCAACATGCAATCCACTCATTCCACCCAAAAACAGCCTAATTAATCATACCTTTAATCTTCAATCCAACCAAAAACAAATTACCCAAAAACAAATCATACCTTTAATCTTCAATCAAATTTCCCCGCACCCAATTAACGAATAAGATTACTCGTTTCTTTCGCAAGAACTCGTTTCCCCGCACCCAATCAAATTTCCGTCACATTCGATTTAGGTTTTGCCCTAGATTTTTCGTCTGTTTTCGTCTTTTTTTTTTCTTCTGTAAAAACTGTTGTTTATGTAAAAGGAGGAGGAGAAGAAGAGATAATCACGTCTATATCCAGACGGATTTTCCGTGCACGCCTCACTCAGACGCACGTATTACAAACGCTTGATTCAGACGCATGTATTACAGACGTCCCACTCAGACGCTCGTATTACAACCGTCCCTCTCACATGAACGTATTACAAACGTCCCACATAGACGCAGGTATTACAAACTTTCCACTCAGACGCTTCTTCTATAAACGTCTCACCCAGACGCATAATCCATTAACGCCCGAAACATACGCATAATCCATTAACGCCCGAAACATACGCACTTTATATCTCCGTACGAGTGATACGCACTTTTCATCTCCGTCCCAGTAGACGCACTTTCCATCGCCGTCCCATATCCGGCGTTAGTTATACTTGCGCCTCAATCAAGCGGGCATTATACCTCCGTTTCATTCAAACGCATAATAAAAATCCGCTTCATCAACAGACGTGAGTATAAGTTACGTCTGGCATCGGGCGTTAGTGTAAGTTACGCTTCACCAAATTTGGTGTTATCCCACTGCGCTTGGGTCACCCAAAATACCAAAAATTTTTGGTTTTTAGTCTGGCTTTTGGTATTTGGTCCGTTTCATGACTGTGGTTGCTCTTAAGGTTCGAGAGGACTCCAGAAGATCATCTACTTCTTAAGTGATAAGGATTACAAAGAATTCTTAATGTTTAAGTTTTTGACTTTTCTAAACTTAGACACCTGGCTCCATATGTGTCTTTATTCAATTGCGACTTATACCAGAGTAGGCTATAAATAGTCAGTTCTCTTCTCCTATTTGTGTATGTATCTTTATAACAGAAACTTGAGAGTAATAAAACATGGAACACAAAATAGTTCCACATTTCCCTTTTTATCTCCTTATTAGTGTTATACTAATTAATTAACTGAGTTAGTTCATTTAGACTATAATATGTGGCTGTATGAGCATGTGATTACATAAAAAGATTAAGTTTTTGTTTTTAATTTTGGATTAGAATTATGTTTAGTTATAAAGGTATGTTATTAATAAAATTTTGGATTCAATGAAAATTGGGTTCCTCTCATTTTCCAATGCATTTATTCGACCCCTTTCTCAATTCTTCTTAATGGTTCTCCGGACCATAATTCCGTACCTCGAGAGGTTTAAGATAGGGTGATCCCCTATCTCCTTACCTTTTTCTCATATGCATGGAAATCTTATCTAAACTCCTGGACAAAGCTATTGTGGATGTGAAAATATCGGGACTTAAAATCAATAAAAACGCGCCGAACATTTCCCATCTATTCTTTGCCGATGATTGCTTTCTGTTCACTAAAGCCAATTTAATCGATGTAAAAAATCTGCTCGATATTATATCCTTATTCGGAGATATCACGGGGCAAATGGTCAATCTCCAAAATCCAGTGTTTATTTTAGTCCTCAGTTGCATCCCAAACACGAGAAAATCATAGCGAGAATTCTTGATGTTAAGTTTTTGACATTTCTAAACTTAGACACCTGGCTCCATATGTGTGTCTCTATTCAATAGTTGACTTATACGAGAGTAGGCTATAAATAGCCAGTTCTCTTCTCCTCTTTGTGTGTGTATCTTTGTAACAGAAACTTGAGAGTAATAAAACATGGAACACAAAATAGTTCCACATTTCCCTTTTTATATCCTTATTAGTGTTATACTAATTAAATGAGTTAGTTCATTTAGACTAAAATATGTGATCGTATGAGTCCGTGATTACATAAAACGTTATCAACACGAATTGCTCATCAAAAATTGTTGATTTAGTGATGTTCTTTTATGTTGGAAGTGGTTCGTTAAGGGAGATTCGGTAGACATCAACCATGTCAAACCGTTTGTTTTGGCGATGACGAGAAGCTTCTCGATAGATAATACATACGGAGATGAATTAAAAATTCATTTTTCTTACTTTCCATACTTTGTTTTTACGAATCAGTGATTCGTATATAGTTTTGTTTTGTATGTTTTTCTGCTAATAATTGGTTGCTATTGTTTTCAGGATAGTAAGTTGGTTAAGTTAAACTGGAATATCTTTACAAGTTAGTCTACCAAAGTATAAAAAGACCATCAAGTCTTATAGGTTTGGGTAACGATTGGTATGCCATGAAAATGGTATATATATATAAACACTCATCGGTAAGTACAGAAAAGGTGAGGAATTGAGGATTATGGTTCCCAAATTTTAGCAATGATTTCATGTTTCATTTTTTTGTTATGGTTCTGATACTGGTAAAGCGAGAAATTATCGCATTCCAGAAGGATCATGTAAATTTTATTTTCTCGGCTTTAATTATCTTCAAAATTTTTGAAATAATTCCATCAGAAGATGGGATATCGTGTGACATGGTATGGATACAAAAGGTGCGTTCCGCTAATCGGTCGGTCCCAGAAGTGGTACATTAGAAAGTGTTGGCCGGTGTCTATAAGTGGTCCCTGAAGTGACCTGAAACTGATATTGAGGCAATTTTTGTCACAAAGACTATATCCATATGCACACTTGGAAATTGATATTTCGTCGACCCTGAAGGTGACGAAAATGGAAATTTGTTGTTTCTTTTAGTACCATATATGTTTATGTTTCCTTTATTTCAGTTTTGTTTAATTTATTTACTTGTTTTGGAAATAATGGATTCCCGAAGCAATCCATGAGACGTTGCCGACTTCAGAAGCAGTCCAACATGTAATTTGTGGTTTCCTGTAGTAATCCATATTAGGATTCAGAAGTGGTTTATGGGTTCCAGGAATAAGCCATAAAATTTTGGGTTCCCGAAGTAGCCCATGGTTACCAAATGTTTTTGTTGATGGCTCTACTATTTTTCTCTCGTCTATCTATACTAAAGGATATGGATTCCAGAAGTAATCAATCCATTATAGATATGGACGATGGAGATACTTGTCTCAAATTTAGACGAAACAACAAACACATATTTTCGAACCATTTTATAACCCCTGTAAAGGTTTTGAGAAATGTGAAATACCATTTGGGTTCGAAAAATATGATAGACGGCTCTGGAAGAGCATGTATCAATCTAGTGGTGTAAAAGCTATAACTATTGACGCCTTATATTATTCCGGATTCCTGAAAAATCTGTCGAGTATTTGAGAATATTTGGTATTACCACCTTAAAACGATAAATGAGCATTTTTATGAAGTATTTTATTACTTCATTTGTTTTTGTGCCAGAAGCATATTTAGAGAAGCTTGAGACTCTCTCTTTAATGGAGTATGCCATATGAAAACTCTATCAGTATAATCTCACAGTGTCATTAGCCAGAAGTTTAATGACCTTGATATTTCATGCTCAGGCATGTTCGATATGGACACCAAAGTTCTACCAAGATGAGTAGACAATTTAAAATACTCATGGACATCCTTTACAGAACCTGAAGCTTCTATTATATGAGGATGTAAATTGTTTTGTTGGTTCCTGAGACAATTAGTTGTTAAATTACATTAACATTAGCATTATGGTAACCCATTGCTGAATCACCAACATTAATCCCTAGAAAGGATTCAAGGTGACATTTGTAGGAATTATTCATCCTGCGGTATGGACAATTATTTTCAATACATTACGGCATTGATAGACGCATCCACTGGATGGTCTCTTGTGTTTGCTAAGATGCTCACACTTATTGTTTGGTTGCACTCCTATTTTTTGGAATTTCCAATTAAGTCCATTTATCCTGATGATAAATTTACAGGCATTTGATGTTTTTCCCAAAGTTGGTGGTATATCGAGCATAAATAGCACATGTGCGCGCTCAACATGGTATAGTTGAGTTCTTTGTTTAAGCATCTTTAGTTGATTGCTCGACCAACTGTTTACCATCAATATTATTTTAGGAAGAAACCTTACATTTCGTATTACGTATTTGGTCCATAGCGTCACCTAAATACATATGTTGGTTTCAATTCATAAGACATTTAAAACCCTGAGCTGGTAATGTCTTAATCCAGATGAGATTGTATTCCCGCCGTTAGGAGGAGGAAGTAAGTCGTCAAAAAGGAAAGGAGTGAAATGTCTCATCCCTTGTCGAGCCTACAACTGTTTTTGGGTACTTTTTGTGTATTTAAATTAAAACCCAAAAACTATCATGAGCAGAATTGCCTTTGAAAATCAGGCAATTATGAAACCATAAGTTTCCCGAAATGAGATAGTAATATTTCCGCCGTGATCAGGAAAGCTAAAATGCCACCAGAAGTTGGCATGACAACACGCCGCCAAGAAGTTTGGCAAGAGTAAGGTTAATAACCTTTAAGGTTCTTCCACTTTAATCAGGGGGAGAAAAGTCACCACAAGAGGATGGTGCGAATTATCTTGATAACCTAAAAAGGTTCTCCCGCCTTAATCAGGGGGGGAAAGACTGCCGTCTGTAGATGGCTATGTCTACAAATTTAAGGGCTTTCCTTTAAAGTCATGGATATGACATGCATCACCTAAGGTTGCAGTAAGAGATGTCAACAATCAAATAGGTTATCTGATTAGCTTTATCCTGATCAAAGAAAGTTCGGTTTCCACTAGAATTGGCGTGAAACATCTCATTTATTTTCTCACACCAAGATATTGGATGTAATTGAGGTGTTGAAGATTACTCGTGATTAAAACAAATAACTACAGTAGCTCTGGGAAAATATTGTTGGTCACTTGCTTGAGGATGCAGACACGGAAAATAGTCTTAGCAGGTTAAATCATGCATCTCGCAATGACCAAGCCGTGTGTTAAGACACACTTGAGTCCTGAATGAATGCCTCATATATGCCTCACAAAATAGTTACCAATAGCTTTTATAATATGTAGTGCTCTTGAAGAGACTACAGATAGTTCTCGTGGAGACTATCGGAATATGATCCATATTCTCTAAGTTTATACCTCATTAAAAATGAGAAGATGATAATGCCCCTGAAGTGGCGTTGGTACCAGTCTGTGAAAATTTTGTTGAGTATGCATGCATTAGAGAACTATGTGGGATCTATATAATTATCGATTATATATTTACAATAGTGGATGTGTACCCCTCTGCAGAGGAACATCGACATTGTGATTGGTAGGCATATAATTTGATCCCTCAAACTAAGTTAGAGGATAGAATATCTCGAAAGGTACAAAAGTTCGGATCTGAATCACACTGTAAAATTATGAGGCATGAATGTTACAGGTTGGTGTTTGAGATGATGCGTAGAGAGAGTAATATAATCACTTAAGGTGCGATTTAAAGGGTTTCCTGCTGAACCCCAGGATTGGTTCTTTAAAACTAAAAGTATTCTCCTATGTAGATGCATTTTACCGTGGTAGTCCCTGAAGGACTCATATTGCATCTTGTTATGACTAGTAATTAAATCCTTGAAGGATTCGAGTTTCTGATTCAGGAAGCCACCTGACTTTGTGAACTACGTCAGGCTTGAAATTAGGTCATAATCACTACTTCAAAAAGGGGAAGTTTGTTAACAATCCTTGTATGTGTTTTATGCTATTACTTTAAGGTTAAAATCCGGATAAATCCATGATATCATCTTTGGGTTCTTGAAAAGCCCTTGATAGCGCTAAAAATCCATGCTTGCACTAAATTTTGAGATCTCGCTGAAATTGAAATATTTGCTCGACCTGAAGTTCGAGGACATGCTAGCATATAAATCTTTTCTGTATATACTAGAGTATCTAGTTTTGATACTCGTAATACTTATCGTGCTTCTAAATTAGCACCATTAATTTGGATTCCGTAGAGTGGAAAAGTGATCCGTCTGTTACGTACGTAGAAATAATACTTTATGGTCCAGAGTACCATTTACGGATTTAATGCATGCATTATCTTGTTTTTCTAACTTTTGTTTTGCAGGTTACACTTTTAGAGGCTGAAATTGATTCTACGATATTTATGAGTTTACAAAAGGCCTTTCGTTGTTATGCCTAAAATTAATGCGAAAAAGTGAATTTGGTGTGCGATGATGGAGGATTTCAATATGAGGTGTACATTGCTAGTGGTGCACTCGTCGCAAGACCTGCAGTCAATCCTCCATAAACTTCAAATGGTAAAGCAGTTTTCTGAAAGCCGTATAATATTTGCACCACCAACCGCTTTAAGAAATCATGCTTCAGGGGGAGTAAACTCGTAGAATCATTGGATGGACTTAAACGCGTTGTACTCTTTTTCCTTTGCTAAGGTTTTGTCCTGATGGGTTTTCCTTGTCAAGGTTTTAACGAGGCATCATATGCTTGTCTAGCAGAGTTATTGCGCGACGTCCGTTGTACTCTTTTCCTTTGGTCTGGTTTTGTCCCATGTGGTTTTCCAGACGACGTTTTTAATGAGGCAACATTTGCATCGACGTCGACATTATTTTGAATTTTAGGCCCACGATTTGTCCCAAGTGGTTTTCCTGACGCTGGCGTGTAGGTTTTGTCCCAAGTGGTTTTCCTACCGCAGTTTTGTCAAAGATAATTTTTCGTGGTGGCGACCACTCTAATTCGAAGATCAGTTTTTGTCCTAAATGATTTTCCTGACGCAATTTTAACAAAGGGGAAAATATGTGGAGGCAAACACTTTTATTTCGGATCTTCGTGTGTTCGGATATCGTCCAAAGTAACTTTCCTGGCACAACAAAGGAGGAAGAAATTTACTAATATCCAAACCGTTTTAAAGGCCAGTGTTATACGCTTTCCTTTCAGCTAGTTTTTCTCCCAATTGGATTTTTCTGGCAAAGTTTTCGACAAGACGACAAAATCTGTTCGAGTTCCGATTTTATCAGTAAAGAATTAAAGAGATAATATTACAAAATGGTGGTCCAAGGGAAGTGTTATGTAACGATGACGTTATTGATGGCGCACCATTCTCCAGGCTCGAGAGGACTCCAGAAGATCATCTAATTCTTAAGTGATAAGGATTACAAAGAATTCTTAATGTTTAAGTTTTTGACCTTTCTAAACTTAGACACCTGGCTCCATATGTGTCTCTATTCAATTACCGACTTATACCAGAGTAGGCTATAAATAGTCAGTTCTCTTCTCCTATTTGTGTATGTATCTTTATATCAGAAACGTGAGAGTAATAAAACATGGAACACAAAATAGTTCCACATTTCCCTTGTTATCTCATTATTAGTGTTATACTAATTAAATGAGTTAGTTCATTTAGACTATAATATGTGGCCGTATGAGCCCGTGATTACATAAAAAGATTAAGTTTTTGTTTTTAATTTTGGATTAGAATTATGTTTAGTTATAAAGGTATGTTATTAATAAAATTTTGGATTCAGTGAAAATTGGGTTCATCTCATTTTGCAATGCATTTCTTCGACTTCTTTCTCAATTCTTCTTAATGGTTCTCCCGGACCAAAATTCCGTACCTCGGGAGGTTTAAGACAGGGTGACCCCCTATCTCCTTACCTTTTTCTCATATGCATGGAAATCTTATCTAGACTCCTGGACAAAGCTATTGTGGATATGAAAATATCGGGGCTCAAAATCAACAAAAACGCGCCAAACATTTCCCATCTATTCTTTGCCGATGATTGATTTCTATTCACTAAAGCCAATTTAGTCGATGCAAAAAATCTGCTCGATATTATATCCTTATTAGGAGACATCACTGGGCAAATGGTCAATCTCCAAAAATCCAGTGTTTATTTTAGTCCTCGGTTGCATCCCAAACACGGGAAAATCATAGCGAGAATTCTTAAAGTCCCTTTGATGTCGAAAAACGATACATATCTTGGAACTCCACTATTTTTGACAAAAATAGAAAAGCGAATTTTGAGCCGCTTCTTCAAAAATACTATTCCACTCTGCGAGGCTGGAAATCGAAACTCCTATCTCAGGCAGGTTGAACAGTTTTAATTAAATATATTCTGCAAGCTTTTCCAACATATCAAATGCAAGTAATTTCCTTTCCAAAAAAGACTCTTGATCAAATGGACCGAATCCAAAGAAACTTCTGATGGAACAAAGAAGGACAAAAGAGGCAAGGGGGCTTTATCAGAGCTTGGTCCAGCATATGTAAGCCTATCGCGCAAGGAGGTCTAGGAATAAAAAATCCTCATAGCTTCAACATAGCTCTTCTTACAAAACTTGCCAGTCGACTTATATCTGATCAAGAACAGTTATGGGTTAAACTGCTTCGAGCTAAATACTTTCCAAATTCTCATCCTTTAGAGGCCTCTAGATCGTCCAATTTATCTTGGATATGGACAAACATACAAAAAGGCTTAGACCTTATCAGAGGAAACTTCGTCTGGCAAGTAAAAGACGACAAATCTGCTAAAATTTGAGAAGACAGATGGATACCAAACGCAAAAATTATCACTCAACCTACAAATCTTCAAGAACAGGCCCCAAAAATGGTTCAAGAGTTAATTACGAAAGATAATAATTGGAATCGGGAAAAACTGAACAAATTTTTCGTCCCAGAAGATGAAAGCAAAATTCTAGCGATAACTCTAAGAATCCAGGAACATGACAAAATGAAATGGAAATATCATCACACTGGAAACTTCTCTGCAAAAAAACATATACAATTTCTTAATTGATCAAGTTCATGATGATAACACTCCAGTGGATTTCCCTTGGGAAAAAATTTAGAAAATCCAGACGATTCCTAGGATCAAACTGTTCATTTGGAAATTAATTCAAAAAGCTCTCCCTACTTCAGCAAGACTTGAAGCACATAACAAAGATATTAATTCTATATGTCAGTTGTGTGATGCACAAGTTCACGAAATTGATAACCATCTATTCAGATCCTGCCCATTCTCTAGAGCTATTTGGTTTGGTTTTTTGCTGAATAGACTCAGCTAAATAGGAGCGACTGATACAATGGATAGCTGGGTTAAAGGGTGGATCTCGGTGAAGGATCCAATTAGCCTGGTAGAAAAAATAGCCACCATATTTTGGTTCATTTGGAAATACAGATGCTCGGTAGTTTTTGAGAAACTTTCTCTTAACCCAATTGACCCGATCAGCAAGATAAACAGATTCCTGCAATCTATTCCATCAAAATCACTCCAACAAGGAATTAATCTCAAAAAGGTGAAGTCGGTCAATTGTAAATAGTCTAACTTAAACTCAGATTGGATAATATTCATAGATACCTCATTTACAAAAGAAGACATGTGTATGGGTTTTGCTTTTATTCTTTATTCCGTAGACCACGAGTCCTTTATGCACGTGTCGGCGGGTTCGGAGAAGGCGTCATCAGCTCTACATGCGGAATCAATAGCCTTGTTAAAGGCGGCCAATTGTCTAAAGGGGAACTTATTGTCAAGCGTCACAATAGTCTCTGATTGTAAAACGCTAGTTGACACCATCAATTCGACGAGCGCAAGTTTCTCTCGGTCAGCCGAAAACACTTTAGAGGAAATCAAGGTAATTTTGCAAGAACTGTCTCAAGCTCAGGTAAGATTGATACAAAGGAAATACAACTCAGCAGCGGACCACATGGCTAAAGAAGCAAGGATAAAAAATATTCAGCACATGTTCTCCAAATTGCAACAAAAAGTTCCGAAATCTAGCATTCTCTTTAATGTATTTGATGCAGATGAAATTTTAGATTTCTTGTATTATATATGCTAGTTAATAAAATTACCTTTTCCATCAAAAAAAACAAAAATAAATGGATTAAATTAGGTTAATCAAAAACACGGGTCACTTAATCATTTACTAGGAATTAGGACATCCCTTATCACCAAAGAGTAGATTATCTTATCAGTTAAGGGTCCCCAAAAGACCGTTCAATTTGAAAGGGAAATTTCTTTCTAGATTTTGAAGTGTCCCAACCAACGATCACTGATTCACCTGCATGTACATTGGGTCTTTGTAATTAGATTGCGGAAGTGATAGACAACCCGCGGTGCGTACCATGTGAGTGTGAGAGAGTGATCCCTCCTGGGCCGGTGATTTAGCAGGGAGATGGGTTTAGTGTGGGTCCCACCCTTATACTCTCACTTTCTTTTCACGGGACAACCCGCAGGATATAAATCATCCTCGATTAGACCGGGCCTTTCTTTACATGCCCATCGTGCGATACGATGACACGTAATAGAGGTTCTAGAATACACTGGAGGTTACTGAGAGACAAATGTTGTTTGTTTCAGCGAGATAGAAAGAGGAGATCAGGCAATTATTTCACCTGAAGGAATTCATTTTTGTCGGAGAAGAAGAAAGAGATGTCAATTTACGGGTGGAAAAGCAGCTTCTACGATGAGGATGAAGAAGATCGCCCTGAAAAACCACGAACATATGGAGTCACAGAGATGAGAGGACCTCATTATAGCTTTTTCACCCAAAATGCCCTTCAGGTTTTTCTTCACTTTCCTATAAAATTCATTTTTCTTTCTATTTTTCTTGATCACTGAACGGGAAACTTGAAATTCTCTGGGGGATTTCTTTTTTTTTTTTTTTTTTTTTCTTTTGCAGGATATCTTGGAGTATGAAGGACATTTCGTGGATGGTTTGAAATTCTGTGGTGGTTCACATAGCATGATGACAAAGGGTTTTATCAAACAAATCACAGAAATGGCTCATAAGCATAATGTCTATGTGAGTACTGGTGATTGGGCTGAACATTTACTTCGTCAAGGGCCATCAGCTTTCAAGGACTATGTGCAGGTATATATCACCAACAATCTCTTTGTTGCTTCTTTGAAATGATTACTATTGGAATGGAATGAATGAATATTGCTTGGATTATTTTAACAGGATTGTAAGGAACTTGGGTTCGACACTATTGAACTTAATGTGGATTCACTTAAAGTTCCTGAAGAAGCTCTATTGAGATTTGTTCGCTTGATTAAAGGTTGTGGGCTCAAAGCTAAACCTCAGTTCACTGTGAAATTTAACAAGTCAGACTTACCGGTTGACGGTGACAGGGCTTTTGGGGCATATATTTTTCCTGTTCCACGAACATCTGGTACTACTCTCGACTTCATCGATTTGCTCTTTGTTCCAATTTTTTGTTGCATGTATTTAGAAGAGAATCGAACGAACAGTCCTAGACTAAGATTAGGAGTTAGTATGGTAATAATTCATACATGCCACCGTTTTTATGTATGCCCATGTGTTTATGTGATGAAAGGGAATGAGTTAGTGTGGTCAGACCTGTTCCATAATATCTGAAAACTGTATCATAGATGGGTTGGGGTCGTTATTTTTTGGTTCTGCAATCCAAATCATAGTAGTACTGAAAAATAGTAGAGTGCCCGTTTGTTGATTGTTGCCCTTCATTTTATCTTCTGATCAACCTGGTAGGAATTACTTAGGAACGGATGAGTTTTAACTTGTGGTTTGTTATCCTCACCCAGCGGATTTTTACCGCTTCACTACAGAGGCATTTGCATTGGAACCACACTGTTACGAAAAGTGCATTTGGTGATTACTCGCTAGAAAGATGATACACAAGTTTTGAGTACAAACTTTATTGTGTTAGCAGGTCACCAGTCTATGGTTTGTCTTGTATTTAAATTGTATGAATGCAGTCACCAATCTATAATTTGTCTTGTATTGGACATGTATTAATGCGGTTAATGCGTGAGAGCACAATTTATTTTTCTTCTTCTTCTTATGACCAACTAGACAATGAACACTACATTAGCATTGTCACATATGGGAAAAGCTTGTGGCGTGTTTATTTCTAGTGGATTTTCGTAAGTACACTTGGTCAGGCTTGATTTTGTTGATGGTTGTCTTCTGTTTCAGAATAGTCTGGGTTTGATTACTCTCTGTAAGAGGAGTTTACAGCCTCTAAAACCAATTTGGATTTTGATAGAGGAAACTTGGCTTGCCAAGAGATAGAATTGTAGATAACAACTAAATAATTTGAGGTTCCCACTGTCAGTATTGAGAAGAGTATTGTTACTGATATTCTGTGGAGACCTTACACATACTCGAACTTTTCAAGCATTAAAGATCCATATACCTCTTGTATAGCCATAACAAGTTGATACAAGGAATCGGGTTAGCATAGCATAACACCATTAGGAAGTGTGGTGGTTCTGAATTTCCAATTTGTTATGGAATCATTTGAGGTCTCTTGGTCTGCTAAAACAAACGAGACATGTAGTGTAAACTTTTATTTCTTACTGCAAGTGTAAAACAAAAAGTCTTGTATAGGAATTCCCTGATAAGATTTTAAATATAAGGGTTGAGCTAGTGTACTTCCTCTATTAGGTAGTGAAATGAATAATGAGATGAGCTGTAGTGTATAAATAACAGGGAATACTTGATTATGTAGCTGATCAAGGATTAGTTTCTATAATGGTAGTTATTTCTTGTTTCCTTACGCAGAAATAGTTGAGGACACGAACTTGTTAATCAGAAGGGCCGAGAGATGCTTGGAAGCAGGAGCTGACATGATCATGATTGATGCTGACGATGTGTGCAAATATGCTGATTCTTTGAGGGCAGACATTGTTGCTAAAATTGTAAGTCGTCTCGGACTTGAGAAAACCATGTTCGAGGCATCAAATTCCAAGATCTCAGAGTGGTTTGTCAAACGTTATGGACCTAGGGTGAGTTTTCGTGTTGGATAGTTTTTCTTTTCTTTCTTATATCTGTTTTAAAGCCTTATTTATGAGATGCTAGGGACTTATGGTTGAATGGTTCTCCTGATTCGGTACAATTTTTCAGGTGAATCTTTTCGTGGACCATTCGCAGGTGATGGATCTCGAATGCCTTCGTGGAGGTAGCCTGGGTAAAAATCAACAATCCCGTCTTGGTTCATCGTATTTTTTGCTCTGAAATGGTAGCCTCCACAGGTGGTTTAGTTCATTTTACATCTACTGTATTGTTTGTAGTGTGTATGCCTATTATGTCAGTGAAAAGATGTTCTTGTTCTTACTGGGTAATTGGGCTGGTCATGTTATTCTTAATTACTTAATGTACTACTTCCCTGGCTATGGGTAACGTTACTGGACCATCCTTTTCTTCCTTGGAAACTGCGAAATGGGTTTAATGAATGCTATATTATTGTGTCAAGTAGAAACAATGTGACACGGTTCGGAAAGCTTTTGACCGAGTTCTGTTTATGCCAGTCATCAGCCTGTGTTAATTGATTTACTTTTATTTTGTGCATCTGTGTTGGTGTTTTTGTCTCGATATTATATTATGCCTTCACCATGCCTCTTCGATGTATTTCTGTGCGTCTTTCATGTATGAACAATTTCAAGATGATGTGGAAAATTCCCTAACCAATATAACCCGGATAGACACACAAGTTGATCAGCGGGACTAGGGGTGCACATACCCTATCCATACCCGCCAATCCTACCGTACCCGCCAGTGTTGTAACCTTATCCTATCCTACTCATTATTTGGCGGGTAGGGTGACGGTTAGAGATTTTTTTACCCGCCGTTAAATGGGTAGAATGACGGGTAAAGCACGAAATTACGCTACCCTACCCGCCTACCCGTCTAATACTGAAAAGACAAAGTAACATTTGTATTGTTTTCTCCTTCTGCCTATTTTTTTTTTGTTATTTTAAAACATATTAGGGGTAAAAGACAAAGTAACTCTTGAATGGATTTTACTTTCTATCGAACCATTTCATCTCTTTTCATTCGAACCTTTTCTCTCTTTTCATTCGAACCATTTCATCTCCTCGTCTCTGCAGTAGCGAAGTGAAGTCTGGGTTTCGATCTGAAGCTGAAGATGTAAGTGATTTGTGTGTTCGATTTGTGTATCGTTATGTGTTTGAATCTATTTTTTGCTCATCTCAATCTACTTTCTTATCTCTGCAGAAGAGAATTTAGGGTTTCAGGCTGTAAGTGCAGTTTGAGGTTTTGGGGGTTTCGATCTGAAGATGTAAGTGTTTAAAGCTTTCAATTTGTGTTTTGATTTGGGTTTCGATCTGTTCTTTTGGATTAGGCTTTCATTAAGGTGTTGATGTGTTAATTGGATTTTCTATTTTATATTAGTAACTGATTTTGAAATTTTTATGAAAAACCCTATACTACTGAAATAGAACGTGGGAATTAAGATTTCTTTGTATTCTTTTGCTAGGGTTTGTTTGCTCTGTTGTATAAAACCCTCTTTGCTTCATCTATTTGATTATACTTGGTTTTCCATAATGTAAGTGTTTTGAATTAGATTGCTATGTGGCTGCCCTGATTTATTGTGTATTAACTCTTTGCTTCATCTATTTGATTATGCATACAGATATTTCTTAAGAGAAACGATGCTGGTGACCATTTTCCCTCACTTGCAATCTTCTTAGGCTTTGAACTGTTAAGTATCGTTATCAGGTTTGGTTCCCTCCCTTATAGACACATTTCTTGATCTGTATCTTTGATAATTTTAGATGAATTTCTTAAGCAAATACTTGGTCATTTCCGAAGTTCTTTAAAACCCCGAACTGTGGAAGCATTGATTCTCCTACAAAACTGGTTAAGGACACCGATTGATATAGATCCATCTACATTTGGAGCTGAAGAGAAGGAGGATGACGTCTTAGAGTCAGGTATACAACTTTCCTACATTGATTCTCTTACATTTGTCAAGTCTCTGCTGTTTTCAGTTTCTTACAATATAGTATAACCATATGTATATTTCCATCAGTAAGTATACTGAGACCTCTTAATCAACATGTACCTAAATCAGATCTTTTGATGACTGTAAATGATGATTCAAGCATATAAATGCATTGTATTGTATTAGGTGTTGTAGAACTACCTGGCATGTATCTCATTAGGAAACCGTGAAGTTGCAGATATAGCTTTGGTGTCTTTTTATTGATGTAGTGGTGATATATGCAAAGAGATGTGAACTCAGAAAACAAAAAATATGCAAAGGATGACGGGTACTTGAACATGATTAGAGTTAGGTCTCTGTCATTATTCCTGTGTATGCTTGCACATGGTTTTGTTTGGCCATAATATGTTAAGGTTATAAGATAATGTCCTGCTTATTCAGCACTTGTAGATTTAGGATAACATTATTTCATGTCTAGGTTTCTGCCTTTTCTGAAATATACTGCCTTTTCTGAATACAGTGCTCTGAGTTGCATGTTAGTTCTAAACCTATCAAAGGAGCAGTTTCTTCTTCTTATTTTTCTGTACTTTTTTTGAAGTATAGTTACTATCTCGAACTCATAGAATTTAGCAATTTCCTAGCCTCTTATTTTGTCTTTCAAACATTAACAGATACAAAACTTGTTGTGATATTACTTGATGTTGGTATTATGACTGAACTTTGCATCAAATCATTCACTATTATGACTGAATCTAACAAGAGATAACTTGTATGCAAATTTATTTGGTGATCTTAGTACTTATTCCATCATCGTAGATGATGATTGAATAAGAAGGTCAATATGAAGAGCTCTTGGTGATGATACTGTTATATGAAGAACAAGGTCATGTGAAGAACATGGAATTGGGCTGGGATTCATCGTCTATTTCAAAAAGAATACAACTCTTTTCTTGAGAATACTTTTGTTTGTACATTTTTTATGGTTATGCTTTTGTTTCTAAATTCATCGTTGGTATATTAGCACAACATGCACGATCCCTTTTCTTGTTCAGAGTCTGAAATTCAGACTTCAGAAAGTCATGGAGAAGGGGGAAAAAACGGTTATACCCGCCACCCTACCCTACCCGACCCGCCAGAGAATGGGTTGGGTAGGATCTTACCCGTTTAATGGCGGGTAGGGTGGCGGGTAAAATTTTTCTTAACCGCCAGTAAACGGGTAGGGTGGCGGGTATAGGCCATATCCTACCCACCCTACCCGTTGTGCAGCCCTAAGCAGGACAATGGGAACCATTATAATAATCTTCTTGTGTGAGTATTTTTGAATGCGTGTGCAGCCTTGATCCACCCAGTGATGGCGCTGGTGGTACAAGATCCAGACTACCTCCTGAGAGATGGGATATCTATGAACCAACTACTCCCTCCGTTCTTTTTTAATAGGCCAGTTTCTATAAATAAAAGTTTCAAAAAAATAGGCCAGTTTCCTAATTGGGAAAGTCAAATGTTATTTTAATTTTTTGGGACCACTTTTCTCTTAACTTCTTTTGATGACAAGTGTCATGTGAACCACTTCACTTTACTTCTTTTGCTAACAAGTGTCATGGGGACCATCACTTCACTTCTTTTATTGACAAGTGTCATGAGGACCACTTTCAATGATTAGTTCTCTTAATTTCCTTAAATTTCGCTAAAAACAAAACTGACCTATTAAAAAAGAACGGAGGGAGTATTATTCATACTAGACTACTGGGCTTGGCTTGACGATAGTGGAGTCGTCCGGAATAGTTCACGCTGAAAGAAGCTGAATAAAACATGAAGAGCTAAGACAGAAGTGATACCTCGATGGCTCGATGGTATCTGTTGTAACTGCTGCCGGACAAAATGGCATATTTTGTTTGAGCCAAAATGTGTTTTGTTTGAACCAAAAAGGGGTTACCCAGACCATCTCCTATGCGGGAAATGTACCCTTTTATACAAGGAAAAATCATGCCCCGTACCCTTTTATTCAAGGGAAAATCATGTCCTACAGGGTGGCTACGGAAATAAGGAAAATGGGAATTCCTTAAGTGAAAAATACTATAACCCCTTATTATATGGGTTCAATATATACAAGCCCCACAAAATGGATTCTCCACTATCAACTCCATACTTTCTCTTTTTATTATTTCTAGGCCCAGAACTTTTATTTTTGGGGCGAGGTTTTGAATTATTCCGGATTGCTGACGTCAGCTCATTTTTTAATAAATCAAAAAATACCAAAACTAACCTCCACTATTTATAGTCGTTTTATACAGAAACAGAAAATCAAATCAAATTCTTTTTTTACTCTCTCATCTCTCCGCTCTCTGGAGATTTGTTCTGCATTATATCAAATCTTCTAAACTCGAGAGTAAATTTCTTCAGACAATTGTTAAATTGAAGAACAATAAACAGCTGGATTGATTATTAGGTCTCTGTATTCAAGACGAGAGGAAGAACAATATAGGTCGCTGTGTTGAATTGATTCAGTAGTTTTCAGATCTGACGGAAGGAGACGCTGATTTGAAGAACAATAAATAGGTGTGTTCTCATTCGATTCCGTATTCTGTTGTCGTTGTTTGTATTCAGCTTAGAAGATTTGATTTCGATTTTTATTGATGTTCAATTTTTTGTTTGTTTTGTATTTTGTTCAGTCTGAGAAGATGAAGATTACTGGTTGGAAATAAATATAGGTTTGTTTCAGAAGAAGAAGAACGAATTTAGGTATAAATGGCGTTGGTTTTCTGATTTTTGATTTCAATTTTTGTTATTTGGATCTTACTAATTTTGATTTTTGGATTTCGATTTGATACTTAGAAGAGAAAGTACAAGCAACATTATTTCTGAAGAAGAAGAGCAACAATCTAGGTACGAATTTTGTTGTTTGTTTGATTTCAATTTTGTTTTCAATTTTTTTTCTGTTTTCTTGCATGTCCGATCTGAGAATATAGTTAGCATTAGTATTAAAATTTGTTGAGAATTTGTTGTTGATATTGAGAAGACGATGATGAAACAACATTGTTTCAGAAGAACAACTACAAATTTAGGTAGAGATGTTGTTTTTTTATGAAATGTGTAAGTTGAAGTTACACAGTAGCATATATGTCATGTAGCATGTGTATTTGTAAACAGTTATAACAATTGTATCTTTTAAGACACATTGTATCTCTTGTTTTATATTTTGTTGAGTTTGTTAATTGTTCATTGTATTATTTAGCTTGCCGCATAGAATGTACTTCTCACGAGGGGGCAACGCCCCCGAGTGAATTGCGTTCGTTTTTATATTTTGATATTTTTATTGTATGTTTGTAGTCTCCAGGTTGTCATGGTGTTGTTAGTTGCATAGCTGTTGTTCGCTACTTTTCAGATTTCATTACCATGCGTGTTAATACTGATATCAAACTTGATGAGTTTAAGGAACAAATTTGCAAGGAATGGAAGCAATTTACTCCACTTGGTATATGTTTCTTCTTCCGAGAAGGTGGGAAAGATTTTCCGCTCGACTGTGATTATTCGTTGCAAGCTCTTATATCCATCACAAATAGTAAAAAGAAGGACAGTGTCGATATTTTCTTGCAAAATGTTATTCATGTAGGCTCTTCATCTAGCTCTAGGGCAGATTCTTCTATTTCTAATGGTTCTAGTACATCTTCGTCGAGAAACAATCGTTCTGTTGCAATGTATTTGGAAGATAAAAGCAAGCCTGCAAAACCTTTGTTATCAGATGGTTGGCCCAAGATCCCTGGTGAGATTGGTCATGTATTTGTTGAAGGAGTTAAGCAAGTCAGGATTGCTTTCACCAAATATCGTCTTCGCACTGGTTTCAACATAGTTGTAACACACAATGAGCGTTCTAGGTTTACGGGTAAGTGTGCAGAAGAACGATGCGGCTGGAAATTTCATGCAGCTTCTATTGATGAAAGGAACGAAATGTTTCAGGTAGGTTTTTTATGTTATGTCATCTTATGCGTAGCATATGTTATGTTTTGTTACAATATTGTAACTTTGGGTTACACATGATGTTTTTTTCACCATATTGTTTTTGGTTGTCTTGTTTATATTTTGTATGAACTTCTTCAGGTCAGGTCTTATAACCCTGAGCACATTTGTGGTGTTGGTGGGCGCAACATGAATCAGAAATACTCCACCAGCTTCACGTCTAGTTTGATTGAGGAAGAAGTTCGGAAAAATCCTCACAAGAAGCCTAAGAAAATTGCAGTTGATTTCCAGACAAACTATGGGATTACCATGGAGTACTATCAGGCCTATAATGGCAGGGAAAAGGTTTATAAGACCATTTATGGCGACGATGTGAAGTCGTACTCACACTTGGTATGGTATATTGATGCTATAAAGGAAACCAACCCTGGTAGTATGATAAAATTTGAATTTGACCCTGCAAAGAAACAGTTCCAACGGATTTTCATTGCGTTTGATGCATGCATCAAAGGGTACCGGTTTTGTCGGCCAATGGTATACTTGGATGCTACTTTCCTTACTGGTAGATTCAGAGGTTGCTTGATGGAAGCTACTGGTATCAATGGTGGTAAAGGTAGGTTTTTTTATGAACTACTTTAGTTGACAAATAACTGAGAGTTATACATTGGTTTACTCAGTGTGTAACTAAGAAAATAGCATCTGTAACTTTAAGTTACACATTTGTTTTAGGATGTGTAACTTGTATTTACATTGTTTTCTGTTTTTGTGAAACTTATTATTTTTTCAATTCTGCACAATTTTTTTTGTAGGATTTTTGCCACTTGCTGTGGAACTAGTCGATTCTGAGAATGTCAACAACTGGGAGTGGTTTTTAAGGAATTTGACTGAAGTTGTTGGTGATGGGAGGCCAATCACCTTCCTTTCGGATCTCCATGAAGGAATCTTGCAGGGTGTTCCACTTGTATATCCAGATTCGTTCCACATCTTTTGATACTATCATTTGAAGACTAATCTTCCCATCAATGGCTCAGATCCTAGGTACACGCTTGTGCTGGACCTTTTCCAAGAAGCGACATACGCACTCTCACCTGAAAACCATGCTAAGGCCATACAAAAAATTAGAGATTTGAACTGTGATTGGGTGGATGATTACATCGAGACCATCCCACCTGAATCATATGCCAATGCCTATTCCAAAGGTTGTCGGTATGGACGCACATCTAGTACACTAGTAGAAGCGCTGAATAACTGGGTTCTGGTTCACAAGAAGATGCCCGCATCTGCTCTTCTTGATCAGGTTAATAGAGTGCTTTTTTATTTTTTTGTTGTTGTCTTCTTTTATTTATTGTTTTGTCACTTTTTATATTCATAAGTATTTTTACTTTTCAGATTAGGAGGAAAATAATGGTAATGATGGCAGACCGTCGTGAAATTGGCGCTAATATGATGACTCCATTAACCCCAGAGTATGAGGAGAAGCTTGAGGCTCTTCAAGATGAAGGTTTGGATTGGGAAGTACTGGTGGATAGTCCTACCGTGTTTGAAGTTTTTAGCGAAAGCACTCACATGGTGGACCTCGAACACCAGACTTGCACCTGTCAAAGGTTTTGTTTCTTATGCTATTTTTTTCTTTTTGTATGTTCATGTTTTTGAAAGTTTACAGGATGTGTAACTTCTAGTTACACTAGACATATGGATATGTAACTACTAATTACACATCTTATTTTGCATGTGTAACTGAAAGATACACATCCTGTATATGCATGTGTTTCTAGCTGATTTTTGTGTGTTTTATGATTTCCTTGTGTAACTAGCCGAGTGTTTATATTCTTGTTTTTGTTTTTTTGAAGGTGGCGTGTATATGGTTTCCTTTGTGCTCATGCTCTTGCATCCATACGGGAGATTAAACGTGAGGCTATTGATTTCAGCTCACCGTATTTTACAAGTGACTATTTTAGGAAGACTTATCTACATGCCATCCAGTCGATTCCCAACGACAACAGTCCTGTTGATATTGATGAAGACAACACCATCAACCCTCCTATCGTAAAGAAACAACCAGGTAGACCCCTAGGAAAAAGGATTCTAAGTAAAGGTGAGAAGAAGCTAAAGAGGAAATTTCATTGCAGCAATTGCAAGGAAGCAGGTCACAACATGACAAGTTGCAAGAATCCTCCGAAGTAAACACCCTCTAGCTTGAGTCTACCAAAGTTCATTTCTGCACGTATATATTTGATGTGTGGTTTATTTTTTGTCTTAGATTTTTTTTTTAGTTTTCTTCATTTCGGTTCGCATGGACCAAACGTTTTTATTTTTCTGCAACGTTGATTATGTGCAAGGATCATTCATTTCAGATTTTATATTTTTGTGAGTTCACAGGTGAAATGCATTTTATTTTATTTTTAAATTATTGTGTATGTCTGATCAGTGGTCAAATGCTTGTGTAACTTTAGTTTACACTCGAACATGTGGATGTGTAACCAGAAGTTACACTATTGTGAATTCATGTGTAACATTAGGTTACACATGATAAATGCATATGTAAACTCAGGTTACATCTTCAGTTACTTTACAAATCAAATTAAGATGTGTAACTTTAAGTTACTTAACCTTTTGCATACTTCTGAAACCTGTACACACAACAGGAAAAGTTCTATCAAGATATTTTTATAAGTCTAATAACAGCTTGTAGTTAACAAAAGTATAAAAGTTTTTAATTCAATGAATTTCAATCCAAAAGTATAGAAGTTTTGCAAATCCAAGAACTGCTAAAATCTAGTAACTGATTCAACTTAAAAGTTTTAACAACATATTTGCAAGTCTAACAACGGCTTGTAGTTAACAACATATGACTGCTTTACACAACTCTGAAAGGATCTGAAATAATCTTGTAAAGCATGCTTGCCCTCATTTTTTTCACCTTTTTAATCATTATATCCACCATTGGTGTAGCTAAATCTGGTTCAAGTGTCCAATTCTTCATCCTTGTCTTCATGTAATAGCATATAAATAGAAGACAGTCTGGAAATGAACCTTGTTTGGGCGCATTGACGTTTTTTGCGGCTGGTTTCAACCCAACAAGAATGAGGTATTTCAATGCTGAAGTTATTTCAGCTGCATATGCCTTGGCTTGCTTCAAGTGAGTTTGCTTGTTGACCTTATTGTCTGACGAGTTATAGTGGTACCAAGATTGACCTCGCCTCAAGTCGAACTCCAGTAGCGTGTAGTGTGTGTCTCCATTACACATTGGTGTGAAAATTCTGATTGGGTTGCGACACTCATTTAAGTCCTTATGCAGCTTGGAAATCCAGAATGTCTTGAAATAACCATCCTTGTTCACAAAAGATTACTACACAAACCATTTGGAATATCAACCAAACATTTTAACTTGAAAATCAAAAAGTTACAAATGCAGCAATGAATTTCTTATATTTACACAATCCTGGGTGTTACACTTGAAAAATATGGATGTGTAACCTCAGATTACACATTATAAATGCATATGTAACCCAAGGTTACACAATTTGTAAACCCAACATATTCACATTCCACTATCATGTGTAAGTTTAAGTTACATAACCTTTTTGAAGTTACATACAACAAAATTTTCAAATTGAGATGATTACTTACATATGCTTTCGGTGAGAGGAATATTGTTTTTTCATACTTCGGATTTGAGTTCATCTTCGTCCTTAACCTGCTGATGTAGTAATCAATGAATTCTGACTCCAAGTATGATTCTTTGCTTGTAAGTTGAAGCAAAAGTTCCCCACTTATATCAAAGAGTGGGCTACCATCATTTTTGTATTCGATACAAGGAATGTCTCTACATTGGAAAGAGTAAATAATTAAACAACACAACATAATCAAGTAGTATGATACAATGTTTTAATATTAAAATGATATATCACAACACCATAACAGAAGAATCAAGCTTTGGTTTGGGTTATATCTACTTACGTTTTGGGATGTGTATTGAAATATGCAAGTACTTGCTCCTTTTTATCGGCATCCAACATTTCAATTACTAGGGAAACTTTAACATCCTTTATCATTGTCCCATCATCATCTTCTGGAACTGCATCTATTGTTTCTTCTACTTCTGGAATTGCAGCCATTGTTTCTACTTTTTCTTGTGGAACTCCATCCATTGTTTCTTCATTAGGTGTCTTCTTAATCTTCTTTGACTTTCTTTCATAAAGTTGGAGATCTTGTTTTTCAATTGTTATATTCCTCAAAACTCGTTGTTGTATTTGGTTGTTCTCAGCTTCCTTGATTAGTTCTCCGACGGGTTTTGGAGTTCTATCTAGGCCAAGGCTAAAAATCCTTTCACTATCTATGTTCTCTTGAGTTTGAGCTATGCAATAAAAATAAGCAGAATCAAAAAAAAAGTTGCACATGCTCAACTTGTGTAACCTGAAGTTACACTTGCCTTGCATAGGATGTGTAACAGAAAGCTACACTTGCATTACACATGTGTAACCTCAAGTTACACATGCCTATACAATGTGTAACTTGAAGTTACACTTTCATTATGAACAACATAAGAAGTAAAAAAATCATAAGAAGTTGCAAAAGGAAGACATGTTACCGCTGGAGCTAATTTCCGGATTCTCCATCTTTGCAGGTCTGTGTTCATCAATTCCTTGACCTTGGTCAATGTCGCTTAGAACCACATCTACTATATCAGTTATTTCAACTTTCGCCATCTCAGGATTTTCACCTGGCTGGGTTGTAGCAGTGATCGAATTTTAGATAGTGGTAAATAGAGTTGTCGTTCACTCGGACTTGATGAGATTGATTTTAAGTTTTAATGAAAGAAAATACTAAAAATAAGGAAAATATATACAAAAATGGTGATAAGATGAAGAGATGACCGGGACTCGGGATTCCACTGCTTTTCATGTTCATGGGTTCATAAATTAATCCTAGACATTTATAGCTCAAAACAAAAGAAACAATAACTCTATCCTTTGCCAAAGTAGATTTCGTAAAACATTCGTTGTAAGTTGTGAGCATGACGCGTCAAAAGTAATTAAAACCAAGCATGCGACATCAAACAAAATAACAAATAATTAATAGAAATCATAAAATCATTAAATTCTATGCAAATAGTTATAAAAGAATTATTTTAATTACCACATGAACGAAAAACAGCCTCCTCCGTCGCCCCAATGATGGATTTAGCACCTCATGTTGTAGACACGCTCAAAAGAATTTTTCATTGCTCAAAAGTGCTTACAAGAGGTGAAAATACAATAAAACAGAAAACTACAACGCAAATAAATGTTACAGATCAACTGTTGCTAAGAACGATGAAAGGAAAGTGCAGCAGTGACTGTTGTGCAGTCGCTGAAAAACTGTTGCAGTTGAAGGGAAATACGACAGTGGTTTACGACTGTCTTGGATAATGCAATGTTCTTCGTGTTTTCTTCTTCATGCAGCAGCAGAGAAACTCTGCAACTTCCTATTCTACGCTCTGTTGCTTCCCCTAACTCTCCATACCCTTCTCAAAACCCCCAGAACCCTTTATATAGTCTTCAGAATGGAAAATACTCGACAATAACTCCATATAATCTTCATTAATCACTTCTTATTTTATGATGCCAAAAAAGAAAATAATTTTTATTTCTCTCTTTCACGCGCTCCTGTTACTTTCGAATCTTCTTATTTATCTTCTACACGTGCTACCTCATCCCTTGATTCAGTCAACACACACCAGCTTCCATAAGTCACACAGTAAACACAGGACAGAAGAATATCCGAGATATTACCGTGCTTTGCTGTCTCTTAAAATCCACGTATCCATCCCCGAAATATCGAATCCAAAGGACTTACCAGTCCTGTTTAGACGAAATCAATTGAACCAAATCCAAATCCAAGAAAGAATCCAACTAAATCTCGTCCATATCTTTCTCTGTTTCAAACCAAAATACCGAGAGACTGTTTAATATCTAACTGGATCATCTAGCCAATTTCCATCGAAATAAAAAGACATACCAAGCCTGTTAAGCCCAAACAGGTTGATCGAAACCGATTCCAACGATTGAATCACTCTCGAGATACCCCAAAAATCCAACCCTAATGATGTTCTCGCTGCAAACTTCATTCCCGCCAAAACATGAAAATTCAAATGAAGAAGAACAGGTTGCCCCTTATCTAGCTGCTTGGGTGCGAATATCAATTGGGGCACTCCTTAGTAACCGGAGTGCCCCTTATCCAAAAGAGAGAGTCCGAATAACATGTGTCCTCCGGGGTACAAAAACCACTTTTCGAGCAACTTTCTCCATAAGAGCTTATTTCACAAAAACACCTACAAACAAGTTTATTAGTGATAAAATGAGTCCTAGCTAATGTATTTATGGGTGAAAATGCGTCGCACTTTCGTGCTCATCAAGCAGTTATCACCATAGAGTCATCAAATACTGTTGGCTGAGTTGAAGCGAAACTGTCATCAAAAGTTTCAGGTGTTGGCTGAGTTGGAGCAGTCATAACCAAACCATCACCAACAGTTGCAGGTGTCTCTACTTCGATATTTGCAGTTACATCATCACCTGCGTCTTTCTCCTGCGCCCCATCCACAACTCCACCTTCTACAACTTTCTTCTGCGCCTCATCCGGAACAGGTGTCTCTGCACCAACTTTCTTCTGCTCCTCATCAACAAGATTTGAAGGAGTGGGATTTTGCTTTGCAACTGGCTTGTTCTTTGTAGGAGGATTCTTGCATGTTGTCACACTCTTTATACTCGAACTGTATGTCCTGAGAGGCGTTTTGCGCCCCTCTGAAACAGTTTGAGCTTACAGAATTGTTGGCGTATTTCCAGCCGCAAGACTTATACATGGAACTGCACAAGGATTGAAATGAGAAACTTTGTTTATTTAGGATGATGATGATGATGTTAATTTTTTTTTTAAAATTTTCAAGAAGAATATATCATGTGTAATCGACAGCTACACATGCATACGACTTGGATACCTAGTATGTGTAACTCCATGTTACACATGTATCTAACTAGTGTAACCAGAAGTTACACATGCATATAGCATGTGTAACTAGGGTTTACACATCCATATGATTTGTGTAGTCAACAATTACTAAGTCTAATTTGGTACCTCTGGCAAAAAAAAATCACCAAAGTATGAAACTAAAAAGGTTCAAAGACCTTAGTGTCAACTAATTGTGTATCTTTACACATGTAAACTAATATATCATTATCACTATCAAGTTAAAGCATATTAAAAATGAACAAATACTTACATTCTTCATGGAAGGAAGTTTGCGTGTCATCTTTCTCTTTCTCTTACTCAGTTTTTTTCTCGGACTCTCCTTCTTCATGCTCAGTAGCTACATGCTCAGTACATCCATGTCCTTGATGCACAAACTCTTCCTGATGCTTTGTACCTCCATGTCCTTGTCCACCATCTTTTTGTTGCATAAACTCTTCCTGGGTCACTTTGTAAGGTTCCATACCCATTGCTCTTATAATTTTGCAACTAAAATTATGAATCTTGAACTCTGGTGTTCCTGAAAGGTCCCCTTATGATATCCCTTCTCTGGCAATTTCATACACTGCATCAAACATTTATTTCTTTGCTTGCAGTTTCTCTTTCAGTTTCCCATTTTCAATGGTTTGCTCTTTCAGCCACCTTTGCAGGTCTTCCTTGCTTGGTACCACGGTTGATATACCAAGCTGCTTTTCAATCTGTGAAAACTCGTCCACGAAGCTAGGAGTTGGCTGCAATTAACAGATGAAGAGGTTAAAAAGAGATAGAACAAACAGTTAAACAATCTAAATATACAAATTTTTCAGTTGTATGTGTAACTTTCAGTTACATAAGCACATTTATATGTGTAACCTATACAAAAAATTGAGTCACTGGTGTTATCATTGCATGTGTAACTATAAGTTACACAAGCACATTTAAATGTGTAACTTATAGCTACACATGACAATTTTGATTACATTCAACTTATATTAAATTATAGTACCATGAATTTACAAAACATAAACCAACTAACATACAACACTTATCGAAAACTCTGTCATGTTTGTTCTAGAAATGTAGTCTGAAATCTGGTATAGATCCCACCTTCCAACCCTTGGGATATTTTGTTCGTGGTTCGCAACTTTGTGGATTAAGCCTTCTGGTTTGTGTTCAGCAAACAATATCTGCAACATATAAATTTAATTAGTCGACTGAACTAAAATATCCACAACGTAACAGTAAAACCGCTGGTGTAGACTCTATAAACTAAAATATCTGCAACACAAAGTACTTTAACAGCTTTTGACCCTTTCTACTTCCAATCCTTTGCATGAAAAATATACCAGCCAACTTTGTCGGTGTAGACTCTATAAACTTGTCATCAGCAAACTTGAATGAACACGGTGTCTCACAATCTATGTCAAAGAAATTCAAAAGCTTCACGACGCCGTGTTTGTTGGTACTGATTTGTCTTGTTGTACTTGGTACAACTTCATTATATTCAATGTAATACATCAATACAAGCTTACCGTAAGCATCTCTCCTAAGATATATTTGAGCCCTATCATTCAGTCCTATAGGTTTTATCACCTTTACCAAATCCTTAACTGCATTCAACGATTGCCTTAATTTTCCTGTACACATCACACACAAAAATAGCATGAGTCAGTATGTTGTGTACTTATCAAATACACTCCTTTTTAACTGCAAAATCAAAATCATGTTACAAACTATGTGTATTTTCCAAGTACACAAACTGAATCATTCTATTATGTGTTGTGTAACCTTACCTTACACATGCATATGTAGGTTTACAGATGTCATTTTTTTATGTGTAACTATTATTTAAACACAATACAGTCATAGGTGAGATTTTGCATGTGTAACTTCTAGCTAGTTACATAGGAAATTTGCAAATCAGTGGTGAGATTTTGCATGTGTAACTTCTAGTTACACAGTCAATTGGCAAGTTAGTGGTGAGATTTTCAATGTGTAACTTATAGTTACACATGCACCTTTTTGTAAAGTTACACATTCACAGGCATTACATATGATCAAAACATGAGATTCTAAATGTGTAAATTATAGTTACACATCCCCTTGGAAAGTCAGTTGTGAGATTTTGAATTTGTAACTTATAGTTATATAGGATCATTTGTATGTGTAACTCCAAGTTACACACTCAATATACAAACTACAACACAGTCAGTAGTTAGATTTTGAATGTGTAACTTAAAGTTACACAGGCTACATCACAAAAGAATGTTTTCACTAACATTATATCATCATAAAACATACACCCCAATAGTAAATGGCATCTTAAAGGGAAAGAATCATAATACCTGTTAATGCAGGATCTTCTTCAGGTGGATTCCTTCTTCCTCTCGGCATTTGAATATAAATTAGTTGATTATCGCCTGAATCTGAATCTACAGTGTGATTTTTAAGAATATAAATCAGTTGATTTCAAATCATGAAACCTAAATCAGTCGAACTTAGTTGCGAAACCCTAATTTTCAAAAATAATCACAAAATCAAGAGATTTTTGAAATCAAAACATCAATCATGATGAATCGAAACATGTGAAAGCAGAAATCGAAACCTAAAATCAGAGAGTAACAGATCGATAACAGAAGAGAGAAAACTGACCTTTCTTCCTTCTTTCTTCTCAGCAAACAGATCGATAAACTATTGTATCTTCCTAGGTTTTTTGGTTCTTGTTTTTTGGCTGGAAGATTTAAACAAGAAGAAGAAGAAGAAAAGATTAAATCCCAATCAACAAAATGAGGAATGGTGTGAAAATTAGGAGAAAATGAAAATCAGAATTACAGAACCGAGTGATTTCAACAGATGCAAACCTCTCTTTCTTCTGCTTCTTCTTCTTTCTTCTGCTTCTTATTCTTTCTAGGGTTTTTGGATCTGGAAGTTTTCGGTTTTGAATTTTTTTTCTCTCTGCAACTCTCTCTCTCTCTCTCCAAAACAGTCGAATGTGGTGGTTGTGAGGAAAAAGGTAGGTCTGGTCATATAAATACGGAAGGTTAATTTGATCATTTCGACTTCTATTAAAAATTATTTTAATTCGGGGCCTGGTTTTAAAACTCTTTTAACTAGGGGCCTCATATTATGGGTTATCCATGGGTTGGGCCTTAGCCTAATTTTCCCTTCCCTTAAATCTGTTGTAGGGCCTACGGCCCATGGGTGTGCGGCCCAACTATAAGCCTAAGGGGTTCTCTTTACATGTATATAAAGGATACTTTACCTATGTAATAGGCTAATCAATAGAAATCCTTCTCTTCTCTGCCTCTTCCTTTTTCACTTATTATTATACTACAACATGTTATCATGCACGAATCTATACCACAGAGCTATATTGGATCAGTTGATTTATTTTATTTTTTTGCATGGATGCATTACCAGGTATTTCTTTTGAACAAAGAAATTTCGTTTCATAGTATATATTAGGGTTCCACGAAAGCATGATTATCAAACGTATAGATTTCAACGTTAGATTTTCATGAAAATTTAGTATGTTCAACCCAATTAGTCTTTATTTACTCTGTTAAAATTTCAATCAAATCGGAATATGATGCAGTCTCCAAATTCTGATTTTAGTAGAACTGTCTTCGTTTAGAAAACCCTAATTATAACAGCGTCGAAAAACCTAAGTTTCGTATAATTTTAACCGTTGGATTATTCTGTAATTTTTATATGTGGTGTATGTTATCCTCATAGATATACTATAAAATTTCATAAAGATCCAACCATGGAAAATACTCCAAAGTACGTGATATTTCCTGTTGGGTCCACAAAAACGTGAATTGGAACAGTTATACGGCGTCATAAATATCTTTTTATCTAGCCGTTGGATGTCTCTGAAATTTTAATATGTTTGTGGAAACATTGTGGTAAATCTACTATAAAAATTTCATCATGATTTAACTATGATATATTTGTCTGTCGATCAGAAAAGTTGAAAGAAGAACTTTTCAATTTTTAGGGTTAACAATATGTTTTGGGGTCATATGCTAATAGTTTCACACTTATTATCAATGGGCCTAAATATTTCATATATAATGGAACATATATGTTTATATTTATTAAACATGACCTTGTCAACCCAATGGACCGGGTCTTGACCAAATAGTTGACCGAACTTTGACTAAACCAATTCGACTCTAATTTGACCTTTTGAACTCAGAAGTACTTGAGCACCACAAAAGAGTCTATGATGTGGATGTTTGTGTACACAAGTACAATACTTTCTTCATAAAAATCTTCAACTTATAAAGATACACCTTTCAAAGAGGAAGCCATACCTTCAATATTTTCAAGGCGACATATTAACTTCACACGATGTATCACTTTGAAGGAAGTTTGTCGAAACATTCATTTTCCCCCAAACTTGAATGTTAAGTGGGATGTAATCCACTTGTTAGACTATAATGAGTCAATAACTTTGACAATGATATGTTGTAATCAAAAGCACACCTCATGTTTTGTGGAAAGAAACTCACAAAAGTTTCCATGAGTCAGAGATGTAATTCTGGCTCCAGTAGTAATGATACAAAGTAAATGTATATACCTAATGGGAAAAGATGTAATTCTGATTCATACCAATGAGAGTTGCAAATCTTGGTATAAGCATTTTACTGAGAATGATACAAGCGTTGTAATGCAAGTATCATACATTAGTAGTCAACTACAAGAGATATAGAGAGTTTAAAGGAAAACGAACACACTATATTCTTGGAGGAGGTCATGCCCTAGACATCAACATTAATGGAAACAAGAAATTTTCCAAGCCAATACACTTACCCGTTTTTTTTTCTTACCTTTATTCAATCGAATTCGTATGGTTAGATTCTACATTTTGATCCTAAACTGTTGTCTACATGATAGTTTGACATATATTTCATTAGCTAAAATAAAGAAAAAAAAATTCTGCGAAGAATTAAATTCATTGTCTGCACTTATGGAATCAAAAGTATATCATTTTCATGAGATTGAAATACTCTAAAGAACTTGAGATATACTCAACTGTACTTGAGTTATAAGGATCATTCGTACATTATGATGAAAAGTTTATCATCTTCATGAACAGTAACACTCTAAATTAAATGAGACAGATTTTTTTTTGTTACGTAATAAGGTCACACCACTTATTACACGAAACTCTTAATGAATTTAAATTAGTTGTTGAACTATTTCCTTATAATGTGAATACGATGATTGAATCATCGAGAAAAGCAATGCTCAAATTTTGTTTCCAAGATGGAACAAAGGTTAAAAGTCACAAAAGCTCTATATGTACCTAGAGCTAATCACCTTGTTAAATTCCGAAGAGACCCATGCAAGTGGATATCATATGGAAACTCACAATGATGAGAATGTAATTGATTGCATCTTTTATAGTCTCTAATATATTTGGAAGGAAATACATCTTAGAGAAACTAATGAGTCAATCTAGTGAAATGTAAATCACTATAGCATTTGGATTATTGAATCCATATTGACTTCGACGATGAAATGTTGGGAATTGACTCATACAGACTTTTGACATAACCATAAAGGAACTTTGGTTGTGACATGATGTTTCGTTTTGAAAGGACTCATATGTACATCACTGTGTTTGAGAGGACGAGACAACATGAAAAAGATTGATAGAATGCGAAGTAACAACATATCTCTCAATAAGTGTTCTCTAAAGAACTAGATGCACAACCACCCTTACTGTTACGCTTTTAAGTAAGAGAGCATATCACTCATTTCACAAAGCCTTTAGTAAAATATAACTGAGACCATCCTAATATGCAAATGGTAAATAATCCATATTACAAAGAAAGCGAGGTGATATTTAGATAAATATCCATGCAGAATGCGGACCATTAAACTGACATATGGCTGTCATGGATTTTTTGACATTTTGGACTAGTTATAGTTCCCAAGTAATGTTGCGTTTGGAAAACTACTAGAAGACATTATACATGTAAGGACTCACTACCCCTTCTAAATGCTAGAGAGTATACATCAAAAGGACTTGATGGTTATTGCATGTTTAATAGGATCAATGTAGAGCATCATATACCCTATGATCTCGCAAAGGCTATCATCAAAGGTTACATATGGTTCCTAAGTCATGGTTATGTGTACAAACCTACCTTTAATTGCTTGGTGAATATGCAATATTACACGCATCTTCACTTATTCGTTTGAGACCCACAATTGGTCAACCATTCTTTGCGTACCAGTTGGTAACTGGATATAAGCCTGACATTTTTTGTTCTTACGCATTTTTGGTTGCACTATATATGTGCCCTTACGACTCCACATCGTACTATGATGGGTCATCGAAATGATTAAGTGATTATGTAGGACAAGAATTTCCAACAATTATCCGCATTTTAAAATCTTTGGCAGGAGATCTTTTACCGCTAGATTTGCGGGTTATCACTTTAATGAGACAGTCTTCCCGTCGTTAGGGGGAGATAAGAAAAAGTATTCTCTAAGGGAACGACAGGAATTGTCGTGGTGTGTTCCCACTGTATTCCACAAATATAAATGTGAAGTGAAAGAGTAATCGATTTTCCGAATGTATATTGATGTCGCTAAAGTGATGAGATCACATATACCAGCTGCAAACCTACCTGCAAGGTTACAAATCCTCAATACGGGATATACACCATAGACCAAGGTGTTGCAACTACACTTAGTGGAAGTGCGGTTGAGGCTGTGGCTCCATAAAGGAAGTTGGAGAGACCACTTGGTTCGATCAATCCTCACCTAGAAAGGAAGTATGTGAGGAAGGCACAACTTACTTATATCATCAAAAATCATTTCTTAAGATTGTCTCTGAATATATCCATGAATCAAACTGTAGGACGCTCCGAAGTTTAATAATTCCAGAGAACAATGACATCCCTAATGGATTATGAGAATGCGCACGAGTCAACGGAAAGATCATGCGAGCATATTGATGATTAATTTCATATACACTTGCTTAAGGAAATAGAGAAAAATGAGATCGAACCATGCTCCTTGTTTCTTAATGTCAACGAATAGCATATTTGGCCTATACAATCCAGGTAGAACTTGGTTCTTTGACAAATATACAGGTATTTGGTGTGGTAGTGCTAACCAACCAAGTGTAAAGCCTATTGGACATACATGATTAACTTGTCATAAATCATAATGAGAAGAAAGAAGTCTTAAAGTATAAAGACTCGCCTTGTGGCGCGAGGTTTCTCATAAAGCCCTAGAATTATTTTATAATGAACTTCATAGTGTTTGGCTACTCAGTTAGCTTGGTAATTTCAAAAGGACTTGAAAAGCAGCATATGTATGTGGTTGTTACGTATCTCTGAAAGAATCAAGAGATAGAAGATATTTACAAAAGTACTTTACAGCCTTTTGTTACCCAAATCAAGTGACTCTAAACCACATAGTGTGTTTGCAGTTAGTTAGAACGCTCACTTATAGATAAAAGCAATCGGGCGGATGTGGTATACCCGTCTAAGTGGCTATTTGATTTGGAGGGGATAGACAAGTAAGTTATTTTTCCTTGCGTATTCACAAGAAAGTTCCTGATTGGAATTGTATCTACCTATGTCAATGATACAGACATGATGGGTACTCTTGATGTAATAAGAGACCTTAAAAGCTATTTGAAATCCGAATTTGAGATTAAAAATCTGGGGAAAGCTCGATCGAATACTGAGCTTGTGGTATATCATTCCACCAGTTTGCATATGTCTAAAGTTTTCAGGCAATTTAATAAAGACATGCATCCTGATAGCACTCCCATGATTAGTCGAGGTTCAAATGTAATTAAGTGACCATTTCGTCTAAAGAAAGATGACGATGATGTGTTGGGGATGAAATTCCATATATAAGTGCAATATACGCATTGTTGTACTTAGTATAGTAATATACTCGATTAAATTTTACATCCTCAAGGAACTTGTTAGCTAGATATAGCTCAGCGCCAACGCAGCGTCATTGGAATGGTATAATGAATGTAATCATGTACTTAAAAGTAACTATTTACATGAGTTTGTTTTATCCCATCAAAGACATAAAAATGAATGCTAAAGGAACTGCAATCCAAAGGTTGTTGATTATGAAGGAATAATAATCTCTTCTCTAAAGAAAGTAATCAGGGGGAGATATGGTAGATTATTTTCTGAGTCATTACCGATATTCAGTTTCGAAAAGTACATGACTAAAGGAACTGTCTGGAAAAAATCTGAAAGTAATCAGGGGGAGATGCCAACATCAGGGGGAGGATCCAAGGATATGATGTCGACATATTTTACTTCGAAATTGAAGCTGTGTTGCACTCTTTTTCCCTTCGATCGAGAATAGTTTTTCCCAAAGGGTTTTGTTACTCGACAAGGTTTTTAGCGAGACAACACTAAAAACATCAAGTATGTTGAACGTTGAAGACATAATGATCGCGTTGATATTACTGAAAATATCTAAATCAAAGAAATGAAACGCGATATTGTCTTAAGCAACGAAACTTCCAGAACCAACAACATGGTCTTATAAACGTTCAAGTTACCAAAGTAAAATGTGATAAACTCCTTTTGACTGCATTAGATTAATGAAAATTGTCTGACATCAGGGGGAGCATCTAATGGTGTGTTGAACTATTTTCCTTCACCGAGGTTGCTTTTTCCCACAGGGTTTTATTAATCGGTAAGGTTTTTAATGAGACAACAACAAACACCGGGAATGTAATTTCTCAGCTAAGGCTATTGTTTTCCCACGAGGACTTTCTAGTCAACTTTAAAGGATCACCTTTACTTGCATCTGTCACGTTGTACTCTTTTCCCTTTGTCAAGGTTTTATCCCACTTGGTTTTCCTTGTCAAGGTTTTAATGAGGCAACGTATTCGAGTCTAACTGTATTCTAAGTTTGCTTAATATTGTACTCTTTTTTTTTTTAGTTCAGGTTTTGTCCCACTGGGTTTTCCTGACGAAGTTTTAACGAGGAAATTAACTTAGACTCGTCGATCTTTGAAAATCGTATTGCATATGATGAACAACATGTAAAGAACGTAAAAACATGTGAAGTACTATATTTGAAGAGTTTTACCAAAGTTTTATCCCACTGGAATGGTTTTTAAAAGTGTATGCTTCACGCTTGGGAGCGTGTGCTCCGCTTCAAATTTCAGCATTTCTCTCCAAAGCAGTCGTGTGAAGCGCATCTTTCATGAACCGTACGCTTTACGCTTCAGAGCATACGCTTCGCTTCACGCTTCGTTTCAAATTTCAGCATTTCACTCATGTGAAGCGCATCTTTCATGAAGCTTTAAAAATTTCGCCTAATTTTTAAAGCATTTAAAAGAAAAGTATGAATTTTTTAAGGGGGAATTGAATGCCCCACCTCCTACTCGTCTGGAGTAGGTTGAACTATTTTATTTATATACACACACTTTGTTTAAATAAAAATTACTTATATAAAATTTATATAGATATTGTCTTCCTGATAAATTTATGATTACTAGTTACAACTAATTTATTTATAAGAAAACATCCGCTTCAAACATCAACCATGAAGCGACGCTTCACGCTTCCACATACGCATCGCTTCCTAAAAATGAAAAACACTTCACGCTCCGCTTCACGCTTTCAATACCTTGCCCACTGGGTTTTTCCTTGTCAAAGTTTTAATGAGGTGATTGATTTTGGCACAAGTCATCAAGAAAAGGACGACATTTGAAGACCTACATTTGAAGCACTATCCGTGAAGCACTACAAATTGAGTTCTATTGGACCACACAAGGGGGAGTGTTTTAGGGCCTGCGGCCCATGGGTGTGCGGCCCAACTAGAAGCCTAAGGGTTTCTCTTTACATGTATATAAAGGATACTTTACCTATGTAATAGTCTAATCAATAGAAATCCTTCTCTTCTCTTCCTCTTCCTTTTTCACCTATTATTCTACTACAACAAAATCCTTATTTTCTACCCCATATCAACGAAAATAGGAATAAGGGGAGCGAAATAGAGCCGATAGGCCCTATTTGCCTTTAGCTGTGGATGAACCATCCACCCAATCGACATTTTTTTTGTTATTTTGTTTATTAAAAATACTTATAATAATATAATTGAATGAATAAAAATACAAGTCAAGCAGCCGGATAATGGAGTATTTGTTTTCTAGAATTTTTTATTTCTTAGATGAATATTTTAAAAAAAAATATTGTTTTTTTAGTGTGCAGATATAATACAAAGATCTTTTTAGAATGCAACTATTTCCGTAATATTTTCTTAGTGTGTAGATACTATCTACATTTTTTTAGTATGCAACTATTATCCACAGTATTTATTAATGAGTTTTAAAAACCATTTTTAAAAGATGAACAAACACATATGAAGTTGTGTAGAAAATATCCACAACTAGAACCTATGCAGGAAATATCCACAACTAAAAGGTTATTTTGGCCTTCCCACCTAACAATTGTTTTAGGGTCATGGGGCTAAAAGAGTAAGACCCATATTGTTAGAGCACTGCTCGGTTGAACCCACCAACCATTGGTATGTCAAGGTTGGTTGTCATATTTTACTATCAAAACTCATTAGACGCTTGATTAGATTATTAGAGTCAACTTCGTCGGGTTAGACTAGGAAGTCTAGAAATGTTGAGACATACTCTGAAGACCTGAAGAATCTAAAGACGTGTCGACATCAACGAAGACAACATCCTTCCACTTGAGGTTAGTAATACATGACTTGACTTGTTTCCATTTATATATCGTAAGCTTTCAAGTCGTTTCTGATTGAAAAAATAACATGCGAAGTTATATACATGAAAATCTAGTATTAAAGACTTGATCATCTTATTATGATCAAAGTGTCAAGGAACAATATATGAATAGTTATGAACGCTTTATATTGGTATATTAAATTACGAAGTATAATGCTTATCTTTTGAACGTCGTAATTGCGACATCAATTTAATATTTGTAACTCGTTACTAGATTGTGTAGTGAACATGGGTTTGATTTCATGCCTAGAAAAATATGTTTAATTACATGAGTTTAAGGAAGTAGACTTACGAACTTGTTTCGTAGTTGAAACAAATCAAAAGGATTAAAGGTCCGGTTTTTCATTGAAGATCTTAAGGTTGGACCGATCCTAACCTATATAGGGAATCAAGATAGAACTGATCCTCACTTATGTTGGAAGTCAAGGTAGAAACGATCCTAACCTATATGGGGAGTCAACGTACAACCGCTCCCAATATGCACCGATTTCATTAAGTCACATATACTTTAGGGTTAGTGTGACTTGGAAATTGGTTTTGCAAAATAGGAAAGTTCAAGATGTCGAAATAATGAGCAATTTGAACATGATCTGAAATATTATTTATTAATTATTCAAATATATTCCTTGATACTAGATTCCAAACCGAAATGGTTGAGAATCTTTAAATATTTTCGAATGAATATGTTTTTGTTTTAATAGCAAACAAAACATATCTCTAGAAAGATATTACTTAAGTGCTAGATAATATTGAGTTGTCCAAGAGAAATTTCGGCTTTACAGTTCGATTTTGTTTGGAATTAGACAAAACCGAATTTAGGTGCTTTATTGCATATCTTGAGAATATTTTCGGCTATGGAAATTTATTGGTGTCCAAACTACCTTTGTCTATAAATAGTGAAGTTTTTTCTTCTTACAAACGTATGCTGAGGTAGGCATTTCGTTTCGTAGTCAATGTTGTAGCCGACTAATAGTATTACTTGTAATACTATCTTGGAGAGGATGGTAACCTAATTAGGCGAAATCTCTTACTTACACTTTTTTAAAGACTTCTTTGCGTTCAAGAATGTTAGAGCGTTGCTCGGTTGAACCCATAAGTTTTTCTATCTCAAGTTTTTTGTCAATGTTAGGTGATCAAAACTATATCTTGATTTCTAGTCTACTAAGTCAAGTTTCGGATAGGTTAGAATTGTAGTTGAGTACCAGAAATCACCCTTGAAGACTGAAGATCGGCGAAGACATTTGGAGAACTTCTATATCATGTATGTAAAGACTGAACCATTTTATTTTACTCACTATACCATCGTTTTATCGATTTAGACTATGTCGTATGACTTGTAGTAGAATTGCAAAGAAGATGTTTCAAGTCAAGCTTATCTTGTGAAAAATATCAAAATATGATTTAGCGATCAGATGTTCAAAGGTCCTTAATAATATTAGTTATGTGAATTAATTTATGGATCAATTTAAAATTTCCCATGTAAACGAATATATCACTTGGGAATGTTTCAAACATCTTAAGACAGAAATATGAACTTACTGAAATTTCTACTCATCGTAGTTTGGCGAATCAATTCGCAAACTGTATATATCTGAGATACAGAAATACAGGAAGGTTGGCGAACCAGTTTGCAAACCGCAAGTTCAGTTAGGAACAGTTCATGAACCCGGTTGGGGAACCGTGGTGAACTGATTTTTATAAGTTGGATAAATAGGCTAGCAGTTGGCGAACCCGGTTCACGAACCGTGGTCAACTGAGTTCGGTAGTCTAGTAGGGTTGGAAAACCTGGTCACGAACTGTAGCACCCTGACTCGTGAAAAATCCATATGGTTGGCAAACAGTTGTACCAAATGTCCCGATAATATTTAGCAGATGCTTAAAGACTTATTATTTTAATATGTTTAGCATTGCTATAACTCTCTTAAACACTTCTAAGACTTCATTGAATACTTAAACACTTATGTGTTTGTATCACGATTTATTTCTTAGGTGTTTAAATGAACATCAAATATCTTTCAGTTCTTTGGATAACTTTCCAAACCAAGCAATCACTATACACGGTTCTGTAACAGAACCTATGTGTATAATCTTCTATTGTATTTTGAAGACCTAAAGTGTTTTGCTTGATTCTCAAGTTATCTTAGCTTGAATTCCAAGTTAACCCTGGTCTTAGAAAACTATAAATAGAACATCTCTGTCAACTGAGAAAATTAATCCATGACACTTTATGTCCTAGTTGATTCTAGAGTCATCCTCTATTCACCTATGTTTCCTTTGTGATTGTCATGAACCTTAGCTTCATGACAATTAGACCAGCAGGTTATTTTCGTAGTTTTCTTAGTAGTTGAGGGGTAGCTTAGGTATATTTGTTTGTGAGTTGATTTACAGCCTTATAATCTGTTTTGTTGTAAGGAATCGGTATCAATGAATTAATCAGATGAAATGTTCTTCTCTCCCAGATATCGTCTGTCTGCTCTTCCCCTCCTCATATTCGTTTAATTTTTCTTCTAACCCTATAATTCCTTCCCCCTTCTTCAGTTATCTTTATCCTTAGAGATTTATCCTGTTTCTGAGCTAACTTGTAACGTGGATCATTACAATTGGTATTCAAAGCTGTCTCGATTTTGCGGGTCCTTCAATGGAGGTTTCAGATTTGGACGAGTTTTGTCCAACAGAATTTACAGAACTTGAATTATTATCTCAGAAGATTTATAGTTTGGGAAGATTTCAAGTTGCAGTATAAGAGAAGATGGAGGGTGAAGTTATTCGATCTCCTAAGCAGGTAGAAGGATGGATGAGCTTTTTTTCAGCAGAATTAAAGGATATCATGGCGATGGAGCGTAGGCTGTGTGCGGAGAATTCAGCTGAAAGTCTTGGATTACTCCAATCGGTGGTTAAACAACTGAAGATGATGAAGACATATATTGTTGATAACACAAAATTAACCCTTCTTGTTGTAGATTCAGTAAAGAATGTCACTCGGATCTCTTCAATTCCATCAGATGGATAAGAAGAAAATGATGAATTGCTCATCCCTTCGTTTTTCTTCTATGAAGAGGAAGATTTGTCTGTTGAGGTGAATTTTCAACCTAAAGAAGTTATAAATTCTGAGGTTAACTGTGAGAAACTCTAAAGCTTCAAGGAGCTGGTCATTAGTCATAACAATCTTATGGGTAAATAATTTTTACCTCTTCTCTTTGATTATAGTCGAACGCTATTTGATCGTGGGAAGAAACTTAATAGTATGAATGTTTTTTATGATTTTATTGGTAAATTATGTTTTGATACTTCTTATGCAATTGTTCTTCATAGGTTGATTTCACTCGATAAGTTCGACGGGAATTTGGTTTGTGAGCTAATTACAAGGATTGGTTATCAAGCTGACTTTCGATTTTCGGATTCACTTTTATGTGTCTAAAGGAGGTTGAAATTAGTGGTAACAGGAAATTGTTTGTTACAATGCTTGAGAGTGTATCCTGTAATTTAGGTAGTGACAAAGATAATTTTCTTATGCTACATAAAATAAGCAATGTGAGTAACAAGTTACTAATAGATGAATGTCTCTTCATGGATATGAATTTTGCTCGGTGGATATATGATCGTGGAAAAGTGTTCGATGTTCTTAAAGGTATTTTTCTTTTGCCGTCACTTATAAATTTGGTGTTGATACAGTTACATCTTGTAAGCTAAAACATGGTTCCCAAGTGGAATTGTTGGTGGGTACCTGGATTATATTTGTGTTCATAATTGTTTCAAATGGTATGAGTAATAAGATGATTGCTGCATTGCCAGAGAGAGATAGATTTTTGTTTCTCTTGTTGGCTAGAGTGATGAGAATTAAGAAGGTACATAAATGGTATGTTCAAGTGATTGGTAGGAAGAGTGGAGAATTTTTTTTCTTACAACTACCATGGGGATTGCTTAAGGTGCTTGCAGTTCATCTTCTGTGCTTAATATGTGTCGTCGAGGGTGAAGGAGCTCGCATACCAGTCTGGAATTCAGCTAGTGCTCAGAATTTTTCTTGTCGTATCACACGGTGGAGTTTGACTTGTGGTGCAGACGATTTAATTTTGCCTTCTGCTGAAATGGTTTTCCATCTTATTATTTCTAGACGAGGAACTGATGTCCTACTTGGTGAATTGTTGGGGGTCAGTGCAGTTGGACATGGGCATGCCATTATGCTTCCAAATATTTTCCAGAAGTTTCACTATCTATCGATGCTCGTTTTTTCAGTCCCCAGAAGTGTGAGAGTTTGTCTACAATTCTTGAGATTTGGTTACTTATTACCTTCACCTAATGTTTACAGCAGTAGTATGATGCGAGTGGGTATTATAATGGGAACTCAGATCTTAGTCGAGTTACTTCAGATTCTTATAATGCTGCTGTGTGTAGGCTACTTGAGGTGGAGGTTCAGATGGGTTCCACCTGGTTTTTAGAGTGTAAGAATTGTTAGTTGGGTTGATAAAAATTTCATCTCAGTGTTGTATTCAGGGATTAAGCGGGATATTGCATCCTCGAATTCAGTCGTCGTTCAGGTCCTACAGGATTATGAGGTCGAGAAGGCACAACAAGGATTCGATAGACTATATGGTAGTATTTGGTGCATTTTTAGTAGAAATGCAGATTTTTTACGTTTGTGGTTTCCAACTAAAGTCTATCATGGGGTCTGTAAAGTGCAACTTCGAGTTTCTTCTTATCATGCGCTGTTGCCTTTGGATACTTTCGTTTCTCCCAATTCTGCTTGTTGTTGAATGTTGTTTGATCGAGGTAAAATGGGTGCAACCATATTGTGGAGTTCTTAATTCGACAACGTGGTATTCACAGGTGATTATAGTGTATAAACTAGAAGATGATGTTCCTTGGATCCATGTATGTCCTGTTATGGTGTTTTCCTTAGTTGCTGACATTTATTTTAAGCTCTTGAAGTTCAAGAAGGGTTATAGACTGGTGGGAATCAGTATAGTACTTGTATTAGTTACGGGTAGTGAGAGCGTAACACAACAAATGTTGGAAGTACTCAGTGGCGTAGTGGTTGGTGTTTGTACTCAGCTGGAAGTTGCAGTTCTGAGGTGTGTCTTCACGATAGTTAAGCTAATTATAAAATATTATCTAGTAGGTATTCTCACTTGGGTTGATGCGCGGCAATACAAACTTGTTCACAATCAGTTATTAGGTTTGCTAATTCGAAAAAGAGGAGTGAAAAGCAAATGGTACGCGTTGCTCAGTCACATGGGTGTAGAAGCTGTTGGTGAGTATTGAATAATGTTGGTTTTTGTGAGAAACTTCCTTCTTAGATTTTTACACATGGAAAAATATAGAAACCCAAAGTTGGAACCAAGTGTTGGCACTGCTAAACAACCTTCTTGTGGAACTATTCTAGAGGGTGAAGCTGTTACCACAATAATTGGTGGGTTATATATGATGAGAGCTGTGGAGATGAGAGTGGTAATACATCAGCTGGATATGTCAGCTTCAGTTTACACATTTCACGGTAGCAGAGCCACTGATCACATTTTTGCTACATTAGTTATTGTCACTGCCATTTTTCAAATGGGTTTAGCTAGAGTTAACATCAAATACGACTCAAAACTTATGAGGGGCTACAGTCAGATGATAACTAAAGAAGATACCTTGCAGTACGAAGGACTGAGGGAATTTTAGACCAAGAATCTTAACACTATTGAAGTGGTTCTTGCGTTCCTCAACTGGTTAGCTGTACCCTATGGGCTTTATTATTTGGATTTATTACTGGTGTTGGAATTTTCTTATAGAGTCAGTAGCATTGCTATTAAGACCTACCAAGCAGTGAAGATGAAGAGAGTGGGCTTGATTACTGAAATTCCAAGATGGAGGTTTGAGCTCTGTACCTTGTGGACCTTGATGCTGAAATTGTTAACTATCACTGCTTGTATATCATAGCGGTGTGCTCCACCGGTCAAGCTCATTTTATATCCTTGAGGATAAGGATGATTTGAAGGGGTGGGATTTGTCATGAACCTTAGCTTCATGACAATTAGACCATCAGGTTATTTTCGTAGTTTTCTTAGTAGTTGAGGGGTAGCTTAGGTATAGTTGTTTGTGAGTTGATTTACAGCCTTATAAGTTGTTTTGTTGTAAGGAACCGGTATCAATGAATTAATCAGATGAAATGTTCTTCTCTCCCAAATATCGTCTGTCTTCTCTTCGCCTCCTCATATTCGTCTAGTTATTCTTCTAACCCTCTAATTCCTTCCCCCTTCTTCAATTATCTCTATCCTTAGAGATTTATCTTGTTTCTGAGCTAACTTGTAATGTAGATCGTTACAGTGATTAGGTATACAATTAAAAGACTTCACTTTGGGGATTCATGAAGCCAGTTCCGACTATCTTTACCTTGATAATTCGTGAATCCTAATCTTGTTTTTCTGTTATCTAGGTTTTCGTTATCTCTTTCAGGAAAGATAGATAGTAATCGCAAAGTTCTCTTCGTAAATTTATCTTTACCTTGATAGAGATCTAGTCGTATCTAGATAATTCAATCAGAATTCTTCCAAGTGATTAAACTTGTTATCTATATTTCAAGATACGAATTCTACATGAAACTAGTCTCGTAATCGATTAGAATTAAGCGGAGTATCTACTTAGATTTGATACGTACTAACCTGTGTAAATCTAATTATAAAGATAAACAATATAATATGAAAAAGGAAAAACACATGACTCCAGAAATTTTGTTAACGAGGAAACCAAAATAGCATAAAACAACCCGGGACCTCGTCCAGATTGAACACCATACTGTATTAAGCCGCTACAGACACTAGCATGTATCAGACTTCAAACTGGAATGTAGTTGAGACCGAACCCACCTTCCAAGAGATTCAGTTACAGTCAATATCCTTACGTCACTTGAACCTTGCAAGGTTCTACGCACTTGATTACCTTAGCTGACGTCCTTTACATCCTAAGAGTTTCTTCATCCGAGGTGAAGATTTTTGATACTAATGTCTCTAACCGATAAGCCTATTTGATTTCCGTTTAGATCAAAGATTAAGGTGTGTAAATATTTTTGCAATAGACAAAGCTAGCAAACCTTACAAATATGGAACGTACGAATCCTGAAGAGAATCCTAAATTCTTAACTACCTCTCAAAAACAATCTTCGAAAGATCAACTAAGTACAGTCTTTATATATCTATCTTGAGGAATCACAAATTATTGTTGTGTGCTTTTACTTTACTTTACGCATTATAATTTTTTTAAGTTATAATTAAAGTAATTGAACTTATATGTTAATTCCAAACACTTGGGTTGATACCTGTAGTTATAGGTTCGGTTTCGAGCTAATAACTATATACCAAGTGTATACCTTTTGTTTGATATCTTGTTGAAAATATTTGTATATATTAGATCCCGCAAGGTATCAGACTTATAGGTTTATATCGAAAAGATTGTGGTGTACTTGGCATCCTCGTCATTTAATTGGTATTAACAAGCAAACATGAAAAGATCTAACAATATGTATTTGGTGCGATCCAATCTATAAGAAGATGAGTTCGAGTTAACATGAATCAGTTTTAGTTAATGTACCTCCAAGATTTGATGGTTCAAACTATCTGTGGTGGAAATCTGCTATGAAATCTTGGCTTCAGTCACACGACTTTAATACTTGGTTATTAGTCATTGATGGGTATGATCGTCCGAAAGTGAAAAATTCAGAAACTGAGTTTAAACGCTTAGCTGCATATTCAAGTGAAGAAAATGCTCTTGCAAAGCAGAATTCAGATGGTTTAAATGTTGTAATTCATGTTGTAAGACGAGATCTTCAGCATCATGTGTATACATGTCAAACTTCCCAGGAAGCTTAGAATAATCTTCAGACTATATTTGTAGGTGACACTTTATTAAAGGAAGCTAGACTTCAAACAATTAATTCTGATTGGGAAACATTTATATGGATGATAACGATACTTTGAAGAGTTTCATATTAATCTCTCTGAGATAATCAATGTTTCTTTCTCCCTTGGAATGATTATTTCTGAAAAGGATATAGTGTGCACGATCCTTGGGTCATTACCATCCATATATGAGTCTAAGAAGCATGTTATCATCGAAGCTAATGATTTTTCTTCCTTATAAAGAAGTACACTTGTAGGGAAATTAGAGATTTTTTATCGTGAGTTTTTGTCTAATAGAGAAAAAGACACAGGCACGTCATTCAAATCCAATTCAAGTCCATTGACTTCAAGTCCTGATCAAACTCCAATAGTCAGGTAGCTATATATGATGAAGAAGAAGTTGCATTGAATCATCATTTATCTCTTGTTGCTCTACAGTTTAAAAGACTATTGAGACAATAAAAGAGAAATCGTCTTGTATCTGTCAAGGATCAAACTCCTACCACAAAAATAAAGATACATGGGATGATGATGATAATATTCCTTAATGCTACAAATTTCAAGGATTTGTTCATATTTCTCTACACTGTCCTACTAAGGATATTCGATGAAAAAGGAATACATACACTGCAACTCTTAACTGTTCTCTTGACGAGAACGATCAAGACTATAAGTCAAAATATGTTGCAACCATTGCAGAAATTGACAATCCTGATCTTTTGTCAACATTATATACACATAATGAGTTCGTTTACCTGAGTATTTCACAAAAACTTCTTTGTAAAGGTAAGAAGATTCAATCCCTGAAATCTGAGATCAAAAAAATAATGTCTTTGGTCGATGAAATAATCTTAGGATATCTTAGTGACAAGGAAGAGATGAATAAAAGGTGTGTGAAATCCGGAATCTCTCTTGATTCTGAAAACAAACGTGTGTCTAAACTTATCAATTATGTTGTAGTTGTCATGATGAAATCAGGAAACTAAAAGTAGAAAACTCCAAATTGATGAATATTCGTGATTATGCCTTTAGATAAACCCAATTTGTCTCTAACAAATCAGGGAGGCAATCTAAGAAAAGGTTGGATAACTTTATCAAATCCAGGGTTATAATCAGAATATGCCTACATCTTGCTTCCATTATAAGCATCAGAGACATCAAAAAAGACAGTGTCTCAACAAACAAAACAAATACTGACCCAATTGACAAAAAAGCTTACATCACTCATCCGAAAAGATAAGATCAATTTTTTTATCAATGTCCCAATAAAAATTTGATACAACGAATCGAATGGGATACATGGATGCCTTGATTTCAGGATATCAAGATCTTTCTCGAATCTAAGAAAATAACTCAAAAGTTCAGGGATAAAGAGTTCCCAAATTGAGGATACCTGTGAGAAAACTAAGATTTCTAAAGAGAAGTTATTCAACAATCGAAAATATGAATCTCATAATAACTTAACCTAGTTATTGTGTTGATGTAGCCTTATCATTTAAGTTCGGTAAGTAATAAGGGTGTTTGTGTAAACATGCTAAGGATTTCGAAATTACTTTTGAGGAAATATTGTTGAATAATTATTTTCGGTTAGTGTAATTTTCTTGTATTAATAAGAATATATTCTCTTTCTGGAGACTTGAGACAACTCTATTAGTTAAATAGGGGAGTGAAAATACCATTCCATTTCACGTAATGTTGACAAAATGTCTACCTCTAACTATAATTCTCACAAAGTTTAAAATGTGTGGACTATATTGTTTCCTAATAAGAAACTTCGTCTAGAATCATCTGATGGTGAGTCAAATCCTGCTCCAGATGTAAGTAATGATGTTCTTGGTGGAGATATGCCATCTCTTTAAGATAATAATCTCAAGAACCTCTCACTAAAGTTAGATTTGATTATATGTGAGGTTGGGAACATGGAAAAGGATTTGGGAAGGAAGTAGAGGAAGTTAATGACAACCTTACGAGTCTTAAATCAAGATTGGTAGTCATTGAAGAATATTGGAATCCTGTAGGTTCCGCGGATTTGGCTCCAAAGGCAATTGAAAAACTCTAAAGTTTTTAAGCAATACTTTGTGTTTGCGTAGAATAAACTATTCAATTGTTGATTTATTTCAATGTTTGTGAAAGGTTTACTAAGCTATCAATAATATGAATGATTAAGTTTTATTTTAAATCCTTTGTGTCATTATTTTGATAGTTACGATTACATTGCTTGATATGAATGATTATCTCTTTTGCTTTACTTTCGGTTTATGAGATATTGTTTCCGTTTTCACAAACCCTAATATTTTCGATCTCATATTAATATATTATGTATATCTCTTATTATGTTGTAACTCTTTGATATAAGCAGGTTTCTGATCTAAACATGTGGGATGCTTTATGAATTGATCATAAGCAATTGATTAATCCCATGTGTGAAGTCACGATTATACTGTTATCAATTTATGTTTCATAAATTGTGTATTTAGTATACATATGAATTTCGTTTTTAGCTTTTTACATTGGCACGTAAAAGATAAAACTTTGTCGACCTTTCTATGGTAAAGGTTGTCTTGTTTGTTATTTTTTGTCTTGTAGGAAATAACAACTCACGTGGGTAGAGTTTTATATTGAATTGGTGCTTATGGAAACCAAGGGAAGAATTATTTTGATAATCTTTCCTGATATGTAAACTTGATCGATTCGGATCTTAGTTTGTCATATCAAAGATTAAGGTAACGATTTATTTATGTTTTTTAAGCATTTTCTTGTTGTTAAATCTGATTTAAATGCCTACTCTTGCTTTTGCTTGACGAAAAGTATGGTACAATTGTTATGTTCCAATTGGTTCTGGTTAAAAAAAACTAAGTAAAGTTTGATTTTTGTTTTTGCTAAACGAAATAGTAGGTTCAACTGCTTTCGTCTAATTGATTCTGATAAGAAAAACTAAGTTAATTCTGATCTTAGTTTAGGATATTCAAAACGAGGTACCATTATTCAAGTCTAATCGGTTTCTTGATAAGAAAACTAGTTATCTAACCAAGTCTTGTCTTGTCTAAATGTTACAATTATTTGTGAATAATTGGATCATGATCAGTAACTAAGTTAATTCTGATCTTAGGTTGACTTATCAAATCAAAGGGAAAATTGCTTCGGGTAATTGTTTCCTTGATAAGGTGCAAATTTTTTTATGATATACACATTTTTGTGTCTAATTTTTCTCAATTCTCTATAATTGTTACTCCTCGATTTTGAATTTATTGTGTTATTATCAAATGATCCATTTCCACTTCCATCAACATCTTCAAAATCACCAACAACATCCTCAAAACCACCACAACCATTTGGTCCATTTCCATATCCATCAACATCTTCAAAACCACCACAACAACAGTGACAACAACTTGGTCCATTTCCACCTCCATCAACATCTTCAAAACCATCACATTAAATTAGTAAACATTTTCTTAAGAAATTATCTCTGAAAAAATGGGGGTATAACAACCACACCCAATAATTCGTTCGGCAATCGGTATGGACTAACTCAATATAATTCCAAGAGCACCATCTTATAAAGCAAGCTCAACCAAGAAAGATATCAAAGATTTATATCTCATTTTCTCAATACAATCTGCAATCGAACAGATAGAAACCTGGGAGCCCGATTGTTATGAGAAATAACTTGGACAGTACCAAAGATCAGCGCCCAAGTGCTAATCAATTCATATCCAACAATGAAGGTCGGATTTACCAATTGATTGAACTACGCACAAGCTGTGATACTTCAATTATATAAAAAATATAATACGGAAAAGAAATAACACAGACACCAAAAAATTTGTTAACGAGGAAACTGCAAATGCAGAAAAACCCCAGGACCTAGTCCATATTTGAACACCACACTGTATTAAGACGCTAGAGACACTATCCTACTACAAGTTAACTTCGGACTGGAATGTAGTTGAGCCCTAACCAAGTCTCACACCGATCAAGGTACAATGGCGTTCCTTATATCTCTAAAATCACGTCGGATTCTGCGCACTTGATTCCCTTAGATGATCTCACCCACAACTAACAGTTTCTACGACCCAAAGTCGGAGACGTATAAACAATTTTTTCTCCCACAGATAAGTCTATTCTGATGGATAAATCTGTCTCCCAAGTACCTATGAAGTTTTTGTCCCGTCTTTTGATAAATCAAGGTGAACATGAACCAATTGATAATCCGGTCTTATACTCCCGAAGAGCAGCCTAGAAATATCAATCACCTCACAATAACTTAACTATATGGTAGTAGAAGAAGTTATTGCGGAATCACAAAGAATGAGACGAAGAGCTTCGTGATTACTTTTTATATCTTACCTATCGGAGATAAATCTCGAGCAAATCTTAGAGAAGATAGTACTAAATATGATAGAACAAGTAAGATCAGAATACACAACTACAAAGAAAATAGTTAAATCCGGCTTCACGAATCCCAAATTAAGTCTTCAAGTCGTTAACCTATAATGGTTTTGTAAAAACCAAGGTTAAAGGAGAATTGAATCTAGTCGCAACTAGGACACATGAAAGTGCTGGGATTAGGTTTTCCAGTTGCTAGAGTTCTCCCTTATATATTCTTTCAAATCGGGGTTTGGTTTCAATCAAAGCTAATATAGCTTAGTAACAAAGCATTCAATATTCACCGTCAGATGAAAACCTGATTTAAGATTCAAGCTAAGTCTGCTTAAAACCAAAGAAATGTCTCTCCACCGTAGATGGTCTTAGCTTGTTACACAAAAATAAAATATACCTTCATTTAGATATGGTTAACCGTACCTAAACATGTATATTGAGTTGGCTCAATAATAGTTAACCGAAGTTAGCCATATGAACACTTTTGTCTTAACCACATTCATCTAACACATCTTAATCAACTAAGATGATCAATTAATAATAAAAGATAAGAAAATGAATCTAATTGTGTTTCACATAGATTTGTTTAATTGTTCACTATCTCATTGAAATATATATGAACCAATTGAATCAAAATAAGATTGATTCGTAAAAATCAACATTAAGCCACGGTTTGCAAAGATTGCATTCCTTAATTCATAAATGTATTCGTTCATGAGTATGAAAAATATACTTAACCGATTTAGAACTTTAACCACTAAGTTTGCAAACAAGTAAGCAAACTATAGCTTCCGGACTTTGGTCTTGTACAGATGTTTGCAAACGGGTATGCAAACAGCCTCCCAGACCTAATTCAGGTATAACTGTTCCCATACTATTATGCAAACAAGGTTCCCGGACTTTAACAGTTAAAACTGTTCGCATACTAGGTATGCAAACAAGGTTCCTGGACCTGAATCATACCAAAACAATTCACATACTAGGTGTGCATAATGTGATGTATCCAGACAAAGGTTAATTGTTCTAAACTCCCATTTCAATCATCAAAACATCCTTAGAAGACGACAATAACTGTTTCACACAAAGTATTAGCTTCAAGTAATTTTCAAGTGATCGAATGATCAATACGAAACATTCTGAGCCGATAACAAATGATTGTCTCACACAAATCATGTAAGATGTTTCAAGGAAATTTCCAACAAATAAATTGTTTCAAACTAAACTCGTCAAGAATATGATGAACGTAGCTAAATCAAAAAGCTTCCAACACATATCTCGTGAAATAGATAAGCGAGATAAACTCACTTATCTATATAGTTGTATGATAAACTCGTCAACAAATGTGTATAATATGAAAGTCTATATAGTTATATGACTTAGTCTCATTAGGAGATAGAATAGAATAGACTTCTAAGTGATAGATAAGTTTTAGTCTCCACATACCTTTTGTTGATTAAGTTCCTCCAAGATCTCCTCAGTAGATCTTCGCCTTCAATCGATGAACGTTGTGGAGTCTAAAGCTCAACTACACATTTTTTCCTAATCCGAGACATAGCTATAAGTAGACCGTAAATCAAGACTATAGTTTTGATCAACTAAACTTGAAAAACAACCTTGAGATAGCAACGCTTGCGAGTTCGACCGAGCAATGCTCTAACAATCTTCCCCTCTGTCAATTTTAGTGACAAAACTATCAATACATATGGATTACAAAATAAATAAACTTTGTAGCTGTTGATGGTGGATTTTTGGCAAGGGCTAAAATCGTAAAATCATGATACTGCATGTTTCTGACCCGGCTTCAGGAACGCATGTGACGATTCGTATTTTACGATCCGTGAACCGTTTCACGATTTCTGATCGATTACCTCTCAGAGCCATGATGAATATGTTTCTTGAAAGGCCTCCTACTAGCTGAGCGTTCGATGCTACGCATTTAATCATGCTCTCTATGTTGAAGAACGATTGGGCGGTTCTCCGTCCATAATTGTTTGTCGGAAGGATTAACGCCTTCAGGACGTCAGTGACACTCGTTGGTCCCTAACTACATAGAGAGACCCCCTCTACATAGAAGAATGATTCGGTGGTTCTCTGGACATAATTTTTTTCCCGAAGGGCTTAACGCCTTCAGTACGTCGGTGACACTCGTTGTTCCCTGACTATGTAGAGACACCGTTTATAGATTTAGGCGGCTCTCTGGACATAATTATTTGCTAGAGGGATAAACGCCTTCAGGACTATAACAACGTTGCACGTTTTTTCCTGACTATGCACCTTTCAGAATGAGTATGATTCTTAAACTATCTCATATCTCGACTCTACAATAGATCAATTCTACCGTGACATTAACCGACTGAATTCCTAGAATATAATCTATTCTTTCATATTACTCCGTTCCATGGATATCCCCGGCTGATTTCATGGATTAGTAATAGATAACCAATTAATCTCATTACTCCGTTCCCTGAATCCCCTGGCTGGATTTCATGAATTAGTAATGGATTCTCAAATCATTTTATTACTCTGTTTCATGAATTATTCCCAGCTGAATTTCATGAATTAGTAATAAATACTCCACAATCGGGCATCTGACTGTCATCGAGTAAGTCCTGAGAGAATGGTGCAAGTGTACCTGACAAATAATGCACAAACGAGCACCCAAACACACGAACGAACAGTCAAAGTATGGACGAACGAGCGACTCATATAAAGAAAATAATAATTAATAAAATAAGCTAGAGGCGTGGGAACGGGCCCACCGGCCGGTCATGCCGTGGCCGGTCCCCTCCATTATTTTATTTTCACTAATATTTTATTTCTTCCCTCATATCACAGAGATTCTCTCATTTGACAGAAACTCTTAATTTTCCATACTTTTATCAAACAAAATAGGGAAAGGTGTCACGGGACTGGGCCACCTAGCCAGCTGGCCATGCCCTAGCCGTGGCTGGTCCCACACCTCATAATTCCTTATTTTCTCATATTATTATTTCCATCATCTCATGGAACTCCATCATTTGACTGAAAACCCTAGTTTTTCAATGTTTTCTCAAATATTGCTCAAACCATGGAAAATCCAAAAAGTCAAACGGTCACTCGACCGACTAGGCTTCTCACGTAAAAAATTAAATATCATTATTTTAAGATTCTCAAATTATCTGTCGCATGAGCAAAGTTCTTCTTGCTCATTCGAGCAAAATTGAGAGTTTCAGTCAAGATCAAACTCTTCTGAAAATCCAAAATATTGCTCGAACGATCGTCAAAAAATACCAAGACTCTCAAGACTGAGAAACGGACACCTTGGTGACACGGGCACACTGCCTTGACTGACCAAGGCCGGCCCTAAGGCCTGCAAGGAGCCGGTCCCACAAATTTTCATAAGCTTGACCTAATTTTCTAGCAATTGCTCATATTGGGTCCAAACTCTCTCCAACTAACTTGGTACTCTCTCAAACGACTTGCAGCTGGTACCACGACCACCAAGGTCCGGTTCCATGCCCTCTTGGTCGGTCCATCGTCTCTCCATAAATTAGGTTTTGCTAATTGACGCTAACACGATCACTATTCTAATAAATGATCAACACCATCATTTGATCACTCTTTGACCAACCGGTCAACAAAGGACTCTGGTGAACGCTCACTAGAGCACTTTGGCACCACATGGTCGTCTATCATCCCATGTGATCGGTCATTCCTTCACTCAGTGACCTATTTTCTGTAATTCATCAATTGACGAACAATTGATCAAAATTAGGTTTTCGAACAAACACTCCACAATTCATAATTCTGAGCAGTTCAAACACTAATAATTTTGTGTTGATCCAGCAATCAAACATCCAGATTAATTATATAAGATTCGGTCCAGCTACCAATATTTTAAATTAATATTTTATTTGGTCATGCTACCAACAATTCATCGAATGAGCAATACTTGCTCAATTGCTCGAATATTGATCCAACTATCATTTTTCAGTAATTCACTGAATGAACATTACTTGCTCATCTGCTCAAATATTGATCCAACTATCAATATTCAGTAATTCATCGAATGAGAAATACTTTCTCAGTCGCTCGATTCATATACTAATATTCAGTAATTTACCGGTCAATTGCTGGAGCAATATTTTCTCAGATTATCAACAACATTCATTCGAAGAACCACGTCCCAGAGACATGTTCAACTCATGAATCATAGAGCATTCGACTATTATGCTCCACTAAACAAAACCTTGACTCATCGTCTAATCAAGTCAATGATTGACTAATCAAATATACGTCTGCTTTGCAGACTACACATTCGTGAGACATCAATCACATGGGGGATATCCATTAGGGTTTTGGTCTGGCGGCCTACAACACGTGTGTTCATCCGCGATGAGAAATGTGAGTAAGTCGTGCAAGTAGTTGAGGGAGTTGGAAAAGTAGTGGGTGAACAATCAACCCACCCTCTCACATCCGAGGAACTGGTGCAACCATGATTTCCCACTTTCCAACTCCTTCACTCGAGTAACTGTCACACTTACTGGAGGTCAATGTGTTTTACGTTCCGAGCAATATAAATAAGCCTCGGAGTCCATAATTGAAAAATATACGAAAAACACAGGAAATCCACGAGATATTGAACACACAGTCCATCGTCTAACCAAGAATCATTGTGTGACCAACACTCTTTCAATAACTCAAACTTATTCATCATTTGCAACCTACAACACATTCACAGATTACCATTGATCTCACACACTTCTCAGCTTCCCTCATACAGATCAACCCTCTTCCTCTTTGTGGCCGAACTGACTTTGAAACGACCATTGACTTGGTTTAGGCCGGAGTCCTACAGATTGATATATCGAACTTAAAATCACTCACATGCAGTGCATCTGTTTGAGGTTAGACAGTTTGATCGGTTGAGGAGTCCTCGATCGCTCGATCGTCTCTTCATTCCCTAAAAAAAAACAGCAAATCGTTTTTTCGCATCAACATATTGGCGACCACAGTGGGAGGCTAATTTTTCGGTTGCAATCTCAAGATTTCACAAAAATGGTTGGCCTTAGGACTAATTCAACTACTCCAAATACCATCCAGAATCTCCCAAATGGTAATGTCCCTCACATTCCTTCGAACAATTCTGGTTACAATGAATTTTCATATTTTACTACCCCTTCGTCTCTGTTGATCCGATCGATGGAGAAATACCAACTTTGGCTGAACTAGAACGGAGACAAGAAAATTTATCGAGAAATGTGGACCGGTTAAAGGGAGCGATTGATAACCTGTTCACCTATCTGGTACACGTGATAAGAATTTTGGGAGCAGAGATGATGGAGCTCCCGAATCCCCCAACTGATGATCATCCTCAAACCAACAGTTTCACCAATTATGAGAAGCCGGTGGATCAGGAAGTTGCACACTTAATTGAAAACTTGTCTGAACTCTTGCGCTTCTCCATGGATCAGCGTACAAACACGTTTTCTGCACTCAACTAGATATTATCTGATGTGCAAATGATTTCATCATCTCTAGAATTCGAAGAAGTATCTGTGGCATCTGAACACTCGATAAACAATATTACCTTCACTGAAGAAGACATGATGGCAGAGGAGGTACATAACCGGTCCTTGTACGTGACTGCTTTCATCAAAGATTCGAAATTCAGGAGATCCCTTGTTGATACTGGCTCTTATACGAACCTTGTCACCATGAAGACTCTCAAGGAAGCCAAGGTTCCGCAAAGCAAAATCGTTCATCATCCTATATTGATGACAGGTTTTGAAGGAAGCCAGAGTCACACATACAGGTCTGTTTACGTAGATTTGAAAGTGGGACCTGTTCAATCAACTGTCAAATTTCACGTGATCGAGAAAGGTCCTGATTATCACATGATACTCCATAATAAAAAAGTTGTTCCTTCGACATATCATCAATGTATGAAAGCTTTGCTCAACAACAAGATCGTCTGCATTGCAGCTTCAGTGTCTCCTTATGCTCCAGTTTATGATGTTGAGTTCATGGAAATACCAAAAGGAATCCCTGAACCTCCGATCAAGATCTACAATACTCCTCTCCCATGCTGGAAATCCATCGAAAAAGCTTCTGAGGAGCCATCATCTTCTGGTGCTAGGCCATCTAAGTCATGTGTCATACGGCTCAAGCGTCATCAGGATCAAACTGCAACTCGTAAGAAATCTAACTTCGTAACTAACTATGATGCGAAGGGAATAGTTGTTTATATCCGAAGTAAAGATTAACAATTAATAGGGGAGGTTGATGAAAAGACTCCTCGCTCTGAAGAATCATATCAGAACGAACAATCGCCTGACCAAGAAATTCGGGATGCGCCACGACAGTTGCAAGATGGTACAGATTCCACTACTGATGATCTCAAAACTATCAACATCAAAATAGAAGAGAACCCGAGAACGATCTTGATCAGTTCTTCCATCTCATCATAGAAACGTGAAGGACTGATAGGTATGTTGAAGGACCATCAAGATATCTTCACTTGGACGTACGAAGAAATGCCCGGCCTAGATGACAAATTGGTCACTCATCATCTACACATCACCCCTGGATCCAAACCTGTCAAGTAACCACTGAGGCGGTTCAGACACGATGTTGAAGAACAAATCAAAGTTGAGATCCAGAAACTACTGACAACAGGATTCATCAGACCCATTCAACATCCAACATGGCTGGCGAACATTGTCCCAGTCAAGAAGAAAAATGGTCAAATATGATATTGTGTAGACTTCAAGAACCTGAACAAGTGCTGCCCAAAGGATGACTTTCCCTTACCCAACATTGATATGCTCGTTGATGTAACTAGCATCCACGACATGTTCTCGTTCATGGATGGTTACAGCGGATACAACCAAATCAAAATGTACGAACATGATGCTACCAAAACTGCATTACGGACTCCCATTGGAAAATTCCACTACACGGTGATGCCTTTTGAACTAAAGAACGCAGGAGCCACTTATCAACGAGCCATGACTGCAATATTCCATGACATGATGCATAAGCAGGTGGAAGACTATGTCGATGACGTGGTGGTGAAATCGAAAACTCGAGCATCTCACCTAGATATTCTGAGCCAAGTTTTTGAAAGATGCATATAATATAAGTTAAAGATGAATCTTATGAAGTGCACTTTCGGTGTTTCTTACGGAAAGTTTCTAGGGTTCCTAGTCACTGCAAAAGGAATCAAAGTCGATCCAGACAAGACAAAAGCTATTACTACCATGCCTCCTCCGCGCACTGTGAAGGATCTCCAGAGTTTTATGGGCAAGGTAAATTACATTCTACGCTTCATTCCTGGGTTGGCTCAACTCATTGCTTCGTTCACTCCCCTGCTGAAGAAAAGAGCAATTTTTGCATGGACAACCGTCCAACAAGGGGTATTCCAAAAAATACAGCAAATACTCTTATCACCGGCTGTCATAAGATCTTCAATGCAAGGACGACCATTAATACTTTGCGCGGCTTCCAGTGATGTTGCTATCGGAGCACTTCTCGCTGAAGAGGATGAAGAAGGTATCGAACGAACGATCTATTATTACAGTCGCACAATGAGGGATGCTCAGCTTCGGTATCCAAATTCCGAAAGAGCGTGTCTAGCATTAGTTCATGCCATCCATAGATTCGGACATTATTTTTTATCCAACAGGGTCGAGCTTTTCGCCAAAGCCGATCCCATAAAATTCCTGCTATCAAAACCTGCTCTGAGTGGAAGACCGGCAAAGTGGCTACTTAAAATTTCAGAGTTTGAATATAGCATGCGTCCCACCTAAAGCAATCAAAGGACAAGCAGTTGCAGACTTGCTTGCTGCCTTTCCTGGAGAGGACATCACAATGCTACACGAGGAAGTGCTCGGTGAGTTTCCAGAAATCTCAATCATTCAAGTGGAAACATGGTTGTTGTACTTTGATGAATCCGCAAATCCTAGCAATGATACGGGTGGAGCAGGTGTCGTATTAGTATCTCCCTCCGGAGAAGTATTCTCACATTCGTTCAAGTTGGATTTCCACTGCACCAACAATTCAACAGAATATGAAGCCTTTCTACTAGGGTTATCTTTGGCCAAGCAAGCAGCGACAATGCACCTGGAGATAAGAGGAGATTCAAAGTCGTTGGTCAATAAAATGAGCGGTGTTTACTCTCTCAAAGAAGTTATGCTTGCTCCATTCAGAGACGAATCACAATAGTTGTTGGCTCATTTTTCTGATGCAACAATTGTTCATACTGGTCGTACCAACAATAGACATGATGACTGTCTGGAGACTCTTGCGTACAAGCTGCAATTTCAAGGGTCGGCGAAATCAATCACTGTACAAAGAAGTTATGTATCATCTACATGGCTTTCCCAAGCTGAAGATGCTCAAGCAAATGACTGGCAAGCACCCATCATTCACGAATTGATCAGTTCTCTTACGAAATGGAATATTATCCTCAAGGGATTGCAGAACCTTTTTATGCTACACGGAGCTCTATATTATCGCAACCCTGATGCATATTTTTCACGATGCCTTGGAGACCAAGAGGCGTGCGAACAACTCGAGCGTATACATGACGAAATATACGGACAAACGCTGGTAGTCACACTTTACAGGAGGCTTCAAAGGTTTGGATACTATTGTCCCTCCATGGAATCTCAATCGAGAATATTGCAAGAGTCCTGTCCCAATTTTCAGACGCCGCCTCATCATGTAAAAGTTCTAACATTCCACCATACTGGAGACTGGAGAGAGCCTTACATCGAATACTTTCGCGACAATACTTTACCATCAGAGAAAAAAATAAGTAATCAAACTTACTCAGAAGGCCAAGCGATTTGTATATATAGAGGGAATTCTTTATTGCAAAAGCTTTGGTGACAACCTGCTGAGATGCTTGGCTGGGCACGAGATTCCAACAATCCTGAAAGAGATGCACGAAGGAGAACACCAAGGAAAGAAAAAATTATTTCTCCAGATCCATGAGAAGTATTACTGACCGACCATGGTAGATTACATACAGCTGCTTACGTTCAGATATGTCATCAATGTCAAGTCCACGGTAATCTTATCCATACTCCTTGTCTCCAATTACATTCTGTGAACAGTCCATGGCCTTTCTACAGCTGGGGACTGGACATCATTGGAAAGATCAACCCAGCATCCTCGAAGAAATATGAATACATCATTACAACAACTGAGTATTTCACCAAATGGGAAGGACCATATGTGATCATCAAAGCAATATCTAGCGGATATTACAAAATATTGGCTGTTAACGGAGGGGTGGAAGGAAACATCATCAATGGCAAGTGGCTCAAAGCATATTATGCCTGAATGATTAGTAAACAATTATTTCAATTTCGCAATGTAATTTTTATTCCTTCAAAGAGTATGAAATATGCTCATTCGTTCGAAATTCAGAATAGATTCCATTAATCTAACAGAAAAGTTCTTTCATCCATCAATCCACCTACTTTATTAAAAAAAAAACTCTCGAATGCTTACTCAGAGCAGACCATCTAACAACAAATAATTTTTACTAAAAGCCATTTCAAGCCTCTTTTAAAAAATTTCATTCTTTACCTTCAAGTCCTGGACAGCTTTCTCAACCCTTTCCGACTCCAGAGCAAGTGTTTTCTCCTCTTCCATGATAGCAGTTGTAGAAGAAATCACATTAGTAGCAGTAGCCGCTCTATCAATCTTGATGATCTCAAGCCGACGACGGAGCCAGCCTATGTTGAACCGCAAGATATCGCAGTTTGAGATCATATCATCCCATCTATGCAACTCATGGTTCTTGACATATTGCAGATTCATCTTGATCATCTCATCAATAATGGGCAACAACCCAGTGACGGTAGTCAATAAGGTTGGCATAAAACCTCTCCATACTTCATTAGTGGCAATGTGTCCGTACCTCTTCCAAATCTTGGTGTAAAGGGATGCATAACACTTTGGGACGATAAAACCACCAACTAGATTATTATCTGGGAAAGCGTTGAACATGGGAGTATCGAATGGGAGTCCAGCCGCTGGGTACTCACGAACAGAAATCCTGTAATCAGCATCTACAGAGTTGGTTGAGTTTTCAGCATAGTTGTCACCATCACTGTCAGCTACAACTACAGACTTTCCGTTCTTTCTCTTCCTAGCATCGACAACAACATGAACATCAACCTTCAAAGAAATATTCAATTTAAGTAAAGGTGAACGAATGCTTGATCGGAGGAAATATCCAAAAAATCATGGATGTTACTCACGGATGTTCCAGCTTCGACACGAGAAGACCTATAACGAGCAGGAGCCTTAACAGTCCGCTTGGGCCTTAAACTGTAAGAGGAAGAAGAAAGTCGATTTCCTTGATTTTCCTGCAACAAATCACTTTCTTTGGTTAGTCACTCTGATTGCATAAAAAAAAACGTGCAGCCTACCGAGATGGACGCTTCAACTTCACGCTTTGCCAGAGATTCATTTTAAGATGAAGCCCTATTTCCAGACATGATGATGAGAGGTATGATCGTGATCAAAATTTATTCTGATGATATACATGAGTAGAAGAATATATGTTGTATAAATAGAGAAACCCTAAGTCTAGAATATCAGCGCACAAGACTCGGTGGATACTTATCTTCTACAGATAGGCAAATCAGCTACGATTTTTACGGTGCGAAGAGAAGTAGTCATGATGGGGACTGATAACATATGATTACGTCAACGATACCCTAATTAAATACGGTCATTCATGTGCATCACATGTTTCTCCAACTCATACAACATCTGCACGTCAACATTGTCAAAAGACGAACAGACGACAGTCCACCGAAGGTTATAGTTTCTACACATGAATGTTTGTGGATTTTGTTTGATCAAAGGAGTAAGAGAAGTAAGAAAGATATATAGTAAAAGAATTTTCATTCAAAAATAATTCTTAAAGAAATATCTATGCAGATAAGTTGCTCAAATGATCACAATAATGTCTACTTCAACGAGAAATAAAACGATCAATTACTCAGAAGAATTGCGAGTAAGACTAATCATCAGAGTCATCAGATTCATCACCAGACTCACGATCGTCATCCTCCATGGAATTTTCTTCAAGCTCTCCTTCAGAGTCGTCATCAGAACCCTCACTGGGGACTTCTTCAAATTGGTCTTCAGGGTATAGTGTACTCACTTCTTTGCATCTAAGTAATCATCTTCTTTGCATTCAGCTCGAAAGTCATCCTTGGCCAATGCTCAGCCCTCATACCTGGAGGATATGGCTTAATGTTGCGTTCAGAAGGCTTCTAGACAGATTCTACTTCCTCAGCATCTGAGTCAGAAGCTACACCATCAGGGCGTGGTTGAGCCTCATCTTCACCTGCTAGTCTCGCTTGTTGGGCTCGTTGTCTTTTCCGATATTAAGCTGCAAGCTTTTCAACTTCAGATTTTCTTTTCTGCTCCTCATGTCTCTGTTTCTCTTCCGCGTCCACATAAGTCAGGAAATCGTTCATTCCCTTACGAATGGCTTTCAGATGAGCAAGAGACATACCACGTATCATATTTCTAGCATCTCTGAAAGGTTGATCAATCTCCGCACGAGCATCTGCTGAATTCTTCATCTGTGGTTTGATGTTTCTCGAACATTTACCGGAAGAGTCAGAAATATGGTCATCACCTGGAGCTACCATTATCTGCTGCCAAAAATACGGAGTCAAACCAACTTGGAAACAATACGCGTTAAAATGGTAACTCTTAACGCTTACCTATTTATAGTTTCACTAGCTGTGATTATGATGCAAAATCCCTAGAAGTTGTTCGTCTCTTGAAACCTGCGGAGACGAATAAAAGTTCATTATCTGAAATCATGATATGATTTTCATAAAATTGTGAGAAATTCACGAAGCTCTTATCATATGAGCGATTCACACAACTTGCATCATGTGAACAACTCCACCGGCTGAACATCATTGGTTTTTGTGAATACACTATTAAATCATAAAATCCATACAAACAATATTCTATCAAAAATTCTTTGCCTCTAACAATTGCTGAAAATCTCAAAATTTGATGTTACATAAATTTTGAGTCTTGCATAAAAAAAAATGTGAACAAGTCACGAATTTAAAAAAATAATAATAATATAAAATCCGATAGTTAATAACTCACGCGAACCATTCAATTTGTTTTTTACGTGATTAAACTCACGTACACAAAAAATCTTATTTTGCTCAAACGAGCGTTTGTTCGTAAAATGGGTCTTTTTCTATCTTGCATAGGTACATATATTCCAAAATAAATTTTGTTTCTATGAAAGTTCACAAACAAGATTTTATTATTAAACACAGGTCTATTTCAAAATCTCTCTAATGCTAGGGATCATTATTTATTACTTTCACTAGCGAACAAGCGTAGGTTCCTAAAATAAGTATTTATTATAAACTCATGCTTTGAAGATAAAATTTCGGTTCTCATGAAAGTGCATAAACAAAATTTTATTACTGAACACATGCCTATTTCAAAATATATGCATAATTCTTTCATATTAGGGATTATCGTTAGTTTCCTAAACCAACGGACGGACTAACGTTGGTTTGCTACAATAAAAATTTCCATAAAACCTACGCATGCATGCATGCATGGAATTTTATTTTGAACAACTCATACATGAACAACAAAAAAAGAAAAAAGAAAAAATTTCACCTGGTCGGTACGGTTTGGTCGGTGTGGTCGCAAAATTCGGCTGACGCACTGCCGGGAGCTCCGGCAGCTTCTCTGTTCCTCGCGGACGTGGGGGTGGTGAAGAGAGGGTGGTCGGTTATATTAGGGAAAAAAATATTTTTTTAAGGGTCTCTTCCCTTTTATATCAATTTTATTTACAAACCTAATAAAGCATGGATTTCCTTTTTTGGGCCTGGGCTCGCAAACGCTAAACCGACCAAAACTGAACGTCTGGCCTCCAAATCATCAATGCTTCGTCTCTCCGTAACCACGGGATGATGCTCTATCACACGTCAGGGTCTTTACCTATGGTTTGCTCGTACATGACATCATTGGAGCAAATCAGGGATTCTGAAAATTCCTTTGTACGACTAAGTACGACTGCTTATCTTGTTTAACTGGAAAATCACCATCTAATGCTTACTACGGAACATTATTGACCCTCACTAAGCATGGGACTTAATGTTGATGGTGGATTTTTTGCAAGGGCTAAAATCATAAAATCATGATACTGCATGTTTCTGACCCGGCTTCAGGAACGCATGTGACGATTCGTGTTTTACGATCTGTGAACCGTTTAACGATCTCTGATCGAGTACCTATCAGAGCCATGATGAATATATTTCTTGAAAGACCACCCACTAGCTGAGCATCCGATGCTACGTATTTCATCGTGCTCTCTATGTAGAAGAACGATTGGGCGGTTCTCCGGACATAATTGTTTTTCGGAGGGCTTAACGCCTTCAGGACGTCGGTGACACTCGTTGTTCCCTGACTACATGGAGAGACCCCCTCTACATAGAAGAATGATTGGGCGGTTCTCTGGACGTAATTTTTTTCCGAATGGTTTAACGCCTTCAGGACGTCGGTCACAATCGTTGTTCCCTGACTATATAGAAAGACCGTGTACAGATTCAGGCGGCTCTATGGACATAATTGTTTACTGGAGGGATAAACGCCTTCATAACATTAACAACGTTGAACGTTGTTCCCTGACTATGCACCTTTCAGAACGAGTATGATGCTTCAACTATCTCATATCTCGACTCTACAATAGATTAATTCTACCGTGACATTCACCGATTGAATTCCTAGAAAATAGTCTATTCTATCTAATTACTCTGTTCCATGGCTATCCCCGGCTGATTTCATGGATTAGTAATAAATAACCAATTAATCTCATTACTCTGTTCCCTAAATCTCCCGGCTGGATTTCATGGATTACTAATGGATGCTCAACTAATTTTATTAATCCGTTTCATGAATCATTCCCAGCTGAATTTCATGAATTAGTAATAAACACTCCACAATCGGGCATCAGAATGTCATCGAGTAAGTCCTGATAGAGTGGTGCAAGTGTAACTAACAAATAATGCACAAACGAGCACCCAAACACACGAACGAACGGTCAAAGTATGGACGAATGAGCGACTCATAGAAATAAAATAATAGTGAATAAAATAAGCTAGAGGCGTGGGACCGGGACCACCGTCCGGTCATGCCGTGGCCGGTCCCCTCCATTATTTTAATTTCACTAATATTTTATTTCTTCCCTCATCTCACAGAGATTCCCTCATTTGAGCAAACTCCCTCATTTGACAGAAACTCTTAATTTTCCATACTTTTATTAAACAAAATAGGGAAAGGTGTCACGGGGCCGGGCCACCTAGCCAGCTGGCCATTCCCTAGACGTGGCTGGTCCCACACCTCATAATTCCTTATTTTCTCATATTATTATTTTCATCATCTCATGGAACTCCATCCACGAGATATTGAACAGACAGTCCATCATCTAACCAAGAATCATCGTGTGAGAAACACTCTTTCAATCACTCAAACTTATTCATCATTTGCAGAAACCTACAACACATTCACATATTACCATTGATCTCACACACTTCTCAGCTTCCCTCCTACAGATCAACCCTCTTCCCTCTTTGTGACCGAATTGATTCTGGAACGACCATTGACTTGGTTTAGACCGAAGTATTACAGATTGATCTCTCAAACTTAAAAGCACTCCCATGCAGTGAATCCGTTTGAGGTTAGGCAGTTTGCTCGGTTGAGGAGTCTATGATCGCTCGATCGTCTCTCCATTACCTACAAAACCAGCAAATTGTTTTTCCCCATCAATAGTAGCTTCTCATCCATCATGCTTGATTTCTTTGGCTCATCAACATTCCTTTAAATTTTCGCCACTCCAAGTACTTCAGTAAATCTTAACGTGTTCAACTCAGAATTATTGTTGTTGAAGATCCGTAGCCATAACAATAATCAACAAGTTGTTTTCTTATTGTTATACAGTGTAATAGTATTATCACACATCATCAAAGTACAATTGTATCACAACTTTGACAATAATACTATGGTGACATGTATCACTCCCTCTTAGTCAATACTTCCATCTTACAATGAAAACCACTCCCACTTACATAATGATTCGTAAACCATATGTATGTAGTGTGAACTACCAAATAATTCTCCCCCTTTTTGTCAATATAAATTGGCAAAGGTACGAAACTTACGGGATCATAATGAAATTCTCAAAGAGATAATTCATGACTAAAAGAGAACATATCAACTTTGTTTCGATGATTTCACATAGTCAAAACTTAGTGTATTCATCAAAGAGTTAATAAATATACCAGATAACTTCTACAATATTCCACGGCCGCACTCCCCACAAAAATTTGGCAATTAAGCACAAGTTCAATTAAGAACTCTACCCCATAATATTTCATTCCCAAAAGAACAACAAGAGCGACTTTACTTTTATAAGAACATAAGGATTTCTTTGGACATTTTGATATCTAACAGAAACAAAACACAACTACTAGAAACAAATATGGAATTGAAACAACACTACACTGGTACTTCAAGCTTTTATTGCCCAAAAGATATAGATAGATCTATGGGCAAGTAAAAAGATAGAAATCTAATTAACCAAAACAACACCAATTGACCACCGTAAGTGTTGAAACGTAGCAGTATCTAGAGGTTTGGTGAGAATATCATCCAATTATTGTTCGGAAAGCACAAATTCCATGTTAATGATACCATTTTCATAAATATCTCTAATAAAATGATACCTGATATCGATGTGCTTAGTTCTTGAGTGTTCAACATGATTCTCAGTGATGCGAATCACACTTGAGTTATCAAAAAATATCTTCATTATTCCAATGTCAATTCCATAATCATCAAGCATTGGTTTCATCCATAGAAGTTGAGCACAACACGAAACTGCAACTATATATTCTACTTCGCATGTTGAAAGGGATTGTGAGTTTTTTTCTTGTTGTTCCATGCCACAAGATTCAACCTTACATAGTAGAACCCCCCCCCCCCCCCCCCCCAGATGTACTCTTTTTGTCCTCCACACATCCTGCCCAATCAGAATCTGCATAAGCAGTAAGATCAGTGTTAGTATCAAAAGTATAATATAGACCATAATCGATAGTGTATTAAATGTATTGCATGATCCTTTTTTGCAGCTGCAAGATGAGATTCCTTTGGATTATCCTTAAACCTAGCACAAAAACGAACACTAGAAGCAATATCAGGTCTCATATCTATAAGATACAAAATACTTCCAATGATTGATCGATAAAGTTTCTGATCCACATTGACGCCTTTCTCATCTCTATGCAGCTTGGCAATAGTGGGCATAAGAGTAAGTTTTGGAGTTGACTTCTCAAGACCGAACCTTTTTACAAGATCCCTAGCATATTTTTCCTAAGATAAGTAAATTCCATCCTTGTGTTTTTGAATCTGTAATCCTCAAAAGAATTTCAATTCACAAACATTGCTCATCTCAAATTCCCTTCCAAGAGAGACTTGGAAATATTTTGCAATTTTCTCAGAGGTTGATCCGTAAATGATATCATCTACATATACTTGAGCAATAACAACATCCTTCCTAGTCCATTTGGTAAACAATGTTTTATCAGCACTTCCTCTCGAAAAACCTTTCCTAATAAGAGAAGTGGTTAGTTTTTTGAACCAGGCACGAGGTGCTTGTTTTAATCCATATAATGTCTTTCTGAGCCTAAAGACATGATTTGGAAATTCAGAACTTTCAAATCCTTTAGGTTGATCAACATAGACCTCTTCCTTTAAACATCCATTTAGCGTTGCGGATTTTACGTCCATTTGAAATAGCTTAATCTTGAGAAAACAAGCATGAGATAAAAGCAGTCTAATGGACTCAAGGCGTGCTATAGGAGCAAATGTCTCGTCAAAATAGGTACCTTCAATCTATGAGTATCCTTGATCGACAAGTCTATATTTGTTTCTGAAAATTGTGCCAAATTCATCTGACTTGTTCTTGAATATCCATTTAGTACCAATAATATTTACATTGGAGGGACAAGGTACGAGTTCACATACATCTTGTCTTTGGAATTTATTTACCTCTTCATGCATTGCATTCACCTAGAAAGGATCACTAAGAGCTTCATCAATGTTTTTTGGTTCTACTTGATAGATAACATCCAAAATTGCAAATATTTTGAAGTTTTCCTCTCGTCTTAGCTGTAGAATCCTTACCTCCAATAACACTGTTAGTATCATGATTCCTTTGAACCAATAGGTGCCGAGGTGGAGCACGTTCTCGTTCTACAGGAATACCCTGACTAGGGGTTCTGTCCTCGTCACTTGAAACGTCAGGATCAGCAACCGTTGGAACAACTTCTGCTGATTCTGGGATTTCTTTGACTTTCTCAATTGTTTATGTTGGAGGCAATTCAGCAAGAGGGTCATCATGACGGAAATCACTCAGATCGTCAATGATAACATTTACTGATTCCATCATAATATGGGTTCTAAGATTGCATACTCGAAAACCATAACTGTCAGATGCATAGCCAAGAAAAATACCTTCATCACTTTTGGAATCAACCCCTTTTTGTTCACGATCTTTTAGAATGTATCACTTACTTATAAGCACCCTGAGATAATGTAAGTTGGGAATTTTACCGTACCATAACTCATAAGGAGCATTTAGGATCTTTGACCGTAAATAGATACGGTTGATCAAATAGCATGCTTTAAAAACAAATTTTCCCCAAAATTTTAAGAGATATTTTGTAAAAGGGTCGGATGTTTATGGTCTAATTAGGTTCTGGGTCGCAAAACATGTCGTTGATGCGTTAGGGTCGTAGACTAACTTTGAACGTCTGAAACATTATTAAAACACCCTTATAAATGTGTTCAAAGGACATAGTGCCTTCACGGCAGTCAGTATAACCGGTTTCAGCTTTCTATCTAATAAAATCTCTAAATAAAACCCTAACATCTCCATTTCGAATGATTCTTCCACAAAACCAAACCATTTTGGAACTAGATTTTTTTATTGGGTCTAAATCGATCAACTAGTCACTTGCTAGCAATTTTTGGGTATATTTCTAGATTGATTTTCTAAGATTTTGATGAGTTTCGATAATCAGTTCCACTATTGAAATTGAAATATTATTGGAAGAATCTGTGAAGTTGGGTCTTTGAGATGCAGAACTAATAGTGTTTTGATTGGCGGAGTAGATAAACAAATCTCTTCTCTGAAACAAGACTTGAAGTTTTATCAAAGAAAGGCTAAGGATTTAAGGGATGACAGTCAAGACTCAGGAGACAAAGATGGGAGCAGAAGCTTTAAATGGATCCCACGTGGTAAGAATTTTTGTTCTTTGAAATCATTTTATAGTCATTTGAGATGTCATCCTCGTACAAAAGGAAAAAAATTGAGGATCAAAACAACATTTCTACGGCTACATCAAGGATATTATTAGGTTGTGATTGGTTGTGTTCTGTATCCAAAAATCGAAAGAATTTTCTTACATATATAACACTGACATAGTGGTTCCTTGATATTTTAATTGGTAAATAGAAATTGGCTTGGTAAGATTGCTGAAATTTCAAATTTGTATTCCTATTAGAGATTTTTTAGATTCTTATTTCCATTCGATATTGAATGTGGAGTGGGTGGTGTAATTCAGGGGCCAAAATAGAAACCCCATTTAACGATTTTCAAACAGTCATAATCATTCCATTGATGGTCAGGGGGTTTGAAAAAACATAAAAAATCAGCTAACGGTTTTTTAACGGTCTTCGGTCAGTCAACGAGCCTAACGTATCAACGACATGTTCTCCGACCCAAACCCTAATTTGACCATAAACATACGACCCTTTTACAAGATAACTCAAATTTTAACTGTAATTTTTTGTTATGGAGCATTACCCTTGCCATTTCCTGGATGTTCATATTCTTCCTTTCTGCAACTCTATTGGCTTGTGGAGTAATGGGTGGTGAGTATTGTTGAATAATCCCTAGTTTTTCACAAAATTCAAACACCTTAGTGTCCTTGAGAGAATTCCTTCATCTCAGGAAATCAAAGAAGCAGTCTTTTATTTAAATGCTGTCAGTGCACCTGGACCTGATGGTTTTCCAGGATTTTTCTACAAATTTTCTTGGGAAATAATTGGAGAAGGAGTTATAAAAGCTTTCCAATATTTTTGGAGAAAAGGTATCATCCCTAGAGGACTCAACTCTAATTTTATGTTCCTATTACCTAAAGTAAAGTGTGCTTGAAAACCAAATCTTTTTTTTTAATAGGAAATAAGAATTTTATTTCTTTAACTTAGAATTTGAGTACAAAGTTTCTCATTAACGAGATTTCTTAGCCATATAGGAAAATCAGTTCCCCAAGCTATATCATTGCTAATAACTCTACCATCTTTGGCAAGAGTATCTGCCACTGAATTAGTACTCCTTGGCACATAAGTGCATTCCCAACTTGAAAAGTTTTTTAACAGATCTAAACAATCTAAAATGATGGGATTATTTGTCCATCCTACAGTGCCTATAACACATTTTATTGCCTTTACTACATTAAGAGAGTCACCTTCTGGTGCAGGCGCTGAACATTGGCTAGTCTTACATGCTTTATAGCTTCATATTCCGCCAGTGCCTCAGATTTCTCCTCATTAGCAGATACTCCCTTCTTGCTCCATGCTCCTGCGACATTACCTGTAGCATCAACCATAATCAGTCCTATGCCCATAGATTTATCAACTTTAAGAAAATAAGCATAAAAGTTGATCTTTTGGAATCCAGCTTGAAAACTAAATCAATTTAGGCCTATAAGATTGAGTAATTTCAGCTTTAAGATATTTACAAAGATTATGACCTCTAGAATGTATGGGATGATGGAGAAATTAGTGTCTGAACAACAAGGAGCTTTTATAAAAATTAGATGCATTCAAGAACAAGGTGTTTTGGCATCAGAAATAATTAATGAATTAGATTCAAAGAGGAGAGGTGGAAATGTAGGTTTGAAGTTGGATATTACTCAAGCTTATGATTCATTAAGCTGGGAATTTTTATTTGAAGTTATGAAGAAGTTTGGTTTCTCTCAAAAGTTCATAAAATGGTTACATCAATTGTTTACTCCAGCTAGAGTTTCAGTATTAGTTAATGGAGGTCAAGTTGGATTTTTTGAAGTGAGTAGAGGATTGAGACAAGGTGATCCATTATCACCAATTTTATTTTTATTGGTTGAGGATGTCTTGAGCAGGAGTTTAAGAAAAATGGTGGAGGAAAATAAGATTGTATCGATGGTTAACTACAGAGGAGTCCATCCCACACATATCCTATTTGCAGATAATGTTTTTCTGTTCTTCAATGGGCATAAAAGAAATATACAAAAGGTGATGAAACTTTTAAGTGATTATCAGTCATCCTCTGGACAAGTAATCAATCAAATGAAGAGCAAACTTTTTGTGGAGGAGTAACTGAAGTCAGGAAGAATCAAATTGCAAATGAGTTTCAAATGAATCTTTCTACATTTCCAGACAAGTATTTGGGGGTAATATTAAAACAAGGAGCTATGAAATCAAGTACAGTTTGGGGTGTGGTGGAAATGATGCAGAATAGACTAACTGGTTGGATTGGGAAAATGATATCATTTAAAGACATAATAACTCTGATAAAATCAATTTTATGCAGCATTCCCATTTATAACATGTCATTCTATAAGTGGCCTGCTAGTGTGGTGAAGACTTGTGAGAAGCTCATAAGAAATTTTCTATGGACAGGGGACCCATATGAAAGAAAAAGTATTACTTTGAATTGGAATGAGACTTGTTCACCATTGGAGGAAGGTGGATTGGGCATAAGGAGAATGGAAGTTATAAATAAGGCTTTGCTGATGAGATCGGTGTGGAAGATTCAAAATTCTGAAGCTGAATGGGAAAGATTTATAAGAACAAAGTTTACAAATGCAAATGGTGAACGGATTTCAGGTTATAAAAAATCTTCAGTATGGCCAGGTTTAAAATGGGTAATAGATGAAGTAAAGTTACATACTAGATGGATCATAAGTTCAGGTGAGCAAATCTCAGTATGGAATGATGCTTGGATAAAAGAGAAACCACTGAATGAGCTTTATGAGGAAGATGAATATATGATGCAGAACAAAAACATGAAAGTTGCAGAGTTGATTGTTGATGGTGAATGGCTGATCCCTCATAGAATGTTTTAATATTTTCAAATGGAGGAGTTACCTGTAATATCAAAAACAAAGGATACTAGAGTTTGGACTGGAACTATGTCAGGTGATTTCACTGTATCTTCAGTTGTAGAATGTATAAGAAAACATTATCAGAAAGTGACATGGACAAGATATGTTTGGAATTCTATTCTTCATCCAACCACAACAAGTAATGTATGGAAGATAGTGAGGGACATATGTGCAACTGATGAAAAATGAAGAGAAAATGATATAGTTTATCTTCCAAATGCTATATATGTGGTGATGATACTGATAACCTCGAGCATATATTATGGTATTGTAATTTCAGTCAGTTGGTACGGAAATGGCTTGGAGGAATCTTCTTGTTCTGCAATCCATAATCATATGAAGATATGAAATTTTCCAAACATAAAAGTGGAGTTGTAAAGGATATCTGGTTACTTGTTGCTTCCATTACAATGATTGAGCTATGGTTCTTGAGAAATAGAATTTGTTTTGAAGAAGAGAAAGTGGACTTGGGGAAATTCAAGAGAAGAATAAAACAGTACACAAAAGACTGTTCAGTGAGAATAAAGAGATACATGTGGGGCTGTAGCTATGATTATATGGTTTTTAAGAATTTTGATCTGAAAAATCAACCAATAAAAGTTCAAAAGATTATAGAAGTGAGATTTTGCTTACTTGCAAGAAACCAAATACTCATTGTCGTGATGGAGCATCTAGGGGTAATCCAGGTGCAGCAGGATATGGTTTTTTTTGCAGAAATGATCAGGGAGTTTTTATATATGCTGAAGCTACAGGTCTGGGGATTGCAACTAATTACATTGCGCAAGTGCAGCTGAATGGGCAATACATAATAATAAGCTTGACATATGCATAAACTCTGATTCTAAAGCAGCGGTGAGTGCATATTCCTCTAGAAAACTGCCTTGGTTTCTGCAGGTAAGGTGGAAGAGAATACAAGAATTACTAAGTAATATCCAGTTTGTATATAGTTTGAGGGAAGTCAATTTCTCTGCAGAATCCATGGCAAAGAAGGGTGCAGTGATGAGCACGCAAGTGTGATGCATTTTCACCCATAACTACATTCGCTATGACTAATTTAATCACTAATAATCTTGTTTTAAGTCTTTTCAAGGAAATAAGCTCTTTTGGAAAAATAGCTCGAAAAAGTGTTAAAGGCAACCAGAGGAACTGATAAATGCACCCATCATTTCAGATACGGGCACCCAACAAATGAATAGAGGCACCCTCTTCTTCTTCATTTGAAACAGATTCACATAATTTATGGGAAATCTCAAAGATTCAAGGAAAAGATATCTTCTTGCCTATTATACAGGAAGTTTTCATATCTTGAAGTTAAAAGAGATAATATATTGATGAGTTTGTTTTTATTGAAAAGGAGAAAGAAAATCTGTGGTTTTATTTATAAATAAAAAAAGATAATATCCCCAGGATCTTATTCTAGCAAATAGAGGAAGATGTGTGATAAATGGAGAAAGAAATTATTCCTAAGATATCTTTCATTAAAGAGAAGATTTGGTGGAGTTATGGAAGAATATTTTGAAAAGATGTTTGAGTAATGGGTTGTTGTGTATAAGTAGGGTGCTAATAGGACCAAACAGGCATCCGGAGAGGGGGGAGTTTTGGAAGAGCAAAATAGTTGCGTTTAATTTTTCTCTTCTTTGTAAACACCATTTGAGCAATACAAATAAATTTTGAGTGTATTTTCATCATGAGAAGATAAACCCCATCACCGGGACGACGGAGGAAGCCGAATTTCATACGTGGTAAAATTATTTTACTCTCTGTATGACTTTTGCACTTATTTTAAATTGATTTATGATTTGAATTAATTAGTTATTATTTTATTCGATGGGTCATGCTTGCTTAAATGTTTGATGTCCCATGCTTACGATTTATAACTAATGTTTTGAGAATCTCGGTATATTTTATTTATTGAGCTATAATTGCCGAAGAATAAATAATTGAACCTTATGATATGAATTCAGTGAACTCCTAGTCCCAGTAACTCTCTCTTTTATTAGTTTCATTAAACCTTTAAATTTAATCTTCACAAGTCTTAGAGTTCGAATCTTTATTACTACAACAACTTCAAAAAATCCCATCATTTTGGCGTCGCCGACGCGGATTTTTTTTTAGATTAATTTTGATGTTTATTTTTATTTATTTTGTAAAGTATTTTTATTTCATTTTAGGTTATTTTTTTCCCTTTTATGCGTTTCTTTTTGTATTTGTTTTCAGCGACTTTTTGAGGATGATGACTTCTTCTGAGGAGACGTCACCTAAGATGACGCTGGAGGAATATAAGCTTAGAAAGTCAAATTATCAGGAAACCTCATCTGAGATGACGCTTGCTGAATATAAGCATAGGCAACGGTATGGAGTTTCTGCTCTATATGAGGTAAGTGAAGAATCACCTTTAACAATATATGAGAAGTATTACAAACACACACCGCCTAGTTTGGAACAAAGATTGAGAGTTCTTGAATGTCAAAGATTATATGCTGATGAGGATGAATCTTGTAGTGACTCTCTGTTCCAAACAGAACATATAGATGACCTTGTGGATGATTATGTGGATGATTTGCCTAATTCCATAGATGAATCCATCCCACAAGATAATTCAGCCAACTTAGAGGTTGTTTCTAGACCCCTAAACTTCCAAAAGTTTCCTAATTTAGGGTTAGAATTGCGTACTTCTAAAGTGTTGTTGGATTACTTTGCATCTAAGTACCCAGAGGACTTGCCTATTCCTGATATCGTGCATGAACCAATTGATATTTCCCCAGTCCCAATAGTATCCCCATATTTTTTTCTATACTCACTTCCATGTGAAGTAAAAACTAGGTTTGGGGGTAATCCTCTATTTCAGACAGTTTCAATGTCACCATTTTTTCATAGCATAATTGTGAAGCTGTCGTTTGTAAGTACTGTATTTTGGGTTGTGGTAGGACTAAAAACCTACAATATTAAACCGCAAGTATACGGTGTCTACAATGTAATACACGGCAAGTGCGGATCGTTCCCTCAGGGACTTGGTTGGTGCAAAGCGAATTCAAGGTCTTGCTATACTGATTTAGATCAAACAGGGGGGTGTCGATACGACGAGATAATTGATTTTTATATGATTTAAACTAAAGAACAGAAATGTAAATGAAATAAGAGATTAGACACTTGATAAGAAGGCACTAGGGCAATTGAATTCACCACTTAACCTACACCAGATTATTTGGCTAATAAAACTATTCTTGTTCCTTATAGTAGACAGCGGGGAAGATTCGAGTCTGCCGCATATCCAAGGCTATCTTCAGATGGATGATTTAATATCAACTAAGGTATTAATCCCTAGTATTAGCTATCTTATTACAGCACAACTAATCACAGATTAACAACAATCAATTAGGCACAAGTTGAAGTACAACATAGAAGTATTCTGACTACCTAGGTTGCATAACAAACAAGGTGAAAGTAATATGTTATAACACAAGATCAAATCTATCCTTAATCATTCAAGCACAACAAGAACAATAACATCAACACAAATATCCTAGAGTTAAATTAAGGGTTTCATCTAAACCCTAGCTTAAGAAATTAGAACATGATGAAAACAGATGACATATGAGATTCACAAATCGAGATATTCATTCATGCAAACTTCTTAATAATCAACTGATTTCTACCAAGGACAATTTTTGAGAAGATAGGTTACAACTGATTTCTCCTATGACCCCTCTCACTTCGATCCTAAATTACACAATAACAACCCCTATTTATACAAGAATTCCGCCCAAAATTGGGTTCAATTTGTCAACAGATACAACTGAAATTTAGGGATTGAGATGTCAGTCACTCACCAAATGATACATAATAACATATTTGAGCTCCATAACGTTCACCCACTTCATTATCATCAGAACACTGCTGTTGTTGAGGGAGTTTCAGAGTTGTTTCGTATGGCAACCTTCTCTTCACTCACAATTTCAGATTTCTTCTCTCAATATATGGTACCATGAATCGAGTGGATAGGTAGGAGAGGTGAAAACAAGTAATTTGACAACAAAGAGAGTTGGTAATTTAAAATGATGGCTGCGCTGTTGAATCATGGAAGAGAAAGGGTGCAGTTGGGAGAGTATGGGAAATGGTGTCGATGGTTTGAGAAGATAAGTTTTCTAAAACAAATTTCTCCTGATTTTGGGAACGAAAAGGGAAAGTGTAAAGGGGGTTACTTGGGTGTTAGGCTTGTGTACCTTGCTTAGATGTTCAAGGTGAATCTGTTGGTTATCTTGCCTTCAAACATGGATTGAATACTTCTGGACATTGATCAAATTTGAGTTTCTTTTATAATTCTTGACCACAGATATTTGTTCCATTGACTTGGTAAGTTCAGTTCTGCACACACTCAGCGAACAGCTCCCTTGTGTAGTGGTAGAAAGGAAAAGAAGTACCTAAAATAGCCTGCAAGTGCACAGGGAAGTTGAAGCAAGAAAAAGTAAATAAGGGTTTTGTCCACAGGGACTTGGAGGATTTGCTAAAGTTCTCTAAGTTTCAAAAGTTAACTGAATTCAAAGGAGCTAGTGACAAAAGTTGATAAAAAGGATTGAGTTACTAGGGTTATTAAGTCCACCTCTAACTTACACCATGTATTCACTAGATTATGCTATTCTTGCCTTATAAGATGCAAGGATTAAGATTCCATTCTTGGTTCTCTACATCTAAGGAGTTTCTCCGATATAAAGATCAAATCAACTAAAGTATGACTCCAAAGCACTAATTGTCTTGGTTAAGACACAACTAGTCTAAGGATTAAGAGTGGTCTGGTTGAACATGAGTTGTAGTTTTATCAACATGATATAAGTCTAACTACAATGTATTCATAACATACCATGTATTCATAACATACAATGTGAGAGTAGAATGATGATTTACTAACTTTGATTCTTTCCTAAACTTGTTTATCAATCAAGAACAACATAATCATAGTGTAATACATAACAGTAAGTTAGGGCTTCCTCAAATCCCTAGCAGATGAAACTAGAACATATACATGACCATTATCATCATCTTCACAGGTGTAGACATACTCAAAAATATCATCATAACAGCATACACAGTCAAGGTGAAAATATATCAAGTATCAAATTAATATTGCAATTTTTAAGAAGTAAAATTTATAACTCAAAGCATGTTGTTCACTGGCTAGCCCAGGATGATTCTATTACACACCCACACATCTATTTATACAAACAATAATTTTTAACCTAAAATCCCCAAAACAGTGAACTAGGAATTCTGACAAAAAGTGAGATTAAATCACCTAATACATTGAAAACTACTCGAGAACTTTCACCCATGCCCCTAATTAGACGTACACTAACTTTCCCCAAAAATCCCCAATTTATGAAATTAGGGTTTTACAAAAAATCCTTACCTAATCTCTGAAAACGATTGATAGCTCTCACCCATGCTTCCTTGTCGTCTGCTGATGCTACCCATGCCTTCGATTTATCCTCTAACCTCACCTATTTCATAAACTCCTAACCTAGGGTTCTTGTGAGATGAAACGATTAGGAGGTGATGTAATAAGTGGCTAGAAAAGTAGGTCTTGGTTGTTAGAAGTGATGATGGCTCGAGTGGTGGTGGTTGAGTGATTTGTGGGTTATGGTGGTGGTGATGGAGACAGCGTCGCTGTTGCAGAAGAGGGGAAGAAGGAGATGAACGAAGAGAGAAGGGGGTTGTTTGGTTTGGGTATAGATATTTAGTGCTCGGGTGTTGGGCGGTTGTAGCAAATTGGATGAACAGCGAGGATGAGCCGTGGGTTGTGGAGATGATGTATCGATCTAACGATGAGATGGAAGGAAGCGAGGAGCGACCGTTGGATGCGAAAGTACAACGAAACTGACGGCTCAAGATGGAGTTAGGTGCTATAGTGTTTTTCAGGAGCTTCAGATTTTGATGCACTATGATGAAGCAACCGTAGGATGCTGAGATGATCCAATCTGACGGCTGAAGATGAATGCGGGTATGGATATTGGAAATGGGCTTGGGTGAGGGTTTTGGGCCTTGGGTATGCCAAGCCCATATCTTCTTTAAGAACAATTCTTCCTCTTCAAGCCCACTTCTAGCCTTTTGGTCTTGTGCACAACATTCTTCGCGGCTTCCTTGTGTAATTCCTCCCGGCTTTTCACTACTTTTCTGCTCTTTTCGCTCCGCTATTCATCCAAACTTTATTTATTACCTAAAAATGCAAAATTAATTAATAAAAATATTTATTCTTGAAAACAATGAAAATACAGAATATGGGATAAAATGTAGAATTAATGCACAAAAGATGAGTTAAATGCCAAGAAAAATATATAGAAATATGCACTTTTTAGCACTCATCAAATACCCCCAAACCTGAATTTTACTTGTCCTCAAGTAAAACAAAACTAAGGAAATCCTACCTATACCACTGTCGCTGGTCTCTCGAATGCATTTAGCGTATGCACTAAGCCTTTTAAACCACTAAGTGTCCCTAGTGGACGAGTGAAGTCTCGTGAAGGTTTGCTTAGAACGTACCTACAAAGTTCTAGGACAAAATATGAGCTCAGATTCCATCAAATGTGACATGTGCAAGACAGTTTAAGCTCACAACAAAATGGAGATGTCAATCTAGCTATCTAAGGCACAATCCTAGCACTGATAACAAATAAAGACATGTGATAAGAGTGTAAAGTGTATCTACACATGTGTAAAGAAAGATCGGATGTTATGACTACTAATCACCAAGAGATAGTTTCTCAGGCTAAGAACTGAGGTCGAAATCTAGCTAGCTGTCCGGACTTTACGAGAATTGTGAATGAGTTTGAGGTATTTCACAATTACTCGCGTTGTACATCAATGGCATACACCCTTCCTTGCTTATTACAATAAAAACAAAAGATGACTCTTTACATGACTCTTATTTACATTGACTACTATCTTTTATTTTTGGATAAGAGAGAACTATTTTCTTTACATGACACAAATGGAATTTGAATACTTGATTTTTTTATTTTTTTTTTGTATTTTTCTGATTTTTTTCTGAATATATACATCGCTTTTTTTTTTAAGCTAGTCAAGTTTCGTTCAGTATTCTAAAGTGATTGGCAACTAAAACTTCCGATAGAACACCTCAAGGATGAGGCTATACATGTATTGGTAGATCGTGCGCGTGCAAGTTTCTTATCACTATGTGAATTGTGCTAGAATCAGGGGTGCCTAAATATCTAGACTAAGACTCCTAAAAATTACATATTTGCACAAGAGTCAACATTTCAAGGTAAATGAGCTCTATTTTTATGATTTTTTTCATTTTTTAATTTTTTATTTTGATTTTTCATTTTTTCAAAAAGAGGGAGGAGTTTTGTTTTCAATTATAGCATGTTATAAGGGTATATACTGATTATCACCCCTAAACCTAAATTAAACAGTGTCCTCAATGTTTAAAAAGTGCAAAAGAAAGAACTGTACAGAAAAGGAAAAAATAAAATGGAATGTTCAACCTGGTTTATGTACAAGGGTGGACCAATCAGGCCGCATAGACGGGATCCTCCAGATCGGTTGCCTCAATGTCAGGCGGAAGTGGTTCAAGGAACGGTTTCAATCGTTGCCCATTCACTTTGAAAATGTTCTTGTTGGAGACATCTTCAAGTTCCACAGCTCCATGAGGGAATACCGTGCGTATTAGGAACGGGCCGGTCCATCGGGACCGCAATTTTCCTGGAAAAAGATGCAGCCGAGAGTCGTATAACAAAACTTTCTGACCCGGTGTGAATGACTTGCGCAGAATACGCTTATCATGAAACAACTTCATCTTTTGCTTATACAGCTTGGCACTGTCATAAGCCTCGTTCCTCAATTCTTCTAACTCATTGAGTTGAAGTTTCCGTTGTGCACCCGCCTTGTCGAGAGAAAAGTTAAGTTTCTTGATAGCCCAGTAAGCTCGATGTTCTAATTCCACAGGAAGATGACATGGCTTTCCATACACTAGACGATAAGGGGACATGCCAATTGGTGTCTTATAAGCTGTTCTATAGGCCCACAAAGCATCATTCAATCTCAATGACCAATCTTTCCTTGACGGGTTGACCGTCTTCTCCAGAATGTGCTTAATTTCCCTATTATAAACTTCTACTTGTCCGCTTTTCTGAGGGTGGTACGGAGTTGCAACCTTGTGGGTTATGCCATACTTGCGTACTAAAGACTCAAAGTACTTGTTACAGAAATGTGAACCACCGTCACTGATTATAGCTCTAGGGGTACCAAAACGTGAAAATATGTTCTCCTTCAGAAATGAGAGTACCACCTTGTGGTCATTCGTCTTGGTTGCAACAGTTTCAACCCACTTCGAAACGTAATCAACAACAACTAGGATGTATAATTTGCCTTCAAAAATAGGAAATGAACCCATAAAGTCAATCCCCCACACATCAAATAGCTCAACGATCAAAATCGGATTCAACGACATCATGTTTCTCCTCGAGATACTTCCTAGTTTCTGACAGCGCTCACAAGCAATACAATACTCATGGCAGTCTCTAAACAGCGATGGCCAGTAAAACCCACACTGCAGGATCTTTGCAGCGGTCTTCTTGGCACTGAAATGCCCTCCACATGCTTGGTCATGACAGAAAGATATCACATCTTTCTGTTCCATGTCGGGTACACATCTCCTAATGATTTGGTCTCGGCAGTACTTAAACAAATATGGGTCGTACCAAAGGAAATGTTTAACTTCAGCCAAGAACTTGGAGCGGTCTTGTCTCGACCAATGTGAGGGCATTCTACCTGTAGCAAGGTAGTTAACAATGTCGGCAAACCAAGGAAGGTTTGACACAGACATCAATTGTTCATCAGGGAATGATTCTCTAATCAGCTCAGATTCATCAATAGACTCACTAGTTAATCGGGACAAGTGATCAGCAACCACATTCTCACAACCTTTCTTATCACGGATTTCGATGTCGAATTCCTGTAATAAGAGTATCCATCGAATAAGGCGAGCTTTAGCATCCTTCTTAGAAAGAAGATACTTCAAAGCCGCATGGTCAGTGTATATGATGATCTTAGATCCTATCAAATAAGATCTTAACTTGTCTAATGCAAATACCATGGCAAGTAACTCCTTCTCGGTAGTCGAATAGTTGAGTTGAGCATCATTAAGAGTTGTATATCACATATGGTAGTCTATCAACACGCTGTCCTAAAACAGCGCCAACGGCATAATCAGAGGCATCACACATGAGTTCGAACGGTAGTTCCCAGTTGTGTGGTTAGACAATAGGAGCTGAGGTGAGGAGAGTCTTGAGTTCTTCCCATGCCTTCACACAAGCAGCATCGAATTTAAAGACAACATCTTTGACAAGTAGATTACACAAAGGTCTTGAGATTTGGCTACAGTTTTTGATGAATCGCCGGTAGAACCCAGCGTGACCTAAAAATGATCGAATCCCCTTCACAGAGTGGGGTTGTGGTAAATGTTGAATGAGGTCGACTTTAGCTTTATCTACTTCAATTCCTTTTTCCGAAACGATGTGTCCTAGAACTATGCCGGAGTTTACCATGAAGTGGCATTTTTCCCAGTTTAAAATCAGATTCTTTTGCTTACATCTAGACAACACAAGGACCAGATGGTCCAAACATTCATCAAAAGAGGAACCAAACACAGAGAAATCATCCATAAAGATCTCGAGAAAACTATCTATCATGTCTGAAAAAATGCTCATCATGCAACGCTGAAAAGTGGCAGGTGCATTACACAGCCCGAAGGGCATACGTCTAAAAGCAAATGTCCCAAATGGACACGTAAATGTAGTTTTTTCCTGATCTTCCGGTGCAATGTGAATTTGGTTATAACCGGAAAAGCCATCTAGAAAACAGTAGTGACTGTGTCCAGACACACGTTCTAGCATTTGGTCTATGAAGGGAAGGGGGAAGTGATCTTTTCTTGTTACTGTGTTCAACTTCCTGTAGTCGATACATACTCGCCATCCTGTGGTTGTACGTGAAGGGACTAACTCATTCTTTTCGTTCCGAACTACAGTAATGCCTGACTTCTTAGGCACAACTTGAATGGGACTAACCCATTTACTATCTGAAATCGGATATATGATACCCGCATCAAGTAGCTTCAAGATCTCACTCTTAACAACGTCTCTCATGTTAGGATTAAGTCTCCTTTGCATTTCCCTAGATGGTTTGGCATTCTCTTCAAGATTAATGTGGTGCATGCAAATGGTGGGACTTATCCCTTTGAGATCTGAGATGGTCCATCCTAAGGCTTCTTTCTGCTCCTCAAGTACTCCTAAAAGCTTGTTTTCCTGTTCTATGTTTAATCGTGAAGAAATGATAACAGGTAAAGTATCAGAAGGACCTAGAAATGCATACTTCAAAGTATCAGGTAATGGTTTCAATTCCTGTTTGGCCTTAGGAGACTCATCCGAAGATATAACAGACTTCTCAGAAAGTGGGAGTTGTTCCACTGTAGTCTGCCATTTAGTGATGTCCATTTGAGGTACAGATTCGAGCAAAGATTGGACTTCACCAATGTATTCATCATCATACAACTCCAAGTTAACATCTTCCAAACATGCTTGCAAGGGATCTTTTGACATAATGCCAGTCAATGAATCTTGTATCAAACTCTCAATCATATTGACCTCATGTACATCCTCATCATCAAGATTCACATGCTGTTGACTAACATTAAACACATTCAATCTACAGTCATGTTTCCAAAAGATTTCAACACTCCATTACGACAATTGATGATCGCATTGACGTCGCCAAGAAAGGACGTCCTAAAATGACAGGAATGTGACATCCGGGTTTTGTACAGGTTGAGTGTCTAAGACAATAAAGTCTACAGGAAAGTAGAACTTTCAACCTTAATCAAAACATCTTCTACACTCGAGGACTTTGACGGATCGGTCCGCCAATTGGAGAGTTATGGGTGTTGGCTTTTCTCTCCAAGACCTAACTGCGCATAAACAGAATATGGCAGGAGGTTCACACTTGCACCTAGATCTAATAAAGCTTATTGACCATGTGTTTCCTATAGTGCAAGAATTGTTGGACAACCTGGGTCCCTAAACTTGGTGGAGTTTTGTTCAGAATGATGGAACTCACCTGTTCAGCTAAGAAAGCACGTTTTGCACATTAATCTTGCGCTTTTGAGTGCACAAGTCTTTGAGGAATTTGGCATATGCAGGGATTTGCTTATTGCCTCAAGAAAAGGAATGTTGATGTTGACTCTTTTGAACAGTTCTAACATCTCATTGTAGTGGGTGCTTTCTGTTGAACTAACCTCTGAGGATATGGAGCAACATGAGCATTAGGAGTTAGAGGGATATTCACAACAGTGGGATTGTCGGCTTCACTAATGTGCTCAGGCTCCTTTTCTAAGTTGGAGGTGTTCTTTGGTGGTGCAGGCAATGATATGTTTGGCTCAGATTCATTTGATTGTGGTATGCCTACATTGTTCTCAACAATCTTACCACTTCGGAGAGTGGTGATGGAATGGACTTGATCGGGTGAGGTTTCATTGCAAGATGATGTGCCTGCTTGAAATATCCTCTTTGGATTTTGTTGGGGCTGGCTAGGAAGTTTACCCTTTTCTCTTGTATTCAGTGCATCGCAAATTTGACCCATCTGTAGTTCTAGAGCGGAGACTCGTTGATCAGTTGCTTTCTCATTTTTCATCAGATGTTGGGTCAACTGATTGATACTCTCTTCGATGCTAGACAATTTCTTGTCAGCAGTGTATTGAGGGGACGACTGCTGTTGAGGATTTTTAGGGTATTGATAGCCTTGATTGTTTTGATAGCTTTGAGTGGGTTGAGATGGTCCTCCTTGAATGGGTCCTTTAGACCATGAAAAATTGGGGTGGTTCCTCCATCCTGGGTTGTAGGTCTGTGAATAAGGGTTATGCTCTTGTTTTTGAAACATAGCATGTGCCTGTTCTAGCCTAGATTCTTGGAATGCATGCATTTCCGGACAATCACTTACCTGATGGTCAGAACCGTTACATATATCACAGATAGCCATTTCGACATGTTCACAGAAAGCAGTGGTAGAAGGTTTTACGTTTTTCTGAAGTTCTAACGCTTCTATTCTTCTTGCTAGTGCTGCCATTTTTGCATTTCCCTCAAAATCAGACTCAATTCTATGGACCTTATCTACAGGTGTGGTCTTTCTAGGTTCACGAATGGACTCCCACTGTTGAGTTTTTTCAGCAACTTCAATTAGGAAAGCCCAAGAGTCATCAACACTTTTATCTGTGAAGAGTCCATTACACATAGACTCTACAATTGTTCGGGTGGAGACATCTAAACCTTCATACAAAATTTGCACAATTCTCCATTTTTCAAAACCATGATGGGGACACTTAAGCAACAATTCATTGAATCTCTCAAGATATCTAGCTAAGGTTTCACCTTCTAATTGTACAAAGCTGTTCAGACTTTGACGAATTGTCGCAGTCTTGTGGTTAGGGAAGAACTTTTTGAAAAACTCTTTTGTGAGGTTGTCCCATGTCCTAATTGACTGTGGATGTAAGGCATACAACCATGACTTGTCCTTTTCCTTCAAAGAGAAAGGGAATAGTCTCAATTTTAGGGTTTCGTCAGACATCTGAGTGAAACGTATAGTTCCACAAATCTCCTCGAATTCTCTCACGTGATGGTAAGGGTTTTCGTTTTCAATTCCTCTAAACACGGGAAGCATTTGTATTGTGCTCGATTTTAGCTCATAATGACCAGTAGCTTCTGGTAAAACAATGCACGAGGGTTGGCTTGTCCTTGTGGGGTACATGTAATCCTTGAGACTACGGGGTTCTTCCATTATCTCAGGTTGGTCCGGTGTGTTTTCCTCAGAAGATGTGGGTATGTCAATTGGGTCTATTGGATTGATTCTAATTATTCGGTTTGATTGGTCTCTAAAGGTCACAATCATATCCTAATAAGATCATTAATCAATGAAATAACAACTAACAAGCCCACAGTCAATGAAAAAAGAAACACGACCTAAAATTTGGTTTTGTTGGGTTTTGGTTTCACAATGGATTTTGGTTTATAAAATGTAGAGCCCAAATTTTTGGTTTGAAAGGGTTAGAAACTTTGGTTTAAAATGGGTTTAGAAAATTTTTGGATTAATTGGGACAAAGCCCAACCAACTAAAAGGCTTTTGGTTCTTGGGTTCTTTGAAGAATTTTGGTGAGAAAAATCTTAACTCACGGCCCAACAGAATTTTGTTGCCTCTAAGCCCAACAAAATTGTTTTTGTAAGGTTAGGAGCCCAATGAATGGGATATAAACCTATAGTCCAAATTAAAGTGCAAGCCCACAAAAGAAAAGAAAAAATAACAAACAAATAATTACAAGCCCATAAAAGAAAGAGAAAAAGAAAAAGAAAAAGAAAAATTATTACAAGCCCAAATAGAAAATAAAGAAAAAGAAAAACTAAAATTATTACAAGCCCAAATATAAATACTTAAATACAAGCCCAAAGAAATTTAATGAGGCCCAGTTAGGTTAGCTCATGGGTTAGGCTTACTTGATTTTTGGAGGGAAGCCCAAATTTGGGCTTTTTATCCCTTTTTGTTGCACTAGCCCAGTTGGGCTTGGATCTTCCTTAGCAACCTTAATCAACAGCTCAGCAGAATTGCACCAGCAGCTTCACAGCAGCAGCAAGCAGGAGGGAGCAGCAACAACAGCAACAGCAGCTTCACAACAACAGCAACAGCAGCTAAAATAGCAGCAGTAACAGTAGCAGCAAACAAGGAAGTTGCAGGTCAGGAACAAGCAAGATTAACAAGAAAGAAAACAGAAAACAAGCAAACCGCTACCGAGTCCTCGGCAGCGGCGCCAAAAACTTGGTAGAAAGGAAAAGAAGTACCTAAAATAGCCTGCAAGTGCACAGGGAAGTTGAAGCAAGAAAAAGTAAATAAGGGTTTTGTCTACAGGGACTTGGAGGATTTTCTAAAGTTCTCTAAGTTTCAAAAGTTAATTGAATTCAAAGGAGCTAGTGACAAAAGTTGATAAAAAGGATTAAGTTACTAGGGTTATTAAGTCCACCTCTAACTTACACCATGTATTCACTAGATTATGCTATTCTTGCCTTATAAGATGCAAGGATTAAGATTCCATTCTTGGTTCTCTACATCTAAGGTGTTTCTCCTATAGAAAGATCAAATCAACTAAAGTATGACTCCAAAGCACTAATTGTCTTGGTTAAGACACAACTATTCTAAGGATTAAGAGTGGTCTGGTTGAACATGAGTTGTAGTTTTATCAACATGTTATAAGTCTAACTACAATGTATTCATAACATACCATGTATTCATAACATACAATGTGAGAGTAGAATGATGATTTACTAACTTTGATTCTTTCCTAAACTTGTTTATCAATCAAGAACAACATAATCATAGTGTAATACATAACCGTAAGTTAGGGCTTCCTCAAATCCCTAGCAGATGAAACTAGAACATATACATGACCATTATCATCATCTTCACAGGTGTAGACATACTCAAAAATATCATCATAACAGCATACACAGTCAAGGTGAAAATATATCAAGTATCAAATTAATATTGCAATTTTTAAGAAGTAAAATTTATAACTCAAAGCATGTTGTTCACTGGCTAGCCCAGGATGATTCTATTACACACCCACACATCTATTTATACAAACAATAATTTTTAACCTAAAATCCCCAAAACAGTGAACTAGGGTTCTGACAAAAAGTGAGATTAAATCACCTAATACATTGAAAACTACTCGAGAACTTTCACCCATGCCCCTAATTAGACGTACACTAACTTTCCCCAAAAATCCCCAATTTATGAAATTAGGGTTTTACAAAAAATCCTTACCTAATCTCTGAAAACGATTGATAGATCTCACCCATGCTTCCTTGTCGTCTGCTGATGCTACCCATGCCTTCGATTTATCCTCTAACCTCACCTATTTCATCAACTCCTAACCTAGGGTTCCTGTGAGATGAAACGATTAGGAGGTGATGTAATAAGTGGCTAGAAAAGTAGGTCTTGGTTGTTAGAAGTGATGATGGCTCGAGTGGTGGTGGTTGAGTGATTTGTGGGTTATGGTGGTGGTGATGGAGACAGCGTCGCTGTTGCAGAAGAGGGGAAGAAGGAGATGAACGAAGAGAGAAGGGGGTTGTTTGGTTTGGGTATAGATATTTAGTGCTCGGGTGTTGGGCGGTTGTAGCAAATTGGATGAACAGCGAGGATGAGCCGTGGGATGTGGAGATGATGTATCGATCTAACGATGAGATGGAAGGAAGCGAGGAGCGACCGTTGGATGCGAAAGTACAACGAAACTGACGGCTCAAGATGGAGTTAGGTGCTATAGTGTTTTTCAGGAGCTTCAGATTTTGATGCACTATGATGAAGCAACCGTAGGATGCTGAGATGATCCAATCTGACGGCTGAAGATGAATGCGGGTATGGATATTGGAAATGGGTTTGGGTGAGGGTTTTGGACCTTGGGTATGCCAAGCCCATATCTTCTTTAAGAACAATTCTTCCTCTTCAAGCCCACTTCTAGCCTTTTGGTCTTGTGCACAACATTCTTCGCGGCTTCCTTGTGTAATTCCTCCCGACTTTTCACTACTTTTCTGCTCTTTTCGCTCCGCTATTCATCCAAACTTTATTTATTACCTAAAAATGCAAAATTAATTAATAAAAATATTTATTCTTGAAAACAATGAAAATACAGAATATGGGATAAAATGTAGAATTAATGCACAAAAGATGAGTTAAATGCCAAGAAAAATATATAGAAATATGCACTTTTTATCACTCATCATGTAGCAGTGCGACATTCCCACTTCCTGTTGCGCTCCTTTTACAGTCTCGCTCACCTCTTGTTCACCATTCAATCAACCACCTTAAACAAAACACAAAAAGAGATTATTTCGACAAAATTACTCATAAAGAGAGATATGCTCATGATACAAGATTTGTCGCAAAATAGAACACTAAGGCATTAGAGATGTGATAAAAGACAACAAAATGATTTAGAAATATGCATTATTAGGTTCCGATCACACCCCCAAACCTGAATTTTTATCGTCCACGAGTAAAGGTTTGCTTAGAACATACCCACAAAGTTCTAGGACAAAATATAAGCTCAGATTCCATGAAAGTGATACATGCATTTCAGTTTCATCTCACAGCAAATGGATTTGTCAATCTAGCTTTCAAAGGCACAATTCTAGCACTGGAACAACTAAAGACATGCGATAAGAGTGTAAAGTGTATCTACACATGTTTTGAGAATTATCAGAAGTTATGACTGCCAATTACCAAGAGATAGTTTTTAGCTAAAAACTGAAGTCAAAGCCAAGCTAGTTGTCCGGCTTTACGAGAATTGTGAATGTTCACCTAAGAGTTGGTGATATTTCAGTTTACCCGCGTTGTATATTGATGGCATACACCCTCCCTTGCTTATTACAAGACTATTTACAACACAAAACAATACACGACTCTTATTTACATCGACTACTCTCTTATTTTTGAGGCAAGAGAGAAACATTGACTATAGCATTTGAAACATAACAAAATGTTCATCTATTTTTTTTTGATTTTTTGATTTTTTTTTTTCACATGAACGTTTACATCTTCTTCTTCTTTTTTTTTCATTTTCATTTTCTGATTTTTTTTTCTTTACTGACGAAATACTTCAAGAGAACAAGAGCAATACAATAATAAGATAAAATTGCCGACTTGTGAACAAAAAGAAAAATCACATGACACATAGCAAGAGGTAGCCTTTTTCGATGTACCCGGTCAAATTCAATGGTTGCTTTTCAATATTTATCCTCCAACTTTTATCCCAGCCAACCAAAGAACAAGCTAGTCAAGTCTCATTCAGTATTCTAAAGTGATTGGCAGTCTACTTAACCGATAAAACACCTGCCCGAGGCTATACATGCATTGGTAGATCGTGTGTGTGCAAGTTTCTTTTCTCATGTGAATTGTGCTAGAATCAGGGGTGCCTCATCATATAGATTAAGAATCCTAAATTATACATGCACATGTATCACAAATCAAGGTAACTGAGCTTCATTTTCATTTTTTTTTTATTTTTTTAGATGATATACACAAGTTCTAACATGCTTACTACAAAGTTCATGTGGTCTACCTACACCCCCCAACCTAAGCTAAAGAGTGTCCTCAATGTTCAAAAAGAGCCAAAAAGTTGCAATCATTCCAGGAAGACCATGTAGAGTAGAGATAAGGAGAGAGTTTACCATATATGAAGAGTGTTGTTGCTCAAATAGAACTGGACGAGTGATTGGAAAGCAAACATCAAGGTAGAAGTGATAAGATAGATACCTAGTCAGCATGCAACAGAACTGATTTATGTACAAGGGTGAACCACTTCAGTCCACATAAATGGGATCTTCAAGATTGGATGTTTCAATTTCTGGTGGGATTGGTTCAAGGAACGGCTTTAATCTCTGCCCATTTACTTTGAAGACGTTCTTATTTGCTACATCTTCGAGTTCTACAGCTCCATGAGGGTATACTGTGCGCACCAAGAACGGGCATGTCCATCTAGAACGCAATTTACCTGGAAAAAGATGCAAACAGGAGTTGTACAACAAAACTTTTTGTCTAGGTGAGAAAGACTTGCGCAAAATGCGCTTGTCATGAAACACTTTCATTTTATTCTTGTACGACTTAGCACTGTCATAAGCATCATTTCTCAGCTTTTCCAACTCATTGAGTTGAAGTTTTCGTTGAGTACCTGCTTTATCAAGAGAAAAGTTAAGTTTCTTGATAGCCCAATAAGCTCGATGTTCTAACTCAACAGGTAAATGACAAGGTTTTCCATATACAAGTCGGTAAGGGGACATGCCAATAGGGGTTTTATATGCTGTTCTATAGTCCCATAAAGCATCATTCAAACGTAATGACCAATCTTTTTTAGACGAGTTAACCGTCTTTTCAAGAATATGCTTAATCTCCCTATTAGAAACCTCTACTTGGCCGCTGGTCTGTGGATGGTATGGAGTTGCGACCTTATGCGTTATTCCATACTTACGTACTAAAGACTCAAAAGACTTATTACAGAAATGTGAACCACCGTCACTGATTATAGCTCTAGGTGTGCCAAAACGAGAAAAGATGTATTCTTTTAAGAACGAAAGTACCACCTCGTGGTCATTTGTTTTGGTTGCAATCGCTTCTACCCACTTAGAAACATAATCAACAGCGACAAGGATGTACAACTTACCTTCAGATTTAGGAAATGGTCCCATGAAGTCAATTCCCCACACATCAAACAGTTCAACAATCAAAATAGGGTATAATGGCATCATGTTTCTCTTCCTAATACTTCATAGTTTCTGACAGCATTCACAAGCAACACAATAATCATGACAGTCCTTAAACAATGATGGCCAATAAAACCCACACTGCAAGACTTTTGCAGCAGTTTTCTTGGCACTGAAATGGCCTCCACATGCTTGGTCATGACAGAAAGATATCACATCTTTCTGTTCATTGTTGGGGACACATCTCCTAATGATTTGGTCCGGGAAGTACTTAAACAGGTATGGGTCATCCCAAAAGAAGTGTTTAACTTCAGCCAAGAACTTACAACGGTCTTGTCTAGACCAATGCAAAGTCATTCTACCTGTAGCAAGGTAGTTAAAAATATCAGCAAACCCAGACATTTCAGACACAAACATCAATTGTTCATCAGGGAATGATTCTCTAATCAGCATAGACTCATCAATAGACTCAACATTCAACCTAGACAAATGATCAGCAACCACATTTTCAGAACCTTTCTTATCTCGAATTTCGAGATTAAATTCCTGCAGCAACAGTATCCAACGGATAAGACGAGCTTTAGCATCCTTCTTAGAAAGAAGGAATTTTAAAGCAGGATGATCAGTGTATATGATGACCTTAGACCCTATCAAGTATGACCTAAACTTGTCCAATGCAAAAATAACAGCAAGCAACTCTTTCTCAGTAGTTGAATAGTTAAGTTGAGCATCATTAAGAGTTTTGCTAGCATAGTATATGACATATGGAAGTTTATCGACACGCTGTCCTAAAACAGCACCAACAGCAAAATCAGAAGCATCACACATGATTTGAAATGGGAATTTCCAGTCAGGTGGTCGGACTATTGGGGCAGAAGTAAGAAGAGATTTAAGTTCTTCCCATGCTCTGACACAAGCATTATCAAACACAAAAGCAACATCTTTACCAAGTAGATTACACAGGGGTCTGGAAATTTTACTAAAGTCCTTGATGAATCGCCGGTAAAAACCAGCATGACCTAAAAATGATCTAACCTCCCTCACCGAGCGAGGTTGTGGCAAGTGTTGAATGAGGTCAACTTTAGATTTATCTACTTCAATGCCTTTTTCAGAGATGATATGTCCTAGAACTATGCCTGAGTTCACCATGAAATGACATTTTTCCCAATTCAAAACCAATTTTTTTTCTTTACATCTAATCCGCACAAGAGTAAGATGGTTCAAACATTCATCAAAAGAAGATCCAAACACAGAGAAATCATCCATAAAGATCTCAAGAAAATTATATATCATGTCAGAAAAAATGTTCATCATACAATGTTGAAATGTGGAGGGTGCATTACACAACCCAAAGGGCATACGACGATAAGCAAACGTTCCAAATGGACATGTGAATGTAGTCTTTTCCTGATCTTCAGGTGCAATATGAATCTGGTTGTACCCAGAAAAGCCATCTAAGAAACAATAGTGGCTATGTCTAGACAACCGTTCTAGCATTTGGTCTATGAATGGAAGAGGGAAGTGATCTTTCCTGGTTACTGTGTTCAACTTCCTATAGTCAATGCAAAATCGCCACCCTGTGGTTGCACGAGTAGGGACTAATTCGTTCTTTTCATTTTGAACCACAGTAATGCCTGATTTTTTTGGCACAACTTGAATGGGACTGACCCATTTGCTATCTGAAATCGGGTATATAATACCCGCATCAAGTAGTTTCAATATCTCACCCTTAACAACATCTCTCATGTTAGGATTAAGTCTCTTTTGCATTTCCCTAGATGGTTTAGCATTTTCTTCAAGATTTATATGATGCATGCAAACAGTGGGACTTATACCTTTAAGGTTAGAGATGGTCCATCCTAAGGCCTCTTTATGCTCCTTAAGTACTTCTAAAAGCTTACTTTCCTGTTCTATGTTTAAAAAAGATGAAATAATAACAGGCAAAGTATTAGATGAGCCTAAGAATGCATATTTCAAAGTATCAGGCAATGTTTTCAATTCAAGCTTAGGTGGATCAACAAGGGACGGAACAGACTTGGAATCAGAAAGTGGGAGTGGTTCCACATTAGTCTGCCATTTAGTGACGTCCATATAAGGCACAGATTCGAGCAAAGAGTGGACTTCACTAATGTATTCAACATCATACATATCCAAGTTAAAATTTTACATACATGCTTGCAAAGGATTAATTGATAAAGTGTTAGGCAATGAGTCTTGAATCAAGCTTTCAATCATATTAATTTCATGCACATCATTATCATCAAGATCCATAGGCTGTTGACTAACATTAAACACATTCAATTCCACAGTCATGTTACCAAACGATAGTTTCAACACTCCATTACGACAATTAATAATTGCATTGGACGTCGCCAAGAAGGGACGTCCTAAAATGACAGGAATATGACATTCAGGGTTATGCACAGGTTGAGTATCTAAAACAATGAAATCTACGGGAAAATAAAATTTATCAACCTTGATTAAAACATCCTCAACCACACCACGAGGAACTTTGACGGATCTGTCCGCCAATTGCAGAGTTATAGGTGTTGGTTTTAACTCTCCAAGACCTAACTGCACATATACCGAATATGGCAGTAGGTTTACACTTGCTCCTAAGTCTAGTAAAGCCTTATCGATCGTATGGTCGCCTATCTTGCATGTGATTGTGGGACAACCTGGGTATCTAAACTTAGGTGGAGTCTTGTTTTGAATGATAGAACTCAGCTAGAAAGGCACGTTTGTGCACATTAAGCTTGCGCTTTTGTGTACACAAATCCTTGAGGAATTTAGCATATGCAGGGATTTGCTTAATTGCCTCAAGAAATGGGATGTTGATGTTAACTCGTTTGAACATCTCTAACATCTCATTGTAATGAGCTCCTTTCTTCTGCTGCACCAATCTTTGAGGAAATGGAGCAACAGGAACATTACTCGGCAAAGAAACATTAACATCAGTAGAACTTTTCGATTTACAAACATGCTCAAATTCATTTTCTACAATGGATGTTTTCTGTGGCGTTGTATGCAATGATGAGTCTGACTCAGACTCACTGGTATGTGGTATGCCTACGTTGTTATCAACAACTTTACCACTACGAAGAGTGGTGACAGAGTGCACTTGATCATGCGAAGACTCATTGCAAGTTGATGTACCTGCCTGAAATGCACTCTTAGGATTTTGTTGAGGCTGACTTGGGAGCTTACCCTTTTCCCTCTCATTAAGTGCATCGCAAATTTGACCCATCTTAAGTTCTAAACTCGCAAGCCTTTAGTCATTTAACTTCTGATATTGCAAAAGGTTTTGATTCATTTGGTTCATACCATCATCAAAGCTCGACCTTTTCTCTACAGGGTACTGTGTGTGTAACTGTACTTGGGGATTTCTAGGATATGAATATCCTTGGGTATTACTCGTTGTACCCCCTTGTACGGTCCCTTTATACCATGAAAATTTAGGGTGATTCCTCCACCCTGGGTTGTAGGTCTGAGAATAATGATTGTTCTCTTGCTTATGGTATAAAGCATTGTCCTGTTCTAGTCTAGACTCCTGAAATGCTTGTAGGTCTGGACAACTATCCACTAGGTGGTCTGAACTATTACATGCAACACAAATATCCATTTCGACATGGTCACGGAGAGTAGTGGCAGAAGTTTTCACATTCTTCTACAGCTCTAACGCTTCTACTCTCCTTGCCAACGATGCGATTTTCGCATTTCCCTCAAAGTCAGACTCAATCCTATGAACATTAGCTACAGGGGAAGTCTTTCTAGGTTCACGAATGGATTCCCACTGCTGAGTATTTTCAGAAACTTCGATTAGGAAAGTCCAAGACTCATCAGCACTTTTGTCAATAAATAAACCGTTGCACATTGACTCAACTGTTGTTCGGGGGGCAACATCTAGACCTTCATACAAAATTTGCACAAGTCTCCATTTTTCAAAACCATGGTGAGGACACTGAAGCAGTAATTCATTAAACCTTTCCAAATACTTGGCTAAAGTTTCACCCTCTAATTGCACAAAGCTATTCAGACTTTGACGAATGGTCACAGTCTTGTGATTTGGGAAGAACTTTTTGAAAAATTCTTTCGTAAGATCATCCCATGTCCTAATTGACTATGGCTGCAGGGCATACAACCAAGACTTGGCCTTTTCCTTCAACGAGAAAGGAAATAGTCTCAATTTCAGGGACTCTTCCGGCATTTGAGTAAAAGGCAGAGTCCCACAAATCTCTTCAAACTCTCTCACATGGTGGTAGGGGTTTTCAGCGTCAACCCCTCGAAACACAGGGAGCATATGTATTGTGCTCGCTTTCAATTCAAACTGACTAGCAGTTTCTGGTAAAAAAAATGCAAGAGGGATGGCTTGCCCTTGTCGGGTACATGTAATCTTTGAGACTACGGTGTTGAATTAACTCTTCACCCATTGTCTCTGGTTGGTCAGGTATATCGACTACAGAAATGGGGATTTCGACTATGTCCTCTCGCTGAATCCTAACTAGACGGTTAGTTTGGTCACGAAAATAAATAATCATATCCCAGCAGACACACCATTCAACATGTTATAACACCCAGAAATATCAACAAGTACAAAAGTCGGGCGAAAGATGAAGCTTATGATAAACAGATTCGCGGACTCAGGCACACAGACACAGAACCTTTGCAGAGATGATAAGCACAGTGAAACAACAATTCAGTAGCAAATAAGTTACTCAAGTGTCACAGGATCATGCAAAGTGGTTATACGCTGCAGGGTTTTGACAGGGTTATGTAAATCAACTAGTTTTATCAGTCAAATATGATATACCACTCACACAATCTTCGGGTAAAACAAGGAAACGAGTACAGTAAACCGATTATTAACAAAAATTGAAATATTACAAAAAGAAAAATACTTGAAGTTTGAATACAGTGATCTTACTGAGAAGGACTAAGCTATTATTTCTATTATTTAGAAAATGAACTGAACAGTGCAGTAGAACAAAATGAAATTTAGCGACAGAGTGAAATTTAGCGATAGAGAGATGCTATACTACTCAAGAAGATAAGAAAATAAGAGGGGATGACAAGAGAACTATGCACAGACCGTATTAGGCTATCATCAAGTAATCTAAAACAATAAAAATTATCTAAATTAAACACAAGCTGAATACCTACTGGCTATGAAACATTCAACGAGAAATAACTAATGTAAGAATACTAGCTACATGTAAAAATTGTGCAAAACAAACTAAAGTACTACGCTAAAACAAGATTTAACTGAAATAAAAAAATACACTAAACACATATATATATACAGAATTAAACTAAAAACAGTAATGTAGACTGAAAATTTCAACCACACCACTACCGAGTCCCCGGCAGCGGCGCCAAAAAATTGGTAGGACTAAAAACCTACAATATTAAACCGCAAGTATACGGTGTCTACAATGTAATACACGGCAAGTGCGGATCGTTCCCTCAGGGACTTGGTTGGTGCAAAGCGAATTCAAGATCTTGCTATACTGATTTAGATCAAACAGGGGGGTGTCGATACGACGAGATAATTGATTTTTATATGATTTAAACTAAAGAACAGAAATGTAAATGAAATAAGAGATTAAACACTTGATAAGAAGGCACTAGGGCAATTGAATTCACCACTTAAACTACACAAGATTATTTGGCTAATAAAACTATTCTTGTTCCTTATAGTAGACAGCGGGGAAGATTCGAGTCTGCCGTATATCCAAGGCTATCTTCAGATGGATGATTTAATATCAACTAAGGTATTAATCCCTAGTATTAGCTGTCTTATTACAACACAACTAATCACAAATTAACAACAATCAATTAGGCACAAGTTGAAGTACAACATAGAATTATTCTGACTACCTAGGTTGCATAACAAACAAGGTGAAAGTAATATGTTGTAACACAAGATTAAATCTATCCTTAATCATTCAAGCACAACAAGAACAATAACATCAGCACAAATATCCTAGAGTTAAATTAAGGGTTTCATCTAAACCCTAGCTTAAGAAATTAGAACATGATGAAAACAGATGACATATGAGATTCACAAATCGAGATATTCATTCATGCAAACTTCTTAATAATCAACTGATTTCTACCAAGGACAGTTTTTGAGAAGATAGGTTACAAATGATTTCTCATATGACCCCTCTCACTTCGATCCTAAGTTACACAACAACAACCCCTATTTATACATGAATTCCGCCCAAAATTGGGTTTCAATTTGTCAACAAATACAACTGAAATTTAGGGATTGAGATGTCAGTCACTCACCAAATGATACATAATAACATATTTGAGATCCATAACGTTCACCCACTTCATTATCATCAGAACAATGTTGTTGTTGAGGGATTTTCAGAGTTGTTTCGTATGGCAACCTTCTCTTCACTCACAATTTCAGATTTCTTCTCTCAATATATGGTACCATGAATCGAGTGGATAGGCAGGAAAGGTGAAAACAAGTAATTTGACAACAAAGAGAGTTGGTAATTTAAAATCATGGATGCACAGTTGAAACATGGAAGAGAAAGGGTGCAGTTGGGAGAGTATGGGAAATGGTGTCGATGATTTGAGAAGATAAGTTTTCTATTTTTTTTCTCCTGATTTTGGGAACCAAAAGGGAAAGTGTAAAGGGGGTTACTTGGGTGTTAGGCTTGTGTACCTTGCTTAGATGTTCAAGGTGAATCAGTTGGTTATCTTTCCTTCAAACATGGATTGAATACTTCTGGCCATTGATCAAATTTGAGTTTCTTTTATAACAGATATTTGTTCCATTGACTTGGTAAGTTCAGTTCTGCACACACTCAGGGAACAGCTCCCTTGTGTAGCAGTGCGACATTCCCACTTCCTCTTGCGCTCCTTTTACAGTCTCGCTCACCTCTTGTTCACCATTCAATCAACCACCTTAAACAAAACACAAAAAGAGATTATTTCGACAAAATTACTCATAAAGAGAGATATGCTCATGATACAAGATTTGTCGCAAAATAGAACACTAAGGCATTAGAGATGTGATAAAAGACAGCAAAATGATTTAGAAATATGCATTATTAGATTTCGATCAGGTTGATCCCCAAATTTTCAGGTTGTTAATTTTTGGGGATCCATTTGTGTACATTCCAGTAGGTATATTTATTTTATTTTATTTTGGTTTACTTTTTACATTTCCCATCTTAATATGTGCGTTGGATGACTCAATTACATTGAGAACAATGTAATGTTTAAGTGTGGGGGGAGGTTAACTTTTTTACTTTATTTTTTTTTCCAGGAAATTCCTTGCAAATCATGACTAGCTATGTAGCGGGTTTGTTCCTTTTTCTTGTATGTTATGACCAGCTGTGTAGCGGGTCTAAAATAAAATGAATATATATAAAATGAAAAATAATAATAATAATAATAATAATAATAAATAAAAATAATAATAATAATAATGATTTCATACTTTCATCATCACAAGGCGTGCAGCAGGGAGATCCTCTTGGCCCTCTTTTATTTGCCCTCACATTACAACCTCTTGTCAACATGATTGCTAACCAATGTAAGCTAGATCTTCATGCATGGTACCTGGATGATGGCACCATTGCAGGAGATACAATGGAAGTAGCTAAGGCTTTGAACATCATCCAGTTGGCAGGGCCTGAGCGTGGACTATAACTGAACATCAAGAAGACTGAAATCTACTGGCCATCACCAGATCCTAGATGCAGTCAAAGTGGTGTCTTCCCAAGTGATATTGGCAGGCCATTTCTTGGTGTAAAATTGTTGGGAGGCCCTATTAGCCTAGAATCTCAGTACTGCAGTGACATTGTTCTTCACAGAGTGGATAAAACCATCCAGTTGATGCAGAAAGTACAACAACTTCACGACCCACAGTGTGAGATGTTGCTTCTGCGAAATTGTATTGGGGTCTCCAGACTATATTTCGCTATGCGCACCACCTTCCCGGCTCATCTGCAACCTGCTTCTACAGTTTATGACAAGCACTTACTTCAATACTTACGACAGCTCACTGTAGGTGATGGTGCTGGATTTGGCCTCTTCCAACAACGCTTAGCCACCTTGCCAATCAAGGATGGAGGGTTTGGCATCTACACTATGGCAGACACTTCAAAATACTGCTATCTGGCTTCTCAGATTCAGACCATACATCTGCAGGAAACCATTCTTCAACTATCAACGCCTGCAAACCTCAGTCCAAGTTATGAACTAGCTCTTCAATCATTTACTCAAGCTTGTGGATCTCCTTCTTCCATTTCCAGCGTCATTGATGCCGCCCCTCATCCCATGAAATTATTGGCTGCACTATACTTTGGCGCTGTTAAGGAAAAGTTACCTGCCAACTTCAACTTAAATGAACGAGAATCGTTAGTCTGGCAATGCAACCGGCGTGATCATGCAATGGATTTTCTCAAGGATGTTCCTATCAATGGACTGAACCAAGCTGTCGTACCAAGACAATTCCAATCAATCCTTAAATACCGGCTTGCCATACCCTTTTTTGAAGAAAACAGCAGGTGTTCGATATGTAACAGGGCGATGGATATCTATGCCGACCATGCAGTCCACTGTGCAAGTGAGGTGGGTTTAAAATTCAGGCATGATATGGTTCGTGACGCTCTTCTTGATATATGCTACAGGTCAGGTGTTATTGCTCGTAAAGAAGTCTCTTTGGGGTTTCTTTCAAACTCTGTCAAGGAACTTAAACCTGCTGATATCATGGTCTATAATTGGGAGGACGGCAAAGATGTGTGCTTTGATGTGACTGGAATTTCACCTTTCACTACCTCCATTACTCGTAACACCCCTCCGGGCCAAGCCATCATTGCTGCAGTGAGTCGCAAGCGCTCGAAATATCTACATAAGTGTACTACACTCGGTTACGGTTTCCAGGCACTAGCCTTTTCTACCATGGGAGAATTGGGAGATGATTTAGTTTTATTTCTTAAGAGGTTGAGCAACTGCCTATTTAGTCATGATGTTAATCACAAAATAGGCAATTCTTGTTCCATAGGCTAGGTGTCATTATTCAAAAAGGTGTTGGCGCCCAGCTTGTCGCTCGGTTGCCTTCCACCGACTTGTAACATACAATCCGTCGTCTTGCTAATAAAACTCCCTGAGTGGCTATTTCATAATAATAATAATAATAATTTGATTGTTAGGGTTATGACCAGCTGTGTAGCGGGTCTTTTCTTTTTTCTTGCATTATATGACCAGCTGTGTAGCAGGTCTAAAAAAATATATAAAAAATAAAAATATATATATGACCAGCAGTGTAGCGGGTCTGTTTCTCTCTATCTTATTATATGATCAGCTGTGTAGCGGGTCAATTTTCTGTTTTTCTCGAGGACTAGCAAAATGTAAGTGTGCGGGAATTTGATGAGAACGCAAGTGTGACGCATTTTCACCCATAACTACATCCGGTATGACTAATTTAATCACTAATAATCTTGTTTTAAGTCTTTTCAAGGAAATATGCTCTTTTGGAAAAATAGCTCGAAAAAGTGTTAAAGGCAACCAAAGGAACTGATAAAGGCACCCATCATTTCATATACGCGCACCCAACAAATGGATAGAGGCACCCTCTTCTTCTTCATTTGAAACAGATTCACATAATTTATGGGAGATCTCAGAGATTCAAGGAAAAGATATCTTCTTGCCTATTATACAGGAAGTTTTTATATCTTGAAGTTAAAAGAGATAATATATTGATGAGTTTGTTTTTATTGAAAAGGAGAAAGAAAATCTGTGGTTTTATTTATAAATTAAAAATAATAATATCTGCAGGATTTTATTCTAGCAAATAGAGGAAGATGTGTGATAAATGGAGAAAGAAATTATTCCTAAGCTATCTTTCATTAAAGAGAAGATTTGGTGGAGTTATGGAAGAATATTTTGAAAAAATGTTTGAGTAATGGGTTGTTGTGTATAAATAGGGTGTTAATAGGACCAAACAGACATCCGGAGAGGGGGGAGTTTTGGAAGAGCAAAATGGTTGCGTTTAATTTTTATCCTTTTCTCTTCTTTGTAAACACCATTTGAGCAATAAAAATAAATTTTGAGTGTGTTTTCATCATGAGAAGCTAAAACCCATCACTGGGACGACGTAGGAAGCCGAATTTCATACATGGTAAAATTATTTTACTCTCTATATGACTTTTGCACTTATTTTAAATTGATTTATGATTTGAATTAATTAGTTATTATTTTATTCGATGGGTCATGCTTGCTTAAATGTTTGATGTCCCATGCTTACGATTTATAACTAATGTTTTGAGTATCTACCTTGGCAAAAATAAGAGTCAGTATATTTTATTTATTGAGCTATAATTGCCGAAGAATAAATAATTGAACCTTATGATATGAATTCAGTGAACTCCTAGTCCCAGTAACTCTCTCTTTTATTATTTTCATTAAACCTTTAAATTTAATCTTCACAAGTCCTAGAGTTCGAATCTTTATTACTACAACAACTTCAAAAAAGATCCCATCATGCAGGCTTGGAAAGAGGGGGGAAACTTAGTTTCAATACAAAACCAAGTTCCATCCATGCTCTGGAATCTCCTGTGAAAATTTATTATAGATTTTGCTAAATAATGTCTTTGATTAAGTTGGGCTTTATGAGTTAGGTTTTGTTTATCTTTTTTTAGTTTCTTTTTCTGTTATTGGGATTTCGGGTGTTTTTATCTTATTTTTTAAACTCTTTTGTTGATTGTATTTTTTTCCTTAGTGTCCTTGAATTCAGTTCCACAGTCACTTCTAATTTTCTTTAGCTTGTGACCCTGTTCATTATGGATTCTATTAACAATAATATTGAATTCACTAAGGGTTTCATTCTTATGAGCTAAGAAAGGTACCCAAGTGAATCCGGTGTAATCATCAACCATAACTAAAGCATACTTCTTCTCAGTAACAGTAGGTTGTTGAATATGACCGAAGAGATCCATATGAATTAAATCAAGTGGATCTTTAGTGAGAACATCACGAGATGATTTACGTGAAAATTTTATTTGTTTACCCTTTAAACAGGCACCACAGAGACCTTCAATCTTAGCATTGGTTTTGGGAACACCTCTAACAAGTTCTTTGTTAATAATCATAGTTAGAAGGCGGTAATTGATGTGACCAAGACTCTCATTCCAAAGATGTGTAGATTCCACCTTAGTCAAATTGAAACAATTATTAAACTGAGTACCCAAGAGATAACAGTTATTATTGTTAAAGCACTGCTTGGTCGAACTCGCAAGCGTTGCTATATCGAGCTTGTTTGTCAAGTTTAGTTTCCAAAACTATAAGTCTTGATTTCTAGTCTACTTATAGATATGTCTCAGATTAGGATAGAATGTGTACTTGAGCTTTAGACTTCACGACGTTCATTGATTGAAGACGACGAACTACTAAGGGGAGCCTGTGGAACTTCATTAACAAAAGGCATGTGGAGACTTGAAATCATCTATCACTCAGAAGTCTATTTCTATTTTATCTCTTATTGAGACAAAAGTTGTATAGCTATATAGACTTTACTTTATACACATTTGATATTTCGAGCTGAGTTTAATTCGCTTATATATTTCTCGAAATATGTGTAAGCTTTCGCTTTAACCAAGTTCATCTTTTATTCTTGACGAAAGTCAAAAGATGATCATGTGAAAATCGCATGGTAACATCTTACATGATTTGTGTGAGACAGTCATTTGATGTAGACTCAGAATGTTTTGTATTGATCTATTGATCACTTGAAAAATTGTTTTGAAGCTAATAGTTTGTGTGAGACAGCTATTCCCGTCTTCTAAGAATGTTTCAATGATTGAAATGGGAGTTTAGAACAATTAACCATTAATTGGTTATAGCACAGTATGCGTAGTTGTATGCTAAATGTTGCAAGTTACTCCAAATCCGGGAACCATAGTATGCATACCCGTATGCGTACTGGTTTAACAGTTGAAGTCTGGGAACTTAGTATGCATACCCGTATGCGTACTGGCTTAACAGTTCAAGTCCGGGGATTTAGTATGCGTACCAGTTTGCATATTAATTCAATTGAGGTTGGTCGTGAACGACAACACGTGTACCCGTTCGCATACCGGCGGACGGACCAAGTCCGGAACTCTAAGTATGCGTTCCCGTTTGCATACTTGAGAAGGTTAAGTTCTAAAATTGGTTTGTTCACTGAAAAATACATTTATATAATAAGGAGTGCAATCTTTTGCAAACCGTGGCTATAATATTCGTGAGTTAATTCGAGTCAATCAAAATTTATTTTGCTTCAATTGTGTCTTGTATACTTCTATGAGAATATAAACAATTGAAAACTCTATAACCAGTTTCATTTGAGTCATTTGAACTAGTTGTGATAAATATGAACAAGGTTGATATGAAAGTGTTCATACGGATAACTTCGGTTAACTATTGTTGAGCCAACCAAGTGTACACGTTCACTTACGGTTGCCAATATCTGAGTGAAGGCACATTTTATTTGTGTATAACAAGCTAAGTTCAATCTAACGGTTGAAAGATATTAGATTGAATCTAATCAGGTTTTCATCTAACGGTGAATAGTGAATGCCTTGTTACCAAGGTAGCATTGATTGCAAACCCTAATTTGAAGACTATATAAGGGAGAACTCTAGGAACCGGGAAACCTGATCCCCGCACCTCCTGTGTGATACTAGTTGCGACTAGAGTCGATTCTCCTTTTACCTAGGTTTTTCTAAAACCATTATAGGTTAACGACTTGAAGACTTCATTGGAATTCTGAAGCCATGCCCAATTATTTTCTCTGTTGTTGCGTGTTCTGATCTTACTTTGTTCAATCCTATTGAGTATTATATTATCTAAGATTTTCTCGAGATTCAACCTCCGATAGGTAAGATAAAAAGTAGTCACAAACATCTTCGTCTAATCATTTGTGATTCCATAATATCTTGCTTCGCTACCGTACGATTAAGATCATTGTGAGGTGATTGATATTACTAGGTTGTTCTTCGGGAATAAAAGTCATGGTTCCTGTTCACCTTGATTTATCAAAAGACGGAACAAAAACTCGTAGGTATTTCTATGGGAGATAGATTTATCTATTCAATAGACTTTTCTGTGTGAGATAGATCCGTTTATCAAGTCTTCAACTTTGGGTCGTAGCAACTCTTAGTTGTGGGTGAGATCAACTAAGGTAATCAAGTGCGTAGAGTCCTGCTGGGATTCAGAGGCGTAAGGAACGCGACTGTACCTTAATCAATGTGAGATTCTTTAGGGCTCAACCACATTCCAGTCCAAAGTTAGCTTGTAGTATGCTAGAGTTTGTAAGGGCTTTCTACAGTGTGGTGTTCAAATCTGGACTAGGTCCCGGGTTCTTTTTGCATTTGCGGGTTTCCTCGTTAACAAAATTCTGGTGTCTGTGTTATTTCTTTTTCGCATTATACTTTCCATATAATTGAAATATCACAGGTTGTGCGTAGTTCAATCAATTGGTGAATCCAACCTATGGTTGTTGATTGAAATTGATTGACACTTGGATATTGGTCTTTGGTACCATCCAAGTTATTTCTCATATTAATCCATCTCACAAATTTCTATCTGTTCGATTGCATATTGATTTGAGAAATTGAGATATAACTCTTGGATGTATTTTTCTTGATTGAGTGTGACTGTCTAGATGATTCTCTTGGAAATATATTGGAGTTAGTCCATGCATATTGCCTAAATGAAATACTGGGTGTGGTTGTTAGATCCCCGCCTTTTCAATTGGTATCAGAGCCGACAAACACGTTTAAGACCTCGTAAGTCTGTGTTTGTAGCAATCCGACTCTATGGACAGTAGTGCTATCTCTGATAAACGCATCACCAGAGACAAAAGTTTTGTTTTTTTTCTAAATCTATTAAAGAGAAAGACTTGTCTATCTCACATATAGATGAACATTCATTTCCTACGAAACATATAAGTATTAATATGTGTTACCCTGATTATCTTACCGACGAATCTGATTCTGAAGTAGAAAGGGAAGTATCCCGAGAGAGTGGAACTATTTTAAAACTTGTTAGAATGCAATAAGTTGAAATCGATAGGCTGAAACACAAGGTCAATATAATGGTTGGTATGGTAAAAGATCGTATATTCCCAACTAAGGATTCTTCATGAGGAAAATGTTGTGGTTTGTTCATCGCGAACCTTACTCGAGGATAAACTCAAGGAAGATGCCCATGAAATTGAACGACTATTGAGTAATCTCTCTATTCAAGATAAAGGACGCTCTGGGGAGTCTGTCATACCAACTACTTCTGACTCTGTTGTGATATGAAAACGTGACTAATACTAATCATATTCTGTAATGAAAATAACTTCAAAAGCTAAACTGCAAACCCTTCTTATTTCTAAATAAGTGCTTGGTTCTTCCATTGATCATGGATTTACCACGTTTCATGGAAGGAAGAAATCTTCTAACCAATGATTCCAATGCTACACACTCTGATCACTCCGGTGATCAAAAAGTATGTCTCTTTTGTGATTCAAAAGGACATGTTCAACAGAAAATCAAATTGAAGTTGATTGACAATTACTTTGGTCGACTTCAGCACACCTTAGATTTAATACTCAAAGGTGTAACTGACATTCAGATGTCTAAACCTATTGGTTTTAGTACTCTCCCTTTGAATTCTTCCAGGAAAGTCTATTCAATATGCTCATCGAACGTTCGAACCAATTTTAGCATTAATACAAATTGTTCAAGGAGATTTCAAAAAGGTTCTTCTCAAACTAATGTCAAAGGTGTGAAAAAGGTACCAGTAAGTGGAAGCAACAGTGGAGATATGAAGGATAACCTTAATCTGATAATTGAAGGATACAAGGATCTCTTCAACAGGCTGTCAAAATCCTCCATACAAACTTCTTCTGGTAAGGATTCGAACTTAGTCTCATACTTTGATTTTTTTTATTTTTATTTTTTGATGCAAAACGATGAGATTTATTGCTTAATGAAATAAGAGTACAGAGTTTTCCTCTTCCTGTATTACATTAGCAATGAAGTTTGGTGGGAAGTCCCTCCAAGACCTACTAACTTTGAAAAATATAGCATGTTTAGCCAAAGAATCTGCTGGCTTATTATTTCTTCTCCTAATAAACTTGCATCTCCATGATGGATGATTGCAGAGTTTAGACCTAATTTACAAAATGATAGACTGATTCTCCCAAGCTGCTTTATCCAGATCTTGAGTCACTGCCTCTACCAGAACTTGTGCATCCAGTTCAAAACATACGTGTTGTAAGTTTAGTTCTTCTGCCCATTCTAGTGCTTGCAGCAGTCCCTCACATTCAGCATGCTCCACATCTAGGTATCTGTCTGCATAGGTGCACTTAGCTTGTTCGAAGTTTCCTGCAAAATTACGGAGTATTAGTCCAATGACATAGTGATTCATATTAGTTTTTCTAAATGCTACATCACAACATATGGGAAAAAATGGATTGTCAGGTGGGAGCCAATGTATTTGAGCTGATATGTTGCTTATGGATGTCCTATTTTCGCAAACAACCTACTTTTCATCTTCCTGCATGTAACTCGATTGAGTTGCTGGATATTTCTGATTACTGTAATTGGGTTTGGCTTGATATCCTCAAACACATACCTACATCTTTCCTTCCATATCTCCCAGACCATATTTGCCATCTTAACCACCCATTCATCATCAAAAGCATTCATCTCATCTACAAACCAGCTGCTAATATATTCAATAACAGAATTATTAGCTCTTTGTATACTTTTGCTAGCTTCAGAAGTGGAAAGCAAGATCACCCTTGAGAAATAACATTCCATAAGCATATGTGAGGTAGTTTCTACACTTTGCTGACAAGTTTTGAAATATTCACCACTTTGCTACATTGGTCTGGCCAACCTTTCATTACTTGGGACAATATCATTAACACACTTCCAAATGAAGTATTTAACCCGAGGTAATGTATCCATTTTTCATATTTTCTTGTACAGTTCAGCTTTATCCTCGTCATATGTCTCCTTCCTGTTGGTCTTTATTTCGACCAATTTGTTGTATGCTGATTTGACTGTGATCTTGCCATTACGAGTTAAGGTCCATACCAGTTTGTCTGAATTAAACTTCCCTATTCTGGTGTGAAGTATTTTATCAGCATCAACTTGTGTGAAGAGTCTTTGAATCAAATAAGCTTTCCAGCTACTGGTTTGCGAATCAATCAGATCACTGACCTTAGCATAATTCTGAGTCTCCTCCTCACTGACTGTTTCCATAAGAGGATTATTCATACCCTGTACCTAGTTATCCTTCCAAGTTTGAATACTTGTCCCATTGCTTACAATCCAGAAACTGTGCTTCCTTACAAACTCCATGTTACTTTGAATGCTTTGCCAGGCCCATGTAGAATTTCTTTTCTTCTTAGCATGTAATGATGTTGTGGTTGAGAAGTATATTTTCTTCAAAGCAGAAGCCCACAGTTGGTCTTGTTGCTGACATAGTCTCTATGCAGCGTGCTTTGCATAACAATGCTTGATTAAAACAAGCCAAGTCTCTAAATCCCATTCCACCTGTAGCTTTATCTATGCTTATTCTTAGCCAAGAAGCAATGTAAAGACCACCAATCTCCTGTTTGTTCCACCAGTAATCTCTTTGTATCTTGTCCATTTCCTTGATGTTTGTATTTGGTATCTTGAACACTCTCATATGGTGAGATGGTAATGCATTCGGGACATGTTTGATAATAACTGATCTGCCATATTGATTTACAAGCTTCCCATGATATTTTTTCAGTAGATTTCTCATATTACTGACAAGGGAGGAAAAACAGATAGATTTTTCCGCTTAAGAAATAAAGGAATTCCTAAGTATTTCTCTTTCAGATCCATCTTCTTCATTCTTAATATTTTCAAGAGAATTCTGCAGTGCCTTTGTGGAAAGTATTTTGAGAAGAAGACTGCTGATTTCTCAAAATTTATTTGTTGACCTGAAACTTCACTGAACTTGTTAATAATTTGAAGAAGATTATTTACACTGTGCATGTCTGCTTTGACAAAGAGCATACAATCATCTACAAAGAGTAGATGAGAAACCTGAGGAGTATTCCTTGCAATTTTTATTCCTTGTGTGTCACCTGAAAATTCTTCCTGAGCCAAGGATCTTATGAATACTTCCATTGTTATCAAGAAGAGATAAGGTGATAATGGATCACCTTGTCGAATACCTCTGGTTGGCTTAAAAGGTTGACAAGGTGATCCATTTAGAAGTAACCGAATTTTTGAAGTCGAGAGGTACTCATGAACCAGTTAACACCATTTAGTGCTAAAACCAAGCTTTAACATTATGTCATTCATAAAACTCCACTCCACGCGATCAAACACTTTGCTCATATCTAGCTTTATGGCCAAGTAATGTTTTTTGGTTTTTTTCTTCTTCAAATAGCGAATCAAACACAATAGGATTGCTATCAAGTAATTAGGAATTAACGTTTGTGTATTTTACTTCTAATTATAATAAAAATAATTATAATTGCGGAAATAGAAAAGTAAAAGACACATCAAGATTTTGTTAACGAGGAAACCGAAAATGCAGAAAAACCCCGGGACCTTGTCCAGAATTGAATACTCTTAGAATTAAGCCGCTATACAAAATCCAAACCAACTTCGTATAGTTGAGACCAAGCAACTAAAACTATAGTTCACCTAGTTCCCTCAGTATCCTTGTGCCTCCAACTTGTAATAAGTCACGCACTTGGAACAATTCCTTTGGTTCGTATTCCAAACAGTAAAGTAACAACAAATATGTTCGGTAACAACTCTTTGCAAACAATATGATATGAGTTTGACAAAAGGCTCTTCCGTTTATCCCAATAAACACCTTTGTCAGGTTCTTAGATCTATCTATTAACAACTACCAAAGTAATTGTTTAGATTATGAAATCAATACTTTTAATCACAAAGAAATGTATTGATGCCGATCTACTCAACTAATTAATCAAGATTATCACAAAGATAAACCGATTATAGTTGGATCCCCATCCAATCAAGTTTTGTGCACACCAAAGATTATGAACTCAAATAAGAAATCTTCTTTGTCTTCAAATCTTCTTAGATCTTCAATAAACACCTGCACACAAACAACTTGAATCTCTTGTGATCAATGACACACCGAACGGAGTCTGTTAACGATGGATTATCATAAGACGTCTTTATATCTACAAACAGTTCTAAAGATCCCCGTCGACACTTCGATCTAGTTTGAGTGACTTATATCAGACGTGAAGATTCTCAAGCATAAACAAACCAGGTGAAATCAAAGTCCAACAACCGTTAGTCAATCAAATCAATCGAAAACTAATAATAAACTTCAATTATCTAGTTTCCCACCAACGGTACTCGTAGAGCTTCCCAATCCCAAAGAAGTCTTTAAAACGAGCGGTTGTAAGAGATTTCACCTAATTAGGGTACTTTCCTCTCCGAATAGACGGCTCCACCAGTAACAACACAACTAGGTATTTTTGCATGGCTCTGAAGATTAGTTTGCTTGAAATGCAAACTTCAATATTTATAGACCAAGGAAGTTTTGACACCAAGGAATTTCCAAAACCGAAAATATTCCCAAAATTTGCAATAAAGCCAAAATTGGTTTTTATAATTCTGGAAATGCTCTGTCCAAATATTGACCGAAATCTCAGTAGAAAATCTCCAATTAGTAAATGCACATTACCAATTTTTATTTTCTAAAGATATGCATTTAATTACTGGAAATTAAAAGCATATAAAACTAAAATCCTTAATTAAAAGATTCTCAATTTATTTCGATCCGGGATTGTCCTTTAGTTATTAAGGAATATCTTTGAACAATAAAAGATAAGAATTACTTCTCATGTTCAAAGTATGTCGACATCTTTTCTTTGTAAATCCTTTTTCATATTTACAGTCTTGGAACCGATTTGCCACACTTCCAAACGAGTTTAGAATTGGTTCGTATGACTTCCAAGAACTATGTGATTGATTATCCTATCAAATCACCATTAATGGGTTTCACGGTTCTGCCAAAACAAAGCTTCGGTTCTACCTCCATGTGGGTACTAGGGTCGGTCACACTAGCTTTCCAAAAATCGGTTGACTAGGTAATAGAATCAGTTACCACATGATTATGGTATTTTACTTGTGATTGGTTGCACAAGTCATAGGATCGGTTACCAATTACTAAGACTTGGTGCACCTCTTACAAGGATCGATTCCACATACTTGTGATTGGTTGCACCTCTTACTAGGATCGGTTACCCAATGTCTAGAGTTGGTCATACCAATAACTACATATCGATCATACCATCTCAGGTGATTGTATTGTTATTCATTGCAAATATTTGGATTACCAATATGTGTGTTTAGTATAACCGCTTAGGTGATTACTTAAGATCGGTTTCACTAATAAAAGTCATACCAATACAAAAGTCAGGCATTGTGAATAGTTTTACCAAGATACATAAACAAGTTATGAGTGGTTATACTAAACACACATATTGGTAACCCAAATATTTGCAATGAATAACACTACCAATAAGCCTAGAGATTTACCTTTCGATTCACAAAACAAGTTTATGGATTGTACTTCCTTTAAACGAATGTAAAACATTGTTTTCTAGGATGAAATCTTCACCCATACCCATACATAATCACAATAGCATTCATACAATTATATCGATGTCTTATATACGAAGTTCAAAAGATAGACATTATACTTCGTATTGTAATTCCTTAATACTATGTCTAATTAGAGTGTAATCATTCACAGCTTCGCAGTTATTTTTTCAATATGTACGACTTGAAAGATACGTTAGGAATGAAACAGTTCAATACAAATATTACTAACCTCAAGAAGAAGGATGATGTCGTCGTTGTATCTCTTTACTTCTTCACATTCTTCAAGTCTTCACGTCATACTTATAAGTCTCATATCCTAGTAACTTTCTAGCTAACCTATATGAATTTGACTCTAGCAAATAATCAAGCAACTCTTTAAATGAGTTTTGGTTCACTAAAATATGACAAACAAACTTGACATACTAACGCTTGGTGGGTTCAACCGAGCTATGCTCTAACAATCTCCCCCTTTGTCAATTTTAGTGACAAAACTCTTACATCATATGGATAAACAAATTACAAGAATTTCATTACACATATGCTTGATTCCAAGTTTCAACAGCACAATAACTTGTATACATTCAATCCATAAATGCCGTTGTTGACATTATAATAACAAAGTTATACTCCTCCTAAAGGTAAGATAGGTAGATTTTCAATCCGCACGTCTTTGTTATTCCCTTTGTAGTTAATATAATTACAAGTATCAATATGATATGTTACTCCCCCTTAGTCTATTATTTACTCTTTCGTTAGATATAACGTTTTAGCACCATTGTCCTTTCCTTAGTGATACCAAATCACTTGTTTATGAAACTTTTCCTAAACTTTTCCTACCTATAAGTCCTTTCTCCGAAAGTGATTTTTTATGGACTGAGTCAAGACAATGCAACTAATCGGTTCACACTTCGTGTAATCGTCTATGGATGCAAGATTGAAACAATAAACAAAGAAGTGTGTTTACTTGATAAAAAGGTTCAAACTTAACCAAACACAATAGGATTGCTTATCAAGTAAATAGGAATTAACGTTTGTGTAATTTACTTTAATTATAATAAAACAATTATAATGCGGAAATATAAAGTAAATGACACAACAAGATTTTGTTAACGAGGAAACTGCAAATGCAGAAAAACCCCGGGACCTTGTCCATAATTGAATACTCTCAGGATTAAGCCGCTACACAAAATTAAACCAACTTCATATAGTTGAGACCAAACAACTAAACCTATAGTTCACCTAGTTCCGTCTGTATTCCCACGCCTCCAACTTATGAATAAGTCGCGTACTTGGAACAATTCCTTTGGTTCGTATTCCAAACAATAAAGGAACAACAAATCTGTTTGGTATCAACTCTATCTTAACATAAACTCCTTTGTGAGGTTCTTAGATCTATGTTATGTTCAACTACCAAAGGTAATTGTTAAGATTTTTCTATCAATACTTTTAATCACAAAGAATTGTATTGATGTCGATCTACACAACTAATCAATCCAATCTATCATAAGGATAAACATAGTTGGATCCTCTTATAACGAAACAAGTATTGTGCACACCAAAGATTATGAACCCCAAATCAGAAATCTTCAATATCTACTTTGTCTTCAAATCTTCTTAGATCTCCAATAAACACCTACACACAACAACTTGAATCTCTTGTGATCAATCACGCACAAAACGGAGTCTGTTAATAATGGATTATCACAAGATCGTCTTTAGCACTAACAACAGTCTAAAGATCCCTGTCGAAACTTCGATCTAGTTTGAGTGAATCTTATATCAGAAGAGAAGATTCTCAAGCATAAAAAAAACTAGGTGCAATCAAAGTTCAACCATCGTTAGTCAATCAAATCAATCGAAAACATAAGATAAACCGCAATTATCTAGTTTCCCACCAAAGGTACTCGTAGAGCTTCTCAATCCCAAAGAAGACTTTGAACTGAGAGTCCGTAAGAGATTTCGCCTAATTAGGTTACTCTCCTCTCCGAATAGGCGGCTACAACAGTAACAACACAACCAAGGAAGTTTGCTGTCACGAAGGATTAATTTTCTAGAAATGCAAACTTCAAGTATTTATAGATGATGATATTTTTCAATGATGTTGTAGTAATAAGTTCGTTGAGACATGTGAAAGCAAAATATTTTAGACTTATAGAACTTAAAAATAAAAAAATTATTGCAAAATTGATTTCAAGATATTAAAAGTAACCAAGACACTAGATTCCACTATCACACATGAATGAACGATACCAAATATGTTTCAAAACTCACTATCCTTTAAGTCCTTTATTTATTAATTCACACATAATCAAACGTATTCCCAAATATTAATTGTATTCCTTAAGAATAGACTATCAATCAATTAAACAAAGTATAATCTATCAAATTGAATCACAAGTAATTAAGAAAACTATGTGAACATTTAGAACTCCGCAAAAGCGTTGATTGAATGAATTATAAATTGTAAATTAGAGAAAATAAAATTGTTACCAATCATTCATGCATAGATAGATTCATCCATTGCCTTGGTTGCGCGAGAATTAGCTCATCATCATGGAAACACGCTCAAAATTCATTTTTATTGCCCAAAGGGTGTTTACAAAGATGAAATTGGAGAAACAATGATAAAACAGTGATTTTATTTTCTCTCCCGAAAACTCCTCCCCAAATGTGCTCTATAGCTCTCTATTTATACACACAAATACACATCACTCAAATATATTCTTCCATAACTCCAAAATCTTCTTCTTTTTAATTAAAAGTATCTTCAGAATTTTTCCTTCTCTTTATTCTATATATTTCTTTACTAAACTCATATCTTCTTTAATTCGCAGAATAAAATCCAAGATAAAATCTTCTAAGGATATCTTTCTTGTTTAATACAAGATAACTTCCTTTTTCTTCAAAACTTCATGTTTGTAACGCAAGAAGATATTCTTATCTTAAAGATAATAAATCCTTTACCGTTGAAACCAAATTTCCCGCCAATTTTTTCTTTTCAAATCAAGGAAGAAGATGGATCCCCCTTAACCAGTGATGGGGTGCGATTAGCAGTTGGTTCCCTGGGGTGCCCCTTATCAATTAGGTTCCCCTTGTCCAAAACTGAGAGTCCGAATAACATGTGTCCTCCGGGGGTCCAAATAGCACTTTTTGAGCAACTTTTTCCACACAAGTGTATTTCTCCAAAAACACCTACACAAACATAAAAACACCATAATAAGTACAAAATCAAGCACTAGCAATAGAGACACTGAGGACAATTCAGACACAAAAATGTGTCTATCAATAGACAAGTAAGTATGGACACCAAGGAATTTCCAAAACCAAAAATATTCTCAAAGATATTCAATATATTCCAAATTCGGTTTCCATAATTCCTGGAAATGCTATGTCCAAAATAATGACCGAAAATCTTTTGGAAATCTCAACTAGTAAATGCACATTACTAATTCTCATTTTCCTAAAATAAAATTAACAACCTTAATTAAAAGATTCTTAATTTATTTATATTTTGATCCTGGGATTTTCTTCCTGTAGCTATTAAGGAATAACTTTGAACAATAAAAGATAAACATAACTTTACGTGTTCAAAGTATGCCGATACCCTTACTTTGTAAGTCCTCTTCATACTTACAACCTTGAAACTGATTTGCCACAATTCCAAGAAAGTTTGGAATTGGTTCATCTGACTTTCAAGAACTATGTGATTGATTAAGAAACACTCAATCACAAACCATGGGTTTAACGGTTCTACCAAAACAAATTTCGGTTCTACCTCCATGTGAGTATTGTGCATAGTCACACTAGCTTACCAAAATTCAGTTGACTAGGTACTAGGATCGGTTCCCCACATATATATGTTATATAACTTATATGTGTTGCACATGTCCATAAGATCGGTCCCCCTTTACCTAAAAACGTGTTGCACATGTCCATAGGATCGGTTCCCCTTTCTGCTACAAACTTGCTACACCTCATACAAGGATCGATTCCACTTTGTGATGTGTTGCACCTCTTCATAGGATCAATTCCCCTTTATCCATATTCGGTTCAACAAATCAAAAACTCGATCATACCATCTCAGGTGATTACTTAAGATCGGCTTCACTAATAAAAGTCATACCAATAAATAAGTCAGGCCTTTGTGAATAGTTTTACTAAGAACATAAACAAGTCGTGATATGTTATACTAAATCACACATATTGGATGTTCATAAGATATGCAATGAATAACAATCCCAATAATGCCTGGCGATTTCCTTTTCGATTCACAAACAAGTTTATGAACTTACTTCCTTAGAACACATGTAAAACATTGTTCCCTAGGATGAAATCCTCACCTCATACCCTTACATAATCACAATAGCATTCAAATGATTATGGCGATGTCTTATCTACAAAGTTTAATGGTTAAGCAATAAACTTTATATTGTATTCCTTAATACTATGTCTATCTAGAGTGTTCATGCTTCGCAGTTTCATTTTCAATATGCACGACTTGAAAGATACGTCAGGGAATGAAACAGTTGAAGTGAAATATCACTAACCTCAAGTGGAAGGATGATGTTGTCATTGTAGCTTCTTACTTCTTCACTTCTTCAAGTCTTCGCAATACTTGTAATGTCTCATATCCTAATACTTTCAATCTAACCTATACGAATTTGACTCTAGTACATAATCAAGCGACTCTTAAAATGAGTTTTGATTCACTAAAATATGACAACCAAACTTGACATACCAATGCTTGGTGGGTTCAACCGAGCTATGCTCTAACAGTTTACTCCATATATTTCTCCCCCCTTTTGTCACAAAATGACAAAGGTACGAGCCAATAAAGGACAAACCGAAAGGATCTTACAAATCTTAAAAGACTTGTAACCTATAAGAGTTAAGCACGGGGGTTCCACACACCATTTTACATAACCAATATAAAAACAGAAACTGTAAAGTAATTTTTTTTTGATATGTTACCAAGGAAACAATTGCTCGAAGCAATTTTCCCTATAGTTTAGCAAATAAAAAATTGACTAATCACCTTGTTCTTTTGCTAAACCGATTGTAGAAATACAATTGCTTGTTCGATAAAACCAAAATAAAGATCAGAATTAACTCCATTTTTCTCATCAAGTTCTAATTATTCAAATAATAATTTAGACCTTTCACTTTTAAACAAGACAAGTACTAGGTTAGTTAACTAGCATTTCTTGTTAAGGCATTTGATTAGACTTGAATAAACGAAACCTCTACTTTGATAAGTCTAACTAAGATCAGAATTAACTTAGTTTCTCTTGTCCGGAATAGAATTGGACTAAACAATTGATCCCGAAAACCATTTTGTTAAGCCATAAACAATTCATACAAACCAAATAAATCAACTTGCATAATTATTTACCTCAACCGGAAGCAATTGAAACAATTATAGACATTATAGTACCGCAATTGTACCGAAATTTTGCAAGCCTAAAAAATTGATACCAAACCATAAAGAAAGACAACAATAGTTTTTTTTAACTGGAAAAAATTGAATCACATACACATCCATACACAAATAATGGAATAAACATCAATTGTACCAAAATTTAGTTAAGCAAAAGCAATAAATATATGCAATAAAATCAGGCTTTTCTTAAACAACAAAACGATTAACTAACAAATTTGAAACCTCAAGTTCCGCATGCTCTTCACCCTTTTCTTCGCATCTTTCTGGGGAGGAATATCATTGTGTTGTCATCTTATTGCACGAACAAAATAACAACAACAAGGACCAACCTTTACCAGAGAAAAGTTAAAAATCGGTTTTAACTATTGCGATGCAAAAGTTTAAACCCCGAAACACATATGCTTTTATGATAAACCAAACGATTTAACATATTATGACTTTTCAACATATTAGTTTCAATCGGAACCCCTGATGATCCTTTGATAAAGCCTACCAACATGGGCTAGAACTTAATCACGCTAAATCAAAAAGTCACCCAAACCATAAGGGTTCACACAATATGAGATCGAATATTAAGGTTATGAAAACCGAAATCAAACATCCCATAAACATACATAGCGATAATATAAATCATTCAAGGACAGGGTACGTAATCGAAAACTATCACAAGAAAAATTATAAAATAATAATTTTATTCATAAAAAATAGATAGTTTTATTCATAATAGACCTTATATAAAGTAGCCTAATTTCAAATAAGAATTTAATCTTATTTTTTCCCTGCATGCCTTACTGGAGAATTCCTTTTGTAGTATCTCGGTTTCGGTTAAATCTCTTTTAGAGTATTCTAAACCTCTCTTAAACTCTCCAAGGTATTCAGGCCATCTATAATTAGCAGTAGAATATCCATAACCAGAGATACTCATCTTAGCTGCAGCTGTATCATCTCCAAGAATATCTATTCTTCCAATGAGTTCCATTGTCTTTTCAAACATATTTTGGGCAAGAATGATTGGGAGAGATGTCTTGATAGGAAAGGAACAATATTCGGAACATAGTCCATATTTTCTTTTCTCATAATATGTGGAACTAGACTCAAGAGTTCTTTAGATCTTCTCCACACAAAAATTACAGATAACATCATTACATTCTTTTTCTCCCATGATGAAGGGAATCATATGTAAGGTTTTTGATCGAGGCAAGAAACTGCACGAACTAATTATATTCGAAATTTCTTCTGTTAAGTCTTCATCACTATCTACATATAGAGAAATCATTGTATCACTGGATTGTGATATCACAAGAGTATAATCGGACCTATTTATAGTCCCTTCTTTTCCTTTTTCAAGGTTGCAACTTAATTAGGAAAGCTTCCCTAACCTAATACCGAAACAAAAACTTACCCTAAACATGCAAAGAATATATCGCAAGTTTTGAGAAGTTATAGAGTCCTGGTTAACTCACTTTTTGTTTTTCTACAGTGTAGCAGATCATCAAAATATGTTTGCACATTGACATCACTGGATATCTCTAGATCCCTTTTGAGTCTAAGTACTAGATATTCATAGTCATCTTTGTCTAAGATTACAACAGGATTGTTTTTCTTAGAATTTGTTTTAGATGACTTCCTTTTAGGTATGTTTTCGGATTTTGGTATCCACTTGTAGGTGGACTTTGAATAAAGATCTTTTACCTCTTGCAACATTGCATTTTTCCAATCAGATTTTATATCCCTATTGATAAAGGTATTAGCCTTTATATCTTTTTTTCTTTTAGGATAGAAATTCGAATTATTGGAATAATTTTTTGTCTCACGGGATTCTGATTATCTGAGAGATTTTTAGAGGTAAATTTATACAATTCTTTTGAAACAAATGATAGATCATTTTTCATATTTCGGATTTTACAATCTCTTTGCATATGACCTTTATCTCTACAATGCTTATTGAAAGGAGTAAAGTTTTTCGTCTTACCTTTATGAGAAGTTTGGACAATATGATGATCCTTGGTTGGAGATTTACTCTGATTGCTATCGAAGATGTATTCTGTAAAAGTCTCACTTGAACTCTTAGATGGATCATGTGCACTGATCGACTTTGGTAATTCTTCTGGAACGACCGAGCAAACATCCTTTACAATTTTTACTTCTTTATTGATTGAAGAAGTATCGAATCCATCATACCCCAATCCGCATTTGTCGCCATGATTTCTCCCTGAATCCAGCAAAGAAGACAAGTTGTTTGTGCTCTCATTGAGTTTTCTTAGCTTTGCAACTTCCTCTTCTAGTGTCTTGATTTTTCCAAGAGCATCAGCTAGTTTGTGCTTAAGTGGATTTTTCTCGAAGGAACCAGACTCATTTTGTTCCTTACTCGTTGGTTGTTGAGAATCAATTCTTGCTTCTGCCTCAACAAGTTTCTTATTCAACAGGTAATGTTTCCTGATAAGATTCTCAAATTCAAGAGTTTTTGAGTTTAGAATTTCCGTGCAGTCCTTGAGAAGATATCTAGAATTCTGATATCCATAAAAAAAACCAGAGAAAACTTTCTCTGCTGAGTGGAGCAAGAAGATCAATCACATCTGAGGTAGATAGTTTCCTTGTAGAAATAGCATTTAGTATAGATGAGAACTCTGACATATCTTCTTCAACATCTTGATCGATTTATGAGTCACCATCTTCAGAAATTTCATCAAGTTGATTTTAAAGGAAGGTTTGCTACTCATCAGAATCTACATTATAAGGGTCAGCTTGTTCAGTAGATTCACAGAAGATGTTATTCTCAAGTGCTGGTTTTCCATCTTGATTTACGTTAACTGAATCAGCCATTAGATTCAATTCTTATAGGTTGGATCGCACCAAAAACAGATTATTAGATCTTTTCGTGTTTTCCTGCTCTGATACCAATTGAAAAGACGAGGGTACCCAAATATACCTCAATCTAAAACTTTTACACCTATAATTCCTTTCTCCGAAAGTGATTGTCTATGGACCGAGTCGAGCCAATACAACTAATGGTTCACACTTCGTGTGATCGTCTATGGATACAGTATCGAGACAATACGACACCACGATAACTTGTGTGATTGACTACGGATTCAAGATCGAGACAATACAACAACGAAGTATGATTACTTGAAAATAGGTTCGGACTTAACCAAACACAATAGGATTGCTATCAAGTAATTAGGAATTAACGTTTGTTTATTTTACTTCTAATTATAATAAAAACAATTATAATTTCGGAAATAGAAAAGTAAAACTTACAAAAAGATTTTGTTAACGAGGAAACCGCAAATGAAGAAAAACCCCGGGACCTTGTCCAGAATGAATACTCTCAGAATTAAGTCGTTATACAAAATCTAAACCAACTTCGTATAGTTGAGACAAAGCAACTAAACCTATAGTTCACCTAGTTCCCTCAGTATCCCTGCGCCTCCAACTTGTAATAAGTCACGCACTTAGAACAATTCCTTTGGTTCGTATTCCAAACAGTAAAGGAATAACAAATCTGTTCGATAACAACTCTTTACAAACAACGTGATATGAGTTTTACAAAAGGCTCTTCCATTAATCCCAAGAAACTCCTTTGTCAAGTTCTTAGATGTATCTATTAACAACTACCAAAGTAATTGTTTAGATTATGCAATCAATACTTTTAATCATAAAGAAATGTATTGACGCCGATCTACTCAACTAATCAATCAAGATTATCACAAAGATAAACCGATTATAGTTGGATCCCCAGCCGAACAAGTTTCGTTCACACCAAAGATTATGAACTCAAATAAGAAACCTTTTTTATCTTCAAATCTTCTTACATCTTCAATAAACACCTGCACACAAACAACTTGAATCTCTTGTGATCAATCACACACAGAACGGAGTCTGTTAACGATGGATTATCACAAGACGTCTTTAGATCTACAAACAGTTCTAAAGATCCCCGTCGACACTTCGATCTAGTTTGAGTAAATATTATATCAGAAGAGAAGATTCTCAAGCATAAAAAAACTAGGTGCAATCAAAGTTCAACAACTGTTAGTCAATTAAATCAATCGAAAATTAATAATAAACTGCAATTATCTAGTTTCCCACCAACGGTACTTGTAGAGCTTCCTAATCCCAAATAAGTCTTTAAAACGAGCGGTCGTAAGAGATTTTGCCTAATTAGGGTACTTTCCTCTCCGAATAGATGGCTCCACCAGTAACAACACAACTAGGTAGTTTTGCTGGCTCTGAGGATTAGTTTGCTAGAAATTAAAACTTTAATATTTATAGACCAAGGAAGTTCGGACACCGAGGAATTTGCAAAACCGAAAATATTCTCAAGATATGCAATAAAGCCAAAATCAGTTTTCATAATTCCTGGAAATGCTCGGTCCAAATATTGACCGAAATCTCAGTTTAAAATCTCCAATTAGTAAATGCACATTACCAATTTGTATTTTCTAAAGATATGCATTTAATTGCTGGAAATTAAAGCATATAAAACTAAAAACCTTAATTAAAAGATTCTCAATTTATTTCGATCCGGGATTCTCCTTTAGTTATTAAGAAATATCTTTGAACAATAAAAGATAAGAATTACTGCACATGTTCGAAGTATGTCGACATCTTTTCTTTGTAAATCCTTTTTCATATTTACAATCTTGGAACTGATTTGCCACACTTCCAAACGAGTTTAGAATTGGTTCATCTGACTTCCAAGAACTATGTGATTGATTATCCTATCAAATCACCATTAATGGGTTTCACTTTTCTACCAAAACAAAGCTTCGGTTCTACCTCCATGTGGGTACAGGATCGGTCACACTAGCTTTCCAAAAATTGGTTGACTAGGTACTAGGATCGATTACCACATAATTTTGGTATTTTACTTGTGATTGGTTGCACAAGTCATAGGATCGGTTACCAATTACTAAGACTTGTTGCACCTCTTACAAGGATCGCTTCTACATACTTGTGATCGGTTGCACCTATTACTTGGATCGGTTACCCAGTGTCTAGAGTTGGTCATACCAATTATAACATATCGATCATACCATCGCAGGTGATTACTTAAGATCGGTTTCACTAATAAAAGTCATACCAATACAGAAGTCATGCATTGTGAATAGTTATACCAAGATACATAAACAAGTTATGAACGGTTATACTAAACACACATATTGGTAATCCAAAGATGTGCAATGAATAACAATACCAATAAGCCTAGCGATTTCCCTCTCGATTCACAAAACAAGTTTATGAAATGTACTTCCTTTAAACGAATGTAAAACATTGTTTCGTATGACGAAATATTCACCCATACCCATACATAATCACAATAACATTCATACGATTATGTCGATGTCTTATATACGAAGTTCAAAATATAGACGTTATCCTTCGTATTGTAATTCCTTAATACTATGTCTAACTAGAGTATAATCATTCACTGCTTCGCAGTTATGTTTTCAATATGCACGACTTGAAAGATACGTTAGGAATGAATCGGTTCAAGTCAAATATTACTAACCTCAAGAGGAAGGATGATGTCATCGTTGTAGCTCTTTACTTCTTCACATTTTTCAAGTCTTCACGTAATACTTGTAAGTCTCATTTCCTAGTAACTTTCTAGCTAACCTATACAAAGTTGACTCTAGTAAATAATCAAGCGACTCTTTAAATGAGTTTTGGTTCACTAAAATATGACAACCAAACTTGACATACCAACGGTTGGTGGGTTCAACCGAGCTATGCTCTAACAAGCAATCACAACCTACAAGAATACTGCAAGTTTAGATGCCCCAAAAAATAGTTTCCCTTCATGGTTCATGAAAAAGAGGGGGTCAAACAACCACATCCAATATTTTGCTTAGAAATCTGTATTAACAAACTCCAATATACTTTCTAGATAATCAACTATACGGTCAGACTCAATATAGATAAAAAGTATATCAAATAGTTTTTATCTTTATCTCTCGATTTAAATCTTACTCAAGCAAACTGCGAGTCTCAATTTAAATACAAGAGAGATAAACTTAGATGGTACCAAATACCAATATCCAAGTGTCAATCAATTTAAATTAACAACCAAAAGTCGGATATTCTAATTGATTGAACAACACACAACCTGTATTTCCAATTATATAAACAAATATAATGCGGAAAAGAAATAACACAGACACCAGAAATTCTGTTAACGAGGAAACCGCAAATGCATAAAAACCCCAGGACCTAGTCCAGATTGAACACACACTGTATTAAGTTGCTACAGACACTAGCCTACTCCAAATTAACTTCGGTCTGGACTTTAGTTGAACCCCAACCAATCTCACACTGATCCAAGGTACAATTATGCTCCTACGTCTCTGATCCCAGCAGAATACTACGTACATGATTCCCTTAAATGATCTCACCCACAACTAAGAGTTGCTACGACCCAAAGTCGAAGACTTAAATAAAAAAAATTGTATCACACAGAAAAGTCTACGATAATAGATAAATCCGTCTCCCACGAATATACCTATGAGTTTTGTTCCGTCTTTTGATAAATCAAGGTGAACAGGAACTAATTGATAAACCGGTCTTATATTCCCGAAGAACAGCCTAATATTATCAATCACCTCACAATAGTCTTAATCGACACAGTGAAAAAAGATATTGTGGAATCACAAACGATGAGACAAAAATGTTTGTGATTACTTTTTATCTTGCCTATCAGAGATAGAAATCTCAAGCCAATTATTACAATTGTACTGAAACAGCAAGATCAGATCACACAACTACAAGAAAAGTAGTATCGGTCTGGCTTCACAATCCCAATGAAGTCTTTAAGTCGTTAACCTGGTTTAGAAGAAGAAACCAAAGGTTAAAGGAGAATCGACTCTAGTTTAGCACAACTAGTATCACACAGAATGTGTGGGGATTAGTTTCCAAGTTGCTAGAGTTCTCCCTTATATAGTCTTTCAAATCAGGGTTTGCTATCAATGTTGGCTTGGTAACAAAGCATTCAATATTCACCGTTATATGAAAACCTGATTAGATTCAAGCTAATATTTATCAACCGTTAGATTGAAAACATAGCTTGTTATACACAAATGAAATGCACGTTCCTGGGCTTGTGTAACCGTACCCAAACTTGTACATTAGTTGGTTCAACAATAGTTAACCAAATGGTTAGCCATATGATCACTTTCATATCAACCATATTTTTTTTCACTATAACTAGTTCAAATGACTCAAATGAACTAGTTAGAGAGTTTTTCAATTGCAAGGAAATCTCATGTACTACACAAGACACAATTGAAGCAAAAACGATTTGATTCACATGAATCGGTTCATGAACTTTATAGCCACGGTTTGCAATTGCATTCCTTAGTTTATAAAGATAAGTTCACTAAGCATCGTTTTTAGACATAACCTACTCAAGTTCGCGGACTGGGTTCGCGAACTTAAGTTCCCGGATGGAGTTTACAAACTCCTGCAGAAATTCTCGGGTTTGAGAACTTTGCCAGTTCACGGACTGGGTTCGCGGACTTAGCTCACGCACTTCTCCGGTTCACTTGATCAACAAAGTTCGCAAACTTCGGTTCAAGCAATAAGGTCTTATACATATATGTGTTTCCAAAACAATGCTTATATCCTCCAAATGGCTATATAGTCTAAACTCTCATTTCAATCATTGAAACATTCTCAGAGGACGTTATATAATTGTTATTCACAAACTATTTTTCGTCAGAGCAATTTTCAAAGTGATTGAAACATAACGTGACTTTCGTCACTAAGTAAAGATGAACTTGGATAAAGCGAAAGCTTTACCAACACATATTTCGAGAAATAGATAGGCGAGGTAAACTCGGCTCGAAATACCAAATGTGTATAATCTAAGTCTATATAGCAAAACGACTTTTGTCTCAAGATAGGAGATAAATAGACTTTTGAGTGATAGATAAGTTCAAGTATCCACATATCTTTTAGTCGATGAAGATCCACCAGTTCCTTGAATAGTCCTTCGTCTTGTATGATGATTGTCATGGAGTTCTTGATCTCAACTACACTTTCTATCCTAGTCCGAGACCTTAGCTATAGTAGACTAGAAATCAAGACTTATAGTTTTGATCACTAACATTGAAAAACATGCTTGAGATAGCAACACATGCGAGTTCGACCGACGTAGCTCTAACAGTTTGGTTAGTTCGAAATATTGGTGTTTATGGGTAAAAACTGTTTCCGCCGGTTTTGGTAAATCTGGGTGTGTGGATGAGAAACGAATCTATACCTTAAACAAATGCAATGCATATGAGTACTTTATATTCGAGAGATTAATCTGTACAATCCTGGCCTAAACCAAGAAATGGCCGTTCTAGTCTTGCTTCGGTCACAAAGTGAAGAAGATGGGTTGGTCTTAGGGAGGGAAGCGAAGAAGGTGGTGAGACCAGAATGGTTAATTCTGAAGATGTGGCTATTTTATGACTTGTATCAGAATTTGGAACTGGCTTGCGGAATGTAAGCTGTCAGTTCTTTGGTGTTTCCTGGATACTGTGTTGGCGTTAACCAAAACTGTTGTTATTTGGTCTAAATAGGTAAAACATATTTATACAAGTCATACTGAACGCACCCTGATCTCGTAGAAAGTGTGAGTTATTGAGTGACGGAGAAGTGGGGTAATGTGTAAATGCCAGAGACCACGTTCCCACTATGAAGGAAACGAGTTAGTTTACACCCACTACTTCTTGCCGCCACTAACTTCCCTTGCTTTATGACACTTTCTTATAATGGGCGTGTTGCACACCGCACGATGTAAGCCGCCATACCAATACCCCAATGAGAATCCCCCAGTTTGTGACATGTTTGATGTCTCGAGTGTTTTTATGGAAAATGTGTAGCAGATTGCTATGTGTGGCAAGTCAAAGTCAGGAGACTTGCCGCGGGAGAATATCATGTGATGTTATTAGGCTTGTCTTGGCTGGTCGCCTAAGACTTGCCACAGGCCTGTCAATTTTATGGCGAATTTGGACGGCTAAGATTGTGACTCATGAGAAAGGGTGGCCATTGATTATGGCCACATTCTGTTGGCGCCTGATAATGGCACAATGGCGCCATTGGCACATGCCAATGGCGTAGTGACATATTTAGAGCATGCCAGTGGTACAATGGAATGGTTGACATAGTTATCGCATGTCAGTGTCACGGTGGTGCAAGTAGTGCATGGCGTAGCCATGGCCGCTAGATTTTGGCACATTGGTGTTAGACCCAAATATAGCTTGGCAACATTTTTTCTAGTTACCACATCAATCCCAAAGCTCTGGGTAGCATTACCTGGCTTGGTTGGTGCAACAACTTTACCTAAATTAGGTTTGGCATGCCGAAACCCTAATTAGTGCATGTGGCATGTGGCCGCGGCACGGAGATGCTTTTGTGCAAACGGTGCCATAGCCATGCCAAAGGAACTATAGCAAGGCCATAATATGGAAACGTCCACAGGCGCAAGGGTTTCTATGAGTTGCTATGGTATAGCACCATTCTTAGGGTTTCCTGGGTCCCGCATGGCTCGTGGCATGTTGTGGGGGCCCGAAGTGGCGTAATTTTGGGTCACGACTGCAAATTAGGGTTTTGACTAATTCCACTAAAGCAAGGTCGTGTTTCTGATTAGGATACCCTAATTGAAGTTTGTTATGGCGTTGGCCACGAACAAAAGGTGGGTTAGCACGTAGGCGCGCTATTTATGACACGTTCAGCATGCTGCTGTGGCAAAGTGGCACGTTTAGTGCATTTACGCGACATGGCAGGTTTGGCACGCCATTAGCATGTGGAGCGGGATGGCACGTTTGGAATGCACGTTTGGCATGCCATTAGCATGTTGGCACGGTTTTGGAAAGACAATTTGGCATTGTGACCATCTGGCGCAATTTTGCCTCTTTTAATATACTGTGGCAGGTTTAGAGCGACCTGATTGGTCGATAAAAGGAGGGGCCGTCCAAGCATGGGCGTGGCCACAATTCCAGTGCGCGTAACGGATTTACAACGACCTGATTGGTTGACGGGAAACAGGACCGATCGGGAAACACGGGGTGTGGCCACTTGTAAGTGGCGCCGGCTGGCCTATGGCATGGTCACACCTCCCTTTGTTGCTGCTCCTATTCCGCGGCTCCTTTTATTTCTTGTTTTCAGATTTTGAGTAGGATTTTGTACCTACTAATCCATGAAAGATTAATTGCCTAGTTTTCCAAAGCTTAGTTTCGACCAACGGGGTCTAATATACTGCGCAGGGCGCAAAACCCTTATTTTTGCAAATCAGGTTAATATTTGAATCTTGTGAATTATCATAAAATTGATTTGAATTTTGTGTGTTGACACAGAGTTCTTTAAGTTTATTGTCAGAGAGCAGTATGCTTTCCGATTGAGTACTTTTATGCAAGGACCTTAACCTTGATACTAGGAAATTCGTGCTACTCTGCTGCGAGTGAACACAAATTTTCATGCCATATCAATATTAAGGGTTCGCCCGGGGAACATAGCACAGAAATCATTTAAAGAAACTTATATTAATTGAATAATATAGGCAGGGTGCCGAAATTTACAGAATATTTGGGATTGTTGCTACATGCACCATTATGGATAAATTTCATGTGAGTATATCGAGTTGCTCAATAAATGCGCCAGTGATTGAATACTCATCACTTTACATGGCTCCGTTTCTTTGTAGAATGACGGCACATCAAATGCGAGGTTGTACAATTTTAACCCTGAACTAAAAACCACCATCAACAATTGGATGACAAGCCGAACCAACGATAATGTCTCATTAAGCCTAGGTCCGGATGATACGATATCTAAACAACAAGCCGAACCTTAAGATTTTTTGGGTTCGGTTGACTTGGGAAAGCATCTTTAAAAGCGGAACCTATAACTTATATTTTTTTATGAAGTTACACTACAAGGTTCGGATGTACCATAGTTAGTCGGTCATTATTCTATAAGTTAGCAATTAGAATTAACCGAACAAAGTACATGTTCAGCCAACTTCAATTGTATTTCGAATAAGCCGAGCCTACAACTAATTAAACTTTTAACTGAACCGTTATTCGTGCGAAAAGTTCGGCGAATAAATTTATAGCTGAACCCCACACTGAACATCCGGTAAAGTTTTTAAAATTTGATTTTTTTTCAAGAATTCAACCTAAAAAGAGGAGACTAAACATCATATAGAAGTATATATGTGTATTATTAGCATAAGGTTCCTCATCAATGTATTCATCTTCTGGATTTGTTTCATAAAAACCATCATCTTGAGCTTGACCTTGAGCAAAATCATTCTCACAATCAAAAAAGTAAGTCAAATATGGATCATTGTTATAGTTGATGTGTATTATATTATGTATACGAGATGAAAATTCTCCTTCATCATTTGAATTACATATTTTGAATCACAAAAATCTCAAAAGCCTAGTTTGTTTGCTTTTTTACTCTTCTTCTTCCTTACAAAAACCCTAACTCATAAAAATCTAGTTTCTCTACTAATTCAACGCTAATAACTTAACTTTAATCAACCACTAGCATTAGTAATTTATCATTAACATCTACTAACCATTAACGCCAATTAAATAAGGGTATAACTTTTTCATCAAAAATAAAGAAGTAAGGGTATTAAGTATTAACTGTCAATACTAAAAAAGGGTGATAAGAGGCGATGGATTTTACAACCTAGTAGCCCTATTTTGACACCATTAGGTTATGCCCCACAAGAAAGTTATAGGACTCAAAACAGAAAAGTTCACAGCTAAGGGACACAGAGGTTGACCACTGAGTAACCTATTTTTACACAGTGTTGCATACCACAGTTTGAACTTTGAAGTGTTGTGCAAAACCTAAACAATTGTTCTAACAGGCCATGCACCATTTTAGAACTTTTAACACCTTTAATTGGCTAAAAATATAAAAATTGAGGGCAGTTTATCCTCTCCAATCAAACAATTTGGTCAGCATCTTAATCATTTCCAAATCCCAACTTCCTACCAAAACGTCCTATGTAAGAATGCATAAAGCATAGTCACCCCACTATCTCCAGTCCACTGATGGTAGTGCAGTAGTGCATATAAACACTTGATTTGAATCAAATCAAATATGCAAAAATAAGCCGCACACATGTACGGAAATTCACACTCTGTCCATAAAATTTCCCACAAATCTCTTTTGATTGGTAATTTTCCCACAAATTGTACTAGAAATCTTTATAATGTAACCAGAAGGACTAGACAAAGAGGAAAAAGCAGTAACAATATGTCATCTTATAGCACCCGGGCCTTTAAATGACCGCCACATCGGGGGTACGCATATGGCAAATTAGTGCGGGTCATTAGTCAATATTAGACAAGATTTTTTATGGAGCAAACAATAACAAAAGGGAAAATGGACAGGTTTATATATGCAATTGCAAGGAGATATAGATTTGATTTTCTTTCAAGTTTTGAATAAGAAGGATTTTGGATTTCTTCTCCTTCTTAAAGCCGAAACTTTTGGGAAAGATATACTCTTTATAGGAAATGGACAAGTTTCATTAGGCATCATCACTTGTAAAGAAGAAAAAAGTTCGATCATTTAGAATCGAAATTAGGTTGAATTATTTAAGCTCATGTGGGGGCTTCAAATCCAATAAAACTCGAATGTATCTTTCGATTCTATTCACCTCTGTTGTTTTCCTTTTTTCACCAAGAATGTGCAACTCACTTACTTGAAAAAGCATTTTTTGCATCATCTTATGGCGTATTGGTTGGTGGTGCTTACGCAGAATTTTATCTTGTTGGGTGAAATGGTATAGTCGTATTGCATGGGCATCAGATACTGTAGTTTGCAAGTACAACTTGGCCTAGTGGTAAGTTCTTCTTAGTTGGGGACCTGGGGTTTGATTCTGCCACTGGGTAAGAGGGAAAAATGCTAGTGCAAGTTGAATTGACGATGATCTAGTTGCTAACTTAGTTACGAGGTCAAACTCTAGTACACAGGACAGGTATATTAAGTAAGAATAATACCGTTCTTTCTTTCCAAAGATCTCAGAGATATTCTTTTGATTTTCTAATGTTCAAGTTGGGTATTATCCAAGTGTTTGTCTTTTTGCATCGTATTTTCTTTTTTATGTTACAATTAGTAAAAAACATTGGGAAATGCTATTGGCCACACTATTCACCACTGTAATCGAAGCTCAAGATGACATGTCACCACAGCCGTAATAAAAACGTGGGAGAGAGAAGTACTCGTTTAATTTATTGTCTGCAGATTTGACAATTTTTTTTCTCTTTCTATTTTGTATCGAAATTTGGGCGGGAAAATTTCAATTTGGGAACTTTGAAATCGCATTTGAAATGTGTTTTAAACATAATTTTGGTGGGCTACCAGAACACAGTTGTTTTTCTAAGAGGTTGGGAAATCTACAAAGAGCTTTTAAGAAGATGCATATTGAAGAAGTAGGAGAATCTTCCAATGTGAAGAACACGGTTAGTATAACCACTCCAAAACTAGTAATTCTTTTCTTATTTGAAAAATTAATTGAATTTGGTTATGGATATTGTTATGCTCAAGTTTTAGTATTGGAGATTTTATTCTCAGTATCATGGAACAACACTATTTCCTACTAACTAATATGATACAGACCATGCCTATTTGTTGTTTGATAAAATGTCTCAGAGACTAAAAGTACTTTTGTTTATGTTATATGGTATTGATTATCTTAGTTGATGCAGGAGGAGACTTATGGTATTAATGGAATCAAACCTAATATAGAACCTGCTCTTGGTATGGGGTTTGAGTCTATAGATGATGCATGGGAGTTTTACAAGACATTTGGGAAAGTGACTGGATTTCCTGTATTGAAAAGCACATTTGTGAAAAATGGTGTGGGGTGTATAAGAAGCTACAAATTTACTTGTGCTCGAGCAGGTAAGTGTAATTCCATATCTGAAAAACCATTAAGGCCTCAAGCAACAATAAAATGTGGTTGTCAAGCCAAGCTAGTGTTACGGTTAGATTGCTTAGTTGGTTATGTAATCAGTTAGCTCAATTTGGAGCATAATCATGAACTGAAACCAGAATTCGCTAGACATTTTTGTTGTAACTGTATCATTAATTCTCGGGTAAAGAATCAAATTGATCTTCTTGATCAATCTGGTATAAGGTTGTGTAAATGTTATGATGTTTGTGTAAATGAAGCCGACGGACATGAGAATATGACGTGTTCTCGAAAATATTGTAGAAATCAAACAGGAAGAGGATCCTCTCGGAACATTTAAATATGTTACTCGTGCAAGTGTGTGGATCGAAGGGATTGATGAGCAAAAGATTCAAAAACAATGAACTTCGATGTGATCTTTTATTCAAATAGTTGCGAGGTGTCTTGTAGTTGCCGGATATTTGAGTTTGAAGGAATACTATGTAGACATGCTCTTAATGTATTAATCGGGCATGGAATCAAGTTGATACCTGATAAATACATAAAAACTAGATGGAGGAAAGATGTGAAGAGGTCTCACGCAATTATGAAAGCTAATAATGGGTTTTGAGAAAATATGAAACTCTTGCACTAAATTGTGGAGAAAATATGAAACTCTTGCACTAAATCAAAATCCTCAACAATAACAGAATTAAGCACTAACTAAACCGCAAAGATTCAATAAAATTAAAATGCAAGAGAAGAAAGATCAAAATCAAGTGGACATGAGACTAACCTAATTATTTGAGGTTTAGGAAAATGCAACGCAAACAATAAAAAAGAGTTCAGAGAGCATCCTCTATGCCTACCATATCAATATATATCAACAAGTGCGGTCCCAACAAGCACATCCGAGAGAAAACCAAACTTCAACACCTTGGCATGGAAATATCTTCATGTAGAACTGTGTAACATCAAACTAAGTCATTTTTACAATTATTAGTATAAGCATACTATCACTAAAACAAACTAAAATTCTTTCTTCGCAAAAAATTATCGAACACTTCATGTGCACTTACCTATTTCAAAATTTCCCACGGAAATATAGAATTGATTCAATTGAATATTTACTTTCAAATTATCACAACAAATCAGAATTACAACAAACTCATCACTTTACAAAATCCAACTCATATAAAAAAACACTGAACCATCTCATAAAAATCAAAGTAGACAAGGATATAAATAAACAGAGAACTGAATAACATTACCCTATGAGATTAACCATTAAGAGTTTAAGAAAACCAACAATTCCTTTTCAAATTCCATTGTGAAAAAATTAACAAACGAAACCGATATTATATATATGGACTACACACTACAAATTCTGATTGTAAATCAAATACAAGATATGAATCTAAGAATATCGGTAATGGTAGAATCACTTACTAATTTCAATTATTCTTCAACAAATAAAGAGAAAAAATTCGGCAGAGGTTTACTCGTTTATCTTATTTTCTCTCTTTTGGCTCATATCTAGAATTTTTTCAGTCTAATTTTCTCTCTAACAACTGTAATTAATAGAGATAGAAAATTTCTTTTTGACAGCGTACAATTTCTTTAATCCCACATTTTATTCCACGTGTTGCGACACGTCACCCGGGTGGTGAGTAGCATGGTGAATAGTGTTGGGAATAGCATTTCCTTTTTTTTTCTTTCTTTTATGAAATGTTGTTTGTGTCGCTAGATATTCGTGCCCGTTTCATATCTCATTAACTACGTCAACTCTTACACAAGATGATGCATGCTTATTTATAGGCTAGACAATAATGATGAGACATAATGGAAATCCAACAACCAAAACTTTAACAGATATATATGTCTGACACATATAAGTGTAAGAATAACACCGCCCGCAAGTCCACTGTTGAAAAAGAAGAGACACTAAGCTTGAGAGGAAGAAACCCAAACCTTGAAATGCACAAAACCTTTGTAAAAATGTCCACAATTTGAACATGTGCTTAAGGAAATCGCACATCAAAGTTGTTTCCTAGCCACAAGCTCTCGAACATACTAAAAGTAAATTTCAATATGTTTCAACCTATTGTGAAAGACGGGATTGGCGGGAAGGTAAGTAGCTTCCATGTTGTGACACCATAAGACAGGAATATCAGGTGCAGAGAAGCTCAACTTATCCAGAAAAGATGCATCCCAAACTAATTTAGAATAACATCAGCCAAAGCCATATATTCATCTTTAGTGCCAAAGTGGGAACCTATTTTTTTTTTCCTAGAGTATCAATATACAATATTAGATCCCATGAAAATAGCTAAGCTACTTGTGTGTCTTCTGTCAATGAAATCCCCATCCCAATCAGCATCAAAGTATACCCGCAATTGGAGAGAGAAATATTTTAAATTGCAAATCAAAGGAGTTGGTGCCCTTGAGGTATCTCAAAATACTCTTCCAAAAAGGTCAATCAGCTTTAGTTAGAGAATGCATTTATTGACAAGCTATATTGATTGCAAATGCCACATTAATTCTGGTAATAATAATATATCGAAGATCCCCAATAGTGCTCTTATACATTGCATGATCAGATAAAGCAAGAGAGGGGGAGTCTAACACAGAAGAAGCAATAGGAGTAGCACTAGACTCTATAGAGTCCATCTTAGTCTTTCTCAGAATATTAGAAACATATTGCTCATGAGACAACAAAATACTGTTATTATTTCCAGATGCCTGAATATCCAAGAAAAAAAAATAATTTACCCAAATCCTTAATTGCAAATTCAGAAGCAAAAGCACTAATAAGAAAATCCACAACTTGAGGAGAGATGCCAATTACCAATATGTCATCACCATTGATAAGAATGTAGAATGCAGTTGAATTTGAAACTTCAAGGAATAGAGATGTATCTTTCTTTGAAGAAGTAAAACCGCACTTTAGAAAAAACTGACTTAGCCTATCAACCCAAGCTCTTGGATTTTGTTTAAGCACATAGAGAGACTTATGTAGCTTGCACACAAGAATCGGAAATTGTTGATCAATAAAAGTTGGTGGCTGACTCATATATACAACTTCTTCTAGATAACCATGCAAAAAAATATATTTTTCACATCTGATTGTCTGATATTCCAACCCTTTTAATGACTGATAGAAAGCATCATTCTAATTTTAGTTTGCTGGACTACATGAATAAAAGTGTCTTGATAATCAGTACTTTAAATTTGGTTGTAATCCCTAGTTACTATGCGTGCTTTATATCTTTCAATTGAACCATTTGTTTTCTTATTATTCCTAAACACTCATTTACATCCTACAATATTCTGAGAAGGATTTGGTTCAATATAACACCAAGTTCCATTTTGGATCAGAGTATTCACCTATTCAACCATGGAAGCTCTCCACTTTAGATCCGTGTTGGTCATAATAAAACAAGTAGGTATTGTAATATCTTCACTGAAAGACTGCACTTTAGAATCAAACGCTCTTGGCCTTGAAATCCCATTTCTTTTTCCTTTAGTAGTCATGGAGTGAGCATTCTCAACAAGGGTAAAGTAGAAGAAGTATGAATGTGTGGTGTAGGAGAAAAAGAGGTTGTAATAGAGAGTGGTAGAAACCCATTCACATTTGACAAGGGAATGTCAGCATCATGTAGGTTGTTGAACAACTGCTTGTAGGATTAAACATACATGATTGATAAAATAACATTGGAAAAGAGCCTGACTGAAACAAAGATCTGTATAGAAAGTATGACTCGTCAACGGTGATGTCTAGAAATGATGATCTTATTAGTTAAGGGATTCAAGAATCTATTACCATTGTCCATATGACTATACCTCAAGAACATGAATTGAGTAGACCATTGTGCATATGACTATACCTCAAGAATAGGAATTGATTAGACCTAGGTTCAAGTTTAAGGTGATTGAAATATCTAATATTAGGAAAGCAAGCACAATCAAATGTTTTCAGGAAATAATAGTCGGGCATAAGATGAAACAAAGTCTCCAAAGGATATATCTGATTAAGTGAAAAAGTAATAAGTTTGCTTATAAAAATTTTGTAGTTTCAAATGGATAATACCAGTAAGATAAAGGTAATTTGGCATGAGATATAAGTATAAGTCCGATTTCAATAATGTGTTTGTGTTTTCTCTCAGCTCTACGATTTTGTGATGAGCATGTGGACAGGAAACTCTCTGATCTATACCACAAGTAGGGGAAAATTCAGATATTCCCCTACTCGATATGATTGTACCAACTTAATTATATATCAAACATATTCTCAAGAAAAACCTTTAATTTAACAAAAATAGAGAGAAATTCAGATTCGTAACTAATTGGATAAATCCATATGAATTTCCTAAAAGAGTAGTCAATGAAAAAAACATAGTACCTGAATCCATTAACTGAACAAATGGATGTCCCCATATATTAGAGTGGATCAAGTCCAATGAACCATGTACATAACTATTTGCTGACACAATAGGGAAAGGTAAAGCATGACTTTTTGCAATCTGACAGTCAGTACAAATGGTAGATAAATGCTCATGAATAATACTATCAAAAGAACAAAAAAATATGCTTAACGGTCTTGAATGCTAGATTCCCAAGCTTATTGTGCCAACTATTATAAAAATCGGAGGAATAATTGAATGTTTGCTTCAAGTTAAGATCATAGATCCATTCTTAAGAGTGCTGGTGAGAAGCTCCTTGTAGGTTACTAAATCCTTAATAGAAAAAGAGTATGGATAAAATGAAATATAACAGTTGTTATGTTTTGAAAACTAATGGACTGAAAGAATATTCTTAGTTATTGAATGTACACGAAGAATATTGATAGAGTAAGCTTATGAGAATCAATATAAAAAAACTGAAGAACCAGTGTGTGATAGTCAAACCTGAACCATTACCAACTCTGACTTGATCATCACATTTACAGTCAAAATGTAAGTTAGGGTTACTTAAGTCATATGTGGAGATTGAGAAGAATCATCATTATAAATTGGAATACCCTCTATCTCGGGGCACCAATAGTCCTCAAAATTTTTCACTATACTCCTCAAAACCAACATTATATGCCTGAACATGAGAAGGTGCAGTTGATTACCTAAATCTACAATTAGCGGCTGATTCTTAAGGCTCTTTTTAGATTGTTACAACATCGTATTAACTCTAAGTGGTTAAAGTGATATACTATTTTGAAGGGAGATCCATTGATTACTCACTATCTTTATCTAGATGATAACATCATATTCCTGAATCCGAACTATAAAAATGTTTAGAATTGGAGAATGGTTCTTGATAAGTTCAGTAAATGGTCTAGACAAATCATAAGTGATGCAAAATCTATTCTTTGTCTCTCTTACAATCTTGGTAGAAGCTTCAATATGAGTATTGCTAAGGTTCTCAAAGTGCACGTGGCTAAAACTGGAGCCAAGTATCTAGGCATACCTTTGCAATGGGGTAGAACTTTTGAAAAAATATTCTCTCTAATTTGTAAGAAAAATGAAGTAATAGAATGGAAGAGTGGAAATAGAAGTCCTTGATCATTGTTGGTAAGAAATATTAGCTCTATTTTTGATCACGTACTCAATCATATTACGTCTATGTTAAGGATGCTTAAATGTTTGGTTAATAAAATTGATAAATTTAGGAGAAACTTTTTCTGGGGTGGGAAAAAAGACTCTAGGAAGATGCATAATATGAATTGGTATTGTCTGAGAAACATGAAGTTGAATAACCTTGCGCTCTTACATAAGATGGCTTGGAGAACTAATGAGAATCCTGAATTTGATGTTGCTCTTCTCTGAAAAGAAAAATATTTTAACAATGTGGATTTTTGGTCTAGTAAAACCAAATATAGTCATTATATCTGATGGGAAAGTATTATTAAAGGAAAAGATGTTATAAAAGGTAGCCTTATATGGTGTAAATACAAAGAGGCTATAAAAGGTGGCATTAGATGGTGCGTTAGCCAAATGGATTTATGAAATGATATTTGGATCTCTGACCTTCTATTTGATGCAATTACCAATACTGATGTTGAGAATGTGCCTTGTCTTAAATTTAAGAAGGATGTTATCAACCTTACTTTTAAACAATATGATCAGCCTGCGGTGGATGTGCTTGTCACTGGCTAGATACAGGATAATATTATGTCTTTTCTTGCGTTTGTTTGTGATACCTCTAGTGATTTTAGAATCTGGAGTTATGATAAAGATGAAGATGTTAATGTCAAAAAGGCTTATAAGCCCAGTTCCTATGGGTGTGGCAAACCAAAGAGTTTGCCATTTTTGCACCCACTATGGAGTTGGCAAAGTGGCAAACTGTACTGGCTAAGTGTCAAGTTTGCCACTTAGACATGCCATGTCAAGGCTCTACCGAGCGGTCGAGTCTCGACCGCTAGGTGTTTACTACACCGCTAGCAGCTGTTTACACTGCTAGGTAGAATCTGATCCAACGGCCATAAATATTTCCCCCTATAAATACCACATTTCTCTACCATTTTAACTCACACCTTCTTCCTATTTTCTTATATTTTTCCAATGGCTCAAAACATGTCTATGGCTCAATTCATAGAAGAGGAACATGCGTCCGAAAATCAAAGAGTTGCAGTTCGATCTAGTGTGCAAAATGAATTAAGAAAAGCAAATAGTTGGAGAGTTACACAGCAGCGCAATTTTAGCACGTTTGAAGATGAATGCATCTGCATGAATTATTTTTTCTACACTAATCATCCAATTATTGATGGTGCATTACGAATTATTCCGTTTTGGGAATGCATTTTAATGAAATTTGAAGAAGAAACAATGAACCTCTACAATCGCAATTTAATGGTGTTGGGTGCTCGATTCTCCATAATTTCCAAGAATGTTAAAAAGTATATTGGTATGATAAGGGAAGAGGCTCGAAACATGAGAAGTGGTGAAACCCTGCTGGAGATTGATCAAAGATGTCGTGCAAAGTGGTTGCGTGACAACGGAGAGAAGTTCCGATATGCAAGTTGTTATGAAATATTAAAAGTGTTTCCCCAATTTAATCTAGCTTATCAATTCTAAGTTCTTAATTTTAACTTATATAGAAAACTTTAAATTAAGATTATTATTTATCAAACAAAAGTGCAATTACATTAACGATTTAAACAAACCACGAAATAACAACTAATAAAACTCTTAAACTAATGATTACCACCAAATACATAATCCCCTAAGTCTGTTGGATCTTGTGAAAACTCATTATTTGGACTCTGAGATGGTGGTTGAGTAGCATCAGGTGAGTCATAACCTTGAAATGGTACCGGAGCCATTGGAGGTGCTTGAAATCGGTGAAATTCTGAACTTGCTGGGGTATAAATTACGGATTTCCTAAATGCATCCAAATTGACGTGTCCACCAGCAGGAGTAAGTACAGGACCTTGGGGAATGAAACCAAGAGGAGACTAGAAATCCGTCTCCAAGTTTGTTGTTGTTGGTAGTAGCTGAGTCTCCTCCACCATACTCTCTTCCATCATATATGGAGTGTGTTGACGACTTCTACGACCTCCACGACTTCCACTTCCACTTATTCCACCGGACATTTAAGAACTTGATGCTAACGGAGTCTCAGGCAATTCATAGCTCATACTCTCCCTCAAAGCTTGCATCTGGCTCAAGTGAAAATTTTGGAATTGATAGATAAAAAGATCATAATCGTTACACCGATCCTGAAACTCTTCTGGTGATGCCATTACACCATAGTATGGATAGGGTTGCTGCAAAACTTCACTAGTAAGTGGAAATGTAATAACATCTCCACTTGGTGATAGAGTCTTGACTTCCCAAGGTATTTGAGGCATATTTGACGACCCCATTTGACTGCTAGGGTACGTATATGGTTCGCCCGTCGGTGGTGGGGGTTGGGATGGAAGATCTGTAAGTGGCAAATTGCCTATTGCTGAAAAGTAAACACTACCTAAGTTTTGTGGATGAGTAGCAATATTTAGCTTACGTACCTTCTGAAACCAACTGAAATAATCATAGTCATCTTCTGGTTGTTGGATCAAATCATCAGCTTCTTCCCAAGGTTGTCCATTGTTTATCAGCTTTATCCAATCATCATGTGAAATTATTGAAGTTGGGAACGGGTTGATTACTTTTACCTTTCTTCCTTGTAGCTGAAAGCCTGAAATATATGTCTTTCTCCATAGTACCAAATACCCTGACCAATAACTGGATTGTAAAACACAAGTCGCGTAAGGCTCAACTATAGCATGTTTTGTGCCATTGGTTCAGGGAACTCATTAATTACTGTATACGGCATTGGCGTAATGTTGACACTAGTTCTTCACATTTGTTGTATCCTTTGCATAGCAACGATATTTTGACCATCATTAATCTGACCAACCCAATTCTCAGCTTTGTACTTGTACACGACTGGAAAAATTAATCGTTTATCGTGAAGATCAGGTTTGCCGACAGTAAAATAAGTATACCGCCAATACTGAAAAATAACATTGACGAAAATTGATGTGTTAGTACAATCACCACTAGTTTGACAACTCGGTAATAAATCTAATAAATAGTTCTTACCTCCATTACGACCCAAAATCCATTTAATCTATCTGTCTTCTTACTTGAGCAATCACTGAGACACATGTATAGCTCATCTAAAATTGCAGAACCCCAATCATAATTTGGTGCTTTAGTCAAATCTTCCAAAGATTCCAGAAAACCAATTAATGAATAGAGCTACCATTAGGGAAAAAAACTTGACCTAACATCCATAATACAAAAATACGTTCAAGCTCGGGATAACCTTCATCTCTATATATCCCGCTGGCATGGTAACCGGTCAAAAAAGCCTTCAACCCAGACATTCTTAATCCAAATGAGTGTAACTGTCTGGATTATGGATTTCCTTCAGTATCATTTGCGTACAAGGGGAGTAATTGTTTCCATCTTCCTTTTGATATCTACTTTAATTGGTTGAATTATACTGTGTCACCCTCACTTTTTATTCCAGTCAACATATACAAATATAACAGTGTGAACCCTAAAAACAACATGGTCATAAAATTAAAGTTTGTATGTGGTACTAAAATTTGTATAAAAACTAAAAAATTGAATCTCTAAAAATTAAAATTTGACTCTGAACTAAAAATTAAACTATTGAAGGGAAAAAAAAAACTTACCACACTCGAAATCCTTGAAAAAAAAAGTATTTGAAGTGTTCCACCAACGTTCACAAAGAACTCGTACAATTTGAGTTCGGTGGTTTTTGCCTTTCATGAAATATAAACGATGCCAAGGATATCTTCTCATAGATTCTTGAACAGGTCGGGGGAGTAACTCAAAAACTTCGGTTAGCTCAGACCACCCACCTCTTACTTTGGGTAAAAGAACTCGCTCGGGATGGTTACATAAATGCGTAGAAGTTACACCATCTCTAACCAGTTGCCTAACTGATAGACGCATTTATCTGTCTATTTTGATCTCAATTATGTGTATTGTTAGTGCTCGCTTTTATACTTATTTGATTATTTTATGTCTTTGTAGGTGTTTTTGGAGAAATAAGCTTTTGCGCGAAAATTGGCTCAAAAAAGTGGTATTTGCGCTCATGGGAGGAAATCACTAAAGACACCCTTTATTTGGATAAGGGGCACTCAATTACTAAGGGGCACTCAATTACTAAGGGGCACCTACTTGTTATTTACACCCAGGGCACCCTAAGTTTTAAAAGCACCCAACAGCAGGATAAGGGGCGTCATCTTCTACATTTGAATTTTTGCTTTTTGGCGGGAAACTCGTTGCAGCATCGTGTTGGAGCAAGACAGTGCGATAGATAATCACGGGAATGGATAAACTTGGATTGATAATGAGTACTGGCGACAAACCAATGATGGTAAGAGAGTTTGTATTAGCACAGAAGACGTGTGAGAAGATTAACATTCGTTCTCAAAGAAAACATAGAAGGGATATATTCTCGGGTTTATTGTCTTTTCTTTTGGAAAGTACGTGGAAACATTGTTGAGTATGTTGATGATTTGGGAAGATACTTGAAGGATTGAGAGAGTATATGGATGCATAGGATCATATCCTATATTTACTAATGAGAGTTTTAATCAAAACATGGAAGAAAAGCCGTGACCTTTTTGGAAAAGAAAACCAGAGATTTAATCGGTATTTTTGGTTGATGTGTATATAAATAGGATGCTGGGACCGAAACAGGGAGAGGATAAAACCTTAGGAGAAGTTTAGAACACCACAGAGCTCCAGAGATCGAGTTGCAGGAAAATACAATATTATGCTGCTGCTGCTGAAGAGGAAGAACACGAAGAACATTGACGCACAAGCAACTGTCGCAGAAAACTATCGTTGTTTCACAGCAGAACCTATGTGTCATTCATCACAGAAGTTGCATTAGGTCTTTAGCTACTATTTCGCCCTGTAACAGTGATTCTGCAACACCAATACACTGTTGCAAACAGTATGTGTTATTACTTTTCACTCTTTTAATCATCTTTTGAGCAACAAACACATATTTTGAGACCATGATTAATATGAGGAGCTAAACCCCATTGCTGAGGCGATAGAGGAAGCTATTTTTCCAACAAAAAGTGGTATATTCTATTTTATCTTTTTATTTGCAATAATTATATGATTATTTGTCTTGAACTATTATTGAATATGATTTTTGATTTGAGTGATTGTGATTTATTTTGATGGAGTATGCTTAGTTTTAAGACTTTTGATGCTTCATACTTGGTATTTACAATTATTACTTTTGAAAATCTACTTGTTGCAATATTTTAGAATCAAATTAAACGAGAAAATTGCATAAATATAAGTATTGGTTTAATCACTTTGAACTTGGAAAATAGTGGAATCTTAGCCTCAGTGTTTCTTTTAATATTGATATCATCTTTGATTGAGTTTGCTAAAAAATTTAGTGAGTTTTCTATTTTAATATTAGAATTTAAGTCTAATTAATATCCTTCACAAGTCTGAGAATCGAACCACTTTTACCACTATTTACAAATCATATCAGTTTTTGGCGCCGCCGACGCGGACTTGTTTTTAGGGTTTTAGATTTTTTTTTTTTTTTTTGTCCATTTTATGTTTTTGGGTATTTATCTTGTGTCTACAGGTTATGGATCATAAAGAAAATTGAGCCAAAGAGTTTGGTGATTTCATAAAGACTTAGAGCTAAAGATTAAAGAAAAAAGAACAGAAAAGAAGACAATTTTATTTTAGACAATTTTAGTTTAAGGTTTGTGTATTTTCTTTTTAAAAAAAAAAATTGTATTAGGGTTTATTATTTTTGTAATTTTTCTTTACTTCTTTTGGACTTTTGGACTTTTGGACTTTGGGACATTATTTTTTTTTATTACCCTACATAAGGGTACTTTAAATATAAACTGTTTGCAGAGAAGGAGGAAAATTACGATATTGTCTCTGCACCTTGGGTTCGTACACTAGACATCGGAGTCAGTGGCCCGAGTCGACTACAACCGATTCATCCCCCGTCTCGAACGGGAGGTAAGATTCTAAACACTCGCGAATCCCCTGTCAGCGAGTTACTGGACTCTTTCATATGCATATATGTTGAGGACTGAATACGGACATTTATTTTTCTAGTAAAGGACAAGGCCTGGCCATACAAGATAAGGGTTCGGATTTCATCACCGTTCTCTTCTTGCCCGCTTTAGGAACACGTAACCTACGCGAACCTAAGCCTAAAATTTTGACTAGAACGAGACCGATAGGGTAACGAGCTTAACAGGAAAGTCATTCGAAAAATATTGGTTACTCTTTTAAGCATACTTCGAAGTTCTTGACGGTTTCTGTAAGTTGAATGCGTGACTGCGCCTCCTTGTAATACCGGTGAGGCCTTGGGTATCAAAGCTCCACCGATCTTCCCTCTCCTCTATTCAACTTACGTTAACTCGGATTTATTCCAGAGGGGTTTGCTTAAATTGTAACGAATTCCCATTCGAAGGATTAGAAGCTGGTCTAGAAACAATCTAAGTGGAGCCATCATGCTTTTTGTTTGCTAGAAATCAATAGGTTTGATTTGTTTGAGTCGACCTTGATCCGTGTTTGCTTACCCTTCAAATTTAGAAAATTCTATTGTATGCCTGAACGTAAAAGAGACGCACTAGGTAGATTTGTTAAAGAGAAACCTAGTAGTTCGAAGCGTCTCGATTACCTTAATCTAGAGAGTCCGACTTTTGAAGAGTCTATTTTTGAACGTCCTTTGAATGAGGAGAGAATCGTTGTTGCTCTGATAGCGCCAGAAATGGCAACTTTGAAAGCTTTGTTGAATCCAACTATGACTACTCGTCCCTCATATATCAGGTTAGATGAGACGGAAGCAACTTATGAACTTAAACCTGGGACCTTACATCTGCTCCCAATCTTTTTAGGGAAAGAAAATGAAAACCCCTATTTCCATGTTAGGGACTTTGAGGAAATTTGTAGTACCCTCAGGATTAGAAACCTAGATGATGATGCTTTGAAACTTAGGTTATTCCCCTTTTCCCTGAAAGATAAAGCTAAATCGTGGCTATATAGTTTTGCTTCCGGGTCAATCGAAATGTATGAACAACTTACATCTGCCTTTTTGAACAAGTTTTTCCCTAGGCACAAAACATCGTCTATTAGAACGCAAATTTGCACGTTTTCTCAACAGGAGGGAGAAGCTTTGTATAGGTATTTGGAAAGGTTCAATTATTTATTAGCCCAATGTCCTCATCATGGTTTAGAGAAGGTTAGGTTAGTTCAGATCCTTTATGAGGGTTTAGATTATCCCACCACAACCACAGTAGAATCTATGTGTACTGGTGGATTTGAGAACCAAACAGTTGATGACGCGATGACATATTTGCATGAAGTCGCCGAAAAACCCAACAATGGGAAAGTAGTAGGGGACCCCAGAAAACAATTCTTCTTAGCAGAGGAAACGTTAATAGGGTAGAAGGAGGCTATGAATCAGATGCCAAAATTGCTGCTATAGCGAAAAGGTTAGAAGCTTTAGAAGTGGGTAACACTAGTGGTAGATTGGAGCCTCTTTGGGAAGGCCAGAATAATGAAGAGCAAGCCAATGCTCTATATAATAACACTAGGTTTGATAATCGTCAGAAGTTTGACCCATATTCAGAAACCTATAATCCTGGTTGGAGGAACCATCCGAACTTTTCATGGTCTAAGGGCCAGAGTCAGGGTCAGTCTAATAATTCTAATGCTCCCCCAGGTTTTGGCTACACTAGGAATACATCAGGCCCAGAAAATAAAACGACTAGCTTAGAGGAATCTATTAAGATGTTAGCAAAAACTCAGGAAATGTTAGCACAGAGCCATGTTAGTTTTCAACAGGAAACCAAGCAGAATTTTCAAACTAATGCTCAGAGCCTTGCTAAGTTAGAACTTCAAGTCGGCCAAATAGCTAAACCTTAAGTGAGAGAGATAATGGTAGGTTCCCTAGTCAGACTAATCCCAATCCTAGAGGAGTTCATGAAGTAGGTACAAAACCATCGAATCAATTGAATGCTATTAGAACCCTTAGGAGTGGTAGAATAGTAGACAATCAGGTAACCATGCCCGATAGTGAACATACTGTAGTTCACCCCTCAGGACCACTAGCTAAGGAAACTGATAAAATTTCTGATGATGCCAACTCAGTTCCTGAGAGGTCTGATTCTATGCCTAGAGCCCCATTTCCTCAGCTATTAGTACCAACAAAGAAGGAATCGAACTTTAATGACATATTGGATTTTTAAGCAAGTTACCATAAACCTTCCTTTATTAGATGCAATTAGGAAATTCCTGCTTATGCCAAGTTCCTTAAGGATATGTGTACGCGAAAGCGAAAACTTAGCGTCCATAAGAAAGCCTTTTTAGCTAGTCACGTAAGTTCAATCATTCAAACACCACAACTCCAAAGTACAAAGACCCAGGTTCTCCTACCATTGCTTGCACAATAGGTAACTTCCGGGTAGAAAAAGCTTTACTTGACTTAGGAGCCAGTGTGAACTACTGCCATTCCATGTATACTTACAGCTAGGACTTGGTGAAATGAAACCTACTCAGATGACACTGCAGTTAGCTGATAGGTCTGTTAAAATCCTCGAGGTGTTATTGAGGATGTCTTATTGAGGTCGACAAGTTTATTTATCCAGTGGATTTCGTGGTCCTAGATACCCAACCTGTCCCTGACCCAGAGAACCAGATACCTGTGATTTTAGGTCGCCCATTTTTAGCTACGTCTAATGCGATCATTAACTGTCGAAATGGTGTGATGAGTTTATCTTTTGGTAATATGACTATGGAGATGAACATTTTTAATGTCAGTAAGCACCTCATGAGCTAGATGACACATGTGTTGAAGAGGTGAACATGATAGAAGCCTTAGTTCAGGAGTCATTACCAAACATTTTGTCTGAAGACCCATTAGAAAGTTGTCTATCCCATTTTGGTTTAGATTTTGACGACGATAGCACTATTGAACAGGTGAATGCTCTATTAGATTCTACCCCTGTGTTAGACACTGATAGATGGAAAGCTAGGTTCGAACCGTTACCAGTTTCTGAGACTACCCTAATTCCTTCTTTAGAAGAGCCCCCAAAGTTGGACCTTAAACCACTACCCGATACTCTAAAGTATGTGTTTTTAGGCCCATCTGAGACTTTACCTGTGATTGTAGCTTCCGATTTGGATAGTGATCAGGAAAGTAGGCTAGTAAATGTACTTCAAGACAATAAGGAAGCTTTAGGGTGGACTATAGCAGACATTAAGGGTATAAGTCCTACTGTGTGTATGCATCAGATTCATTTAGAGGAAGACTCCAAACCTTCTAGGGAGATGCAACGTCGACTGAACCCTAACATGAAAGAGGTAGTTCGAAAAGAGGTGCTTAAGTTGTTAGATGCGGGTATTATTTACCCAATTTCAGACAGTAAGTGGGTCAGCCCTGTTCAGGTTGTCCCCAAGAAATCAGGTATCACTGTAGTCCAGAATGATAATAATGAATTAATCCCAACCCGAGTGACCACGGGATGGCGTGTGTGTATTGACTATAGGAAATTGAACAAGGTCACAAGGAAGGATCACTTTCCCCTTCCTTTTATCGACCAAATGCTAGAGCGATTAGCTGGACATAGTCATTATTGCTTCTTAGATGGCTACTACGGTTATAATCAGATCGTTATTGCCCCAGAAGACCAAGAGAAAACCACTTTTACCTGTCCCTTTGGTACCTTTGCGTATAGACGCATGCCTTTCGGGCTATGTAATGCCCCTGCAACTTTTCAGCGTTGTATGATGAGCATATTTTCTGATATGGTAGAAAGGTTCTTAGAGGTTTTTATGGATGATTTTTCAGTGTTTGGTTCATCTTTCGATGAGTCCTTGCATCATTTGAAATTAGTGTTGACTAGGTGTAAGGAAAAAAAATTAGTTCTTAATTGGGAAAAATGCCATTTCATGGTTAAATCAGGAATTGTGTTAGGGAACATCGTCTCTTCAAAGGGTATAGAGGTAGACAAAGCCAAAGTTGACCTTATTAAGACTTTACAGGTCCCAAAAACTGTAAAAGATATTAAGTCATTCCTAGGGCATGCAGGTTTTTACCGTCGATTCATTAAGTATTTTAGCTTGATTTCTAGACCTCTTTGCAATTTGCTTGCAAAAGATGTTAAGTTTGTCTTTGATGATGCTTGTTTAGAGGCTTTTGAAAAGCTTAAAACTTTACTCACTACTTCCCCGATAGTCCAGGCACCTAACTGGAACCTACCCTTTGAGATTATGTGTGATTCTTCAGATTATGCTATAGGCGTCGTTTTAGGACAACGAGAAAACAAATTACTTCATGTGATTTATTATGCTAGCAAAACTCTTAATGATGCCCAAATGAACTACACAACTACCGAGAAGGAACTTTTAGCCATCGTGTTTGCCTTGGATAAGTTTAGGTCCTACCTATTAGGTTCTAAGATCATAATCTATACAGATCATGCTGCTTTGAAATACCTTTTATCTAAGAAGGATACCAAACCTAGATTGATTAGATGGATCCTATTGTTACAGGAATTTTTCCCAGAAATTAGAGACAAAAAGGGTGCAGAAAATGTAGTAGCCCAATCACCTTGGTATGCAAATATAGTGAATTATCTTGTTACTGGTCGAACCCCTCAACATTGGGGTAAGCAAGATCGTTCTAGGTTTTTAGCCGAGGTTAAGCATTTATTTTGGGACGATCCTTATCTGTTTAAGTATTGTCCGGACCAGATTATTAGGAGATGTGTATCTGAGAGTGACCAGTCTAGTATTATCTCCTTTTGTCATGAACATGCATGTGGAGGTCATTTTAGTGTTAAGAAGACTGCTGCTAAGATTTTGCAGTGTGGATTTTACTAGCCTTCGTTGTTTAAAGATTCTCATAGTCATTATGTTTCTTGTGAGCGTTGCCAGAAGTTAGGAACCATTTCACGTAGAAATATGATGCCTTTGAACCCTATTTTAGTGATTGAGGTATTTGATATGTGGGGCATTGATTTTATGGGTACATTTCCTATTTCGTTTGGTTATCTTTACATACTTGTCGCTGTAGACTATGTGTCTAAGTGGGTTGGGGCGGTTCCGTGTAAAACGAATGACCACAGGGTCGTAGTCCAGTTTTTGAAAGAGAATATACTTATACGTTTTGGTACGCTGCGAGCTATAATTAGTGATGGAGGTTCACACTTTTGTAATAGACCGTTTTCTCTTCTAATGAAACAATACGGTATTACCCATAAAGTAGCAACCCCATATCACCCCCAGACTAGTGGTCAGGTAGAGGTTTCCAATAGGGAAATTAAACGTATTCTAGAGAAAACAGTTAATCCAAATAGGAAATACTGGTCGTCGAGGCTTACTGATGCCTTATGGGCTTACCGTACTGCGTTTAAGACACCCATTGGAATGTCACCTTATCGTTTAGTGTTTGGCAAGGCATGTCACCTTCCTGAGCATCGAGCCTATTGGGCTATTAAGAACTTAAAATTTTCACTTGGCAAGGAAGGAGCTCAAAGAAAGCTCCAGCTCAATGAGTTGGACGAGATTCGTAGAGATGCATACGATAGTGCTAAGGAGTATAAGAACAAAATGAAACTTGTGCATGATAGGAATATTTTACGAAAGTCATTTTCTCCAGGTCAAAAAGTTCTTCTGTATGACACTCGTTTGCATCTATTCCCCGGGAAGTTGCGGTCTCGGTGGACCGGTCCTTTTGTGGTACGTACTTTTTTTCCTCATGGCGCTGTTGAGATTGAGACACCAGATGGTAGTAGTTCTTCGAAGGTTAACGGTCAGCGATTGAAGCCCTTTTTAGAGCCTTTTCCTACAGGTGATGTTGAGGAGGTCCCTCTGGAGGACCCTCTTTACCTTGATTAACCATCGAGGCGATTTTGTATGTTGTATAATATTTTTGTAGGTTTTTGGTTACTCTTCACCCAGGTACTATCTTTCCGACTTCTCTCTTTACTATTTCCTCATGTTACTTATATTTTTTGTATTGTTATTTAATTAGAAACATTGAGGACAATGTTAGATTTAAGTTTGGGAGTGGGGTAGAACTTTTCGTTACCTTTCCGTTGCAATAAATAAACTCCAGAGCCTAGAAATTTATCCCTATTAAGGATGACACTAACCAATCTAAGTGGATGGAAGCATTTTGGTTGTAGAAATTGAGGAACCAATCTGACTAGATGGCAACATCTAAAGAGTCTATTCATAAAAGCACAAAACTCAGGTGTTAGAAATAACATGATAGTTTCACCACATCTCGTTGAGTCCTTTTCACTTCTGTTTTTATTTTGTTTTGTTTTTAAACTATGTTTCTCTAAGTGATTAGGTGGGGCTCACGATTCAAGTTGTTACCAATGCTAGGGTGAATTAGAGTGATTGAGATACAAAAAAAAAAAAGAGTTGAAAAAAAAGGAAAAAAAAAAACTGCGACCAGACTATCAGACCAACTGGAATAAATTCAATAAAGTTACCACTGGTACCCTTGTATATGCCAGTGTGTTGACATTAGTCAGACTAGTATCTCAGTCCATTAGGATAGGTTCATTTTGGCGGAGGCCTTCAGACAGATATGAGAAACACCGTTCACCTAGTAAACATCAAAACCATCTATGTTTTTATCTATACCCATCTTCTTGATCTATCCATGTGATTAGTTTCGACTCCGGATATTGATGTCCATAGTGCAACTATCTGAGTAGAGCTCTGTCACTTATATATGAATTTTAGTATGCTTGAGTGCAAACTCGTGTACAACAATTGGAATTTCGCATCAGGGTACTTCCTCCTGTAGTCAATAAGTATGCCGACCAAGGAGATTCTTTAGTGCCTTCCAAGGTTCTGTGTAGATAGCTAGGGTCTGGAGTATAAAGGTTTTGTGGGTATACCTCTGGTAAGCCCTCCGGAGACAACATTCCGCCACTAGGGACACCTAGGGGTTTAAAGGCTTATTGCATACGCTAAATGCAATCGACGATGCCTGCGACAGTGAATTAGGATTTTTATTTTATTTTTGCTCGAGGACTAACAAATAATAAGTTTGGGGGTATTTGATAGACGCATTTATGTGTCTATTTTGATCTCAATTATGTGTATTGTTAGTGCTCGCTTTTATACTTATTTGATTATTTTATGTTTTTGTAGGTGTTTTTGGAGAAATAAGCTTTTGCGCGAAAATTGGCTCAAAAAAGTGGTATTTGCGCTCGTGGGAGGAAATCACTAAAGACACCCTTTATTTGGATAAGGGCACTCAATTACTAAGGGGCACCTACTTGTTATTTACACCCAGGGCACCCTAAGTGTTAAAAGCACCCAGCAGCAGGATAAGGGTCGTCATCTTCTACATTTGAATTTTTGCTTTTTGGCAGGAAACTCGTTGCAGCATCGTGTTAGAGCAAGACAATGCGATAGATATTCCCGGGAATGGATAAACTTGGATTGATAATGAGTATTGGCGACAAACCAACGATGGTAAGAGAGTTTGTATTAGCACAGAAGACGTGTGAGAAGATTAACATTCGTTTTCAAAGAAAACAGAGAAGGGATATATTCTAGGGTTTATTGGCTTTGCTTTTGGAAAGTACGTGGAAACATTGTCGAGTATGTTGATGATTTGGGAAGATACGTGAATGATTGAGAGAGTATATGGACGCATAGGATCATATCCTATATTTACTAATGAGAGTTTTAATCAAAACAGGGAAGAAAAGCCGTGACCTTTTTGGAAAAGAAAACCAGAGATTTAATCGGTATTTTTGGTTGTTGTGTATATAAATAGGATGCTGGGACCGAAACAGGGAGATGAGAAAACCTTAGGAGAAGTTTAGAACACCACAGATCTCCAGAGATCGAGTTGCAGGAAAATACAATATTCTGCTGCTGCTGCTGCTGAAGAGGAAGAACACGAAGAACATTGACGCACAAGCAACTGTCGCAAAAAACTATCGTTGTTTCACATCAAAACCTATGTGTCGTTCATCACATCGGTTGCATTAGGTCTCTAGCTACTATTTCGCCCTGTAACAGTGATTCTGCAACACCAATACAGTGTTGCAAACAGTATGTGTTATTACTTTTCACTCTTTTAATCATCTTTTGAGCAACAAAAACATATTTTGAGACCATGATTAATATGAGGAGCTAAACCCCATTGCTGAGGCGATAGAGGAAGCTATTTTTCCAACAAAAAGTGGTATATTCTATTTTATCTTTTTATTTGCAATAATTATATGATTATTTGTCTTGAACTATTATTGAATATGATTTTTGATTTGAGTGATTGTGATTTATTTTGATGGAGTATGCTTAGTTTTAAGACTTTTGATGCTTCATACTTGGTATTTACAATTATTACTTTTGAAAATCTACTTGTTGCAATATTTTAGAATCAAATTAAACGAGAAAATTGCATAAATATAAGTATTGGTTTAATCACTTTGAACTTGGAAAATAGTGGAATCTTAGCCTCAGTGTTTCTTTTAATATTGATATCATCTTTGATTGAGTTTGCTAAAAATTTTAGTGAATTTTCTATTTTAATATTAGAATTTAAGTCTAATTAATATCCTTCACAAGTCTGAGAATCGAACCACTTTTACCACTTTCTACAAATCACATCACTAACATTAGCGAACTCTTGCTCTTTATCCCGAACCCATACAATATCACTATCTGCAACCCATTTTCCTTTTTCTTTCCTGTTTCTTTTTCTTTGTCTATTTGTTTTTGTACTACTCATTTTTAAGAAATCGCTCTGGTCTGCTCTCTAAGGAAGAAAGAAGGAAAAAAAATTAGTGAATGGAAAACTGAACGGAATGGTGGTATTCATAGCTGGTGGAGCACCGACCGTGAACGGTGGAGACTACGCCGCTAACGATGTAAACAACACCGAGCGGTCAAGACTCAACCGCTAACGGTGTAGTCTCGACCGCTCGGTGGAAACTCGATCGCTTGACTTATTTCCCATAGTGGCTTGGCCAGTTTGCCAGGCCAGCTGGCATGGAAAATAGAGGTTCGGCCATCTCCCGTAGGAACCAACCTAACTTCCTTATTTCCATCCAGGAGAATTGACACACATGATACCAATTTGGACTAAATATTTGTTGGAAGCTTGTTCGCCTTGCCTGCTCACTCGTGTTAAAGGGGATAAGACGACAGGATGAACGTCAAATGTCCACCAAAAAACCAAGTCTTTTTTGGAGAAACTATGCCACAATTATGTTTTTTCTTTTTTTTCTAAGAAATAAACGCCACAATTATGTTTGTATGTAAATTTTAACGGAAAGGATCTCAAGTAATTTAGTCCATTTTGATGTAGTCTTTGTTTGCTTTTAATGATAGCTTTCAATAAAATTAGAATTATATCTAAAAATAATTAAATGAAGTAGAAGTACTACAATGAGACATGTATATAAACCTTTAAAGCCTAAATACACTGCCAACAAAGTATACCCAAAGGTCCTAACTGTAATATTTTGTCTTCATTTTTTGGATAGACCTATAGCATAAATTGATAAACAACCTTAGGTTTGAATATCGAACATTTTCTTCTTTTTTCCCCAGCTCTTACAAATAAAAGTTAAGAAAAGAATGTTACAGGCTTATTATATATATATATATATATATACTTATATAACTTACATATCAAGAACTTAAAATCAAGTTACGACCTCAAAACACAACATAAAACATATCAAATGTAACACAATTTACTATTTACATATTAAATGGTAGAGTTGCCGATGTGTCGAATCAAATGTAGTTCATCGTGTTCCTGCGAACAACTCGGTAGGCAACTGGGTTCTTCATTTCCATGGATAGACGAAGGCGTTCTGATAGATCCACTGGTTTTGCTGCAGACCAGGTGAATTCTTGAAGGAGTCGAGCAAACCACAAATGCACCGTGGTTAAACCCAACGCCTTACCAGGACAAACCCTACGACCTGCTCCGAACGGTGCAAGGCGTAGATCCGTACCCATAACGTTCACATCCTGTTCGATGAATCTCTCAGGTTTAAACACTAATGGATCTTTCCAAATGGACCCATCGTGAGTTATGGCCCACATATTAACCATCGCAGTTGTACCAGCTGGGATGAAGAATTTGTCGATGTGGACATCTTCAACAGCTAAACGGGACCACGACATTAGTGGGCCTGGTGGGTGCATCCGTAGTACTTCTTTCACTATTGATTGTAGGTACGGCAGATTTGGGATATCCGTGTCCTGGACGTGTCTGTCGTTGCCAACACCGGAACGGATTTCTTCTTGTGCTTTGGCTTGCATTTCCGGGTGTAACACCATTCTTGCCATGATCCATTCCAGTAAAATGGATACCGTATCCGTTCCTCGGAATATCATTTCCTATAACCACAAAATTCCAAAGAAAAAACAAACATTAGTCTGAATTTCCATTTTCAATCTCAATTATTATGCTGGACCGCATATACGTCTTGAAAAATAAAAACAAAATAGAGAAATTCTAAATATAATTTATATTTCGTTTCCTAATTTTAAACATATAAACAAGGTAGCTCAAAAGGTGCGAATTGGTCTTATATGAGACCTAGTTAATGAAGGGTCCTAGTATTAACTAAACCAATAATTAAACATTTTTATTTATGTTTATTTTATTATAAGCATAATTAATTATATTTTAATAATTAATTGATCAATTATTGGCTTATAATTTTAGTATTGAAACAATTATAATATAGTAAACAAAAAAAAAATACGGGTATTCCGTTTTTAGAATACAAATGTTTTGATTCATTCTCTTAGGTTCCTGAATTTCTTATTTCGGTTATCCATATCACATTTTTGCGAAACCAGCTTCAACATTTGGTTTAAATAATTCTTTTGCTGACGGATATTTTGAACACCTATATGTTGTTAGTGATAAGATGCTTTCATTTAATTAACTACCTAGCTAAGGGTATTATTCTCCATGAAATGATTGATGCTTCAATCATATAACAATATCCTTAGAAAAACATTTGATTAATCTAACAAGTTATTTTTCTACTATATATAAAAACATTGCTTCCTTAGATGCCTACATCGATTATTTTGGTTTTATCAGTAAATTATCAGCAGTCAAAGGTGGCAACTGTGGAATCTAAACAGAGAATATGTCAAGTTAATTACTTAAGTGCTAAAATGTGGCTATTATAGCTAATTGAGTTTTGCTAAATCATCACTACTCTAATTTTACGTTTAAATAGGAAAAATCAAACAAGCAAAAACTAAAAGAAAAAAGTATTATCATACGGTTAAAGAACCAATCAAACTAGTGTTATACTATATTTTGTGTTTTGTCTTATGCAAAAACAATATAGTATTATTTGTAATATATTACTAATTTGAATTAAATAATTAGTAAGAGAATTAAGCTAATTATCCAAAGCTTTGGGTGTACGTGCACAAGTGCACTGTATTGTGGAATACTATAATAAGAGAATGTGGGGGATCTTGATTTCTCTAATGAACTAATATTTTAATTTAGGTACTTGTATTATGTCATCAAGAAAACAAAGAATGAATTGACAACTTGACAAAAGTAATTTAGTTCGTTTGTTACATGCAACAGAATTATTAAAACTAAAAAATCTGCATATCAATTTTTGCTTTTTTTTTTTCTTTTCTACTAATATTTTAAAAAACCGATAACAATAAGAAAATTTATCTGTTATGTAAAATTGACAACACGATTTTTGAAAAGTTATCACGTAAATTCGGTGTCAGTTATAGAAAACATGTTTGCTATTAAAAAATGATAATATAACAATAAAACGTGTTAATTTCGAAAGAAAAAAAACTGGCTATTATTCAAAAATGATAATATAATCATAAAACCTGATAATTTTGAAAAATTTAATATAAATTTTCCAATTGATTATATCATAAGGGAGAAAAAAGAACTTTTTATTTTATAAGATTGTCATACCAATAATGGGTACTTTGTCGTTTTAAAACCAACAATGTTTCTATCAAATTATTTTTTGTCAGTTTTACATAACTGAAATAGAAAAATATTAACCGATTCAAAGGAGAACTAAGATATTACTTACCCACAGTATGGCCACCATGTCGGAGTCACTTAGCATATCTTCTTGCGGCAAGTTGAGCAAAACACTAAGGAAATCAGATTTTTCATTGGCATCACCATCTTTTCTCCTTTCTTCGATAAACAAACCAACCAAATTCCTGACTTTTTCAGATAATTTATGACATCTCCTCTTAACCCCATGAAAATCCAAGAACCCGAAATTAAAATAATCCACCCAATTAAATTTCCCGATTAATTCATACCCTTCTTCAACCATATCTCTCAATTCCAAACCTTCTAAACTCATTAGACTTCTTCCAAATACACTTTCCACAACGTTACATAATGAGCTTTTTCCTAATATACCCTTCATCTCCACCAATCCATTTGAACCCATCTCCTTAGAAATTTCTTCAATCATTACATCACTCAAGTTCTTTCTTACACCTTCTAAAGAAGATATTCTCTTGGGTGCAAACATATGAGTTGCAGCAATACGTCTAATCTTCCTCCAGTAATCACCGGAAGGAGCGAAACCGATAGCACGTTCGAACATGAGGATTTTGGCCGAGATTTTAACCGGACGGTTAACAAATGAAGTACCACATAAGATATCTTTCGCGGTTTCAGGGTCGCTACTGATGATCATACGCGTATTACCTAAACTGAATGCCATCAGTCTTGTTGCCCCTAGTCGAGTTGCAATTTCGGATAGTTTACGATGAGGAATTGACCCCATTAACGCTAAACTGCCAAAAAAGGGCAAACCGAATGGACCTGGAAGTTTTGGATACTTTTTTGATTGATTGAAATTTCTCCATGCAAAGCCTCCTGGAATTAACCAAAAGCTTAGAAGAAAAGGGAGGAGAGACAGAGCAAAGAGAATTGTAGTAAGCCAGGGGAATTCATGAATGAAAAGTGAAAAATTCGCTAGTAAAGAAGAAGTTGAATTCATAGTTGGGATGGCTTCTTTTCTGTTTGTTTGAATAATGTGGTGATGAAATCGGTTTAGTAGAGAGTGTTTAATCTAAATTTGGAGTGATGTTAAGTGCTGGTTTTGATTGGTATTTATAGGGAATTTACGAAAGTTGGTTAACTTAATTAGAGTATGGAATTTGATTAATGTAACCGTGGTTAGCTGACACGTGTCTGTTTCTGTACCATGGTTAGTTGACTGAGTTTTATAACCGTTAATCGCTTATCATCCAACGACAACTGAATTTTGCTTAGGTGGCATCTATGTTCAATCGCCGATAAGACAGTTTGATTTTGATAAGGGAAACAAAAGTTTATGCTCGGACCCTCCATAAATCTACCTGAACACATGCAAGTGTTGTAAGTCAAGTCTCTTGATAAAAGTTATTCGATTTCCATTTGCACATCGGGAGCTCAGTTCGGTTGAGCCGAAACTGTGGAACCATAGGCGGGTTCCGAAATTCAAAACCAAAACCAAATCGACTATGATTCAGCTCGGTTTTGCGTGTGTACAGTTTAGAACTGTTGGCAGCCTGGTTAGTAACCAACTCGACTATGATTCATTCGTATCTTTGGAACCTCGACTTAGATCTACGAATTTCCAGCCCAAAACGAATTATACACGTATTTATGAATTACCGAATAATACGGTCCGTATAATTCTTTGCCATGTCATCACTGAAGTATCATTCTTGTTTATATTTTAAAATTTTAAAATCTTACATACACCTATCTAATTCCAATACAACCAACGGACACGTTATTTGCTGATTATAATGCACGTGCCATATGTGTAGTTCATTAAATCATGATATCTAAGAAGAGATTCTGTTAAAAATAATTTTTTTACAGGTTAATATATGCCGAATTTTGTATGTCGAATTCATATCTCTAAAACGGATTATAACGTACTTATGTGGTTCCGTATTGCTACCGAATTACGACCGTTAACCGGATTTTTGACCGAGTTTGACTTTTACAATCCGTATAATAATACTCGTACGTATTCCGTTCCGAACATTATCCGTACCCCGAATAGCTTGGAAATACTGTGTTGCCCGCGATTTCAGTGAGAATTTCACCTAGTAATGGCCATAATAATCCTCCCTAGTTTTAGGCCTAGCCTCGTAGGGGTTTTATTTGAGACCTATCAATTTTCTCTTCCAACTTTTACAAATGGATATGGGTGTCAAATTTGACAAAAGTACCAATCTAGCATCAAATTAGCCTCAATGCTAACCCATATACAAATCTATTACTATTTTCAGGAAAAAACCAAAAATAGAAAAAAAATTCTATTCTCATCTAATCTTTCCAAATTCCATAAACCCGACTCAGATTTTTTTTCTTGTATCTTCACTTGCAATGATCTCCGATCCAACAAAGATAAGGTAAATCTTCGTTCTATTATTAGCATTTATTCGTTGATTTACACGTTTCAAAATATCTAGCACATCAACCGATTCTGGGTTTTGTTCTTTATTCGATAAAGAGCATGCAAAGGAATCAGTTCATAGGATGATTAACATCAACTGATTCTGGGTAGAACTCAGGATATGTGAAGACATCACCAGAATCGGTTTATAAGTGCATTAGCATGAACTAATTCTGGATACTAATTTTTTTTGAACTCTTTGCTACTACAATCGGTTTTTATGGACGTGGTTCATGTGCCTAATATTGAAATTGTTTGTTCAGATTCCCATATCACAATCGGTTTCTATATATATGTTTTATCCACTGATTCATGTTGTTTCGTTTTCCTGTGTAGTTTTCTATGTAGAATAGGATTACATATGTTTTCCTATAGACCGTGTTAAACCAGATTAATTTTTTTTTGTAGATACGGACTTCGGTCACTTAGACTTTTATCATTGAGCCATCCAAAAAGAGGATGTTGACAGGAAACCAGAGGTTGTTGTTCCTAGAAGCCTTTACAAGTTCGCCTGTGGCAAGAAGACCAATTTGGAGCAGGCATTGGCACTGGCTGACAAGCTTGCATATGAAGAGATGGTTGAGATCATCAGGTTTTTTTATGAAAATGAGGGATGTAATTGTATTGGAGGTCATACGACAGACATATGAATAGTCTGTTTGCAGAAATGACAGAAGCAGAAGTTGATGCTGCCAATGCACGTGCTACCGCCGATGGTGTTGATGCTGATGGTGATGTTGATGCTCCAAATGTTGCAGCTCCATGATGTTGATGCTCTCTTATGCTAGATAAATAAGATATTATAAGTTTAAGTTTTTAAGACTTTTAGTGGTTTAATCGTAACACTTTTTGGGATGATTATGGTTTCTTTTTGGATTTAACTATGGTAAAATGGGTTTATGAACTTAATGCACTTACAGTTTTAATTATACTTGTGATATGTAATTGTTTTATGATGAAACGAGTTTATGCATGCTTCAATATATATTTTGCAAATACATGCAAACAATCAATCTATATAACTGCACATATAAACCGATTTTTTTGAGGCTTCATCAGATAATTTGGTTTATATGGGTATCAATATAATCTAGTTCTTCATGCCTCAGAGATGTCAGGTTTCTGTATCCTTTTCTAGTTAGAATCGGATTTCATATGCAAATATATAAACCGATTACTGTCAGTGGAAAGTTCAATTTTTTTTTTTGTTGATTTTCAGGCACAATCGGTCATATTTCCAATTATAAAGACCGATTCTAGTGGGAATCAAAAAACATTCGATTTTTATTGACATTCGAGTACTAAATTATTTCACATTTATCGATAAAAATCTAGTCTATTAAAGAGACCTCATCCCCGGACCCAATTTGACTCAAACTTGCTCATTCGATTCGCTCCTACTCCATATATTCTACAACTACTAATTTCATACCTCCAAATACAAGCATGGCATCGTGTGACTCCGCCAAAAATTTGGTCATCATCAAAACATGGTACGCCGAAAGTCGAGTTGTAGATCTCTCCCCCGTAAGGGTAGCCCGAAACCTTTTGGGCGAAGATATATAACAAATATAAGCAAGATTATGGGAATCCGAAGAGAATAAGTCTTCAAAAAATCCATGATAGATACCAATTTATCCAAAATGAGATAGTTGCTTTTATAGCTATCCAACAACGGATTTTGAATTCTTGCTACTTTAGCTTGTCCCTTCAACACTTTATAAGTATTTTTACTATTGTTTTACATGATATACTTTTATCAATGTGTTACTAACAAAGTAAGTTTGTATTGTGTTATTGTAGTATGAAGTCATGAAAGCGCACTACTTGGAGGGAACTTATCTAGCATTCATATGCTATCACTTCATACTATCCAAAATTCTGGAGTATGTTGGTAAATCGGACTCGGATTCCTCTGGCGAAGATTGATAGTTTTAGGAGTTTTTGTGTATATTTGGTGGGTATATATTTATATAAACCCTCACGAGAATATAACTCGTCCACTAGGATCGTCTAGGGGTTCAACGACTTGATGCACGTGCTAAGTGCATCCGTTATTCCTAAGAAAATGAGTAGATTTGAAATGAATGAAGTACGAATGAATTGTTTTTCCTTACTAAAATGAAATAATCAGTCTATATGTACGAAAAGAAAACCGATCATTAGAATCGGATTAATTTACGTCTACGTTAACCGATTCTTGATGTCCTTCGAAAATTTGAAAACACCACCTAGAATCGGTTTACGAGAGCATGAACGTAAACCATTTCTGGGTGGTGTTTTCGAAAAAATAATTTGTTTTCAGTTGTTTGATGATTTTGAGGTTCAATTAAATTAGTTGATCTCACATCTAACACAGTTAATTAACACCTAAAACAATTAATTAACACTAATTAATTAGGGGTGAAATAGGCAGTAAGAAAATAGTTGTCTAAGGGGGTTTGGGAAATTACCTCCCTAATGATCCTTTTTGTCTTTAGTAACATGCCTCAAATAAAACTCCTAAGCCTCGAACCAGGGAGGATAATACTCATGGACCAAACCGCTACCAATGGTTATGTAATTCTAGAACCGTGTGAAAAGCCAAAAAGGTCGATTACTTTTAAATAAACCTTTGTCATGTCGGATTCGGCAAGATCAAGATGAGTCAACTTTTGTGCAACTCTGATTTCCGATGTCATTCTATTATTCCGTAAGATTATTAGGTGATAATAAAAATCTCAAAATCTAGAACTCGTCAACACAAAATCTTTTTTACAAAACAAAAATAATGATCATGCGGTTGCGGCTAATGGAAGTGTATGTATATGCAAACCCAACCTAATAAGAATCGTAGGAAATGAACAAGCATATCAATTTAGTCTCTAGGAGGTACAAATTTGAAATGCCAAGCGTAATGGCTGACGAGAATACCAGTAAAGAGAAAGACTGATACATGATGAGATGCGAATAAAGTTTGAATTCGTTAGTGAATATTGAGTTTGAAGGAATTGAAGACTGAAGTATATTTTGTTTGGAAGGAATCTAAGTTTGACCGCAAATCCCTGTTTTGACTTTACCAAGACTATACCAGTGTTGACTCGCGCCTTCAATTTGTAAAGAGATGATGCCCTTGGTTAGAGCTGGCAACGGATAACCGATATCCGATATCCATTTCCGAAATCCGACATCCTATAGGATTTTATCCGACATATCGGATATCGGATATTTTATCGGATATTTTCTCTTAACGATAACGATATTGGAATAGGCCTTTCCGTTAGGTTAATATCCGATATCCGATAGTCTAGGGGTGTACTTGTAATTCCTACCCCTAGATATATGCTGCCGACAGGGATAACCTAATTAATCTAATCTATCTTCGACTTCTCTATTCGATTCTAGACTCTAGTAGAGGAGGAGCGTTTTTCACCATCATCAGAGAAGAAGTGTGATTCGAGAAGTTGAGAAGGAAGTGACTCTCATCAGAGAAGAAGTGTGATGATCAGTCATCATCAGAGACTCTCACAGAAGTAAGTCGATGTTTAATTTTGATGTTCAAAGTTAGGTTTCATTTTCCCCCCAAATCGACTGCATATTTTGATGTTCTTCTAATCTAATCGAAACCCTAAGCCCTAAGGAAGTCATGAATGTTTCTATGTTTTTAATTTTTGAGATTCTGAAAATCAATTTTTTCCAGATAAAATTAGGGTTACTAAAAAATTATCAAGTTTGTATAGGAAATTGGTTTCTGAATTCACTAAATCTGGTTTATATGAGAAAAAGGGTCATGGGGTTGCAGTTGGTTTCTTGTTGTTGTTAAGAAAATGAATTAGTGATGATTTCTGTTACCGCTTCTCTCACCAAAGAATCTTCTCATCTGTGATGTTGGCTGTGTGTTTGATCTTCTAAGTTCAGTGTGGTTTCTCTTAGAAATTCTTTAAGACAAACTTTTCATGAAAAGATGAAGATTATACTTTCTAAATGGGATGTTCTTTTTCTATGGTGATTTGTGAAGGAACATCACTACATCAGAACATGACTAGCAATTAGAAATTAAGGTTTCTTTATCTTTCATTTCTCAAATAGTTGATTCCACTGTTCTTGAGGTTTTTTGATTTGGTGACTTGATTGAGATTAGAAGGGGGCTTTAAAATGTGGAATAAATATTGGTTTATTCAATACTAAATTCATTCTTTTTTTCTTGCTTTTGTGATTAGGTTTTGAGTTTCAGCTGCAAATTTCAGGTCTTCTAGGAGTTCACTCATTCTTTAAGTTGGTTGTTGCTGCTACTGCTGCTGTACATTCAAGGTTTGTCACTGTACATGACTTGCTTTACTACTTTATATCAAAGAAATGGGGTCGAAAATGAGAGAAAAGTTTAATGGATATTGGAGTGAGAGTAACTTGATTATGAGCATTGGAGTGGTTTTAGATCCTAGGTATAAGGCAAAATGGGTTAGGTACACATATAAAAGAATGTTTGGAGATGCTAAAGCTGCAGAACTTTATGAGAAATTCAAAACAGACTTGTTCAAAGTTTACAATGCATATGAATCTCAAAACAACACTGCAGCTCCTGCTTTTTTTAGAAACTCTGTCGCTCGCATGAATGTAAGAAGCTCAGGTGCATCTAGCACAGATTATGCTAGTTTTGTGTTGGAAAATGATGAAGATGATGTTCAGAAATCTGAGTTAGAGACATACTTAGCAGAACCAATTCTTCCAACTCTAACAACTCAAGATGAAATGAACTTTGATATATTGGTTTGGTGGAAGATGAATGGTTGTAAGTATCCAACTCTGGCAAAGATAGCAAGAGATGTATTGGCTGTGCCAGTGACTAGTGTGGCGTCAGAGTCCATGTTCAGCGATGGTGGAAGGGTCCTAACAACTCATAGAACTTCACTAAGTCCAGATTTAGTCCAAGCATTGCTATGCTTAAGTGATTGGCTGCCAGACTTCTTTGATGCAGGTAAATCTTCGTTTCTTTTCCTTTACTTAATTCTTTTCCATATTAGAACTGTAACAATATTAATATTAGATGAGCTACCATATTAGATGATTAGAACTGTAATAATATTCTTTGTGAATGCAGATATGGAAGTCGTCGACTGAAGTTGATGCAAAATGAAACCAGCAAAGAAGATCTAGCCTGTTTGAGTGTAGTTTTTTGTTTGTAGTTGCAGACTCTGTTGTTGTTTGTTTTTTCATGTCTGATGTGACTGAGGTGTTTGTGTGGTTTGTATTTGAACAAAAAAGACTGTCAAAAAACTTGAAGAACAAGCTAAATTTTCAGCATTTCTGCATTTGCTTCTGTGACAGGCGTTATCGGATTTTAACGGATAAATATCCGTTATCCGATAGATTAACGTTAACGATATCGGTTTGTATTTTTGATATCCGTCGGATGTTAACGGATATCGGATATCCGATAATTCTTAACCTTAACCTTATCGGATTGTCTAATATCCGGCGGATATTTATCCGTTGACAGCCCTACCCTTGGTCTCTTTCATTTTCTTGTAACACTTGGTTGACATGCCTTCACTGTTGACCCACGTCGAGCATTAAGATAAAATGATGCTTGTTATTATGGAATTGTTTCTGATATTATTTTGTTCTCTTCCACTGTACGCACCAGACGTGTAGTATAATTCCATGGGCTACAATTTTTGTATGGTGTGTTTTATTATCCTTAAAAATGAGGACAAGTAGGATTTATGGCTGATCCATGCAGCCATGAATTATAGAAAATACTTGGTATTGGAAGGCCAGCGTATAGCATGCCAAATTTTAGATGTTAACCAAAAAAAGAACAAATGGAAATCATTTACTAAATATCCAAATCCAGGAGTTTCTATCGTTGTTTGTGAATGGCAAAACGATGTTGGTTCGTCTCCATCTTTAAAATAAGAGAATACGATCTGATTCTCACCGTCTTGTTTTAAGTAGGAATCTTATTCATATTTTAGTGTCTCATTATTTAGATTGAATTCTTTTCCTAGGCAATTAATTCTACAAACATCTCATAGCCTCGTAGGATAGGATGATTTAAAAAGGAAATGTAATCTATTTATTCCAAAACCTGCTATGACATGACTAAATACAATCACTCGATATCAATCACATCAAATGACCCATTTTCCAAATCAAAATTTACAACATTGCCATTTATTTATTTATTTTTGTAGCTGTTATAATTTATGGGCGAACATAGTGATTTTATATACCAGAACAAATCAAAAACTTATTTATTTTATATGAAATTCGATGCACTCCTCAGTAAACTAGTTGTCCATTAGCATTCATGAAAAATTTAAGTTACCTTCGACTTTTAAGATAAATCTATGGAAAATGTTCAGTATAGCTATCAATCCCATTGTTTACAAGAATAATTTGGGTAATTCTTTGACCTGATTAAATTCATCTGCGTATTTCTCAACCTAATTGTATTGATTATACGAATTATTATAAATCTAGGATTATAGGTTTTCAAAAAGACCTATTCTCAACCGATATATATTCATTGAGAAGAATTCGTAAATGACAGTTATTGTTTTTTTTCTTTCCAAAATGTCCATTTAATTAATCATGTGAACAGGGCACTCGAATTTGCCATATAGAACGTGGGTAGCATTGTTGCATTATAACAACTAATGATGCCTCAGAAAAAGAAAAAAGAAAAAAACCTAATGTAGCACATCTGTTGGAGCTGTCATCATTTTTATAATGCTTAGTGGTTGATGGTGAATTACCTTATGTACGTGGACGGTAAAAAGATTTCCGTATGATGATTTCAATTTTTTCGTCGGCCCCTACGGTGACAGTGGTCATCTTAGTACTAACTAAAATATATAAACAACCGTTAATCCATATCAGGTATAGTGTTTAGTACGAACTAAAATATCTGCCATCACCAAGTAGTCTAGTGGTTGGCATGCTCCCTCCCACTACGGAGCTAGGAGTTCGAACCTTATAATTGCTGAAATCCACTCCAATTTAAAGGAGTCTGGATGGAGTAGGGACCATTAGTCTAGGACATCAAAAAAAAATCTAAAAAAATAAAGAATCTAAACAACGGGTAATCTATATCGGGTGTAGTGTTCTTAGTACTAACTAAAATATTGGTTAATCTATATCGGGTATGGTGTTTTTTTTTAAAAAAGAAAATTGGCTAAAATCCTAAAGTTATATTAGTGTTTGAACCTTAAACGGGTCTTCTACCTACACGTCCAGGTAGCTAAGAAAAAAAAAAAGAATACCCTCACGCAATACCAACGTGTTTAGAACTTAGGTCACTAATATCATCCAACGACTTTACCATGATACCGTAGTGAGTTTAATAAGATACATGTCGAGTTAGGAACACATGATGAGAAAGTAACTCTTATAGACAAACCAAGATAAAAACAAAGAAAAACCCGACTCTTACATATTTTTTTGGTTGGTCTCGTAGGGACCTTCCTCCATTCCCAGAAACTGGTATGGGTCCACTATATGTGTGAGTCGGGTTTTGTTTTGTCTGAGTGCACATTTTCCACATAAGACACTTTTAACAAAACTAAATAGAATATGGATAAAGAAGAAGTTTATAGAAAAAAAGAATATAAAGAAGCTTCTTAGAATATGTAAGGATACAACTTACAAGATTACAAAATTCAAATGAAAATCAAATCTGAATTGAATATGATGTTATTGGAATTCATTCTAATGCAAGATTACAACAAAGCAGCCCATGAGTAAACAAGAACTCTTGCATTTTGGCATAGTTGGTCATTCAAGGATTTATCCTCAAATATTCGTTGGGTGTCTTTGGTTCCGGATTGTCCATAATGCAACTTCTGATATTAGAAACCACATTTTTTTATCGATTCCCTGAATTTGAAAGTTTCCCATGATTGCAGTAGTACCAGAATAAAAGATGGCCAAATTCCATTCAGATCAGATGATGGAAAGAGATGGTCAAAAAATAAATGTCTACCACATTCCTCAGCATTGTGACACATAAAGTATTTGTTCACATGGTGATAACCCCATTCTATAAGCTTATCAGTTGGAACTATATTGTCATGTGAGGCGAGCCATAATAAAAAGCATACTTTGGTGGGGGTCTTATTGTTCCATATGGTTTTATGTGGGAACTGTAGATATTCATCACAAGAGTGTAAGACTGAGTAAGAGAGCTAGTAGAGAAGGTACATGTGGCAGAAAGAATCCACCTTCTTTTGTCTTCTGAATTGTCTAGTACCGGAAGTTCAGGTACAATCAAGTCCAATAGAGTAATCAATTGCTCAACATTATCAGCTCCGTTGTCAGATAAAGCTCTGTTGAAGTGAAGGTTCCAACTTAATGAATTGCCATTACCATAGATATGAAAAAAGATGGAACCCTTCTTTTTGCAGCTGAATTTAAAAAGATCGGGAAAAGAAACCTTAAGAGGAGATTTTTCCACCCACATATCAAAACAAAAAATATACACTAGCATTTTTCATCACCAATGAGGAGAACTGAGATACTTTAGCGTGTTGCTTGACGATTGCTTTCCATCACGATGATCCATAAGGTTCTTTAACCTTGTCAGGGATCCACAAAGATGCAAAAATTACATAATTGTCTTCAATTATAGAATACCATAGTGAGCTCTTTTCTACTCCAAATCTATTTAGCTAACAAAGTTGTATTAAAATGTTGGAAATCTATAAATACCACTCCACCTTAGTCAACAGGTGTGCGTAGTAAAGACCAGTTATCCGGATGTTTTTTCTTCGATTCATCATTGTTCTTCCACAAGATATCTCTTATCATTTTTCCAGTAAATTTATAAAGGAAACTGGGGAATTGAAAATACTGAAAAAAAAAATATAACGTGTTTAACCAAAGTTATCTTACCTTCCTTTGAGAGTTGGATTTACTGCCATGTAGCGAGTCCAAGAATGCGCTTTAATCTTCAGAGTTTGACTTTGCACCAAGTGGAATGCCAAGAATGGGATTTAATCTGTTTGCCATATTTTTTTTTATATGATCTTGTAAATTGTGTTACTTAGGATAATGGGCAGGAAGTCAACGGGATTTTATAGGGTAACAATTTTTGGGATGAGGGTTATATAAGAGTGGTTAAATTCTGGACAAAGGATTCCAGTCTTAAAGAAATGTTGAACTGTGAAAATAATATATGCTCTCACTTTCTCCCAATATGCTTTGAAAAAACCTGGTTAAATCCCGTCTGGAACAGCCCCCCCCCCCCCCCCCCCCCCCCCCCCCCCTATTGATTCATATTAGAGATGATATGCCAAATTTCTTCTTTAGAAGAAATTTCAGTAAGGGATTGATTTTCAAAACTGATATGCACAGTTTAATAATATCCGAAAGATCGCCCTCGAGATTGATATTTTGAGAAGTACCTATTTGCGAGAAATGATTCACTAAAAGAGCGTTTAATTGATCCTCATCTGAAATCCAGAGGCACGTAGGATCTCTTAGCGAATGTATAGAATTGATCATTTTCCCATTGGAAGCAGAAGCATGGAAATATTCTATGTTCTGGTCGTATTCTTTAAAGAACTTATCTCTTGATAGATGATGGTAGTAATCATTTCTGATTTCATGCCATTTCCTTAGATCGACTTAAAGATTTTTTTTAATTTTTCTATATTGGTAGAGATGTTCCCAGCTCTATGGATACCCTGTATGTTATTATTTAGAGGTTTTATGTTTTTGTGTATGTTTACGAAAACATCTGAATTCCAATGGGTAAAATCCTAAGAAAGAAGTTCGAGACTCAAGGAAAATTTTCTATCTGAGGAGTTATGTTAGTGTAGGTTCCAGGAGGTTGATACTACTGAGGATAGAGTTCGATGTCTCAACCATGATCTAATATACCTGAATGGTTTTTGTATTTTTGCTTTCTGTTATCGAATAAATAAATAGAGGCCTATGGTCTGATCATATGATTAGGCTTACCTTTGAATCTTGGAATTCCTGAATCCATAAGTAAGAGACTAAAGTTCTATCTTGTTTTTCTTCCAGATCCAGGATGACATTTAGATAACCGATTAGAAGCCAAGGTTTGTTGACCTGTTTAGAAAATTCATCAATATATGACTATTGTTCAATTTTTCATCAGCTTTTATGGCTCCATAAACACAAGTGATCAAAATATCTTCTTCTCCTAAATGGCTAAATTCATTTCAAAATGGCATACATTAAACTTTAAGGCTAATGGTGTTATTTCAACATTGTTATGCCAAGCTATGGCTAACCCTTTCTCTATACCCTCAGAAGGAACTATAAACCAGTCATGAAAGATAGATTTCTAAAAAAATATTTCCATTCGCGACAAAGGCACTTTAGTCTCTGCTAAAAAAATAATGGAAATTAAGATGGTCCCTAGTTATAGGAGTTCCAATGCTCTGGACATTTCAGGACATGATTTTACGATTAAAATGAAAAATATGAGAGATTCTAAGAATTCCATATTAGCTCAGGAGGATTATTAATCCAAATAAATAGACAAAATGACAGAGGAATGTGGTCTTTGAAAATTGGATAAGCTGAGGACTGGATAATTAATTTAGTAGTGCTCTACTGAGGAAAGAAAACAATGAAAAAAGTACACTTGGATGTAAACCGAACCAAATTAAGAAGCTTCTTAAGTTAAAGATATTATCCACTTAAACTACACGTATTCTACTATACAAGTTGAGTCAAGAAAAAAAACTCAGAGAACAATAGGAAATAAGGATAGGTTTAATTCAATTAATATGAAATACCACCAAGAAGAGAATACAAATGATCTAAAAAGTTACAGAAAAAGTGAAACAGGAGATGAGAATTACTTGTGCTTAATGGTGTTAGCAGGGGAAAGGAAAAGGTGCCAAGACTAGTAAAGATGTGGTTAAACTAGAAATGACAGTAATGAGTTACTCAGAAGATATTAAAAAGATATTATCTAAACAATAAACTTAAAGTCCACTAGAAAAGAACATAAATAACTACAGAAATACCAAAATATTTACTATGAGCTGAAAAATACAAAAGATAGTGAATGAACAGAAGTTCCAAAAACAGTTCAAGTTAACTACGAAACTAAGAACAGAATCACCAAAATATTCGCTAAGCTAAACAAAAATATAAAAGAAACAGAGAAACTAAGAAAGTAAAGCAGCAAATAAGACAGTAAATATCAAAAAACACCAAAAGAACAGGGTTCATAGACTCTGATAACTGTCCACGCATGATGATCTCATTGAAAGATGTTGCTTCACTAAGTCTTAATTCTTATCTATTCTAGATTATTTTTACCCTTTTCCTTAGAATTTTCTCCTTTGTACCACTGATGAGGATATACAGCTAGAGCAATGACATTGTTTTGATTAATTTCTTCAGTAGCTTGATCAGATGCAGGGAGTTTAGGTCTAGTTTTGTTTTCTTGGTCTCTTAGGGACTGCCGATGCAACATCCCATTGAAAATAGTTTTACATTATATTTCAGTTTCTCATATATGTAGTGCTGTTTGAAGAAGGCTTCTGAGAGGATGAAGCATCATCCCATGGACCAGTAGTGAAGTCGAATAATTGTCCTACTCTATCCATTTTAGCTACAACCTTCCACATGTAGTTATCTCTAATCATATTTCCATCATTATAAAAGGGAGGAGCATGTGCATTAAGACTGTGTGAATCAAAATTCTGGCATGAAGAGGATATATTTTCCTTATCACTCTGATTGTCAATTTCTTTCAAATATTCAGTGCATGTTACCTGTGATGGAGATTGTTCAGATGATCCACTTGAGAGAATGTATTCAGGGAATAACATGTCATGTTGCATCATGTCCAAAACTTGTTATGGTCCATGTTCAGGTGGATCAGGAACTTGATTCATGGCAGCAATTACAACATCTGCATGAGCTTGTTGAGCCTATGCTTGTTGTTGGGAAATGACAAATGAGCACAATTTTGAAGTTTGTGGCCAATGAGATCACAGAAACCACAAAATTTATTTGGGAACTGGTAAAACTCAAATTTTACTTCATTAGTAAATCCTAATTCATTTTCAGCTAGGACTCTGAATCTCAGTCTTTATTTATATCTTATGCTTGTTCTAACAGTAATAGAATAACTCTCATTAGCTTTGATAACATGATAAGAGAAGGAAACAATATTACCCATGCAAGCCAAGTATCTCCTGAGATTATCACTTGTTACTTGTGCTGGAGACAGATTGTTTACTGAGATAAAGAACAGTTCTTCATCTGGGTTCCAATTGGCCATGTTATAAGACCTCTCACATTTCTTAATACAGAAAAGATCCCCAAATACCTTCCTAATAGCAACATCTAACACTCTATGCATCTCATAATCTCTTTCAAACATGATCATGAAAACCCACTCACTTGCATTTCTAGCTGATATACCTCCTTGAATTTCCCATTATAATAGCATGGAATTTCTGACATCCAGCTATTTCGATCAACAAGTTCAGCGAATCTTCCTATCATAAAGCTGGTCCATAGCCTCTCATTGTTTTGATATCTTGGAGGTATAATCTCATCAAGGTTAAACTGTCTTCAATTGCTAAAATTCAAGGACTGTTGGAGTTGGTTTATGAGTTTAGAAACATCACCATGCCAAACAACATACGTGGTGATTCATAAATCTCACCTTAAAAGCTACTAACTTGGGTTTTGAAGTTTAGATTGAAATAAAGAGAAAGGGTTTTGATAGTTTGCAGAGAGAAGAGAGCGCAACTGGGATGAATAAGTATTAAACAACCCCTCGTGAATATTATCTCTGATTGAACTGGAATAAAAAAATATAAACAATAACAGAAGCCCGATAAAGATGCTACTGATTGAAATTCGAATAAAGGATATTGAATCAAGACTTGGTGAAGGAATGATCATTAGGGATTATAGTGTTTCATAGCCATCAGAACTCATGAACGGCCGATTAGCCACTCATGGCTGAGGCGAAAACCATGAAAGAAAAACTTGAAAAAAAACTAGTTTCTTGTGGCAAAGCGAAAAGGGTTTTTCTTTCAAGAAAATAATTTCCAATGTTAGCATTACATAACTTATCTAACCATAAATTTTTCTGGTTGTCCCAACTTCTGGAATCTACATATAAATTATCGCAATCCCTCTGAATATAATAGAAAGAAGAACTAATAAAATAATCATTTTGTTTCGAAGTACTCTTCAAAATATTGGCTTCTTGACGATATGGTCATTCGTAATCCCTCGTTCCTTTTAAAATAAAATATATTTGGATCCTAACTTAAGTTTCTTATAAATTTTATACTCCATGAGTATATTATCTCTTCATCTCTGTTGTTAGAATATTTTTTCTCTTATTTCAGATTAAGTTTTCAAAATGTCGATTAGTCCTTTTTCCCCTCTAATTTCCTAGTTACAATCCTTATATAGTTTTTAAATATTATTATTATTATTACATAAAGAGTATACATTAACTAGTTGGAAGCCTGACAAGCTAAGCTCCAACAACGTATTACTATATTAATTGAACAGGTTGCCGTGCTAGCCTACCAACGAGCCTCATGGGTAACCTAACCAAAGGAGCCGAAGCGGATGGGGGCTGAGATTGTGTCACAAGGGGGCAAGCTACCTCTATCTTCCATGTTAATTCCTGCAATATTACGCTATTGCGGGCTCGAACCTGGGATCTTCTGGAGTGCACGAAACTTTGGAAAACGAGGATGACCAGCTGAGCTAGATGCCCGTTTTTAATATTACAATTTTTGGTAAAACAAAATAGGTAAATAATCAAGAATAATCTAGTAAAATATCATGGTCTCATTAATATGGCCTAAAATAATGAAATGGATTGGGTATTTTGCTTCAAAGCATTCCGCAAAAATGGCCTTGCATTTTCTGCAATAGGGTTTTGTATATTCAATTTGTAGCAAAAAGGTTCCTATTTATTCTTTTTATGACATTCTGGTCACGAAGAAAAACTAGTCTTTCAGGTCTATATCCTTGGCTCGTCTGTCTTATTACTTCTCCGTAGGCTCTCGAGTCTTGACCACCTTTACTTGAGCTTGAACACCAACTTGTTCCCAAAGTCACAAATATTTCCTGCATTATTTATCAAAACAATTTCGTAAGCGCATTTTCTTGTGTCATGAGGTTCCCAATGAAAGACGTCAACGAACTCTAACACGAGAAAATGACCATGTCAATTGGCTGACTCACTTTCAGAAGAATCATAGTTATTAACTGAATATTAGATTTACAAATTTAAGGAACAGTTTCTAGGTTGATTCCAAGACATCGTGAGGACGAGATCAACAACTTCTTCTTCGAAGTTTCTGATTGAGTTTTAGCCGCCCCATTTTTATTTTTATATTTTTGAACAGCACAATTAACCATTTGACTGTATACTTGTATGAATAATAATAATGATTTATATGTTGTTTTGTAACCCTTGTTAACCACCTCAATACCGAAGTTAAATTGTATCTTCATTTTCCAGAAACTTCACTTTCTCTGCTCCCCTTGTGCTCGTTGTATTTTTTAAATCCCACTTATTTTCAGGGTCTTGGAGATGCTTTTCTTTTTGGTCTAGGGGTAGGTGGTCTTTGTTGACTTAGGTGTAACGATCAAGTCTTGTTGAGTCAAAGTTCAACTAGATTTGATTCATGAATGAAGGCCTTATATCATACTATTATTATATATATACACATTAAACAAGATCAATGTTTGCGGGTGAACGTGAATTTGGAATATTTTGAGTGTGTTTCTGTTAATCATAAAATGAACTGATACATTACCATTATATGGTGATAGTTGATCCGGAGTAATTAAACTTGATTTCACTGAGCAAGACATACGTATAAAAATGCCCAAAAAATAAAACTGGCCAAATTGGATTACACCCAAATTAATCGAGGTATATCAATTTTAAACCCATTCAAATGGTGTGCTAAGGGGTGTCTAAAAACCGTTAAAAGACCAAATTGCTCTTACTATTAATTCATGAACTCAACCTTAAAACTAAACCTATCAAAACAATTTTCAAAATCTCTTTAGAACTCTAATCGTATTTGATGAAATCAAAAAAAAAAAAAAAACAAAACAAGACAAATAAAAAAATCATACGAGTTTTGAGATTGGGTATGATTTTGTACCCAATCTCAAACTGAATATGTAATACATACTCGAGTTGAGATTGGGTACAAAATCATACCCAATCTGAAATCACTTATGATTTCATATTTTTATCAAAAGCCGTAAGGGTATCTTTTTGTTGACCTTGCCGACTAGTATTAGTCATTATCTTCCTAGGTTGAGTATCGTGAAGACTTTTCATCTCTAAAATTAACATTTACATTACACCCTAACGACTATTGTTTAGTCGACAGGTTATGAAATTAATACGTTGCCGCCTAATCATCCATTTGTAACACCTTTCTCTGCATGTCAAAAATCCTATAGTCAGCAGGATATTTTTTTGTCGACCTTGCCGACTTTTCCAGAATTGAAAGTGTTGATTCCTTATGTAATTTTGAGTATGAAACCACTCAGCAGCTTTGCAATCCCCTTTATAGAAGTGTTTGGTTACTCTGACTTCATTTCCGTTACAAAAAAAAATCTCCAAAAAAAAAATCCTCAAAAATCATAACACATAATTCATGAGTTCAATCCAAACAATACCTAATTTGAGAATTTTAATTCAACTAATTAACTAACTAAATTAACTAGCCTAAACACATTATTAGTGTGAATTAAGAAAGGGTAGACTAGACGTTTTGAAAATAACTGGTAAAGGGGTGTTGTGTTTTACTTCATAATAACCTGGATTTTATCTTATTAGGTATACCCCAATTAATCTGGTTATATCTCAATTTTGTCACAAAAAAAAACACTAGAAACGCTATATATTTTTCTTTTAGTAAGAACTGTTTTGCTATTTTTGATCGCCAAACACAAAACTATAATGAAGACTTGCAAGAAATAGGAAAAAAAAAAGCCTAAAAACCTACAAACACAACATGTAAAATCCAGTTGTAAACCCACTGCAAACAGAACCCGCAAAGAAACTAAATTACAAACACATTATCCTAGATTTCCATAACATAATCCAAAAGTAATGGGTCTTAGCTCTTATGCATTTTTTCTCCAGTTATAAGCCTAAATTTTGACTTGTTGAATCACCCGTTGAGTGTTTGAAGAACCATCTTTGAAAACGATGCTATTACGGCAGTTCCAAATTTACCAACATATGCGAATCACCAAGTGGCCTGATAGTTGATATGCTCCCTCCCACTACGGAGATAGGGGTTCAAACTCTATAATTACCAAAATCCACTCCAATTTAGGGAGCTTGGATGTAGTTTAGGGGCCACTAATCTAATGTATCAAAAAAAAAGAAAATTACCAACATATAAAGGCAGGGGATGACTAGGCACAACACTTTTCCTAATGGATGTGACGTACGAGGTCTCCATCCCTTGATAATTTGATCAATACAGTTTGGGATTGAGCCGATAAAACCCACGACATCCACCAAATGCCTCCAAATTCAAATTCAAAAGAAGAAAAAAAAAACACAAAATTGGTTAAAAAGACCAAAATCAATGATTCCTGGGTGAAAAAGACCTGTAAAATTTGATATTGTTTAAATGGACGAGAATGTAAAAATAGTCTGGATGTAAATAGTTTCATCCTACCCATTTTCAAATATTTTTTCTTAATTTTAATTTACATCAGGATGCATCCAGTTTCATCCTCACTCTTTTTTAAGTTTAAGCCAGGATGAATCCAGTTTCATTCTTGCTATATTTTTGGCGTCCATTTCACCCATACTAATTTTTACTCGTCCATTTGAACAATGTTTTAAAAATATTTGGACAAATGACTCATTTTCCGAAAAAAATTTGAAAAAAAAAAAACAGTTTGCTATTTAGAATATATAGATAGATTTTATTCTGTAATATACAAGCTGCCCGATCAAGCATTCTTAACTTGACATTGGAAATGGGAAGGAAATGACTCCCACGAATTAGTCTTTGCATACAAATCGCATTGTGTTAAGATCTTCCGCGCCGTGTACCTACACTTGATTGTATTCAGTGTTCATCGTCATTTTTCCCATTCCACTAGATGAGAGTGACAAAAATACATGCGATGGGAAGGGAGACGACCATGAATGGTTTGGGAAACTTACACCTCTGTATGCTCCCCAATCAAAAGCTCTGAAGCAAATATAATTCTTTATTTTTATTATTTTGGAGTGTATATGGCTAGTAAATCATCTACGATGCAATGTTCAAAGATTTCGTGGTCCAGGCCTCCAGGGGGGGACCGAAGAATATACTATGAATATCGATGGAAGAGTGTCATAAAATTGGCAATGATTAAAGTATTGAGCGTGCTAACAAAATCTAAACCCCACTTCGTATTGGTCTATCCGTGACCTCCTATTTAGGGCGCAATGTAAATCGATTGGAAATTGATGTGAAATGATCACGAAGGGGTACTTTTTCTACAGTGAAGTCACCTTGAGCTGGTTTCACTGTGCCATGTAATTTGATAGGAAATTGAGGAGAAATGATTACAAATGGTTGGACAAACTAAAGGGTTTTATTGTTTTAATCAAAACACCTCGTGATATTTTAAGACAAGCCATATGCAGGGAGATTATGGAGTATTATTTTTCAAAATATTTCTTTTTTTTTTGATCGATAAAAAAGAATTAGATTGATCAGAAATAGATGGTATAACAGGATTATACCAACCTAGCAGGAAAAAAAAGAGAGCAAAACTAAGATGGTAACACTCCACCAAACTTAGATGAAATTAAATATCACACCATTATCTCATTACATCAGTTGAATTAACATCTTCATATTCCTTAAAAGCAAGAGCCCAGGAAAACAAATACTAAATTGTCTTATTGACATCGGCTTGAGCATCATGTCTTTTATCAGAAAAAACACGGTTCTTCCTTTCCTTTCATATACTCCACAAAATTGCTACATGAATCGTATTCCAGACTGCAGTATTAACTGTGTTATGTTGCGTTAGATGCCACATATGAAGAGCAGTAGTAGTATCATTATGCATTAAGAAGAACCAGTGTAACTTACTCATAAAGTCTTCCCAAATCAATCTGGAAAAATTGCAGTGCAAAAACAAATGAGAAATAGACTCATTTTCATTACAGAATAGGAAAACGGCTGAAACAGCAACACCTCTCCTGAGAAGAAAGTCTCTAGTAGATAATCTGTTATGAGAAATAAGCCACGAGAAAAAACTGATCTTAGGTGGCCTTCTCAATTTCCAAATAGAGTTGAAAATAGAGCTAACTGGAACTGCATCTTCCTCCTGAATAAGACTATTATAAAGAGATTTGACTGAGAATTGATGATTCTCTCTGTAAGAGTCCAAACCAGTTCATCCTCAACATTCTGATTAAAACTAAAAGAAGCAAGATCATTATTGAGAAGATTTAGTTCCACAGTAGCAGCAGCATTAACTTTTCTAGGAAATCTGAGATCCCAACTTATAGAGTTATCAACAACAACACCCATTTCAGCAACAAAGCGATTTTTTGCTCTAGTGAGAGCATATAAATTTGGATAGCAGGTTTTGATAGGAAAATCAAATAATCAATTGTCATCCCAGAATCTTGTTTTAATGTCATTATTAACTTTGAATTTGACATGCCTTAGAAAGAGAGAACTGCACTTCATGATAGCTTTACAGACATAAGTACCATAAGAGCATTTTGGAGTCTTATAAATCCAACAAACCTCTCCTGCGTCATATTTTTCAGTTGTAATGGATTTCCATGGGGCATTATCTTCAACCATACCTCCAGAACCATTTAGTTAACAGAGCTTGATTGAATTTATGAAGGTTTATAATACCCAAACCACCAAAAAAAATTCTTCTGCATAAGACATCCCGTTTAAACTGGTTGGATTCTCCTTTTACCCTTGTTATCATGCCACAGAAAATCTCTCATAATCTTTTCAAGTATCTTAATCACTGAAGAGTGAAGAAGGCATCTCAAAGAGGGACATGTAATAAACGGGAAAACTAGATAAAACACTATTAATGAGAGTAATTTTATCTGCTCTAGAAAGTAATGGCCTTTTCCATCCAGCTAATTTGATTAAGAACCTTTAAATGACTTTGTCACATTTGGCAATGCCACCAAATTTATCTCATGGGGTAAGGCCTAAATAAGTTGTAGGAAGAAGACCATGATATAACAATCCAAGACGGAGGAAAACGTAGAAAGATCACCATCATAACCCACCCCATAAATCTGACTTTTTGTAAAATTAATCTTCAAACCAGTGAGAAATTCAAAAGAAAGTAACACTAGTATGAGACATCTAACCTGCTCCACATCAGCATCCAAAAAGATTAAAGTATCATCAGCAAACTACAAGTGACTCACCATTTGTCCATCTGATTTAACTTGAAAGCCAATGAGAATGCCTTGTTCTTAAGTTTGTTTAACCATGAAATTTAAAGATTCTCCAACTAAATGAAACAAGAAAGGTGAGATAACATTACATTGTCTTATACCTTTTTCACTCTTGAAATATCCTGTAGCACTGCCATTTACATAGAAAATCTTGCATATTCCACACATCTTCTAATCCAATATTTCAAAACATTAGTTGGTAGTAGAAAATTATAATTGTAATGTTTTTCTGCTTGAAAAGGAAAAATAAATAAATCATATATATATACCCATTATTAGTTTTTTTAAATAACAAATCAAAGGCTTAATGAAAAATGTTGATTGAATGATTGATATCACCAAACAAATGAAAAAAAAAATAGAAAAGAAAAAAGGTTTAAATTATCGGAATCCAGCGACGTTCTTCGAAAAATGAAACTCTTATGAGATGCTTTATAGTAATAATATAGAAATCTAATCAGCATGGAAAAATTAGGGATTATAGTAGTAATATCGAAATCTAATCAGCATGGCAAAATTGGGGATTACTGAGAATAACTGGGGACGTTAAATTTTAAAGAAAACTAGGGGAAGTTGCTAGAGGGTAATTATATGATGTAAAAAATGACCAAGTTATCTTTAGTTTTAAAATTATTTTACTACACTTAGATTATTCAATTCCAGCTTATTTCACAATATCATCCGAACTTCGCATTTGTTGAATTTTCCCAATGTAAACGGGGTTAGGGGCGGTGCACGCTAATCGGAAGCTATTTCGTAGAAACCCGAGCCGGTTTTTGTGGATGGGTAAACTTTGTGATGTTTAAAAAATGGCGAAATTCGAGAGATAATTGTATACTTGCTTTCCAATTATAGTATGGATCACTTTTTTTGTTTCCAGAAATAGGCAAATATTTCGACCAACAACTGTTAGAGTATTGCTCGGTTGAACCCACCAAGCGTTGGTATGTCAAGTTTGGTTGTCATATTTTAGTGAATCAAAACTCATGTTAGGAGTCGCTTGATTATGTACTAGAGTTAAACTTCGTATAGGTTAGATTGAAAACATTAGGATACGAGACATTAGAAGTATATATTGCAAAGTGTTGAAGATGTGAAGAAGCAAGGAGCTAAAATGACAACAATCATCCTTCCACTTGAGGTTAGTGATATTTGAATTGAACTGTTTCATTCTATAACGTATCTTTCAAGTCGTGCATATTGAAAACATAAATGCGAAGCATATATGAACTCTAGATATACATAGTATTAAGGAATACAATACGAGGTTTATTGCTTAACCATTAAGCTTTGTAGATAAGACATCGCCATAATCATTTGAATGCTATTGTGATTATGTATGGGTATGAGGTGAGGATTTCATCCTAGGGAACAACGTATACATGTGTTCTAAGGAAGTAAGTTCATAAACTTGTTTGTGAACCGAAAAGGAAATTGCCAGGAGTTATTGGTTTTGTTATTCATTGCATATCTTATGAACAACCAATATGTGTGATAGAGTATAACCGCTCACAACTTGCTGTGTTCTTGGTAGAACTATTCACAAAGTCCTGACTTTCGTATTGGTATAACTTTTATTAGTAAAATCAATCTTAAGTAATCACATGTGGTATGATCGGATTATGTCTGCCTTGGGGAAAGGGAACCGATCCTAGTAAGGGAAAGGGAACCTATCCTTGTAGGGGGTGAAGTACATCAAGGGGAACCGATCCTTTATGGGGTGCAGCAAGGTTTATAGCAGAAAGGGGAACCGAGACATGTGCAACACATATAAGTTAGATACCATATATATGTGGGGAACTGATCCTAGTACCTAGTCAACCGAATCTTTGGGAAGCTAGTGTGACTATGTGTAGTACTCACATGGAGGTAGAACCGAAACTTGTTTTGGTAGAACCGTAAACCCATGATTGTGATTTAATGTTAGTTTGATCAATCACATAGTTCTTGAAAGTCAGATGAACCAATTCTAAACTTGTTTGGAAGTGTGGCAAATCGGTTTCAAGGTTTTAAGTGTGAAAGAGAACTTACAAAGTAAAGATGTTGACAAACTTTGAACACGTGTTGTGAATGATTATTTCTATAATTGTTCAAAAATATTCCTTAACGGCTAAGGGAAGAAAATCCCAAGATCGAAACATAAGTAAGTTAAGAATCTTTTAATTAAGGTTATTAATTTATCTTTTGTAGGAAAATCACAGAATTAGTAATGTGCATTTACTAATTAGATTTTCCGAGAGATTTTGATTGTTATTTTTGGACAGAGCATTTCCAGGAATTATGGAAACCGAATTTGTGCTTTAATGAATATCTTGAGAATATTTTCGGTTTTGGAAATTCCTTGGTGTCCAAACTTCTTTGTCTATAAATACACGAAGTTTGCCTTTCTAGCAAACTAATCCTTCGTAACAACAGAATTCCTCTTTTGTCTTTGTTACTGGTGTAGACGCCTATCAGAGAGAAGAGTAATATAATTAGGTGAAATATCTTACGGCCGCTCATTTTAAAGTCTTCTTTGGGATTGAGAAGCTCTAGCGCGACCCGTTGGTGGGAAACTAGATAATTGTGGTTTATCTTTGTTCTCGATTGATTTGATTGACTAACGGTGGTTGAAATCTGATTGCACCTAGTTTGTTTATTTTTGAGAATCTTCTCTTCTGATATAAGATTCACTCAAACTAGTTCAGAGTTCCGACAGAGATCTTTAGACTGTTTTTAGTTCTAAAGACTATCTTGTGATAATCCATTGTTAACATACTCCGTTTTGTGCAGGTTTTTATTGAAGATTTAAGAAGATTTGAAGACAAAGAAGATATTGAAGATCTGACTTGGGTTTTATAATCTTTGGTGTGCACAATACTTGTTTGGGTAAAATAGGATCCAATTAATAATCGGTTTATCCTTGTGGTGGATTGGATTGATTAATTGAGTAAATCGGCATCAACACAGTTCTTCGGATTAAAGGTGTTGTTGGCTTAATCTTAATCGACTACCTTTGGGTAAGGCTGCAGAAGAACTGTTCAAGAGGACCTGAACCGGTCTGGAACCGAAAATACCGTACCGAAACCGAACCGGTACCGGAGTAACAGGGACAGGAGATTAAGAACCGGATTATACTGGTACAAGCACCGGTTGTGGAGGAAATACCAGCCCTGTTGTACCGATTAATTTGAGACGTTAATATCTTTATTATTTTTAATCCTATCCGTCCAATTTAGAAAACCCTAATATCTAATGTGTAACTCTGACACTCTCATTCACTCTTTCTTTCTTTCTTTCCTGCGTCCTGCCTCTTTTTCTTTCTTTTTCTTTTTTTCTCAACTGAAATCTGAAGAGTGAAGAAACCAAATTGATATTTCAATCCAATCAAATCGAGTCTCATTAGCTTCTTCTTCTTAACCATCTATGAAGAAATCAAATCGAAACCTAGAGGAATAGATTGAATGGTTGTTTCAAATGGGTTTCTGAAATTGAAGGTTACGGTTTTGGAGGAAGTTGATGTTAATGGGAAATCGATGAAATTGAAGATACAAATCTTGTTATAATTACATGTTTGATTAAACAACAACAGGTAATTAATCTCTCTATCTCTTTTGATTTGGATTTGTTTTTCATTCTCTTTTGATTTGGGTTTTGTTTAGCCATGTTTTCTTTTTTGATTTTTGTTTTTGTGATCTGATTTTGCTAATTTGGTTTGATTTTTGCAGTCAATATTCAGTTTCTTTGATGTTGTGAAGTTGATTTGATGATGAATCTGAAGTTTAGGGTTTCATAAGAGGGTCTGGAAGGATGAGAATATGAAGTTTAGGGTTGATTTGATGTTTTTGAGACTTGGGTTATTATTTAAATTTGATTGCAAGTGAGGAAACGTTGGTGGTTAGTGGTTACTGAACATGAAAATGCATCGAGGTTGATAAATTTGATGTAGATGCAGTTCTTGAAAACGGATTTTAATTATATATATATGTCTTCATTCAATTTATGTCTAGTTCTTCTGCGAACAACTTTTTATATTGTCTCTCTGTTCAATTTCTTAGAAACCATTAATTGATTTTGTAACATGGGTTTTGATCTTTGGGAGGTTTCCTGAAAATGTTTGGGTTTTGTGAATTTTCTATCTCTAAATCAAACTATGGGTAAAAACCCGGTACTGGAGTACCGGTACAATTATAGGGATCGGTCCTCAAAGTGAGGTACCGGTCAACACCAAGTACATGCACTGGTTCCATAAAAGAACCGACATGTACCGGACCATGTGCAGCCTTACCTTTGGGTGATTGAACATAAGATAGATCTAGACCCAAGGAAGGAGTTTATGTTGAGATAAACGGAAGAACCTTTGTCTGACTCATATCACTTGGTTGAATAGAGTTGATACCAAACAAATTTCTTGTTCCTTTACTGTTTGGAATACGAACCAAGGGATTGTTCCAAGTACGTCACTTATTCATAAGTCGGAGGCGTGGGAATACATACGGAACTAGGTGAACTATAGTATTAGTTACTTGGTCTCAACTATACGAAGTTAAGTGTAATTTTGTGTAGCGGGTTAATCCTGAGAGTATTCAATTCTGGACTAGGTCTCGGGGTTTTTCTGCATTTTCGGTTTCCTCGTTAACAAAATATTTCTGTGTCATTTACTTTTATTTTCCGCATTATAATTATTTTTTTTATAATTAAAGTAAATTACACAAACGTTAATTCCTATTTCCTTGATAAGCAATCCTATTGTGTTTGGTTAAGTCCGAACCTTTTTATCAAGTAAACATACTTCGTTGTTGTATTGTCTCGATTTCGTATCCATAGACGATCACACGAAGTGTGAACCGATTAGTTGTATTTTCTCGGCTCAGTCCATAGACAATCACTTTCGAATAAAGGACTTATAGGTAGGAAAGTTTTAGCTTGAGGTATATTTGGGTACCCTCGCCTTTTCAATTGGTATCAAATCAGGCAAACACGAAAAGATCTAACAATCTGTGTTTGGTGCTATCCAACCTATCAGAATTGAATCTATGTCCGATTCAGTTAACGTTATGCAAGAGTTTGAATGCTCAAAAGTTGAAGATGTTAATACTTCGTTGACTCATGATCCAGGAGTAACGAAAACATCTATGTCTCTTTCTGAGGAAAAATAAGATGCTGATAAAGAGTTGGTAAAACTCCTAAAGCCAATACAATCTCTGTCTTCTAAAGTGTTTATTTTAAAGACAGAGTCGAATCTTCTTAAGCAGGAGATCAGAGAAAAAGACATTCAATTGAACTGTCTAGCCAAAGAGAAAATGGATCTCGCTGTCAAACTAGAAGCTTTTGGTAAATCTCTTACAGATAAAGAGACACGTCATGTGATTCTGACTAATGATGTTGTTGTGATTTCTTATGATGAGGAAACTAAAAGTCCTTGCTCGAATTTTACAGATTGTGAAAAAACTAGGTTAATCACATCTGAAACATATCAAGATGATGGTAGTTTTCCTAACTACATCAAGTTAGAAGAGGATGAGAAACCAGCTTCTAGATCTACTGATGATCAAACGAAATCTTGTCCAAAGAAAACTTTGAAACGATTCCGTGTTGACTCTAAGGAATACAACTTTCAGTCACTTGACAAGAAACTTATACTTCTTCAACATACGGTGGTAAAAATTTTGAAAGAAGTTTCTTGTCTTAAAAAATTGAAAGATTATTCCTCAGTAGAAAGAAAGATTATATTATATCCCAATAAGATCAACTCAAAGGAGTCATAGGAAAGAGTTGATAATCGCTTCTGAAAAAGGTTCCTCCGCACCAATATCGAAACGGTTCTGGTTTTGATGAGGAACGACTTCAGAAGGAAGGGAAAGAGCGAATCTCTGCCAAAAGAAACAATCAGGAATTTCCGATAGTTGTTTCAGATGATCACACTAATGTGAATAATAAGGAAGTTCTTAGAATGAGAAAATCTTATAAAAATCTCATTGAAAGAATTAAGAGAGATCTAGCTATCTCCGATAATTCTCACATTAGTACTTTTTCTCCACGTGATCATATCTCTAGAGTTAGAAAAGATCATCGTCTTGGAAGAAAATATCTTGGGCCGAAATTTCCTAAAAGAAACATGAACTATGTTTCTAATATTCATGGTAAGCTGGAAAAAGCTTACTCCGATACAACTTAGTTGTATCATATGTTGTGCTTTCTCATCTTTTCGTGCTCATAATCTTTGATGGGAAAGGCACAATAAAACAGGAGCACAATTGGTTGTGTAGTTGATTATCAGAAAATTTTCTTTGAAAGTATATGGGTTGCTGCAAATCCATGGTAGTTGAAAATGTTCATGTTTAACATGATTTTCCAAAATAGGTGATTATTTGGAATTTTCGGATGTGTTTAATAAACCTTCCAACTTAGAAATCTCGGACTAAGGAAAGGTAATATATTGTCTTATATTTTCGGATTTTCCAGAGGTCTTTTTGTCCCAAAGTTGTCTCTTTTAATAGGAGAAACTTTTTCTTATCTTTATTCGAAACCCCGAGGAATCCTTTATATTCGATTATAACCGATCATGCCTCCAGTAACTCGTAGTGTCTCAAAGACTAATAAGGAGGAAGATCAAAAGGTTAAGGATTATCAAGGAATCAATACAGAGAGAAAGAAGAAAGGCATTATGTCTAATTATGACTCTGATAGTTATGTTGGATCACAAGATGAGTCATGTTTGTTGGCTGACAACCTTCAAGATCCAACCAAAACCAAATGGATTCGTTCTGATAGTATGATTGACTATATCCAAAGTTTTGACGAACTAGAAACCAATCTTTCTATGACTATTCGACATCAAGATTGGTTAAAAGAGAGGTACGAAAGTACAAGAGGAATTCTTGCTGAGCTCAATGCTCTAATTGTAGATCTTGAAAAACAAGAAGTGGTTGCGGACAAGTCCCTTGAGACATGCTTTAAGAGTTTGAACACTGAAGAGACATCGGTGAACAAAAAGAGCACCACTAGAGATTACGTTAGTTGTTGTAATACTTAATCTAGTATAATAGACATCAATTTTTGATTTCTTTCATTGATTGTATTGGTCTATTATGAATAAACTATTATGAATAAAATTATTTGATTAGTAATGTTTCATGTGATAGTTTTCGGTTTACATAGCTTGTCCTTAATTTCTTTTATCTTATTTCTATGTATGTTTATGGGATGTTTGATTTCAGTTTTACTACCTTAATATTCGATATCATATTGTGAACCCTCATGGTTTGGGTGACCTTTTGATTTAGCGGGATTAAGTTCTAGCCCTAGTAGGTAGGATTTATCAAAGGATTATGAGGGGTTCTAATAGAAACAGTATGTGAAAAAGTCACAATATGTTGAATCGGTTTTGGTTTAGCATAAAAGCATATGTGTTTCGACGGTTTTCAACTTTTGCTTGCAATTGTTAAAACCGATTTTCAAACTTTCTCTGGTAAAGGTTGAGGTGTGTTGTTATTCTTTTGTTTATGCATAAGGATGACAACGTGGTGATATTTCAATATCAATTCTCCCTGGACGAAGATGCTATCATATTGGAGAAGTGGATGCGAAATTTGAGGTAACAATCTTGTTAGTTAATTGTTTTCCTGTTTAAGAAAAGCCCGAGTTTATATGATATATATTTGTTGCTTTTGCTTAACAAAATTTAGGTTCAATTGATATTTATTCCATGATGTGTGTGTGGATGTGTGTTTCAATTGGTTCCTGTTAAGAAAAACTATTGTTATCTTGCTTTATTGTGTGATATCAATCGTTTAGGCTTACAAAATTTCGGTACAATTGATGTGTATGTGATTCAATTGGTTCCGGTTAAAAAAAACTATTGTTATCTTGCTTTTATATAGTTTCAATAGTTTAGGCTTACAAAATTACGGTGCAATTGCGGTGCTTTTAATGTCTATGTTGTTTCAATTGCTTCCGGTTGAGGTGAATAATTATGCAAGTTGATTTATGTTGGTTTGTATGAATTATTTATGGCTTAACGAAATAATATGTGTACGTGATGAGTTCTTTAGTCCAATTCGATTCCGGATAAGAAACTAAGTTAATTCTGATCGTAGTTTGTCTTATCGAAGTGAGGTTTCGGTTATTCAAGTCTAATCAAATGCCTAAACAAGGAAATGCTAGTTAACTAACCTAGTATTTGTTTTGTTTAAAATTGAAAGGTCTACATTTATGGATAATTAGAACCTGATGAGAAAAATGGAGTTTATCTTTATTTTGGTCTTATCGAATTAAGCGGTTGTTTTTGAACAATCGGTTTAGCAAAGGGACTAATGTGATTAGTTGTTTTTGGTTTGTTAAACTAAATGGGAAAAATTGTTTCGGGCAATTGTTTCATTGTTAACATATCAAAATAAGACTACTTGTAGTTTCGATTTTGATATTGGTTATCAAAACATGATGTGTGGAACCCTCGTGCCTAACTCTACAGGTTTGCAAGTCTATTTTGAGATTTGTAAGATTATTTTCGTGTTGTCCTTTATTTTTTTCGTTTCTTTGTCATTTTTGTGACAAAAAGGGGGAGAAATATATGGAGTAAACAAGTGATACTGGCATTGATTCTATATTAATTGGTATCACTAAGGAAAAGAACATTGGTACTTGAATGTTTTATCTAACGAAAAAGTGAAAGCACGTACTAAGGGGGACTAACATGTCATATTGATTGGTATAACAAAGACGTGCGGATTGAATATATACCTATCTTCCTTAGGGGGTATTAGCTTTGTTATTATAATGTCAACAACGACATTTTCAAGGATTGAATGTAAGCAGTTTTATTGTGTTGTTGAATCGAGAATCAAGCGGAGTGTAATGAATTCTTGTAATTTTTTTATCCATATGATGTAGAGTTTTGTCACTAAAATTGACATAGGGGGAGATTTTTAGAGCATTGCTCGGTTGAACCCACCAAGCGTTGGTATGTCAAGTTTGGTTGTCATATTTTAGTGAATCAAAATTCATGTTAAGAGTCGCTTGATTATGTACTAGAGTTAAACTTAGTATAGGTGAGATTGAAAGCATTAGGATATGAGACATTACAAGTATTGCGAAGTCTTGAAGATGTGAAGAAGCAAGGAGCTACAACGACAAAAATCATCCTTCCACTTGAGGTTAGTGATATTTGAATTGAACTGTTTCATTCCCTAACGTATCTTTCAAGTCGTGCATATTGAAAACATAACTGCGAAGCATATATCAACTCTAGATAGACATAGTATTAATGAATACAATACGAGGTTTATTGCTTAACCATTAAACTTTGTAGACAATACATCGCCATAATCATTTGAATGCTATTGTGATTATGTATGGGTATGGGGTGAGGATTTCATCCTAGGGAACAATGTGTACATATGTTCTAAGGAAGTAAGTTCATAAACTTGTTTGTGAACCGAAAAGGAAACTGCCAGGAGTTATTGGTTTTTTTATTCATTGCATATCTCATGAACAACCAATATGTGTAATAGAGTATAACCGCTCACAACTTGTTGTATTCTTGGTAGAACTATTCACAAAGTCCTGACTTTTATTAAGTAATCACCTGTGGTATGATCGGATTATGTCTACCTTGGGGAAAGGGAACCGATCCTAGTAATGGAAAGGGAACCGATCTTGTAAGGGGTGTAGTACATCAAGGGGAACCGATCCTTGTATGGGGTGCAACAAGGTTTATAGCATAAAGGAGAACCGATCCTATGGACATGTGCAACACATATAAGTTAGATACCATATATATGTGGGGAACCGATCCTAGTACCTAGTCAACCGATCCTAGTACCTAGTCAACCGAATCTTTGGGAAGCTAGTGTGACTATGCGCAGTACTCACATGGAGGTAGAATCGAAACTTGTTTTGGTAGAACCGTAAACCCATGATTGTGATTTAATGTTGGTTTGATCAATCACATAGTTCTTGAAAGTCAGATGAACCAATTCTAAACTTGTTTGGAAGTGTGGCAAATCGGTTTCAAGGTTGTAAGTGTGAAAGAGAACTTACAAAGTAAAGATTTCGACAAACTTTGAACACGTGCTGTGAATGTTTATTTCTAGAAGTGTTTAAAGATATTCCTTAACGGCTAAGGGAAGAGAATCCCAGGATCGAAACATAAGTAAGTTAAGAATATTTTAATAAAGGTTATTAATTTATCTTTGTGGGGAAATTACAGAATTAGTACTGTGCATTACTAATTAGATTTTCCGAGAGATTTCGATTGTTATTTTTGGACAGAGCATTTCCAGGAATTTTGGAAACCGAATTTGTGCTTTAACGAATATCTTGAGAATATTTTCGGTTTTGGAAATTCCTTGGTGTCCAAACTTCCTTGTCTATAAATACACGAACTTTGCCTTTCTAGCAAACTAATCCTTCGTAACAACAGACTTCCTCTTTTGTCTTTGTTACTGGTGTAGCCGCCTATCGGAGAGGTGAGTAATCTAATTAGGTGTAATATCTTACGGACGCTCGTTTTAAAGTCTTCTTTGGGATCGAGAAGCTCTAGCGCGACCCGTTGGTGGGAAACTAGATAATTGTGGTTTATCTTTGTTTTCAATTGATTTGATTGACTAACGGTGGTTGAAATATGATTGCACCTAGTTTGTTTATTTTTGAGAATCTTCTCTTCTGATATAAGATTCACTCAAACTAGTTCATATTTTTAACAGGGATCTTTAGACTGTTGTTAGTTCTATAGACGATCTTGTGATAATCCATTGTTAACAGACTCCGTTCTGTGCATGATTGATTATAAGAGATTCAAGTGATTGTGTGCAAGTTTTTATTGAAGATTTAAGAAGATTTGAAGACAAAGAAGATATTGAAGATCTGACTTAGGTTTTATAATCTTTGGTGTGCACAATACTTATTTGGGTAAAAGAGGATCCAATTAATAATCAGTTTATCCTTGTGGTAGATTGGATTGATTAATTGAGTAGATCGGCATCAAAACAGTTCTTCGGATTAAAGGTGTTGTTGGCTTAATCTTAATCGATTACCTTTGGGTGATTGAACATAAGATAGATCTAGACCCGACGAATGAGTTTATGTTGAGATAAACGGAAGTGCCTTTGTCTGACTCATATCACTTGGTTGAATAGAGTTGATACCAAACAAATTTCTTGTTCCTTTACTATTTGGAATACGAACCAAAGGGATTGTCCCAAGTACGTGACTTATTCATAAGTCGGAGGCGTGGGAATACAGACGGAACTAGGTGAACTATAGGGTTAGTTACTTGGTTACAACTATACAAAGTTAAGTGTAATTTTGTGTAGCGGCTTAATCCTGAGAGTATTCAATTCTGGACTAGGTCCCGGGTTTTTCTGCATTTGCGGTTTCCTCATTAACAAAATCTTGTTGTGTCATTTACCTTTATTTTCCTCATTATAATTGTTTTTTTATAATTAAAGTAAATTACACAAACGTTAATTCCTATTTACTTGATAAGTAATCCTATTGTGTTTGGTTAAGTCCGAACCTTTATATCAAGTAAACATACTTCGTTGTTGTATTGTCTCGATTTCGTATCCATAGACGATCACACGAAGTGTGAAGCGATTAGTTGTATTGTCTCGACTCAGTCCATAGACAATCACTTTCGGAAAAAGGACTTATAGGTAGGAAAAGTTTTAGCTTGAGGTATATTTGGGTACCTTCGCGTTTTCAACAAAAAAGGAAAGTATTAACTTGCCGATAAAAACCCATAACTAGACACGTTTTTTATCTCCAAAGATTACGGAAAATCGCCAGGTAATTATATTGTTGTCTATCGGTTATGTGTCTTTTATTGTTAGCTACCCATAATAAGTTTTATATTAGGTATCAAATGATACATATTCTCATATCGAGTATCGAACAAATTTCCTATAAATTTTAGTGCAATAATTTACAACTATAGTTGTTTGTCGGTTGTAGTTGTTAAATTTTAACAAGTACAGTTCCCACAACTTGTAGGCGTCCATCATTTTACGGTTGATTAAGAACAATTAATGGGATAAAATGATTCGACCCTTCTAATTCTGGGTTATAAAAACTTAAAATCTTGATTTTTTTTAGGTTTACCATGTTGTAACGGACGAAAGATACTTCTTCGTTGTCACTGTAATCACTCATTTTAGTTAGTACGGACACTAAAACCTAGTTTTCCTTTACCTCCCCACCAATAAACTCTTCCATCATATAGTACTTCCAATCTAACACATTTTCTCTCTAAAAATTCGTAAATCTAATTTTCTAACTAAACTAACAAGCAAGTAGATGGAACTGTGAAAAAAGGATAGGTTACTAGCTAAAGGCTATAAGCAAAAACAAGGTATAGAATTATTTGATACTTACTTACATGTAACGATATATAATTACTTCCATTAGGATGTTAATTATTATGGATTCCATTAATAAGTTAGATACACATTGAACGGATGTAAAGAAAACTTTTTTAAATGTTTTATTAGTTGAAGAAATTTTATGGACCAAACCGAGGGCTTTGTAGTGAAAGGTTGTGAAGACAAAATTTGTAAATTGAATACATCTTTGTATGGTTTGAAAAAGCACCTAAAAAATAATAGAAAATTTGATCATGTGATGACTTCTAGTGGTGTTAAAATTAATGAATTTGACAAGTGTGTTTACACTAAACTTGTGATGATGTTTGTGTGACTGCATGTTTGTACGTTAATGAGATACTTATACTCGGTACAAACATGGATGTAATTAATTCCATGAAAAACATGAAAAATGAGAACCTTTGACTTGAAAAAATTAGGCACCGCTGATGTGATCCTAGGAATGAAATTTAGAAGAAAATCTAGTGTTTATAGTCTTAGTCAATCTCATTATGTTGAATCTTTTCTTAGAAAATAAAATCAGTTTGATTGTAAACCGACTTGTATTCTTTATGATCCTTTTTGTAGACTAACGAAGAATAAGGGTGAAGAAATTTCACAACTTGAATAACCACATGTTATATAAGTCTGATGTTTTTTTGATAAACTTCTACGTGACCGTATACTGCAAATGTTTGAGTAGATTAAGTAGGTATACCTGCAATCCAGGAAAAGAGCATCAGGATGCACTTATTTTTTGTTGAGGTACTTGAAGTAAACTTTAACCTTTTTTTTTTTGAATTATGAGAGTTATATTGTTGTCTTTGAGGTATTTTGTGATGCAAACTAAACAGCTGACTCAGATGAGTCTAAGTCTACAAGTGGATATGATTTCATTCTAAGAGGTGGGTCTGTTTCGTGGAAGTCTTCCAAATATACATGTATAGTTCGATTCACTATGAAATCGGAGTTTATTGCGTTAGATAAAGTATGAGAGGAAGCTGAGTGTCTAAGATTCCATTTATAAGATATTCCTTTTTGAATAGGCTTGTACCAGTTATATCTATACGTTGTGATAGCCAAGTTTTTATATCTAGAGATAAAATAAAATTTATAGTGGGAAATTTATACGTATTCGCAGAAAACACAACTCCGTGAAACAACTAATCTTGACTTGCTTCATTTCCATTGACTCTGTGAAGTCTAAGGAGAATATTGCATACACTTTAATGAAAGGTCGCATCGAGAGGGATGAGGCTCAAGCTCATGAAATGAACACACCATGAAGTATATCCAACCTTGATGACTAGATAGTAGAGAGACTAAGATCAAGATTTCGAAAGACATAACTAATTTTTGGTGAGTTAAGGTAAACACTATTATAGAATTACATACTTTGTGCATCTCTATGGTGTAGATATGATATTGTGGTTGCATACAAAGGATGCTTTCTTTAGAAGTCTTAATGAAATTCCGTAGCTTCATTTGAGGTAGGGTATGACAGAAACACTCTTGATGGAACTCATTTATCCGAATGTGGAAATGCTTAGCTTCCTATGAGAATATAGATAATTCTTTAGAGCATTTTGAGAAACGGGATATTGTAATGGACACGACGACACGAACTTGGCAGTTCCTGGAGAGATATCATGCGTGGAAGTTATTGATGAACTGAACCAAAATATGAAAATTTAAGGCATCGTGTTCTCTTAAAATCAAATAGGTAATTTCTCATTAAGCATAGGTTCAGACCTCATGAACACGTTTTGCATATGGTGGTATTTCTCGCTTTCTGAGTTTCTTCTTTTATCGATGCTTCACTCATGTGGGGGATTGTTGAGAAATTAAGTTTTGCTTAACTTATATTTCCGGTCTCATATTGGATATAAGACACTGAGGCTTAGTTTGGTATTGTTGTGGCTTTTATAAAAGCACTTTTCTGATGTGCGTTCTTGTGCAGTACTGTGAGAAAAAAACAGTTAGACGTTTGGTAAAATATTAATTAAAGTTAAAGCTGATTAAAATATAATCAAAGTGTGTTTAAGTGTGTTTGGTAAAATATGAGATTAAACCATTGTTGTTGTGGAAAATGACAAAAACAGACATATCTCTGAAAATAGTTTTATTCAATTTTTTTGGGTTTAAACATAATTAATTTTTTACTATTAAATATTAAATTTACTAATTGTACTATTATTATTATTGTTAAAAAAATATTTTACTTAACCAATTTTTAATATATATATATATACAAAATTTTCAAACAAAAAATTAAACTAAAATTAGGTAATTATTTAATTTTTATTTTTATTTTTATTTTTGACAAATTAAATGAAATGGTATCATAAAATAGTTTGAAAATAAAATATAATAATATTTAAAGAATAAAATATAAGAAGTACATATATTTAAAGGTAATTTTTGTCATTTACAAAATAAAATAGGGACAAAAAGGATAAATCAAGTATTAAATTTTGGTGGGACCAAAGCTTATGCTTTTGTAGCTTTTAAAATCTCCTCCACCCCAGCTTTTAAAAATTGAAGAATTTGGGAAGTGCTTTGGGTGAAAAGCACTTTGATTTTTTTTTTACCAAACACCAATTTCAAAAATTATTGACATATATAGGTTTTGAAAGTGCTTTTGGAAAAATAAAAGCATTACCAAACCCAACCCGAAGAAACTCGCTTATTTACATTTATCGTGAATGAAATGTATTCTTTAGTCCCACATGTGGAAAACTAAATATGGGAGTTATCCATACTATTAGGATTTTCAAAAATCCAAGTATGACCATTGGGTCAACAGAATTATGCGTGAGAGAATGGACTTAGGCATTCGATAATATGAGGTAACCACATATTTCACATACGCGTGGTGCTTCACACCAAAGCACGTCTCTCTCGGTTGATAGACACGTTTTTTTGTCTGATTTGATCACAGTTCATTTTGCTTCACACTGAAGCACGTCTCTCTCGGTTGATAGACACGTTTTTGTGTCTGATTTGATCACAATTCATTTTGTACTTATTATGGTGTTTTATGTGTAGGTGTTTTTGGGAAAAAAACATTTATTAGAAAAATCGGCTTGAAAAATTACTAAAGGCACCCCACCCAAATTACTAAGGGCACTCCATTGCTAAAGGCACCCTTGATTTGGATAAGGGGCACCCATTCTTCTTCACCGTTCACAAAGTTTTTGCGGGAAAATTTGGTTATCAACTGCAGACTTTTTCCAATCAAACTTGAAGAGATTTTGTCGGAAGTTTGACGTGGTTATCGGTTGATATAGAGTTATCTTGGGATTTATAAAGGGAATTTGCGTGTATCTGCAGCGGGTTTGACTTCGTCTGAGACATGTTTTCAACATGTTTGGGTGTGTATGCTACATGTTACCGCTTGAATCAAAAGACGATGAAAAGAAAAAAAATCATTTAACTGGCAGGGGAGTAAAAGTAGATTATTCTTGAGTTATTGTGGGGATTGAGAGGTGATATTTGGTATAAAATTAGTGTTGAGGAGTCGTGGAAAGGATATGGTGTGATTCGGTCGGGAGGTTGCAGAGAAGAACGATTGTTGCAGAGCGATTTTGTAGCAGCAGGACGAAGAAGTTGAAGAACATAATACTATGAAGAACTGTCGTTTATTTTTAGCATCTTAAATTTCAACAGTTCTGTAACAGTCTGTTTGCAAAGCTTATCTTCAGTTTGCGGCGTTTGAGTTGTAACAGTGAACCTGTAATGCTTATACAATGTTGCAAATTCCTTGAGTTATATTATTTCTTCTTCGTAAACACTTTTTGAGTTATGAATAAATCTTTTGAGAGTGTTTTCAACATGAGGAGCTGAACCCTATCACTGGGAAAATGGAGGAAGCCATATTTTATAATTGTGATAAATATAACTAATTATTTTATGACTTTTTGATTTAATTGAAATTACGACTCTTATTAATTAGTTGTTATTTTGTTTAATGGTGTATGTTTAGACTCAGAGTTTTTGACGGGCATGCTTGTAACTTGCAATTGATATTTTAGAAATCTACATTTGGAAAAGAAACGGAGTCAATAATATGAGATAAAATTGTTTGGAATTAATATATGCATCACCTAAATATTTTATGGTGGAGTCCTATGTCTCGGTTATCCTTATAACATTGCTACCATCTATTGTATATATTTGCAAGATTAAAACTAGAATTAGTTCTTAAACAAATCTTTATAGGTTCGAGTAACAAATACTTTATTTTCCACTATCTACAAAATCGTATCAATTTTTGGTGTCACCGTCGTGCACTTGTTTTTAGGATTGGGTGTTAGATTTATTTATTTTTGTAGGTCTAGTTTAATTTAGGATTTATTTTATTTCCTTTTATTTTTTAGATTTTACTTAGGTATTTTTTTTGTGCAGATTTTTCTTGAAGTTAAAAATAGAAAGTAAAATAAGCAGGCAAAAAAGTAAGTAAAAATATCTGAGATTTCATTTTATTTTATTTTATTTTCTTGTAAATATTTATCTAGATTTTTTTTATTATTTAAAGAACTAAGAAAAACACTTTGCACAACATATTGCATCGTCAAACACCAAATATAGGAAAACGCGTGGAAAAGTATCGCTGAACCCTCTGGGCGTTATCAGGTAAAATTCCACATAACTTAGCCTTGTACCTTTGACTGGTTTCTGACTGTATGTACATCTTGCTAAGTTAACTTGAACCTACCGAAATTTAGTCGACCATGTATATACACGTGCACAAAAAAGGTCGAACTAGTATTACGATATCCAGTATAATAAATATCCAATTGAGTTCCAAAATGGTCATTATTCTAACTATGACCATATTATGGATAGTGGTTGAGACAATCACCAACCATTTAAAGGTTATGGTTTATACCATGGTGAGCCCATATAATATTTGCACGCACATCGGTCATACGAACGGGAAAAGAAGGAATATTATAATACTATATCACCGTCTTTAGAGGAGTTAACCAAACAATTGCAAACTAGTACTTTTTATTGAAAAAGAGGGGGTCAAACAACCACACCCAACAATTCGTTTGGCAATCTGAGAGGACTTACTCCACTTGTACTTTCTAGAGAATCAACTAGACAGTCAGACTCAATCTAGATAAAAGTATATCAAAGAGTTTAATATCTCTAACTCTTAATTCAATCCACAATCAGCAAATAGAAATCTGCGATCCCGATTGAATATAAGAGGAGTTAACTTGAACAGTACCAAAGACCAATGTTCAAGTGTCAATCGATGTAAATCAACAACCAAAGGTTGGATATTCTAATTGATTGATCTTAATGCACAAACTGTGATATTTTAATTATATAACAAATTATAATGAGGAAAACAAATAACACAGATACCAGAATTTTGTTAACGAGGAAATCGCAAATGCAGAAAAACCCCAGGACCTAGTCCATATTAAACACCACACTGAATTAAGCCGCTACAGACACTAGCCTACTACCAATGAACTTCGGACTGGACTGTAGTTGAACCCTAATCAATCTCACACTGATTCAAGGTACAATTGCGCTCTTTACGTTTCTGATCCCAGCAGGATACTACACACTTCATTCCCTTAGTTGATCTCACCCACAACCAAGAGTTGCTACGACCCAAAGTCGAAGACTTGATAAACAAATCTGTCTCACACAAAAAAGTCTATAGGATTGAATAAATCTGTCTCCCACAGAAATACCCAAGAGTTTTTTTTCCGTCTTTTGATAAATCAAGGTGAACAGGAACCAATTGATAAACCAGACTTATATTCCCGAAGAACAACTTAGTATTATCAATCAACTTACAATAATCTAAATCGTATGATGGCGAAACTAGATATTGTGGAATCACAAACGAAGATGTTTATGATCATGTTTTATCTTGCCTATCGGAGAAATTAATCTCGAGCAAATCTTAGAGAAGATAGTATGCAAACGATAGAATCAGGAAAGATCAGAACACGCAACTACAAGAGAAATAGTTGGGTTTGTCTTCACAATCCCAATGAAGTCTTTCAAGTCGTTAACCTACAAGGTTTAGGAAAACCTAAGGTTAAAGGAGAATGGACTGTAGCTTATGCAACTAGTAACACACACGAGGTGTGGGGATTAGGTTTCCCAGTTGCTAGAGTTCTCCTTTATATAGTTTTCAAATCAGGGTTTGCAATCCAACTTACCTTGGTAACAAAGCATTCAATATTCACCGTTAGATGAAAAACCTGATTCAACCAAGCTAATATCTTTCAACCGTTAGATCGAACTTAGCTTGTTACGCACAAATAAAATGTACCCTCATTTAGGTTTATGAACCATACCCAAACGTGTACACCCATGTTGGCTCAACAATGGTCAACCGAAGTTAGCCATATGATAACTCTCATATCAACCATATTCATCTTATCCATAACTAGTTCAAATGACTCAAATAAAACAAGTTAAAGAGTCGTTCAATTGCCATATTCTCATAGAAGTATACAAGAACACAATCGAAACAAAATCGGTTTGATTCACTCGAATCAATTCATGAACATTATAGCCACGGTTTGCAAAGATTGTATTCCTTATTATATAAATGTTTAAGTTCATGTACACAACCGATTTAGAAAGTAACCCACTCAAGTACGTAGACGATTACGCATACTTGAGTAACAGTACTTGAGTTTGGTTACACCAGTACGCGTGCGGGTGCACATACTTCAACACATTCCAAACTCCAGCAGATTTTCACGGACGTGAACTTTCCGCCGGTATGCGTACGGGTACGCATACTTTCCCAGACATCAGTAACCACCAGTACGCGTACGGGTACGCATACTTCAGGTTCTCGGTTTTGTACTTGTACACTAATGTGATTAACACACTATGCTTATATCCAAACATGGTTACATGATTCTAAAATCTTTATTTCAATCATTGAAACTTTCTTAGAGGATGTTATATAGTTGTTGTTCACAAACAATTTTTTGTCAAAGCAATTTTCAAGTTATTGAAATTATCAAATGAAACATTCCAAGACAACACCAAATGATTGTATCACACAAACCATATAAGATGTGACTCGACAATTTTCATATGATCTCATTCGGACTTTCGTCACGAATGTAAGATGAATTCGGCCGAAGCGAAAGCTTGCCAACACAATTCCGAGAAATATATAAGCGAGATAAACTTATCTGGAAATATCAAATGTGTATAATAGAAAACTATATTGTAACACGACTTATGTCTCAATATAGGAGATAGAGTAGAAATAGACTTTCCAAGTGATAGATAAGTTTCAGTCTCCACATACCTTTTGTCGATGAAGTTCCACAAGCTCCCCTTAGTGGTTCTTCGTCTTCAAGAGATGAACGCCGTGAAGTCTAAAGCTCAACTACACAATCTATGTCCTAGTTGCAAGACATATAAATAGGCTAGAAATCAAGACTCATAGTTTTAATCACTAACATTGACAAACATGCTTGAGATAGCAACGCATGCGTGTTCGACCGAGCAATGCTCTAACAATCTCCCTCTTTTTTAATTTTAGTGACAAAACTATCAATACAGATGGATTACAAAATAAATAAAACCTTTGTAGCTTCTCATCCAAATGCTTGATCTCCTTGGCATCTTCAACATTATTCGAAATTTTCGTTACTTCCAAGTACTCCAATGATTCCAAAGGTTGTAAGCTTAGTATCATCATTGTTGAGGATCCGTAGCGATAATAATGGGAAAACAAATGCTCTCCATCATTGTTATGCAGTGTCATAGTATTATTGCACAACATCAAAGTTCAATTGCATCACAAGTTTGACAATAATACTACGATGATATGTATTACTCCCCCTTAGTCAATACATCATCTCAATATGAAAACTACTCCCCCTTACATAATGATCCGTAAACCATATGTATTTGTAGTATGAAACTAAACATTAATTCTCCCCCTTTTTGTCAATAAAATTGGCAAAGGTACGAAAACTAGTGGGCTCCTCATGAAATTTTCATAGAGATTCTTCATGACCAAAAGAGAACAAACATACCAACAATTTTAGATGCAATCATAAATCCGAAGCTAAATGCATTCACCAAGGAGTTTATAAAGATACAAGATAACCCCTATAAAATTCCACAGCCGCATTCCCCACAAAGATATGGCGATTAAGCACAAGTTCATAAGCGAACTCTCCCCCATAAAATGTCATTCCAGAGAGAACAACAAAAGTGACCTTACTTTCACAAGAAAAGAAGGATTTCTTTGGACATAACCAAATCACATGAAAACATGAATTTGAATCCAAAGTATTCAATTGAATTAACCATAAAAGAATCCATGATTAATCCTATCGAAATGCACAACTAAATGAACCACAAGAAAAGACCCATGATTAATTCAATCGGAATTACACAACTAAATTAACCACAAGAAAGTGATCAATTCAATTGGACATGCTCGTCATAAGAGGACTTACGGAGCAATAACTAAACTTACCCCAAGAGAAGATCAATTCAATTGTTCATGCTCAAAAATAAGAAAACTTATGGAGCAACACAGTATATGCACAAAAAAATGTGGATTCGGGAATCTCAATACTGCGGAATAGACAAGAAATCACTTTATTTTCCATCACCATTTGCACAATAACATAAAATATACAATTCTTGTAAACAAAATTTCATCATTTGTTCCATCAATATTTGCATAATGACATAAAAGGCTTTAACTTTTGTAATGTCAAAAGTTCATTTTTTTGTTTTATCAATACTCTCATACCGACGTATAATAGAGATAACTTTTGAACAAGTATGGGACAGTCAAGGTTCACGTACGTAAACAACATATCCCAAAACAATTTGCAAAACCATAAAGATTAAATTGCAAACATCATCTTTCAAATAACTTAGAATTTAAATAAATAAATCTAAAAACATTGAAGATGAAAAAACGTTTGGAACTAGCTATGTGTAATCACAATAATGGCTATTCCAAACCCTAGTAATCCTTCTAAACAAAACCAATCATAAGAAGTTTCCTAGACATAAATATCATAAGAGCATATAAAAAAGGAATCAAAACTCTTAACACAAAATATAAGACAAGGAAAGACTAGACTTCGTCATCGTCATCAGAAACCATAAGAGTGGCTTGAATCCTATCTATGTCATCCTTGATATCCGGAAACTTAGTAGCAATAACAAGTAATTTCTCTTGAACACACCTTACTTTGGCACCAATCTTACAAACATCTTTGTGAATCCGATGAAGAAGATTCATGGAGGAGGAATCACATGAGCTATCAAGTGTGTTGCTTATTTGTCTCTTTCAAGAATTTTCTTTACATCCGATTAAACGTGCAAGGGAGGAAAAGATTGGGAGTTCCAATGGAGTTCCCAATCGGATCTATAGCGAAAGTGTGACAAATTCGCTCAATCAAGCAAGGAAATCCTAGCTTCTTGTTGGAAGAAGTCATCAACAACATTTGATGTATGATAAAACCACAAATATCCACACTTCGGGGTTCCAACTCAAGAAAATATACCAATTCCGTAATCTCACGGATCCAACGAGAATTCTCAATCATGGAGGAACAAAGATTAGATATTCCAAGTTTTCCAAAGGACATCAAAGCAATACTAAGATCATTAGTAGGAAATTTTTCTTCATTCCGCACAACACTCTTTCCACATAGACCATGAAGATGGTTTCATAAGACGGACGTTCATGACAAGGTCTTGGAAGGCGAAAATTCCCAAGGGGAATATTTGTAATTCTTGAAATTAACTCTCTTGTCACATGAATCTTTTTCCTATTAACCATGGTCTTGATTTCCATGTCATTATGATTAACATTATAGATGTTTGCATAGAAGATTCTAGTAAGAGTGTCAAAACCTTTACCAAGACCATCAAAGATGTTTCCAAGCTTTTTCAAAACAAATTAAATCCTCCTTATGTCCACTAGAGAAATCCAATTTCTTTTCTAGAATGAAACCATTAGATGAAATTCGTTCAAAAACTTCAGCACACGAATCACTGACAAATCTAATCCTAAGAGAATTTTGATCTATAGGAAAGTTCATGCTAGAAGATAAAGAACCCAAATTTTTTGAAATTCCTTTTAGAGCCTTGAAATTCATCATGAGATCTAGAAATTGGAAATAAGAAGGTATAGAATACTTACTTGGAGTGGACCTTGAAAACCCCTTTCTTTTATTTTTCCAAAAGGAGTTTTAATGGAGGAAATACATGAACCCTAGAACGTTCACGTACGCGGACAAGATGGGAGGAGGAAGATAGTACGCGTACCGCTCCTTTTTATACCTACTAATGGGCTTGGACCTGTTTCTGAACCGCGATCCACAAAAGGAAAGTGGGATTTCTTGGGTGCTTAGGCATCAAGGTTATGCACCACGTACAAGTACACAGACGTAGGAAAGGACGGTGTGGTAGAAAGCAAACTGTTAGCCATAGTACAGACAAATCAAAACCATTTCTTGCCCCATGTCAAGATATATATACAGATTGGGTGATGCCAAACATGTTACCAAGTGGAAAGATGTGCAGAGAGACTCTCATGCACAATCTATGGTTGATATATGAGGACAATACTAGTGGTATGATAATCTGGGTTAACAGAGCTTCCTAACTTCCTTTTCATATGAATGGAAGGAAGGTTTTCCCGATAGCCTGAACCTGTATCAAAAACACAAGAACCTGTTTTATTGGTCTTACTCGTGTTCTCAAGAAGTTTAGTTCGTACATCATGATTCCATGATTTTACATGTACAAAACTTTTATCGGAATGATTCTTATTATTAATCAAATTAAGTTTTTCTAAGAATCTAAAAACGTTTTCAAATGCTCTAAATAGATCTTTATCAGATCCATCATGATGGTATTCCTCAAAAATATTAAGAGTTAATCTAGTGAGATTCCACAACCTTGAACGTAAAAAACGTTTTCTCGATTTACCTCTCTTAGAAGAACATTTAATTTTTTTTTCTAGATTGTTTCTCATCATCTAAGTTTTCCAAAGTCTTAGATGGAACGAGATTTTCATGAAGACCAAACAGTCTAATCCAAAAGAATCTCTGAACAATCTTTAAAGGATTCTGGCGTGCGTCACAGATGCCAAGAGCAAGTTTCCCAAACAAAATTCCCATGAGGAGAGACTTTAGGATCAGTCAAACATAAACTTATTAGGTTTATAGTGTTTGCATGCTCTGATACCAACTGAAAAAGTATATCAAATAACTTATTAGGTTTATAGTGGTCAAACAACCACACCTAACAATTCGTTTGGCAATCTGAGAGGACTTACTCCAATACACTTTCTAAAGAATCAAATAGACATTCAGACTCAATCTAGATAAAAGTATATCAAATAGTTTAATATCTCTAACTCTTAATTCAATTGGCAATCATCATATAAAAATCTGCGATCTCGATTAAATATAAGAGGATTTAACTTGAACGGTACCAAAGACCAACGTTCAAGTGTCAATCAATGTAAATCAACAACCAAATGTTGTATATTCTAATTGATTGATTTTAACGCACAACCTGTGATATTTCAATTATATAACAAAATATAATGTGGAAAAGAAATAACACAGACACCAGAATTTTATTAACGAGGAAACCGCAAATGCATAAAAACCTCGGGACCTAGTCCAGATTGAACACCACATTGTATTAAGCCGCTACAGACACTAGCCTGCTACAAATAAATTTCGGACTGGACTGTAGTTGAACCCTAGTCAATCTCACAATGATTTAAGGTACAGTTGTGCTTCTTACTCTCTGATCCCAGCAGGATACGACGCACTTGATTCCCTTAGTTGATCTCACCTACAACCAAGAGTTGCAACGACCCAAATTCGAAGACTTTATAAAAAAATTTGTTTCACATAAAAAAGTCTACAGGATTGAATAAATCTGTCTCGCACAGAAATATCCCAAGAGTTTTTTGTTCCGTCTTTTGATAAATCAAGGTGAACAGGAACCAGTTGATAAACCAGACTTATATTTCCGAAGAACAGCTTAGTATTATTAATCACCTCACAGTAATATAAATTGTAATGATGGCAAAACTAGATATTGTGGAATCACAAACGATGAGATGAAGATGTTTGTGATCACGTTTTATCTTTCCTATCGGAGAAATTAATCTCGAGCAAATCTTAGAGAAGATAGTACTCAAACGATAGAATCAGGCAAGATCAGAACATGCAACTACAAGAGAAATAGTTGGATCTGGCTTCACAATCTCAATGAAGTCTTTCAAGTCGTTAACCTACAAGGTTTAGGAAAACCTAAGGTTAAAGGAGAATCAACTCTAGCTTATGCAACTATTAACAGACAGAAATGTAGGGATTAGGTTTCCCAGTTGCTAGAGTTCTCCTTTATATAGTTTTCAAATCAAGGTTTGCAATCCAAGTTACCTTGGTAACAAAGCATTCAATATTCATTGTTAGATGAAAAACCTGATTCAACAAAGCTAATATCTTTCAACCGTTAGATCGAACTTAGCTTGTTACACAAAAATAAAATGTACCCTCATTTAGGTTTATGAACCGTACCCAAACGCGTACACCCATCTTGGATCAACAATGGTCAACCGAATTTAGTCATATGATAACTCTCATATCAACCATATTCATCTCATCCATAATTAGTTCAAATGACTCAAATGAAACTAGTTAAAGAGTCGTTCAATTGCTATATTCTCATAGAAGTATACAAGAACACAATCGAAACAAAATCGGTTTGATTCACTCGAATCAATTCATGAACATTATAGTCACGGTTTACAAAGATTGCATTCCTTATTATATAAATGTGTAAGTTCATGTACATAACCGATTTTAGAAAGTAACCTACTCAAGTACGCAAACGGGTACGCATACTTGAGTAGCCGGACTTGAGTTTGGTTACGCCATTACGCATACGGGTGCACATACTTCAACACATTCCAAACTCCATCAAATTTTCACGGACGTGAACTTTCCGCCGGTATGCGTAAATGTACGCATACTTGCCCAGACATCAGTAACCACCAGTACGGGTACGCATACTTCAGGTTCCCGGTTTTGGACTTGTACACTAATGTTATTAACACAGTATGCTTATATCCGAACATGGTTACATGATTCTAAACTCTTTATTTCAATCATTGAAACTTTCTTAGAGGACGTTATATAGTTGTTGTTCACAAACTATTTTTCGTCAAAGCGATTTTCGGGTTATTGAAATTATCATAACGAAACATTCCAAGACAACACCAAATGATTGTATCATACAAACCATGTAAGATGTGACTCGACAATTTTTATATGATCTCATTCGGACTTTCGTCACGAATGTAAGATGAATTCGGCCGAAGCAAAAGCTTTCCAGCACATATTTCGAGAAATATATAAGCGAGATAAACTCAGCTCGAAATCTCAAATGTGTATAATAGAAAACTATATCGTAACACGTCTCATGTCTCAATATAGGAGATAGAGTAGAAATAGACTTTCCAAGTGATAGATAAGTTTCAGTCTCCACATACCTTTTATCGATGAAGTTCCACAAGCTCCGCTTAGTAGTTCTTCGTCTTTAAGAAATGAACGTCGTGAAGTCTAAATCTCAACTACACAATCTATGTCCTAGTTCCGAGACATCTAAATAGGCTAGAAATCAAGACTCATAGTTTTGATCACTAACATTGACAAACATGCTTGAGATAGCAACGCATGCGAGTTCGACCAAGCAATGCTCTAACACTTATGATCATTTTATTCCTATTGCTTCTCTAGAAGAGTCCCTCAATCATTTAACTTAGTCTACACATAGGTTTGACTTATTTGTGATGGAAACAAGTGCAATGATGATTATTGCTCAAAGTGATCTTAATTGTTAATTGCCAATATAATGTATCCAATATTCCCCTTGAAAATGAGGATAGTTATTCACGTAATGAAAATCACGAGGTTAGGATTGGTAACATTACTTGTTTAGATAGGTTCGACCATCTTCATGTTATTATGATGGGGATAATATTGATGAAGAATCTGAAATATGCAGGCATAGCGATTGGGAATTTCTTACTACAATTGAGATTCATGAAAATAATGTTATTTTTGGTTCAAATCCTAATAATTTTAATGATTATTCAATTATTCAAAAGGAAGGGAATTTGACTAGAGATACACTGTTTTAGACGATGTAGTATTTCCTTTTCACGAAGCCGATGATGGTTTAGAGAAACGGATTTATCCTGAGAATACTGTACTTGAGTCCAGCGATTTAGAAATAATAGTCTTAGATAAAAAAGATAGACTCATAGAGATTTTAAATATAAGTGAGAATGCACCACCTAATTATAACCCAGAAGGAGGAATTGACTATTTTCAGGAATCTGACGATCTAGAAATAAAGGAATTGTGACTAATCTATCTAGAAACACTAAGAACTCTAAGTTTACGGGTGATTATCATTCTCCATGTGCTTCACTGTTGATTCTTAGAAAGATCTCTCACTTGGGACTTGACATATGTGCCTCAACCATTTTACAAGAGTATCTTCATACACACTTTCCCGGACCTAATGATGTCTAGAAAGAATTTCAGTTGTTAGAAACCCATCCTCTGGTTGATGTGGTTTACCCAGGCGGTAATACCAAGATTGACTTTGTTTTCCCACCAAAAAAATTTCTTCCAATTGTTAGATTGTATGAGTTTCAAATATGTTAGTTGTTAAGTTTTGGGACTAAACCTAACAACTTTAGGAGATTAGAGTCAACACATTTGCTTAAGAATGGCCACCACTTTCATTGTGGTCAACTGTATGAGTCAAACCTGATTGACTTTGAGGATCAAGAATATCCAGGTTATTATTATGTGCTTCTAAGTTCTTAGTTGAGTTTTTCCAGACTCTAAAACCTGATCCTCGAAATCCCGCCTATGGAGAAATCCATCTCACGAAAACTTTTCATCTAGACCCTTTTATAGAGCTTGAATTTGAACCACAACTAGATGTATTTGTCTTAAATAGGAAACCGAACAACTGTGTGCTCGGTTTGTTCATTTTCTTGTCATGCTACAGTTTTCTTTTATTTGTGATAACATTATTTAATTCAGATGACACACAGTTGTTCCGTCTATTTCTATATGATTCTATGAGGTGACTGATCATTTCTTAGTCTGGCTGAAGACTTTAAACTTAGCACTTTTGGGGAGGTAACCCATGTTCATGTGTCATGGTAATATCCTTCCTTATTTTCTTTCCTTCAAGTGGTAATTTTTCCATCTTGTTCATAATTTTAATTTCATTTTAGAACATTGAGGACAATGTTAGATATAAGTTTGGGGGTATATGAGGAGAAAGTTTTAGTTGCATTATGAAACTACAAAGTCTAGAAATCTTGTGCCAATTACGGATAACACTGACCAATCTAAGTGGAAAGAAATAAATCTCTTGGACGTAGGAGTTGAGGGGACCGAACTGAATGGTAAATTCATAAGAGGACGGAGCTCAGGTGATAGAAATAACATGATAGTCATCACCATACTCGGAGAAGTCACCATATCACGTTCTGTTTTTATTTTTGCAACTTTAGGTGTTTCTCTAAGTGATTTGGTAGGGCACTAGCATCGCCTTGTTGTCGTCGCTATGATTAAGTACATTGATTGACATCAAGCCCCATTTTTGGACATTTTTTTATTTCAGAACAAAAAAAAAAAACCCGAGTATTGACACTTGGATAGCAATATGTGTGTGCTCTCTATAATTAGAATTCAGACAGAGGGTGCGTATCTCAATCCATTAAGATTCATCTTGGCATTAACGTTGATATAGATATCCTGGTAAACACCGTTCACCTTAGTTAACATGTGCACACTTTTATCTCCATATCCATCTTCTTAATCTATTTATGTGATTGTGGTTTGTTATATTCCGAGTATCGTGGTCTATTGCACGACTATCTGAGTAGAGCTTTGTTTTCATATGAATTTTAGTATGCTTGAACGAAAACTCGTATACACCAATTGGATTCAAAACAGAGTAATTCCTCTCATAGCCAATGAATAAGTATGCCAACTAAGGAGATTGATTAGTGTCATTCCTAGATTCTTCACATGTAGCTAGAGTTTAGAGTAAAGACTTTGTGGGTACACCTCTTGTATACTTTCCTAAGACAACACTCGGTCACTAGGGTCATGTAGGTGTTCAAAGGCTTGTTGCACACGCTAAGATGGATCGCGATGCCTGCGACAATATGTTAGGATTTTTATTCTCTAGATTAGATTTCCTCGCGGACTAGCAAATAATAAATTTGGGGTACTTGATAGACATATTTTTGTATATGATTTGATCTGACTTCTCTATATTGTTAGTACTCATTTTATACTTAGTATAGTGTTTTATGTATTTAAGTTTTTTTGGGAAAGAAACATTTTTGGGAAAATCGGTTCGAAAAATTACTAATGGCAGCCCCAAATTACTGAGAGCACCATATTACTAAAGGCACCCATGTATTTTGGTTATCAACTGCAGACTTTTTCCAATCAAATTTTACGAGATTTTCTCGGAAGTTTAACGTGGTTATGAATATCGATTTATGGAGATAAACCAGGGGTAGTAATTGCCTTTGATTCGTAAAAGGAAGGATATATTCTCGATTTGAAGAAAACTGAGAGTAAGAAATACTCGGGATTTTGGGATATATAAAAGGAATTTGCGTGTGTCTAAAGCGGGTTTGACTTTGTCTGACACATGTTTTCAACATGTTTGAATGTGTATGCTGCAAGTTACCGCCTGAATCAAAAGACGATGAAAAGAAAGAAAAAAAATATTATTTAACTTGACAGGGGAGTAAAAGCATATTATTCTCGAGTTATTGTGGCGATTGAGGGGTGGTGTTTGGTATAAAAGTGGTGTTGAGGAGTCATGGAAAGGATAAGGAGTGATTTGGGAGGTTGCAGAGAAGAAATAATTGTTGCAGAGTGATTTTGCAGCAGCAGGAAGAAGAAGAAACTGAAAAACATAATACTATGAAGAACCGTTGTTTATTTCTAGCATCTTAAATTTCAACAGTTCTATAAAAGTCTACAAAGCTTATCTTCGGTTTGCGACGTTTGAGTTGTAACATTGAATCTGTAACGCCTATACAGCGTTGCAAATTTCTTAAGTTATATTATTTATTATTTGTAAACACTTCTTGAGCTATAAATAAATTTTTGTGAGTGTTTTTAACGTGAGGAGATAAACCCCATCACTAGGACAATGGAGGAAACCATATTTCATGATTTTGGTAAATATAATTAATTTTCTGAGTTTTTGCATTGATTTTTAATTGAAATTATTATTCTCATTAATTAGCTGTTATCTTGTTTGATGGTGTATGCTTAGATTAAGAGTTTTTGATGCGCCATGCTTGTAAGTTGCAATTAATATTTTATAAAATTTATCCGTGGGAAAGAAACAAAGACAATAATATGAGATAAAATTATTCAGAATCAATACTTGAATATTTCATGGTGGAGTCTTATGTCCCAGTTATCCTTAATATTTATACCATCTTTTGTACATATTTGCTAGATTAAAATTAAAAATCAGGTCTTAAACAAATCTTCATAAGTCCAAATAATGAACACTTTATTTACCACTATTGTATCTACAAAATCACATCACTGGTCGGGCCAGCGATGGCTTGGGTTTGGGATGGGAGTAGGTTCAATTAAGATTTATTTTTTTTGAACAAAATACTTTTAAATTTATCTAAATAAATTTAAATTAAAATAAAATTTTTTCTTAATTTTTTGGCTTAATGGGGACGTATGACCCACGGTTGAGTTATTTATCTTACCAAAAATATTTTGATCATTTTTGTGTGCATGACTGATAACCTAAGTTCTTATTATTTTAAGTCTACATTAAGTCTACATTCTGCAACATAATATCACACTTAACTGTGCATTAACTTCACCTCTCATTTTTTATTACATCCTGGAGCAGGCTACTATCCCACATTCTTTTCCCCTCTTCCGAGTCTTCGTACTTTGTTATTTAATATCATGCAGTTTTATCCTAGACGCATTTATATTATTGAAGTATAACTTTTTTTTTATCTTTGTGTTGTACTCACGAATTATTGCGTAAAAAACAATTAGCAAAATAGGTGGCTCTGCCTTCATACCAATATATATTTTTTTTCAGTATCATTTAATACATATAATTTTGTTGTTTCATTGTTACAATTTCCAACAATATAGCAGTGACAGACTTTCCAAAATGTTACTCAACCATGATCCTGTTGTATCTTGGTTTGGATTGTCTTGGTGAAATGTTATTGTTATGAAAACAAAGATAAAGGGGAAAAAAAGAGGAAAATGTACAAAACAAACCTAGTATTAGGACCCGATTCACAAAACCATCATACTGTTACAAACTATTAACAAAATGGTCACATTTCCGTTAAAAAGAGAGTTAAGTGATGACTCACAATTAAATATGCTAACCAAATTACCTATGTGTCCTCTCTACTTATCCCACCATACACAATTTTAAATTTTTCTTTCATTATAATTGTTTTAACGGTGTTGCTATTTGTAAGTGGTGGTGACGTCACTTACACACCGTTACACCGCATTCATGATCGTCACACCACATTCAGGTTTGTTACACCGCATTCACCCAAAGAGTTCACCGCTTCCCCTCTGAGGTTTAGTGAAGATTCTTAAGCTTCCACCACCACCAGCACCACTTCACCACCGCCACTTCAACTAATTAGTTAAATGGGAAGGCTATCTAAAGGAGGGTATTTAGGAAAAGATAACATTGTTTTATTCAAAAGTGTTAATTCGGATGGAAGTATGACTGTCCTGTGAACGAATTACAAAAGTGTGACCATTTTGTGACCCAATTACAAAAAGTATGACCATTCCGTTGTTTGAGGAAAAAAACTGATTCTGCTGTTTTTGGTAAATTTGGAGTATGTTGAGGAGAAACGAATTCAAAACCTAAACAAATGCACTGCACGGGAGTACTTTTGAGTTCAAGAGACCAATCTTTAAGACTATGTCCTAAACCAAGAAATGGTCATTCCAGATTCAATTCGGTCACAAGGTGAAGGAGAAGGGTTGATCTTAGGGAGAGAAGCAGAGAAGGTGTTTGAGATCCGGGTGTTGAATTATGAAGGCGTGACTGTTTTATGACTTGCATCAGAGAAAAGGTTTCTGGCTACTTGTGTTGATAACACTTGTGTTTTATTCTTCGTTTGAATAGGTTGAAAACCTATTTATACAAGTCATTGAGCGCACCCTGATCTCTTAGGAAGTGGATGAAGTTAAGTAGTGGAGAAGTAGGTTTGTGCGGAAGGTGGTGATCATCATGTTTCCGTTGTGAGGGAGGACTGATCACACATTCACCCACTACTCTCATTACTGTTAATTGTTTCTCTTTCCTGAGACTTTCTCGTAATGGGCGCATTGCACGCCACACGTTGTAAACCGCCAGACCAATACCCCAATGAACAACCCCCAGTTTGTGACATGTTTGATGTCTCGAGTAAGTGGGTCGAGTCGTGGGAATCATTTCTGAAAGCAGCACGTAGTGCTTTTAGGTCAAATAATAAATTATTTGTAAAACTGATATTTATAAAACATTGCTTATAATCGATGTATGTGAAGCATCGTTTTCGAATAAGCAGCTGAAAATAATCGGTGTGTTAGAAGCATCGTTGTTTTTGAGTTCGATCGAATCAGTCACGAATCAAGCGTCTTAAAAGAAGCACGGCCAGCTCTATTTGGGTGTTCGTTTGAGGACCCTATGGGCGAGCTATCACTTGGTCGATCGCTCCTTGTGGGGAAGAGATGGTCGGTGATCACAATGCTACTTTGTTAGATTTTTGAAAATAAATCTACACTATTCAACTAGGCTGGCGAAGTTGGATGGACGAGATGATTTGCGTCAGTTGTATATTGCCGTTGTCGTATCTAGGGTTTGGAAGCCGTGCGACCATCCCTATTTTGGTTAGTCGAATCAAAGCGTTGGGCGCTGATTCGAATAGGACGATTGGCCATGTACAAAGACGATCCACCGGTGTGCACGCTGACATCTCTCGGGCCGTCTACAGTTAGATCTAATCCACTCAAATCGGCTGGCGAAGATGAGTGGTCACAATCAATTTGCGACAGAAGTGTGTTGCCGCAAAGCGTTTTTAGGGTTTTCCAACAACGTGTTCTCCCTACTTTGGGTCGGCGATTTGATACGCTTTGGTCTTGCTATGAGCAATTCGATCGACCACGTGTGGAGCTGGTTCGATGGTGAACGCGTTGGTATCTCCTTGATCGTTTGAAACACGATCTAAGGTGTTCAACTGGGCTGGCGAAGTTGGAACGGACACGATTGATTTGCTGCATAACGCCGCTTATTTAATTTAGGGTTTTAAAGGCTGTGCGATCACCCTTCTTTGGGCGTGTGATTCAACGCGTTTCTGGTTTGCTGTGGGAAGGTCGATCGACCAAGAATGTATTTGGGTCGTTGGTGATCACGCTAGTACCCTTTCGATCATTCGAAGGAAAATATAAGCCGTCCAACTAGGCTGGTGAAGTTGTACGGATGTGATGCATTTGAGACGGCTTTGGTCGGTCTCGGCTCATTTGAGATCTTCTTAACAGCGCGATCACCCATGTTAGGGTTTATCATTCGAAGCGCTACAGATGTATTAGATGAATACCGTTCGGCTAGGGAGTTAGTGGGCTCGCCGGTGGTCACCGTGATGATTGCCTAATTCTTTTAGGAGCAGGCTAGGCCCTATTGAATCACATTGCCAAATCGTGCGGCCGTGATTATTTTTGAGACTGATATTAACAGTCTAGATTTTCGTTAAGGAATTTAAGCGTGTTCGTTCAAGCTAACTTAAAAGCGCGTCGATATAAAATTCTCTTTGTCAGAGAGTGATGCAGCCTGTGTGAGTACTTCCATGCAGATCTCAATACTGACACTTCAGGAGATTCATGCTACTCTGCTGAGAGTGAACATTCAATCGTCATGTCATGTCAATATTGAGAGTTCGGCTGGCGTAGGAAAATACTAGGCAAGTCATGCATTAGTGAATAATGCTGGTGAAAGATAAAATTCACAGAACATTTTGGGATTGCTGTTGCACGCAGCATTCTGAGTAAATTTCATATATACAGATATATTGAATTGCTCAATACATATGTGAGCGAAGAGGCTTAAGCACTCATTGCTTTTAAATGGCTTATGTTCCTTTGCAGGATGACAATACATTAAATACAGGGTTTATGATATTATCCCTTGAACTAAAAACCACCATCAACATCAAGTCCCCTGCTTAGTACGTAACAGTGACATTGTTACGGGGTAAGCACTAGATGGTGACAAATAAAGGTAAAACTTATGAGACAAAGTTATATGTTACCAGGAGAGATGGGTCGGCCTGTCCTTGGAACATGTCACGTTCAAGAGGCGTCCGGGTAAGCGTTCCCCTAGCATGATGTCAGTTGACCCCAGGTAGATTAGGCATACGGTTGGTTGGGATCTCAAACTGCATTCCAAGTCCATTGTACATCTGAGTATCGTTCGAGAACGTGTCCAAGCTTTCCTGGCTTCGGTTGGCATGGAGGAAAAGTGGAGGCGCGATGAAGCATCTCATCTAACAAGTTCTAGGGCTGAAAGGTTTGCTGCTCGGCTAAAGTGAAGGATAGTGGATCATAACATGAACTCATGTATAAACATGAATACCCTTTTCATGACGATGTCATAATCCTCGACTCTGATGTCGACGAGCCCTATCATGAGGAATATCCTTAAAAGGCTGCTGAAGCAATTTCAGAAAAAGATGTTGAAGCAGCTCGAGAGAATGTTGAATCATCTCCTGGAAAGGATTCTCGTGGAGGCGCCATTGTCCCTGGCGTTGATGACACTTCTTTGATGTTTAGTAGTCTTTGTTTCATGCGGCTGGAGCCAGGGCTTTCTCGAATAATAATCCCTCATTCATGCTTGAAACTTTAGATGTAACGCTCCTCTGTAAGGTTAGAGTAGAGCATGTATACATGATTTTGCAATCTGAGCTCTCCCATTCTTTTGTTTTAAATTCCCCTTGCAGACTACACGCTTATTGAAGATTTGTGGCGTGCCGGCTAGGTAGGTAGATGGATGGACGCTGCGCCGCGAATATTTAAGGACTTTGTTCCAAGCAACATATTTTTGAACCGTCTTCTGAATCTCGGATGGTTGTATGGAATGGGATGCGAGGAGCAGTCCCCAGTTACACTTCAGAATCGATGGCATGGATGGACACGTGAAAACATCTACGGTTTGTACTTTGGAGTCTTTGATGCACATGTACGTCTTCATGTTGAGAATTTTCTGTGTCTCGTAAAGCTTCAACAGTGATGATTTTTGATATTAGAAATAAACCCGTTTAGGGACGTGAAGACATCCTGTGTTGGCAGTCCCCAGGTGTAAGTATCCCGAGCTTATTTTCTCTTGAAAGACGTACATCCATTGCATTTGATGGTAAGGTGTTGAAGCGCCTTCGACCTCTGAAGAGAGCGTGAAGTGGCTTCGGGAAAGAGTGTTGATGCGGCTTCGAGAGAGAGAGCGTTGAAGCGGCTTCAGGAGAGAGCGTGCGTTGAAGCGGCTTCTGGAGAGAGCGTGCGTTGAAGCGGCTTCTGGAGCGTGCGTTTAAGCGGCTTCTGGAGAGAACTCCAGTAAGGGCGCCCTTAACCCTTGATTTCGAAAAATGAGTTCTTTCCATTCTTCTGAAGCGATACGATATAGCAGATGGGAAGACGACACACAAATAGTGCTGGCCGGCATGTTTTCTCCTAATGGGAAAGAATACTATTTCTATTGTAACATCTCAACACATGCAATGCTCTCTTCCGGTAATTCGAAATAGGGGAGATAACAATAATGGTTAAGGATTCGACCAACCTTCAGTTTGATTTTCCTTTGCGAATTACATGCTTCTTGATTGACCATCTCTCTTGTGTTGAAGGAGTCCTTGACAGTGAATAGATTCTCTGTCCATAGTGGTTGTTGCTATGGTGAAGCTCTGGCGAGCAGCAACGATTCTTGGCAGCAGCTGTGATCAGAAGGGACTGGTAGGGAGAGGCATGGTAGCTACTTTCACGAACTTGGAAGTATTCATATAATAGTAGAGATCGTCTCGTTATTAGAGGGATAAGAAACCGATAGCTTCCTTGATGTTTCCTCATGGAATGGAGAAGAGGGAGATAGTCTCCTGCCCACGAGTATTTATTGAGCTCTCAACTTGATAGATGTCCTGGGTTTCTGAAGAAATAATTTGGAAGAAAGTTGGAGTTGAACCCAATGTTGATGAGGATCGTACGATTTGCTGATCATGAGACCGTCTTTGCGTCTACGTTGCGTTTCATAGACGTCCAGGCATATCGCTGGTCTTTGATAATGTGTCTGCTCTCTTGAGTATGTCCTTGTTTTTGGATATCTTGATCATAATGATAGCTTGCTTGCATCTTTGAGATGGGTAGTGTTGAGAAGTCCCCAGCCAAACTCATTTGCCTTTATCATCTTTGGATCGTGTCTTTGAGGAGTAGGGAAGTTCCCTCATGCGGATGACTTAACTAACATGTTGTGCAAATATGAAGAAGCTCTTGACATGGAGAATTCGTATGTAACTCTTAAGTCCCGGGTGCGACCTCCTTTGGTAATGCAACTACTTCTTCTACGGGAGACGAAATTATAAAAGCGTCTCTCACTGATTTTTTTGCCCTCAAGCTAGATATGGTATATCTCGGACGTTTTTTATCTTTGTGATAGTCGTGCACGTGGTACTGAGGTTGGAGTTGGCAGTTTTGGACGCGCATGATGTTGTATATCGGTGGTTTTCCTCTATCTGCTTCAATGGAGCTGCTTACAGAAGGCTGAAGGTTGTATTGCATGTTGGTGAGATGTATGCTTCCACGAATATCATGAGGCTCTTCATTCCTGGAAGGCCTGGTTCTTTCTAGCAGGGCAGGTACTGTCATAACCGAGCGTTTAACATTTTCACAAAGTTCAGAGGATGTCTGAAATTGCAGATTCTCCAGCATAACACGATAGATGGTACCATCATACTAATGCATAATTCCATCAATCGTTGTTCAATCATATTTGATGGTGACAATCCAGTTCCTGGATTTTGAACCTCTTGACATAATCATTTGGACGCTCATTGTTTCATTGGAACATCCTCCCCAAATCTGAAAAGGTGATTTGCCCGGATACGAAGAAATACTTCTTTTAGAAAAAGGTTACCATCTCACACCAGTTGGATACGTTGTTTGGTGCAATGTTGTTGTACCAGGTGTACGCTCTCCCGGTAAGTGACTTTGAGAACTTTTTTCAAGCGGAGGACATGATTGTATTCACGCTCTCCTAATGACTCCAGAAAACGAGACATGTGTTCATGAGCATAACCAGTTCTGTCATAAAGGAAAAATTGAGGAGAGAAGTATCCTCTCGGAAGAGGAACTCTTTGCACATTAGGAGGACAAGGAGGCTGATGATGGTGCAGCTCTACCGGGTTTTCCTTGCCTCGATGCTGGAGAATCATTCTAGATCCTGACGCGTGATGAATTGAACGACTGATTCCTTTCCATTGAGCGATCAGGAGCAACACGAACTTCTTCATCTATGAATGCACGCCCTGTTGAAGTGCTTGCGCCAAAAGTGTTGAAAGTACTCCTCATTGGTTCTATGGGTTGACAAGGCTCTTCTGATAGTCACTCCATTAGCATCATGAGGAAAGTAGGTACCTATTTCTGATTTGTAGCCATGTCCATCTGAGCCTTAGCGAGAACTTCTCGTCTTTCCATCAAATCAACAATGGTGATAGGGGGTTAGCTTCCTCTGGCTCCTCCGGTATCTCATCCTGATGGGGAAGTGGCACTAGCTCTAGTAACGACCAAGGACGTTAGGCTCGAATAAATATTGGTGACGGAAGCGGCTCTGGCTCAGGTAATTGGAGGTTTCACGCCTAAGGGAGTGTTTTTTGCGTCGCTGGTGTTGGTGGTTGAGGATGTAGTGCCACAAGATGTGTTGATCGTGTTGGTAGGTGGCACATTGGTGTCACAGGTAGTAACGTTGATACCAAGGGTGTTGTAAGCGCCGGTAATATCGGGGTTTGTCACCGATCCAGACCTAAGATCCACCATCCTGAATTTGATAAAACTGAAATGAAACAGAAAATTGATTTTGCAACCGAGAGATTAATCTCCCACTGTGGTCGCTAGTTGTTTGAGGGCAAAAATTGGTTCTGCTATTTTTGGTAAATTTGGGGTGTGTTGAGGAGAAACGAATTCAAACCCTAAACAAATGCACTGCATGGGAGTACTTTTGAGTTCGAGAGATCAATCTGTAAGACTCTGGCCTAAACCAAGAAATGGTTGTTCCAGATTCAATCCGGTCACAAGGAGAAGGGTTGATCTTAGGGAGGGAAGCAGAGAAGGTGTTTGAGATCAGGGTGTTGAATTATGAAGGTGTGGTTGTTTTATGACTTGTATCAGGAAAATGGTTTCTGGATACTTGTGTTGATAACACTTGTGTTCTATTCTTCGTTTGAAAAGGTTGAAAACCTATTTATAAAAGTCATTGAGCACACCATGATCTCTTAGGAAGTGGAGGAAGTTAAGTAGTGGATAAGTGGGTTTGTGCCGAAGGTGGTGATCATCATATTTCTGTTGTGAGGGAGGACTGATCACACGTTCACCCACTACTCTCATTATTGTTAACCGTCCGTCTTTCCTGACACTTTATCGTGATAGGCGCGTTGCACGCCGCACGCTGTAAACCGCCAGACCAATACCCAGTGAACATACCCCAGTTTGTGACATGGTTGATGTCTCGAGTAAGTGGGTCGAGTCGTGGGACTCGTTGCTGAAAGCAGCACGTAGTGCTTTTAGGTCAAATAATAAATTATTTGTAAAACCGATATTTATAAAACATTGCTTATAATAGATGTATGTGAAGCATCGCTTTCGAATAAGCAGTTGAAAATAATCGATGTGCTAGAAGCATCGTTGTTTTTGAGCTCGATCGAATCAGTCACGGATCAAGCGTCTTAAAAGCAGCGCGGCCGGCCCTCTTTGGGTGTTCGTTTGAGGACCCTATGGGCGAGCTATCACTTGGTCGATCGTTCGTTGTGGGAAAGAGATGGCCGGTAATCACAATGCTACTTTGTTAGATTTCTGAAAATAAATATACACTATCCAACTAGGCTGGCGAAGTTGGATGGACGAGATGATTTGCGTCAGTTGTATATTGCCGTTTTCGTATCTAGGGTTTGGAAGCCGTGCGACCATCCCTATTTTGGTTAGTCGAATTAAACCGTTGGCGCTGATTCGAACAAGTCGATTGGCCATGTGCAAAGACGATCCACCGGTGTGCACGCTGACATCTCTCGGGCCGTCTAAAGTTAGATCTAAGCCACTCAAATCGGCTGGCGAAGATGAGTGGTCACGATCAATTTGCGACAGAAGTGTGTTGCCGCAAAGCGTTTTTTTAGGATTTTCGAACAACGCGTTCACCCTACTTTGAGTCGGGGATTTGATGCGCTTTGGTATTGGTATGAGCAAGTCGATTGATCACGTGTGGAGTTGGTTCGATGGCGAACGCGTTGGCATCTCCTTGATCGTTTGAAACACGATCTAAGCTGTCCAACTAGGCTGGCGAAGTTGGACGGACACGATTGATTTGCGGCAGTCGTATAACGCCGCTTATTTAATTTAGGATTTTAAAGGCTGTGCGATCACCCTTCTTTAGGCGTGTGATTCAACGCATTTCTGGTTTGCAGTGGGCAGGTCGATCGATCAAGAATGTAGTTGGGTCGTTGGTGATCACGCTAGTACCCTTTCGATCATTCGAGGAAAGATCTAAGTCGTCCAACTAGGATGACGAAGTTGGACGGATGTGATGCATTTGAGACGGCTTTGGTCGGTCTTGGCTTGTTTGAGCTCTTCTTAATAGGGCGATCACCCATGTTAGGGTCGATCGTTCGAAGCGCTATGGATGTATTAGATGAAAACCATTCGGCTAGGGAGTTAGTGGGCCCGCCGGTGGTCATCGTGATGATTGCCTAATTCCGTTAGGAGCAGGCTAGGCCTATTGAATCGCGCGACCAAATCGCGCGGCCGTGATTATTTTTGAGACTGATATTAACAGTCTAGATTTTCCTTACGGAATTTAAGCGTGTTCGTTCAGGCTAACTTAAAAGCGCGTCGATATAAAATTCTCTTTGTCAGAGAGTGATGCAGCCTGTGTGAGTACTTCCATGCAGATCTCAATACTGACACTTCGGGAGATTCATGCTACTCTGCTGAGAGCGAACATTCAATCGTCATGTCATGTCAATATTGAGAGTTCGGCTGGGAACATAGCGTAGGAAAATACTAGACAAGTCATGCATTAGTGAATAATGCTGGTGGAAGATAAAATTCAAAGAATATTTTGGGATTGTTGTTGCACGCACCATTCTGAGTAAATTTTATATATACAGATATATTGAATTGCTCAATTACATATTTGAGCGAAGAGGCTTAAGCACTCATTGCTTTTAAATGGCTTATCTTCCTTTGCAGGATGACATCGCATTAAATATAGGATTTACGATTTTAGCCCTTGAACTGAAAATCACCATCAACATCCGTAAATGGCCCAAAAAAGAAAAGGAAATTGTATTCATAGCTGGTACATGCCTAACAGGTCCCCTACAGGAAATATATTATTGGCACTTGGCAGGTAAAAAGTCAGATTATACTTTTTTTTTCATTTCTAAATAGTGAAATTCTTGAACAAGCTCAACTCACGGCAACCCCAACGAAAACACTGTCATTTTTTATCCCTTTCAGGACTTCTTCAACAACAACAAAATTCTCACACTGAAAGCTACGCTGCTTCTTAATTTCTTTCCTGTTTCCATATAACCCCACATTTCAGGAAGAACTGTTAAGCGTATATACATGTCAAAAGACATTCTTTATAGTTCGACACTATCTTAGTGATAATGAACCGTATCTAATATTTGACTCATCTTCGGATTTTTATTCTTTTTCATATGACAATCAATCATTTTTATCTGATCTTCTTTCCATTAAGTCGTACAGACTTAAAACAATACTGTTTATTGCTTCCGTTAGGTGATTAAGAACTCTCTTATGGAGTAAGAAGTAAGTTTTAAACACGACTACAAAAGTCTTATCCCCTAACAATTAATATAGAATGAGTAATTATTGAATCAAATAATTGTTGGAATTTTAGTACAATACTAAGTTGATTATACGATTTGGACACGAGTTCGAATAACAAATGTTTGGTCAATTAAGAGATTCACAAACAATTTGGAGATCTGGTAAGACGAATCAGCATGCCATGTTCATCTCGAATAGAGGGGTGAAAATGTTTTCTTTTGAGTACTAGATACCAAAGTATGGGGGCTAGTTTTTATGACGCAATTTGCAACAATATCTATGACATTATTTTATAACACTTATAAACGTTATATTCGTCTTACATTTATATTGTAACAATTTAACATATTTTGTAACATTTCTGTAACAATTTTAAATCTGATGGCTGAATTTTGTTGGCAATGAACGATCGAGATTAAAATTAAAAGTTTAGGTGACGGTTTTTTTGACCATTTTCATGCTATATTAGTCGTCAATCGGATCGACTTCCATTCGTTTTCATCGCTCCTAAGCATAGTCGGGGACGATAACTCTCCGATTGTTTACTCAATTTCGAGAAAAAACGACCAATACCCATTCAACTGAATATATTAAAAATGAAAAAAAAAATGTTGCAAGCAATGCATTTTTAGGCCCCATAATGACAGTATAGAAGGGACTCCCTTCGGTCGTCCCGAAAAATGCATCTCCAGCAGTTAGGCCTTACAAAAGCAGGAAGGATAAAGCACAAATATGAAGGTGTTACGGAAATTTTTAACTACACATTCGGAATGATTTCTAACTAATTCCATTTTATCAATTTAATTAAAAAATAATAAATATACTATTTTTTATATGTTTATCTGAATCGAAAATACGTAATATAACCTTGGCTTGTGGAGATGGTTTTAAGAAAAAAAATATTTATTTAGGTCCAATTTTGAATACCTCGACAAATGGAGGTCTAACAATGACCACGACGTGGATTTTTTACTTTTTTTCTGATCGAAAAAGAAAAAATTGTATTGATCAAAAAGAAGGGTGCAAAAGGGTTATACCACCAGAAAAATAGGGGACAACGAACAAAGAACATGGGAAAAAAGAAATCAGGTAACAAGCTATCTGAATCCCAAAGCAAACAAAAGTTACAAATAATTATTGGAGGATCACAATAAACATGGACCCAGTACCGAACTACAGTATTATGAGAAACATTTTGAAACTCCTTGAAGCTAAGACACTATTGAAACAACTCACACTTAACCATGTTGATAATATCTTCAGCCGTGTATTATTTAGATTTAAACATACGAGCATTTCTTTCTTTACGGGTGCACCATAAAAAAGCTGTCACAACCAAGTTCCAAATCTGATTCTTTTGCACATCCCAATTATGGTTGTTCTTTTTTTTTTGATAAGTCAAAAATATGAAACTCCCAAAACAAAAGATTCGTGGAGACGTTATCAAAAAATATGAAATGAATACCCATAGCTTGCATGAAATGCAACCAAATATTTCTGACAAAACTACAATACAAAACTACAATGAACCAAATATCTCTGACAAAACTACAATGAAGAAAGAGATGCGAAGTAGTTTCGTCATTACTGTAGAAGAGACAAAAGGGAGAAGTATTTATCCCTTTACAACAATTTTATTCTAGGAGGATAACGTTGCTGCCATAAGGATTTAAAAATGTCAGGAGAAAAATTAGAAGTATGAAAACCACTGACCAAACAATAATGGGGTCTTATTTTAGTAGAATAAGACAAAAAAACACAATTTTCAAAGAAATAAAATAATTCTTTATTAAACCTTTACATGTATAACAGTATACAAGTTAACAAAAGCCACAATAATAACTTGATTTCACAGAAAAATTCTTCTTGGAAGTCAAAGACCATTCTAGCACATCTTTTGTCTGGTCTCGAGGACTAAGATTAGCCAAGCAATCAATGATAACATCGAGTTCATTTCTAGCTAAACGTGATAATCTTCTTGGAATTTGTAGATTTTTCAGAATTTCAGCTGCATTACCATTGCCAGGGGCGGAGTCAAGGGTTGACTAACCCTGGCTCTAGCCCCCTAAAATCTAGTTAACTGAATATAAACCCTCTATTTCTTCCTATATTTTATGTTTCACCCACTAAATATTAACATTTAGTCCATCGGAGTTTCTAAAATTTTCTAAGATTCATTTTAGTCCCCCCGAATATTTCTTTTTGGCTCCGCCACTGGACCATTGCCAATAGTAGATACGGACAAACCTTCTGATCTAGCCACCAGATAAAGATTAGGAGATGACTAACTCAAAGAATCATTTAGAACCCGAGAATCCTCCCAAAATCTAGTGTTCTCACCATTATTCACCTTGAACTTGACATTTCTAACAAAAAAAACTCCCTCAACGTGGATTTCTTTTGACCTAGTGTGATAATTGTAATGTTTTCTTTAGTCCGAAATTGTGCACACTCCTTAATGAGTGTACACGTAACATTTTAATCTCCACCATTGATTTAATTTAGGGAATTATGCAAAGAAAGTCGAGATTTTAAACATGAAGGGTAATGAAGCTATCATTTAACTAATTAACTAATCAAATGAATATGTTAATGTTGAGATTATTAGTCCCACATTGTATAACATGGTATCAGAGCAGGTTATTTGTGTCGGGTCATTTGATCGCACCTTTACTCTGCGTCATCCGATTTACTGTCCATGTGTTAGACCCAACGAGGCTACACATGAGGAGGCGTGTTGAGATTTATTAGTCCCACACTGTATGGGTTATCTAAGATCCTGCGGTTTATATTCCTTAGGGCCTCTTTACTCATTGCTAATTGGTTTTGAGTTAGATACCCATAATTTAACATGGTATCAGAACGGGCTATTTGTGTCGAGTCATTTGACTGCACCTTTACTCCGCGTCATCCGATTTATTGTCCACGTGTTAGACCCAACGAGGCTACACGTGAGGGGGCGTGTTGAGGTTATTAGTCCCACATTGTATGGGAAGTTTAAGATCCTGTGGTTTATAATCCTTAAGGCCTCTCCACTCATTGCCAATTGGTTTTGAGCTGCATGTCCATATTCTAACAGTTAAATATACATTTTTTAAAGGAGTGTGCACATAATTAAACTCGTTATTTTTCCTTCGGTCACGTAGTTAATTTGAACCGTGATATTTTCAACAACAATAGAACTTTTTTTGTTATCTATTTGATAATTTGGAAGAAAAAGAATTGGAATAAAATTACCTTTGACGGAAGATCTAAGTATACGGAGAAAGTCACTTAGAGAATCAAGTCCACTATTGATCTAATTTAAATGTTTTTAGTAATGTTTTAAAATTATTTTATTTTCATTTGGAAAATTTTCATTAGACACCGAGTTTTGGTACTTGTAACCACTCTTAAAATTTCTTTCAACATACTCCCCCTCCCTTAAACATATGATCTAGTTTAACTTTGCGCATTCTTAAGGTAAATAGGAGAGGGGAGCATCTTTTATTCTTATGATTAATAACTAGTAAAATTTAAAAATGGTTTGTTTGTACCATGAGTAAAAATGCCACAATATTAAACCAGATTGCTTCGGAACCACCATTTGACCCTCATTCAAGTCTGTCATCTAGCCAACAGATGAAGCTACCAGCTAGTCCAGTGCTCCATGAAGTCAATGACCGGTCAACGATCAAAGTCAATGACCGGTCAACGGTCAGTGGTCAAAGTCAACTATCAATCAACGGTCAAAATCAACATCAAGCGGTTAAGACTCAGTCCCCCGACCATGATCCCCGGCCATGTCCCGCCGCCAAGTCCCGCGACCAAGTCCACAGGCGAAGTCCTCCATCCAAGTTGTCGGTCGCACTGCCAACTAGTTTCAGCCAGGTTGTCAGCCTCACAGTCAATCAGTTTCCAGCCAAATTTCCAGTCGTGCTGTCAGCCAACCTCCATCCAATCTCCAGCCATGTCTCCATTCAAGGCAGTCTGCCAGTCAAAAATCGATATTCGCAGTCAACGACGAAAGTCAACCATGTCAGTCAAAGTCAAGGTCGTTGGTCAAATCCGCAAGCCCAAGTCAGTTTGGCATGTTTCCACTGATCCAATACAAAAACCCTGGAAGAAAATTCTGGAAGTTACTGGATGACTTGCTGACCAAGTTACTTCCGTATAAAGTTTATCTCGAAATTAGGGTTTAACCCAGGTATTCAACTATATAAATAGATGGGAATTATAACCCTAAAGGGACACGCCTTATAGATAAAAATACACCAACAAACCCTAAAAGGGATCAGAAATCCATTGTAACCCTAACATCAATAAAATATCTCTCCCTACGGGGATTCGTCCGTGAATGTCGGCAAACCATGCCGAACCACGTAAAATTCGTGTCTACCATCTTTATGCTTGTTTTGTGTTATTAACCCTAGATTTCATCATCATCACCAAAATCATCGTGTTCTGTGCCTAGAAATATTTCTGGGTACAAACAAGTTTATCTCTCAAATTATACCACGGATATTCATAAACTTTATATCATTGAAAAGCATTTAAAACAACTACGCAACGAATATAAACATGGCTATCAAATTATATGTATTTCTTATTCTAACAATAATCAATTGAAAGGATAGTTTTAGAAATATCCCCTTGTTTAATGATATAGGTCATCAATTAGTGGGACAAAATTTAAAATGAATAGTTTATCTATTTAGGGACGGTATTCTCTTCAGATAAAAAATAAAAAGAAGTGGCATGAAGGATTTTAAGAGAAATAGCGAAACATTTTATTAATCTTGATTTAATCAAAGATCACGGAACGGTAAAACTTTATATAGCCTGATTACATCATGATTTTTTTTTAGTATGAAAGAAATCATAATTGAATAAGGGCTTACAATTGTTACATACATACATGAAAATTAGCAACCCACCATTCCTCAGTATCAAGAGAAACACCATACTTAGGCTAATGAATCTGCCATAGAATCAACATATCTGTGGACTATTATTAAGACTACATCATGGGAACTTTGAGGGATGCATAGGATTCAAATTTGGATAGGGGACCTAATACATAGTAAGTGTCAGAATTATCTTTCTTCCATAACTAAACATAAATCTAATAACTACTCCTCCATAATTCACCCCCAAATGATGGAGAGGATGAACTTAAGAAAAAAATGATTAACTCCTAACCATAAACAACAAATTACGATATGAAATTGATAAACTTGTAGCCAAATGTTAGATATTTTATTATTACGGCTGGGAAATGATGAGCTCCCAGCCGTAAGCGATTCTCAAAGAAACTTTGATTTCACAATTTTCCTAGACGTAGAAGTAATTTTTCATCGTAAATTTCATAGTCATATAAGTAATAAACTTACTATAATGCTAGTTGATCAGTTTCTGGACCCTAATATGATAGATTAAGAGTAGCTACACAAGTAGAATCCAAATGGAAAATTCTGAACTTACAATGTTTACCTTTTAGGTTTATTGCTTACCTGGATGTTACTTCTTCCTCTTGGTTTGTTTTCTATTGGTATTCCTCTAGTCTTCTGCATGTGTCCCTCCATAAAAATTATGGGTCCCTGTTTACAAATGAGATCGATGCTAAAACTAGAAATACTCAGAGTAGGAAACCCCCTATTTTTGTAACCTTCTAGGAATAGAACTCATTTTTCCCGTCTAGGAACAGAAGTCTTCTTATAAAATTACTTGGAGAATAATTCAGTTGTATTGTGGACCTAGGTATAGGGTGTTCCAATTGGCATATATCTAAAAACGGATCATCGGTCGTAGGTGACTCTGGAATAAACATATGGCTAACGGACTTAGATGTAAGAGTATAATAACTTAGATACGATTGGAGTTTGGTGGTTGTCAACCTCATCGTAAGATATTCTATGGCTAGGAAATCAAAAACTCCTAGACTTAAATTTTACTTTATGACTGAGAATTCATGATTTCCCAGCCGTAAATTGGTTAGGCTGCAAATATGGGTACTTTAAAATACAGTTAAGAAAAAACTTTTGTTTTCAAATTCTAATTATAAATAAAATCATTAGTCTAATCTAATTACTTACATTTAATTAATTTAACTGATCAAATTTTTTAGCGCAAAATAACATATGGCAGTTTAGTCATTATAAAAGATAGTAGGATTGAATGTTCATTGAATTTACTGCTCAATAATCATGTTTTGTCATTTTGTTAGCCTTCAAAATCTTGCGGCTGCAGCCCCAATGATGAGATTCTTTTGTATAAAAACATCTATCTCCGTCACATATTCAGAGTTTCCTGCCCCAATGATAAGATTCTTTTATCACAATATTACAGGGGTAATCAAACAATATTTCTATGGACTTTCATAGATTTAATTTGAGTGACTCTCAGAGATCCTAGTGATTCTCTGAGTGTATTTTAGAGAGTCTTTGTAACTTGTAGAGACAAAAAATGAGATTTATAGGGACAAAAAAATGAGACTAGTAAAAAGTATATGATTTGTAGAGACAAAATTGTATAATATCCCCTGATTAATTCCAAACATTACCGTTTTTTTTATTATTCAAGTTACAGTAATAATAAAAATACCACGACTATCTAATGAAATATGTGTCCATTGTCAAAATAAATCTCACTACTGTCCTATGCCAAATTTTCATTCACTTTATTCTACATGTCCAACATTTTATTTTCTATGCTATCTCACCACTGATTTCTATGTGGAGTTTCCCAACAACTTAAAATCGGAAAAAAAAACCATAACTTCTAAAATATATATTTTAAAATCGACATATATTACAAAGACTCACATAGTCGATTTTAAAATATATATTCTCCAATTTAAAAAAACACTTTATTCCACATTTTGTCTTGATTACCCATTTCCAAGTTGCCTTTAAGTGTATTCCTGCACAAGGAGAAAAAAAAAATGGTTCACTCTCAAAGCCAAAAAATCTCCAAATTTCCAAGTCTCCCGAAATACCACCTCTTGAGGAGAATTTCTACCACGCCTATTTTCAAGAAAAAGTCTCTCCAAATCTCTGAAAACAACAAATCAATGACTTTCAATTCTCCTTCGAATAACAGGAGTGTTGGAGTGACTTTTATGAAATCTTAATCTAATAACATGGAGTTTCAGAGAATTTAAATGACTTGAAAAAAGTCTCTAACCAATAACAAGAGACATTAACAGGGTGGTAGTGAAATAAGATTTCTATCGACTTTAATAGATTTTTAATTTGAGTGACTCTCAGAGATTATCTGAAAATCTAGATATTTCTAGTGATTCTCTGAGAGTATTTTAGAGATTCTTTGTGACTTGTAGAAACAAAAATTGAGATTTGTAGGGACAAAAAAGGAGACTTGTAGAAAGTTTACGTGATTTGTAGAGACAAAATTTTACAATACCCCCTGATTAATTCCAAACATTACCAATTTTTTTATTATTCACGTTACAATAATAATAAAAGTACCATGACTACCTAATGAGATGTGTCCATGATCAAAATAAATCTCATTGTTGTCCTATCCCTAAATTTTCATTCTTTTTATTCCACCCGTCGGACATTTTATTTTTTATGCTATCAATGCAGAGTTTTCCAACAACTTAAAATCCGAAAAAAGAAGAAGCATATCTTCTAAAATATATATTTTAAAATCGATATATATCACAAAGACTCACATAGCCGATTTTAAAATGTATATTCTCCAATTTATTCACTTTATTGTTATGTCTTGATTACTCAAAAAAATGGTTCACTCCCAAAACCAAAAATTCTTCAAATTTCCAAGTCTCTCGAAATATCACCTCTTGAGGAGAGATTTCTACCGTGCCTATTTTCAAGAGAAAGTCTCTCCAAATCTCTGAAAACAACAAATCAATGACTTTCAATTCTCCTTCGAATAACATGAGTGTTGGAGTGACTCTTATGAAATCCTAATCCAATAACATGGAGTTTCATAGAATTTAAATGACTTGAAAAAAGTCTCTAACCAATAACAAGAGACATTAAGAGACTCTCCAAAAGTCTATGTGGACTAACAGAAGATTTGCGAACTCCCCAGAAGTCATTCAAAATCTCATTTCACTACCCCCTTGTAAGAGACTCTCAAAAAGTCTCTATGGACTAACAGTAGATTTGTGAATTCCCCAGAAGTCATTCAAAATCTCATTTGACTACCCCGATGTTAGCCTGAGCATTACATCTTTACAGGGGGTTAGTCAAATGAGATTTCAAATGACTTCCAGAGAGTTTCCAAATCTATTGTTAGTCCATAGAGATTTTTGGAGAGTCTCTTAATGTCTCTTTTTATTGGTTAGAGACTTTTTTTAAGTCATTTAAATTCTCTGAAACTCCATGTTATTAGATTATGATTTCATAAGAGCCACTCCAACACCCCTGTTATTCGAAGGAGAATTGAAAGTCTTTGATTTGTTCTTTTTAGAGATTTAGGGAGAATTTTTTAAGAAAATAAGCATGGTAGAAATCTCTCCCCAAGAGATGATATTTTGGGAGACTTGGAAGTTTCGGGAATATTTGTTTTTGAGAGTAAAACCAATTTTTTCCTTTTTTTTTGTTTGAGCCGATGACAAAGGAATGGGTCATTTACTAATCTAGCCAACCTCTCATCTAAATTTTTGTATCTCCTTTCTCTTCGTCTTCGAACTCGTGTATACCGACCGAGCTTTCTGTTTTCCACTTTAAAGCACGATTATCTTTCGCAACCTTGAGAAGTTCAGTAAATCCTTTTCTCATGAGGAGCAAATCCAGCAACCTCCTAAAATATATTTTATTAGGTATTCATGGTACTTTTATTAACATTATAACGTGCATCATAAAAAAAAATCGGTAGATTTTTTGAATTTTCAATTGGACGATATATTTTTTTTGTCTTTATGAATCACAGAGACTCTTAACGAATCTCATTTTTTTGTCTCTACAAGTCACAAAGACTCTCTGTTATACTCTCAGAGAATCATTAGAAATCTCTGGAAGTCACTCAAATAAAAAATCTTTGAAATTCTATACAGATTACCCCTATTAGTTTCGTATTCAAATAAAGCATCAAAATTTTACTTCACATATGGTTGCATAGGACGTCCAGTTGAGATTGTTGTTGCTGTCGGTTAAACTTAAACCCACAGTGAGGTCATCAAAGACAGAAAAAGGGAATATAGGTTATAGCGAGGTGAAAAGGCATAGCAGAATTGATGTCTCACTTGTGTTATAACACTTGTCTCACTTGTAATGAAAACTGTTAACAGCTAACAGTAAAATAGAAGCCAACTATATTAACACCCTGTTCACACCTCACACAAATGGCTATAATGACATAATCTTGGTATTTTCGCGCTATTTTTCTAACAAACCCAACCGGCAATGAACTTGAAGCTAAAATTTTGGTGACAAATTCTTCTTATAAATCTCTATTTTTTCTACCAAACCCAACCAACAATAAAAATATTCTGAAATACGAAATTTCACCATCCACAAATTTTAATTTCAACCGTCAATCTTCAACTGTTGATATTCAAAATGGTAGATGATGGTCTTATACATTTTGGAATGCTCTCATTTTTGGTGGGAGTGTAGAATCTTATAAGAAGAACATATCATCAAAAAATTAGATTCAAATTCATTGTTGGCTGGGCTTAGTAGAAAAAATGGCACTAAAATGTCAAGATTTTATGTCATGATAACCATGTCAACGAATCCTACCCTGTATATATATATATATATATATATTACTATATCACAAGATTTGAAAATTAATAGTCTTGAAACTAAGAAAAAAAGTCATTTTATTTTAGCAAAGTTATTAATTTATCGAAGTTTTATTATAATCCCCGAGAAGTCATCCATTGCATTGCAAATAATTATGTGCTCGGGGCACCAACCATAGACTCGAGACCAAAAGAAAATTATTTTGTTTTTGCAAAGTTATCGAAGTTTTATTATACATCCTTTTCCTTCCTCGATGTCCATTGCGTTGCAAATATTTACATGCTCAAGGCACCAACCATGGATTTAGGCAACTAGAACTCGTTTAAAGCACAATCTGGGAATAACTTGTCTCAGCAAGACGCAGAATAAATTACCTTTATTTCCAATTTAGCTTTCATGGGTTTTCTTTTTGAATTCAATCTAGTAACAGGTCTGGACTGGAGTCGTGAGTGACAGATGAATCATTCACTGAGAACAACAATGATTTGCTCATCCTCTTAAATACAATCCATGTTCGTCATTTTAACCCTACTTCTATTTTCTTTATACTAATATACCTTCGCGACCAATCTATGCATATACCTTGTATGCTGTAGCTGTACACAACTTCTAAAGCTAAAACAATGACACCGTAGTTTTCCATACATCCAACAAAAAAATTTCACCAATGACCGTACAGACAGATTACGATGGTTCGTAATAATAATTATGATGTTCTTGGTTTCTCTAGTCAGTGCTCAGTCATTGCGTAATAGATTAAAAAAAAAAATAGTGCGTAGAACCAAAACAAAATATGAAAAAATGTTTGAAGTTTTCTAATGAGCTGCAGCTATGGCAGCCCTTCATAGTGCACAAGATTTTAATCCTATCCAGGTACAAACCATATAAATTAAGGGTTAAACGTACCATCAAAACCTATAATATTTCTCATCAACAAAAGTTCGGATTTCCCTTGTGGAGTTTCACTATAAACCACTTCACTAGGTTACATCTCACATTATAATGATCAAAGATCCTCCGAAAAAATAGGAATAGCCAAGTAAAATAATGTTTATTGATCAATAATAAGCATAACCCACTGAAATACTGACGAGTCATCCACCAACTATATACCGGGCATAATTATTAGTGTTCACCAATATCAGATCAAGACCTTCAATCAGAACCTGGCCAAGCCTAAAACCGCAGCCGTTTACAGACTTGAACTCAAGAAGACATCCACAAAATCAAAATGACGTCCTTAACTAGTGCAGCCACTTGACAGAACAATATAGCTAGAGCCCAACATTACAACAAGTAACAATCAAAATCACATAGCTCAACTTCCAGTTCAACGACTTTACCATTGTACTACGGTGACATCAATCTGATCAGCCTAGTTGAGAGAATCCAAGTTGGAGCCAGTAACTTTCCTTACAGATACATGGGGACCAATTAATCCAAAAAGATAAGGCAATAAAATACGCTAAGAATTCCATGAGACTGTCAGGGCTGACGCGCGATCGCCTTTTTATCCCTCCCTAAATCCTCTAATATGCAACAGATCTCTTTGTTTTCCATCAATAATAATGCTAAGAACTAAGGACTCTACTTTCACGAAAAGCAAGCCTATAAGAAATTTTGCATAAAGAAAGAAGATCTCCACTTCCTCCCCTATAGTATTTCTTTAAGGGTATCGACATCCTATAGCTATTGTTTCTGGAAAGAACCTCATAAAATAGAACCAATCAATCAGTGAAGGCTAACCAACCCAATGAATTAAAGAGAAGATTTTTCTTTGTTAAAGAGGAAGTACTCAAAAGTGGATCATCTTTCCACAATAACAAACTCCCTCTGCAGTCAGTCTCACTCCAAACAGAGTTTTCTAACATTAAAAGCATAAAAAAAAAAAGATCACGCAACAGAATGCGTTATCCAAGTGGGCAGTGATGTGTTAACCTGCTTGATTACTATATATCTAACTTTGCATTATCTATAATCTAAAACCAAAAACACTTTCGTACTACTATCGATACAACTTCTTCTACACCACTCCTTTGTTCTCATGCATAACATTGTTTATACAAATCTGCGTGTTTGGTTTGGTTCGGTAAGATTTCTTTCCTGCATTGGCAAGCTGTCCCGCATAAATCTGACACTTTACTACAGTACTTACCACTTAGGGAAAGCTACTACTTGATGGTATAGGTATAGCTAACCCCTCTCTAATCCCCGTCGAGTACAGTTCTAGAATAATTTACTATAGACAACAATAATAATAACAACAAACAATACAGATAACGCAGTTATTCACGCATGAGACTTTCTAAATCAGCTAAATGCAAGTAAAACTAAGCAGACCATAAGTCATTGCAAACTCAAAAATCAGGAAGGATATGAATGCAGTACACCAGCAATCAAAGACCAAACCAATGAGGAGTTAGTTCTGTTCTACTATATACTAACTAAAAAAGCAAGTTTAGCAGACACTAAAAATCACATAAGATTTTGTAAAATCAAGATAAATCACTCTTTACAGTTATTTAACTAATCAAACGTACTACGTGATGACCATTACCTTACTTTTACTCAAAATGGAAAGAAAAGACATCCCACAAAAGCCAGGACCAGGTAGAGGGAACGCTCTGAACCTGACATGTGTTAATTTCTTTATATCTGCGAGTGCTAAGCCTTCCAATCCTTCCAATAAAAAGAGATCTTCTTTTGGTAGCACTAAAATGTTTTAAGAAACCGCAACGAAGCTAGTTAGTCATTGATCATTCTGTGATGGTCCTGGCAACACATAATGTGCAGGAGAAAAAAAATCTTTATCCGCACCACAGGAAGTCATGCTATTGGTTTATTTCTTTACACAAACTTTTACTCATGGAAACATTGAATAGCCAATGATAAATCAGACAATTGTGACCATGAACAATGACACTAACCAATTGGTGGTTAAACATGCAAAAGACACCAATGTCAGGGTATTTTGTTTCTGCCAAGAAAGAAAGGGATTCAAGTCCACTCCCATTTATCCAATTGGAACTCAGAAATTTGATAATTGTGATGTTAAAATCGCATTAGCATCAGATTCTAATCAGATTAGTTGGACACAATAAGCATGGGTCAGTGTCGAACGAATATACCATGCCACCTTTTGCTATTCGAGTGTGTCAGTGAATGTCGGGTCGGCTCCTATTTAGAACCATCAAAATTGTTAAAAAAATATTTGGACAGTTGAAAGCTAGGGTGCTTGTTTGTGCACTCCATTGTGGAAATGACAGCACATATACTCCAAAGATGGAGATGACAACAGCAAACAGTCTACATACCTGACCAATATGAAATTATGTTTTCGAGTGTTGTTGTCCTGGCCCAAATATCCAATCTCCTATAGTAAGTTTCAATCCTGACTCCTGAGGTATAACTGTTTCCAGCTAGTAGTAAATAATCATAGTAGTAAATAATCAAACACCAATTACAACAGTATAGGCCTTAGTTGCTGTGAACATAAAAAACTTAATATGTATCCTACGATCATAATCACCTGACGAAGTTTTCCAGGGTAGGTTATACAGGATGTTAGTCTTTTTTCTGGATTCGACTCGTCTAGAACTGACTCAGATCACCTGACTCATCTGGATCTGACTCACAAAGGTCTGACTCAAAATATATGTTTGGATTTTTAGTCAGAACTGACTCAATTGACTAATCTTTTGGACATATTATACCCTTGTGCACACTGGTGTATCTTGTATCATCTTCTGCTGGTTTTGAAGGTAGTCATAAAACAAACATAACAATTAGAGGTTTTTAGTGGCATTTATATACTGCAAGTGATGGATATATTATACTCGCTACCCAAATACTTTTAAAAACAAACATGTTGCTGGTTTGACGCGGATAAAGAGTTTGTTATAACAAGCTCAAGCAACCGCATCTAGTAACGGTACTTGGTAGAGTAATCTTTGGGTGCTATCACAAGGCCTCGACCTTTCCTGGCCCCGCGATAGACAGTCTCAATGATGTCGATGAACTCCTGCTTGTCCTTCAGCGCCCAATTGATCTTATTGTTGTTTCCCGTCCCCAAATCAATCATTATGTGTTTGTTGCGGAAAAAAAACATGACTGTTGAAGGGTCGTACAGTTCGTACATGGTGTTAAAGTCAGGTACCTCAGTGATGTCAACCAGATAGATCACTGCAAAGTTCTTTATCGTCTCAGCAACTGAAGATAATACCTCATCCATCTGCGAAAAAATCCAATCATAAGCTTACAAGCATTTGAGGATAACAGATTGGCAAAGAACTATCATAACTATAATTTTGACTCGGTACAGTTGAGCAGCGTGTATCAAACATGCTAATATGCAACAGTACCAACGGTGGTAAACTTATAATCATTCTGTTCACCTGACATTAATCTCTGAAGAAGATTAATGTACATTAAAGGAAAGTTGAATATCACTGCAAAATGCCCATTTCTAATGAGATAGTACCCAATCTTACTACTCAGTTTCTCAAAATGGACATTTGACTCATTTCAAATTGTTAACAGCTGATGGTTTAACCAGTTATTAGATCAAGTAAATTTTAGGTCACCACACCAATATGAAATCTGATCTTTAAGTGCATAATAAGCCCACAACTGACAGAGAATAACACATGGGCCATGGGAGTAAGCAACCACAAGTGCAAGAAATTCGTAGAGAGGAAGATAATATTTACTTAATCAGGGTTGGAACTTGGAAAAGAATACCTGCATGCATGTTTCATCCCAGTCGTGACCGAATCTAATGACAACGAGACGTTCCTCCTCAGCGAGGATGGCTTGGTCGACAGCCCAACCAGAGTGCAGATGAGGAAGAAGGTAAGACATCCTTTGTTTCTTTTTCCTTCCTAAGAGAAATGCTAGAAAAATGACAAAGCAGTTCAAAATATCATTGAGCTTCAAAATGGGTACGTTTGAATATATCCCTACAGCTAAAATCAAAAATAATGAAATGCAATGAATAAGATACCTGAAAATCACAAGCCCAAAAAGAAATAGGATACCTTTAATCAAATGCTAAGTTGATTTCTTAACCTAGAACTACCTTTACTTCACATACATGGTACATAAATAAATATTAATGGGAATTGGAAGCAAACCTAGAGAATTTGGTCATCCTAAGAAATTCCTACGGTTATTTACTTGTTTGATTCCAATGGCTCCTAACAGGTGGATTAATATTCTCTAGGTTTGATAAAGATGAAGTTTTCCAGTTTGGGGTTTTAATATTCCATAGTGAAACTATAGTAACAATCTCTAATGCAATGTTGAATATGTGGTTGTCTGCTATAATGTAGCAATTTTTAGTGACTCCGTTAGCCAGATCCTGTCCAAATGGGACCATCAATATTTGAAGATGTCCGCAGTCAGCTATTATAGAATGGGTGTGGAGAATATAAACTAATGGGTAAAACTTGAGAGAGTTGTATATGTTTGCAGATAATTATGCGACGATTGATGGATGCAATCTAATCATCTTAAATGGCACAGAAATCAGAAATGATATTGAAAGGGAGAAATGTCAGTCAGAACACACAAATCAGTATGAGCCTATGAGGAGGACATGCGGAACGACAGGGAAATGAGGTAACCGGTAGTTTATCACTAAAATTATGACTTGGCCTGATTCTTGATTAGTGACTGATAATAAGAGGAAACATTACATCAGTCCCATTAAGTCAGCTACATAATAACTGCAGTTTACCTAGTATGAATTGACAATTTTTCCTACGACTGAGGACATGAAATTTTTTAAGACAGGATATACGGTTTAAGTAAAATAGTAGATTCAACTAATAAGTAAATTTAGCATAATAGAGAGACAAGTCACAAATCCATCTAAACCCAAATTGGATATTTTTCACCGGGTACTAGTTAAACTAACAACAACAACCAAGCTTTAATCCCAAACAAGTTGGGGCAGGCTAGAAATGAAACCCATGTCGAAGTTAGAAAAAACAAAAGCAAAAATAAAGAAACAGCAAAAATATAGTAATGCTACAGACTTTGCTAGTAATAATCCAGAAACTAACTATGCTAATAAATCATAAGGGTCAAAATCAGTACGGAGATGAGCATCAAGTCATCAATAAACAAACAATCATGACGTGCGTTTAAACACTCTGATTTAGACATCAGTATGGGCCAACACTCTGAAGGTCAGATGATAAATGCCAGAGCATAGTCAGTGGACTCAAGCCTCACATGAAAAGCAGATTGCAGAGAACTTGGATGAACTCAGAATGTTGAATTGGATCATAGCAATATGCTAATGAGCTGTCTACCTAAGCAGGAAACCTTGTCCTATCAACAGTGAGATAACTTTCAGAATGGCATTCCGGATAGAAAAATACTTACTTTTGTGGCAGGGGAGTGGTCCAGAGTGGAGGCTCGTTCTGCCCGATAAAAAGCACCAATACCGGGATAAAAAAAATAAATAAGAGAAGATTCTCTCAGTCACAGAACAATAAAATCAGCTCATACAGGCAGATGATGAGGACAATCAATATCAGAATGTTGACCCCTTTTGTGGCATTCAGTTCCCTAGATCATGATATCCTAACTAGGTAAGCACTAGATAGTAGAACAAAAAAAAAAACATTATGTCAATAGCTTTGAAAGTGGAATAATCCTAAGACACATTCATGACATGTGCAGTATAGTTAATCCAACAGATGAAAGAAGCAGACTGGACGACAGAACAGTTTCAAACATAATGAAACATCTCCAATCAATCTTCCAAACATTGTCCCCTACTTTGAGATTGATCCAAATTTCCACATAGGTACAATGATAAAAACCAGAACGACGATAACAAATTGCATTAGGGAAATGAGGAGAAACGGATTAATGAGCAAATTCAACAAACTATTCGACGTATAAGAAACTACAGATTTATAACATTATCTATATCACAATTTCAAAAGTTAACAGGACCAACATCAAAAGTTAAACGCAACACTGAAATACTTGCAGACCAGAACCCATATCATGGATACTCAACATCAACAAATAAACCATCAACCATAGCTAAACCTGATTGAAAACACCCCCGCATAACCAAAACATCAAATCAAACCCTAGAACCTCTAAAAACATGATCAAAAAATAAGATTCAGAGAGAGGATTTTTTATTTAGTAACTTCAGTTACCATCTATTTAACCTATACAAAAACCCCTAAAATGTATCTAAACCCTAACAACTGTCCACATTGCACAACAAAGAAAAAAACCCTGAACCAGAAATTTCATAATCAAACGTTAAATATACATTGAGAAAGATAAAATTATAATCTGCAAGAACCTTAGAAAAGAATTCCCCAACGATAGATGGAAACCCTGGAAATAGAAAACTAAAACGAGAGAAAGAGGAGAATACCTTAAGCACAAAATACCTGCCTTCGACCTTCGGATCAATGGATTTTTCAAGCTTTTGTTTTGTCCATCGTCACTGTGTTGATCAACTTCAGAATCTCAGATAATCAAAAACTTCTCACGGTTTTGGGTTAGTTCTGCAAGAACCGTAGAGAAAACGAGAAATTTGAAAAGGTATTTTCAATTATCAAGGGCGTTTTAGTCATTACAAGCAAGGCTGCTAATGGGGGCCAATTTGCTTGTGGGAGTACCAAGCCAAAGGCAATCGCTATTTTGTCCTATATGTATTTTGGTATACCCAATAATTTGGTACCCCTATTGGCAATCTTGATTATAAGCGATTTAGAGAAAGAGGGGCTTTAAGACGAAGGACTAGAAAAGCCCAACACAAAAGTGAACGGTCTGGTATCATCCGGATACATACTGAGTTAGACGGGAAACAAACAAGCTGACGCGACTGTTAAGAAGATTATTCTTATTGATTTAGTATCTTCGTAATTTGCTTCATGCACAAACTTGATCGGTTAGGATCCGAATAGATCTAGTTTATCTTTTGATAAATTTGTTATTGCTAGTCGCAATTTAGATCGACAAGCTATCATTTGGGGTACTGTTCAGTATCTAAATCTGGTAGTTTTGTTTGACTTGATCTTGTTAACTTGTTTAATCTGAATCTTCGAAGATTTAAAACCCTATAAAGGAGTTTAATATTTTTTAAACAGAGCAGTCTTTGTCACACTCAATGAAAAATATCTATGATTGATTTCCTGAGATAGGAGAGTCGTTACCAAACAAGTTAGTCATTTACTGTTTGGAAGACGGTCGAAAGGGTTCAGTGCTTAAAGTCTTCAAAGAGGCTGAAGCAACTTAAGATAGTGGACTCTATCCTAGGATTCACATGCATTGGCCAGATTGGTTGTAGACGTGGGGATACTGACGAAACTAGGTAATTAGGGGTAGTTTACTTGGTCTCAACTATACGAAATTGGTAATGTCTTTGTATAGCGGCTTAATTCTGAGAGTATTCAAAACTGGACTAGGTGCTGGGTTTTTTCTGCATTTGTGGTTTCCTCGTTAACAAAATCTTGTTGTATTCTTTACTTTACTTTCCGCATTATAATTTGTTTAAATTATAATTAAAGTAATAATTGCACTTGTACGTTAATCCCAAGCACTTGGTATTGATCCTATAGTAAATCGTTTTTGTACCTTTACTATTATCAAGTGATTATCTTGTTTTTTTATTGTCTCGACTTCTTTGTCCATAGAAGATCATACAAGGTATCAGACTATAGGTTGATATCGAAAATATTGTGGTGTACTTGGTACACTCGTCATTTCAATTGGTATCAGATCAGGCAAACACAAAAAGATCTAATAATCTGTGTTTGGTGCGATCCAACCTATAAGATTCGAATCTAAAATAGTTAAGTAATAACCTAATGATTCAGTTAACTTATCACAAGGTTTTGATATACTATGTCCGTAGTATACTCAAAAGGGAGCTAGTTTGAACTTATCACAATGATGTTAGTTCATTCCATGAACAACCTAAAGGGAATATTAACGATAAAATGTTAATAAGGAAAAAAACACCTGCAGCGCACGTCTCAGATCCGGAAGCAAAAAACACAATTGAGTTTTTCATTAATCTTACTGAAAGATACAATCTGAGAGATAAAGTTTATTATCCTCTAGCCAAGGATATTATCAAAGGCTCATTGATAAAAACCATGCCTCATGGGAAATCCTTGCATCAACATGTACTTGAATATCATGTACCTATTGATAGGATGACATCTACTTGTATCTCATACAGTCAAATTCAATAAGAGTTCTTAAAACTCCACCTTCTTGAATCCATATATAAGTTGTTTGATGCTTACCCAATAATTAGACAACTTAAAGAGTTGTTAGTCAAAATATGTAGATCTAAGACAAGCTTGTGCAATGTTAGTGTTAAGAATCTCTTGACTAATGATCTAACATATACATTCAAACAACCTTATCACCTGTAAGAATTAGAAGAAAATTGTTTCAGAATCTAATCCGTTGACTGTTATTCAGTTGCTTTAATCGGTTCCCAACAACTATAGCGAAAAGGATTATTGTTCAGGAGATACAAATCGGCGTAAAGAAAAACAAACTAGTGATTTTAATTCATATAGTTTTGTCATTAATTGTGTATTAAATTCGACTATTTTTTTGAAACAATTTCCTCATATGTTGTCTTCGAAATCCAAAAAAATTCAAGGTCAACTAAATAGTCATACTCTACTTAATTATTAAGGGTTTACAAATCACACTTACGACTCTGATCCTTTTTGATAGACTCGTCAGTTAAATCAGATCCTTTAAGCAATGACTTGCAATGTCGGGAAACAACCACACGGAGTCAATTCAGAAAAAGATATGTCAAAAAAAAATCAATCGACTCTTGTAAAGTCAGTTGATAACTGCGAAAGAACATGTTCCTTTTATGTTGAGCGATTAAAAGCTCATTCCAACAACTAGCATTGTTGTGTGAAACTTCCTCTTATGGTTCTCATCAAATAAAGGAGGAAGCTCTCGAATAACACAACAGGAATATAAATATTTTCTATAAAATTCTTAAGGATCAGACTATATCATGAATATTTTGAGTTATTTCCTGATTTCTTAATTTGGTATCCTATATTATTCATCTCCTTGATAATATCGGTTCAAGATTTGGAAAATAGTAAAGTTCATGTTATATATATAGAGATATCTTTTATTTTCAAACTTTCTGGGAATCTAAGTTTCACAAAATATTTACCGATTTTTTATTTCTGAACTTAACTCCACCCAGTTTAGGTATCAAGTAAATATTGATCTATTGTGGATATCAAAAAACTTGGAACCCAGATTTTTCAAACCCTAGTATTGTATAATCAAAAGATCATAAATAGATTTCTGATATATTATTTCGGTTTTGATCAAACCTTAATATTTCTAATCTCATATTATGTGTATCTCTTATGATGTTGTGACTCTTTGATATAAGAAGGTTTCGGATCTAACCATATGGGATGCTTTTATCAAAAGATCATAAGTAGATATGATTAACGCCATGTGTGAAGTCACGATTACATTATTATCGGTTTCTGTTTCATAAATTGTGTATGTAGTATGCATATGAGTTTTTGGTTTTAGTCTTTTACATTGGCAACGTAAAAGCTATGACTTTTTCGACCTTTTTCTGATAAAATTTGTTTTGTTTGTTATTCTTTTGTCCTGTTGTTTGTGGGTGAAAACTGTTTCTGCTGGTTTTGGTAAATTTGGGTGTGTGGATGAGAAACGAATCTAAACCCTAAACAATGCACTGAACGAGAGTACTTTTGATTTGAGAGATCAATATGTACAATCCTGGCCTAAACCAAGAAATACCCGTTCCAGGATTGCTTCGGTCACAAAGTGAAGGAGAAGGGTTGGTCTTAGGGAGGGAAGCGAAGAGAGTGTTGAGACCAGAATGGTTAATTCTGAAGATATGGATTGTTTTATGACTTGTATCAGAAAGTGGAACTGGCTTGCAGAGTGAAAAGCTATCAGTTCTTGGTGATTTCTGGATACTATGTTGTTGCCGACCAAAAAACTTGTTATTTGGTGGAAATAGGTGAAACCTATTTATACAAGTCATAATAAAACGTACCCTGGTCTCGTAGGAAGTGGGAGCGATTGAGTGATGGAAGAGTGTGTAACCGTCAGAAACCGTGCTTCCATGATGAAGAAAGTGGATCCGTTTACACCCGTTACTTCTTGCCACCACTAACCATCCCGCTTCATGACACTTTCTTGTAACGGGCATATTGCACGCCACACGCTGTAAACCGCCAGACCAATACCCTGATGAGTATTCCCCAGTTTTGTGACATGTTTGATGTCTCGAGTGTTTTCGTGGAAAACGTATAGCAGTTTGCTATGGGTGACAAGTCAAGGTCAAGAGACTTGCCACAGGAAAAATAGCATGTGGTGCTATTAGGTTTATCTCGGTTGGTCGCCTAAAACTTTCCACAAGCCTATCACTTCGGTGATGAACTTGGATGGCTGAGATTGCATCTCATGAGGAAGGGTAGCCATTGATTATGGCCACGTCTTGTTGGCGCCTGATAATGGTATAGTGGCGCCTTTAGTGCATGTTAGTGGCACTGCATCATGGCTGGCATAGTTCATGTATGCCAGTGGCACAGTGGAATGGTTGGCATAGTTTGTGCATGCCAGTGGCACTGTGGTGCAAGTGGCGCCTGGCATAGCCATGGCCACTAATTTTTTGGCACATTGGTGTTAGACTCAAATGTGGTGTGGCAACATCAGTTTCAGTGGCCACATTGATCCCAATGTTCTGTGGAACATTTTTTGGCTCGGTTGGCGTAGCAACTTTCCTAAATTAGGGTTTGGCATGCCGAAACCCTAATTAGCGCATATGGCATGCGGCCGTGGCACAGCGTCGTTTCATGTAAATGGTGCCAGAGCCATGCCAAAAGAACCATAGCTAGGTCGTTATGTGAAAATGGCCACAAGAGACAATATTTTCACGAGTGGCATGTTGTGATGTCTTTATTAGGGTTTCCACGGCTCGTGGCATGTTGTGGGCCCGGAGTGGCATAGTTTGTGCCACGACTAGAAATTAGGGTTTCATCCACCGCCACTAGAGCATGGTCGTGCTTCTGGTTAGGATAGCAAAATTGAAGTTTGTTGCGACGTTGGTCACGAACAGAAAGTGGGTTGGCACGTAGGTGCGTTATTTATGGCGCGTTGGCACGTTAGGAGTGTTTTGGCATGCCACTTTGCCATGTGCGCTCGACATGCTCGTTTGTCATGTTGGCGTGGTTTTGGGAAGCCAATTTGGCATGGCGACCACTTGACGCAATTTCTACCTCTTTTAAAGTTGTGACGGGTTTAGGGCAACCTGATTGGTCAATAAAAGTAGGGGCCGGCCAAGTATGGGCGTGGCTACCCTTTTGGTATGCGTGGAGGGTTTAATGCGACCTGATTGGTCGAAAGGGCCAGCATGTATGGGCCCAGCCACAACTCATGGGAGTGTGGCAGGTTTAAAGCGACATGATCGGTCGACAAAGGAGTAAGGGCCGGTTAGGTAGCATGGGGCGTGGCCAAGTGATGTGATTTTCAATTGAGTTGTAGTAAATAGGTTCGTTGAGACTTGTGAAAGCAAAAGATTCTATATTTAATTTTAAGACTAAAAATATAGCAAACTTAAATAAAAGTGATATGAAAAATATGGAGAACACTAGTGCTATGAAATCCACTATTTACCAATATCAAAGTGATTTATATTCTCTAATTATAATCATGCAAATCATGCATTCAAATTGATTCTTAATATTGCTATAGTTGATTTTATAGAAATAACAATTGTAGATCGAAAGTATGGGACATCAAAAACCTAGACTAGCATGCTCCATCAATTGAAGTGACAATTGTTTAACAAAAACCATTTTATCAATTTATTTATCAAGGCAAATAATCATATAATAATTGCATAAATTAGAGATTACCACTTTTCATTGGTGAAATAGCTTCCTCCTTCGCCTCAGAGGATGGGTTTAGCTCATCATTGTGTAAACACGCTCAAAATATTTGTTTATTGCTTCAAAAATTGTTTACAAAGATGAAATGGAGAGAAAATGATGAAAATCGGGTGTTTGCAACGTTTTTAATTGTTGCAAAACACTATTACAGAGAACGATAATAGGAAACTGTTGTTTTTACTGTAGATTCTAAGACCCACGCCTCTGTGTCGTTAACACTGTTGATAAATGACTGTCTTGGTTGATCTGTTCTTCGTGTTCTTCAGCTATGCAGCAACAGAAATGGTAGCTCTGCAACTCGATTTTTCTTTGCACTGTGGTGTTCTAAACTCTCCCAAACTCTCTGTAACCCTTCAGTGACTCCTCATCAGTGTATATATATACTCAACAGGGCCTCCAATAACTCTGTATAATCTCCATTAATTGCTCTTATTCTTCGCTGCCAAAAAACAGAAATAATTCCCATTTTTATCTTCACCACGCGTTAAACTTCTTCCAGCGCGCTCCAAATCGTCATGTACACGCCTCAGATGTAATTATACAAACTCCATCTCACGCCAAGCACAGAAAAACACGTACAATCCCATGAATATCTTCTCCCGGTGTACGTGTTTCCCTGATTTTTCCTTGCGAGTTATCTAGTCAAATTTAACCGAAACAATCAACCATAACATGCTTGTTACGGTCAGTGAAGTCATCCCAATGAATATCAACCACTGAATCACTCTAAATCTCCCTTAAATTTCGAACCCAATTCTGCCAGGAAGAAACCAAATTCTCCCGCCAAAACTGAATTTTGAAACGATGAAGATGGTGTTCCCCTAACCAAACAGGGGATGCAAATAGCAGGTGAGGCCCTAGGGGGTATGAATAGTAAATGAGGTGCCCCTTATTAATTGAGTGCCCTTTATCCAAAATGGGGGTCCGTTTAGCAAATGTCCTCTGGGGTCCCAAATAGCACTTTTTGAGCAACTTTTTCCACACAAGCGTATTTCTCCAAAAACACCTACACAAACATAAAAACACCATAATAAGTACAAAATCAAGCACTAACAATAAAGACACTGAGGACAATTCAGACACAAAAATGTGTCTATCAAATACCCCCAAATTTATTATTTGCTAGTCCTCGAGCAAAACTAATTTAGAAAAATAAAAATGACTACACTTAGCACGTGCAGCAAGCCGTTAAACCGCTAGGTGGCCCTAGCGACGGAGTGTTGTCTCCGGAGGATTTACCAGAGGTGTACCCACAAAACCTTTACTCCAGACCCTATCTATCTGCGCAGAACCTTGGAAGGAACTAAAGAATCTCCTTAGTTGGCATACTTTCATTGACTACAGGAGGAAGTACCCTGATGCGAAATTCCAATTGTTGTACACGAGTTTGCACTCAGCATACTAAAATTCATATATAAGTGACAGAGCTCTACTTAGATAGTTTATGGACATCATAACCGGAGTCAACCAATCACATGGAAAGATTAAGAAGATGGATAAAGAGAAAAAATTGATGGTTTAAAGTGAACGGTGTTTCCTATATCTGTCTGAAGGCCTCTGCCAAGATGAACCTATCCTAATGGACTGAGATACCGGTCTGACAAATATCAACACAACTGGTATATACAAGGGGACCAGTGGTCGATAAACCTAACTCTAGGTCAACACAACTGGCATATACAAGGGCACCAATGGTCGACTTTATTGAGTTTATTCCGGTTGGTCTGATGGTCTGGTCTCAAAAAAAAAATTGTATCTCAATCACTCTATTTCACCTAGCAATAGTAACAACTTGAATCGTGTGCCCCACCAAATCACTTAAGAAATAAAAACAGAAGGGATTAGGATTCAAGGAGATATGGCGAAACTATCATGTTTTTTTTAATTCTAACACTTGAGCTCTGTGCTTTTATGAATAGACTCTTTAGATGTTTCCATCTAATCAGATTGGTTCCTCAACTCCTACAACCAAGATGTTCCCATCCACTTAGATTGGTTAGTGCCAACCTTAATAAGCATAAATTTCTAGGCTCTGGAGTTTATTTATTGTAACTAAAAGCTAACAAAAAGTTTCTTCCCCGCCCCCAAACTTAAATATAACATTGTCCTTAATGTTTCTAATGAAATAGAAATACCAAAAAGTAAGTAACATGAGGAATCAGTAAAGAGAGAAGTCGGAAAGATAGTACCTGGGTGAAGATAGGAATGAAAAACTAATATACAACATACAATCGCCTCGATGGTCAATCAAGGGTAAACAGGGTCCTCCAGAGGGACCTCCTCAACATCACCTGTAGGAAAGGGCTCTAAAAAGGGTTTCAATCTCTGACGTTAACCTTCGAAGAACTACTACCATCCGGTGTCTCAATCTCAACATCTCCATGAGGAAAGACAGTGCGAACAATAAAAGGACCCGTCCACCGAGAGCGTAACTTCCCGGGGAATAGATGCAAACGGGTATGATACAGAAGATCTTTTTGACCTGGAGAAAATGACTTTATAAAAATATTTCTATCATGTACAAGTTTCATTTTATTCTTATACTCCTTAGCACTATCGTATGCATCTCTACGAATCTCTTCCAACTCATTGAGATGGAGTTTCTTATGGGCTCCTGCCTTGTCAAGTGAAAAGTTTAGCTGCTTAACATCCCAATAAGCTCAATGTTCTAACTCAACAGGTAAATGACATGCCTTTCCATACACAAGCCGATAGGGCGACATTCCAATGGGGGTCTTAAACGCAGTACGATAAGCCCATAAGGCATCAGTAAGCCTAGACGACCAGTCTTTCCGATTGGGATTAACTGTTTTCTCTAATATACGTTTTATCTCCCTATTGGAAACCTCTACCTGACCACTAGTCTGCGGATGATACGGGGTAGCTACCTTATGTGTAATACCATATTTCTGCATCAAAAGCCTAAAAGGTCCATTACAAAAGTGCGACCCTCTATCACTAATTATAGCACGCGGTGTACCAAAACGTGTAAGTATATTATCTTTCAAGAACTCAACCATAACCCTATGGTCATTGGTTTTACACGCAACCGCCTCAATCCACTTAGAGACATAGTCTACAGCGACAAGGTTGTATAAGTTACCAAAAGAATTAGGAAACGGACCCATAAAGTCAATACCCCACACATCAAAGACCTCAACAACTAAAATAGGGTTCAAGGGCATCATGTTCCTACGGGAAATGGTTCCTAATTTCTGGCAACACTCACAAGTAACACAGTGACTATGGGAGTCTTTAAACAATGAAGGACAATAGAATCCACACTGCAATATCTTAGCAGCAGTCTTCTTAGCACTAAACTGACTCCCACAAGCATGATCATGACAAAAGAAAATAATACTGGACGGGTCACTCTCAGGTATACATCTCCTAATAATCTGGTTTGGACAATACTTAAACAAATAAGGATCATCCCAAAAAAAGTGCTTCACCTCGGCTAAAAACCTAGAAATATCTTGTTTACCCTAATGTCGGGGCATTCGACCAGTAACAAGATAGTTCAATATATTTTCATACCAAGGTAATTGGGTAACAAAGAACATTTGTTCATCAGGAAAGCCATCCCTTATAGGAAGGGAATCATCAGGGGAATCAACAACTAGCCTAGACAAGTGATCTGCTACTGCATTTTTGGCACCTTTTTTGTCTCTAATGTCTGGAGAAAACTCTTGCAACAAAAGGATCCACCTAATCAATCTAGGTTTCTTATCCGTTTTAGACAGAAGATATTTCAAAGCATCATGATCAGTATATATTACGATCTTAGAACCTAAGAGATAGGGTCTAAACTTGTCTAAGGAAAACAAAATGGCTAACAGTTCCTTCTCGGTAGCAGTATAGTTCAATGGACATCATTCAAAGTTTTTCTAGCATAGTAAATCACATGAAGTAATTTATTTTCTCGCTGACCTAGCACAACACCGATAGCATAATCTGAAGCATCACACATGATCTCAAAGGGTAGGTTCCAGTTGGGTGCCTGGAATATGGGGGCGGTAGTGAGTAAAGTCTTAAGCTTCTCAAAAGCCTCTAAACAAGCATCATTAAAGACAAACTTAACATCTTTTGCAAGCAAATTGCAAAGAGGTCTAGAAATCAAGCTAAAATCCTTAATGAATCGACGATAAAAACCTGCATGCCCTAAGAATGACCTAATATCTCTTAAGGTTTTTGGGACCTGTAAAGTTTTAATAAGGTCAACTTTGGATCTATATACCTCTATACCCATCGAAGATACGATATGCCCTAGAACAATTCATGAACGAACCATGAAGTGACATTTCTCCCAATTAAGCACTAAATTCTTTTCCTTACACCTAATCAAAATGAAAAATGATGCAAGCACTCATCGAAAGACGAACCAAACACTGAAAAATCATCCATAAAGACCTCTAAGAACCATTCTACCATGTCAGAAAATATGCTCAGCATACAACGCTGAAAGGTCGCAGGGGCATTATATAGCCCGAAAGGCATGTGTCTATACGCAAATGTACCAAAGGGACAGGTAAAAGTGGTTTTCTATTGGTCTTCTGGGGCTATGACAACCTGATTATAACAGCATTATCCATCTAAAAAGCAATAATGGCTACGTCCAGCTAATCTCTCTAGCATTTGGTCGATGAAGGTAAGGTGAAAGTGGTCCTTCATAGTGACCTTGTTCAATTTCCTATAGTCAATACAGACACACCAACCCGTGGTAACCCGGGTTGGGATTAACTCATTGTTATCATTCTGGGCTACAGTAATACCGGATTTCTTGGGAACAACCTGAACAAGGCTGACCCACTTACTGTCTGAAATGGGGTAGATAATGCCTGCATCTAACAACTTAAGAACCTCGGTTCAAACTACTTCTTTCATATTAGGGTTCAGTCGACGTTGCATCTCCCTAGAAGGTTTGGTGTCACTCTCTAAATATATATGATGCATACAATCAGTAGGACTTATATCCTTAATGTCTGCTATGGTCCACCCTAAAGCTTCCTTGTTATTCTGAAGGACGGTCACTAGCCTACTTTCTTGATCACTATCCAAGTCGGATGATATAATCACAGGTAAAGTTTCAGATGGGCCTAAAAACACATACTTCAGTGTATCTGGTAATGGTTTAAGGTCCAAATTAAGAGGCTTTTCTAACGAAGGAACTAGGGTAGACTTAGAAACGTGTAGAGGTTCGAACATAGGTTTCTATCCATTACTAGTGTCTATCAAAGGGGTTGAATCTAACAAAGCATTCACCTCATTAATCACATCGTCATCATCAAAATCAATCCCAAAGTGAGCTAGGAATTTCTCTTATGGATCTTCTAACAAAGTGTTTGGTAATGACTCCTCGACTAATGTTCCTATCATGTTCACCTCTTCTATGCTTGAATCATCTAGTTCGTAGGGTGGTGGCTCTCTAAAAGAGTCACAGAAATGATACCTGCAAGTGCACATGGTCTATTGTAGTGAGTGTGCAAGGCAGGGTCGAACCACAGAGACTTGGGTGTGAATTGAAGTAATGAAGCAAGTGACAGTTAACAAGAAAAATCAGTGACAGTGAATAAGAACAGTGAAACAAAGACAAACAAACCAAGGCTTTTAGCCAAGGGCAGTGATAAAGAAACAAAGGCAGGTCTTCCAACTATGTTCTTGTCCCTTGTTAGTTATCAGTCAGCTTCTAGGCTTTCTGAATAACTAGATGACAGTTGCGGTTCAAAGCCGGCTGTTCATATAAGGGTTGGTCTAGAAAGGAGGCTAAAGGCACTAAGATGAATTCTAAACCTTGTGGTAGTTGGGGCTCTCACACTGCAACTACCCGCAGAGAAGCTTGCTTAGTGTTTTAACAACCTATAAGGATATTCAATCCTAGACAATTCAAGCACAACAAGATCAGAGCATGGATAGGATAAAAAAAATTGAAGTTTACAACATCATTTAAAATAAAAACTAACTCTTGAGGCACTGGCTATTCCATTCCTCTTGGGTGAAGCACTGGCTAGTCCAGGCATGCCCATTACAACATCCCAAAGCATCTATTTATACTCAATTACACTTTACAAGCAAAACCCCCAAACAGTAAATTAGGGTTTCTGAAAATTGAAATTCAGTTTACCTAATCTTTGATAATGGCTTCTGTACGTCGACCCATTCTTCTTCTGACTCCTGCTTCTACCCATGCCTCCAATTTGTGTTATTTCTCAATCTAATTTACCAAACTCACACGCCTAGGGTTTCTGAGAAGAGGCGAGTGAATTAGGTCTCTGAAATTAGAAGGGAATAGGTGATGGATGATGGGGTGATGGGGTTGTTGGTGATTTGAGAGCTCGGTGGTGGTTGTGGTGGTGGCAGAGAGTTGGTGATGGCAGAGTTTTCTCTATAGACGGTGAGGGAGAAGATGGAGTCGATAGAATTGGAGAAGGGTGCGTTTGTTTTGCGGGTATAGGTGTTAGGTGTTGTAGTGTTGAGTGGTTGTAGCAAATTCGATGTCCAGCGAAGATGATACGTTGGATGATCACATCTGGATTGAATCGAACGGCTAAGATGGAACAGGCTTGCAGCGACCGTTGGATGCGTGATACAACAATTCTGACGGCTTAGATTGGAGTTAGGTACTATGATGTTTGACAGGAGCTTCAAGATTTGATGCTCGGTGATGAGGCGACCGTTGGATGATGTGATGGATCCAATCTGAAGGCTCCAATGGAAATGGGTATGGATATTGGAAATGGATTTGGGTAAGGGTTTTGGGCCTTGGGTATGCCAAGCCCATATCTTTTAAGGACAATTCTTCCTCTTCAAGCCCACTTCTAGTTGATCCGGCTCTTGCAAACATCATTCTCGCTGCCTTTCTGCGCGGGAGTCTTTGCCGTTTCTTTGCTCTTTTCGCTCTGTGAGTTAACCAGGCTTTATTTTACCTAAAATGCAAAATTAATTAATAAAAATATTTATTCTTGAAAACAATGAAAATACAAATATGGGATAAAATGTAGAATTAATGCACAAAAGATGAGTTAAATGCCAAGAAAATATATAGAAATATGCACTTTTTAGCACTCGTCAAATACCCCCAAACCTGAATTTTACTTGTCCTCAAGTAAAACAAAACTAAGGAAATCCTACCTATACCACTGTCGCTGGTCTCTCGAATGCATTTAGCGTATGCACTAAGCCTTTTAAACCACTAAGTGTCCCTAGTGGACGAGTTGAAGTCTCGTGAAGGTTTGCTTAGAACGTACCTACAAAGTTCTAGGACAAAATATAAGCTCATATTCCATGAAATGTGACATGTGCAAGACAGTAGAAGCTCACAGCAAAATGGAGATGTCAATCTAGCTATCAAAGGCACAATCCTAGCACTGATAACAACTAAAGACACGTGATAAGAGTGTAAAGTGTATCTACACATGTTTCTAGAATGACCTGAAGTTATGTAGACTACTAATCACCAAGAGATAGTTTTTAGGCTAAGAACCGAATTCTAAGCCAAGCTAGCTGTCCGCTTTACGAGAATTGTGAATGTTCACCCATGAGTTGGTGATATATCAGTTTACCCGCGTTATACATCGATGGTTGCACCCTCCTTGCTTATTACAAGACTATTTACAACAAAAAGATGACTCTTACATGACTCTTATTTACATTGATTACTCTCTTTTATTTTTGGAACAAGAGAGAACTATTGTCTTTAACATGACAAAACATGGAATACTTTATTTTTTTTATTTTTTATTTTTTTATTTTTTTAATTTTTTTTTGATATTTATTTTTTGATTTTTCTGAATTTTCCTTTTTTTTTTTTTTAAAGAAATAACTTTGATCTTTACAACATAGTGACACTTTTGATACAGAACAAAAAGAAAAACATACATGAATCTTAGCAAGAGGTGGCCCTTATCGAATGCATCCGGTCAAATTCTATGGTTGCTTTTCTTAACGTATCCTCCAACTTCTATCCCAGCCAACCAAAGAACAAGCTAGTCAAGTCTCATTCAGTATTCTAAATTGATTGGCAATCTAACTTCCTATCAAACACCTTGAAGATCGAGGCTATACATGTATTGGTAGATTGTGTCGTGTGCAAGTTTCTTATCACATGTGAATTGTGCTAGATAATAGGGTGCCTAATATAGTCTAAGAATCCTTATGTTTACAACTGCACAAGAGTCAACATTTCAAGGTAAATGAGCTTCCATTTTTATATATTTTTTTTTATTTTTATTTTTTTTTCTTTTTCATTTTTATTTCATTTTTTTTTTCAAAAGAAAGAGTTCTGTTTTTAATATAACATGTTGTGGTGTATACTCTATACCCCAAACCTAAACTAAACATTGTCCTCAATGTTTCAAATATGAAAAGAATTTAATAATACGAAGAGGATTATGCTGAGTAGAGAAAAAGGAAAGAGAATACCTACGCTTTGACGGCGAAAAAAATTAGAACTCCGTTATGCAAGGAAAAATCCAACATATTTCAGTTAAGAGTCATATTGGATTAGCAAATATGTACAAAATAAACAAAATATTTAACTAAGAAACTATCTACTAGATTCTATACAAGAAATTTGGTTTTTAATGGGATTGGACTTTTAGGGAAAGTTTGGTTTTGTCGGGAGACATTTGGTTTTGGTGGGAATGAAAACATTTGGTTTTTGATGTGAAAGAGAAAATTTTGGTTTTTAGGGAAAATTTTTTTTGGTTTTAGGGAAAAAGGCCCAGCTGACAACTTATAGTTTGAGTACGAGGCCCAACTGTTCAGTAACACCAAGCCAGAAGTTAAGTTTCAGTTGGTTTTGGGCTAGCTGTTTAGCCAAAAGACTAAGCCCAACTGGGCTTTGAAAACTTTTACAAATTTTTGTTTTGGGTTAAGCCCAAGTGTAGGGGTTTAAAGTTCAGTTGGGTCTAAGCCCACAATTCAGAAACAAAATTTAAACTTGGGCTTAAATCCATGTTCCATTGACAGGCCCACAATTTCAAAACTTTTTACAAGGCTCAGAAATTTAGTGTGAGATAACAATACCCCAAACCCAGTAAACTGGGTTAGCTTTGGATAGGCAAGTTTAGTTGGTTCCTGCCTCATCCCACAGTTTGCTTTGCCTTGCTCTTCTCCTTTTCCAGCAGCAAAGCAACAGGTGCAGAAGGCAGTAGTAGCAGCAACACAGGAGGTACCTGGACTCAAAAGAGGAGTGTTCAGTTCACATAATTGGAGAGTGAAAGACACAACAAGTGAGGATAAAAATGCAGCTAAGATGCACAGCAAGATGAACAGCAACAAATCTCAGACATTCACATCAATAAATTTCAGGCATTCAAATTTCAGTTGACAGTGACCCAATGGCCAATATGCAGTAGCATCTGACTTAATGCTCAAGTACTCCAAGCAAATGCAATAACAGATGCAATTGGCAAGGCCAAGACAGGGGAGCAGCCAGTTATAGGCAGGGCAAAGCTACAGATTATGACAAATGAGCAATTATGCAGACAATGAGCAAAGCCACAGATGCAGTGATGCTTTGCAGGTATTCAGAGCAGAAAGAAAGATGCAATATGCAATATGCAAATGCAGAGATGCAGATAAAGATAATGATGCAGAAGATGATGCAAACTAAAGATGAAATATGCTAATGATGCAATGCTAATGATGCATATGCAGATGCTTACACTAAGATGCTTATCAGAACTACACAGCAGGTTCTGCAAGAAAAGATTATGCAAGTGACAGCAAACTAAGCTACATTAAGTTACACTAAGTTACAGCTAATCTACACTAAGTTACACTAAAACAGCAAAACAACACAGTCAAAGGAACAACTTCACTACACAGCAGCGGCGCCAAAAACTTGGTGGCTCTCTAAAAGAGTCACAGAAATGAAACCTGCAAGTGCACAGGGTCTGTTGTAGTGAGTGTGCAAGGCAGGGTCGAACCACAGAGACTTGGGTGTGAATTGAAGTAATGAAGCAAGTGACAGTTAACAAGAAAAATCAGTGACAGTGAATAAGAACAGTGAAACACAAACAAACCAAGGATGTTAGCCAAGGGCAGTGATAAAGAAACAAAGGCAGGTCTTCCAACTATGTTCTTGTCCCTTGTTAGTTATCAGTCAGCTTCTAGGCTTTCTGAATAACTAGATGACAGTTGCGGTTCAAAGCCGGATGTTCATCTAAGGGTTGGTCTAGAAATGAGGCTAAAGGCACTAAGATGAATTCTAAACCTTGTGGTAGTTGGGGCTCTCACACTGCAACTACCCGCAGAGAAGCTTGCTTAGTGTTTTAACAACCTATAAGGATATTCAATCCTAGACAATTCAAGCACAACAAGATCAGAGCATGGATAGGATAAAAAATTGAAGTTTACAACATCATTTAAAATAAAAACACCTTGAGGCACTGGCTATTCCATTCCTCTTGGGTGAAGCACTGGCTAGTCCAGGCATGCCCATTACAACATCCCAAGCATCTATTTATACTCAATTACACTTTACAAGCAAAACCCCCAAACAGTAAATTAGGGTTTCTGAAAATTGAAATTCAGTTTACCTAATCTTTGATAATGGCTTCTGTACGTCGACCCATTCTTCTTCTGACTCCTGCTTCTACCCATGCCTCCAATTTGTGTTATTTCTCAATCTAATTTACCAAACTCACACGCCTAGGGTTTCTGAGAAGAGGCGAGTGAATTAGGTCTCTGAAATTAGAAGGGAATAGGTGATGGATGATGGGGTGATGGGGTTGTTGGTGATTTGAGAGCTCGTGGTGGTGTGGTGGTGGCAGAGAGTTGGTGATGGCAGAGTTTTCTCTATAGACGGTGAGGGAGAAGATGGAGTCGATAGAATTGGAGAAGGGTGCGTTTGTTTTGCGGGTATAGGTGTTAGGTGTTGTAGTGTTGAGTGGTTGTAGCAAATTCGATGTCCAGCGAAGATGATACGTTGGATGATCACATCTGGATTGAATCGAACGGCTAAGATGGAACAGGCTTGCAGCGACCGTTGGATGCGTGATACAACAATTCTGACGGCTTAGATTGGAGTTAGGTACTATGATGTTTGACAGGAGCTTCAAGATTTGATGCTCGGTGATGAGGCGACCGTTGGATGATGTGATGGATCCAATCTGAAGGCTCCAATGGAAATGGGTATGGATATTGGAAATGGATTTGGGTAAGGGTTTTGGGCCTTGGGTATGCCAAGCCCATATCTTCTTTAAGGACAATTCTTCCTCTTCAAGCCCACTTCTAGTTGATCCGGCTCTTGCAAACATCATTCTTCGCTGCCTTTCTGCGGGAGTCTTTGCCGTTTCTTTGCTCTTTTTGCTCTGTGAGTTAACCAGGCTTTATTTAGTACCTAAAAATGCAAAATTAATTAATAAAAATATTTATTCTTGAAAACAATGAAAATACAGAATATGGGATAAAATGTAGAATTAATGCACAAAAGATGAGTTAAATGCCAAGAAAAATATATAGAAATATGCACTTTTTAGCACTCGTCAAATACCCCCAAACCTGAATTTTACTTGTCCTCAAGTAAAACAAAACTAAGGAAATCCTACCTATACCACTGTCGCTGGTCTCTCGAATGCATTTAGCGTATGCACTAAGCCTTTTAAACCACTAAGTGTCCCTAGTGGACGAGTTGAAGTCTCGTGAAGGTTTGCTTAGAACGTACCTACAAAGTTCTAGGACAAAATATAAGCTCATATTCCATGAAATGTGACATGTGCAAGACAGTAGAAGCTCACAACAAAATGGAGATGTCAATCTAGCTATCAAAGGCACAATCCTAGCACTGATAACAACTAAAGACACGTGATAAGAGTGTAAAGTGTATCTACACATGTTTCTAGAATGACCTGAAGTTATGACTACTAATCACCAAGAGATAGTTTTTAGGCTAAGAACCGAATTCTAAGCCAAGCTAGCTGTCCGCTTTACGAGAATTGTGAATGTTCACCCGATGAGTTGGTGATATATCAGTTTACCCGCGTTATACATCGATGGTTGCACCCTCCTTGCTTATTACAAGACTATTTACAACAAAAAGATGACTCTTTACATGACTCTTATTTACATTGATTACTCTCTTTTATTTTTGGAACAAGAGAGAACTATTGTCTTTAACATGACAAAACATGGAATACTTTATATTTTTTTTTTATTTTTATTTTTTTATTTTTTTAATTTTTTTTTATGATATTTTTTTTTTGATTTTTCTGAATTTTCCTTTTTTTTTTTTTTTTAAAGAAATAACTTTGATCTTTACAACATAGTGACACTTTTGATACATGAACAAAAAGAAAAACATAATTACATGACTTAGCAAGAGGTGGCCCTTATCGAATGCATCCGGTCAAATTCTATGGTTGCTTTTCTTAACGTATCCTCCAACTTCTATCCCAGTCAACCAAAGAACAAGCTAGTCAAGTCTCATTCAGTATTCTAAATTGATTGGCAATCTAACTTCCTATCAAACACCTTGAAGATCGAGGCTATACATGTATTGGTAGATTGTGCGTGTGCAAGTTTCTTATCACATGTGAATTGTGCTAGAATCAGGGTGCCTAAATATCTAGACTAAGAATCCTTATGTTTACATACATGCACAAGAGTCAACATTTCAAGGTAAATGAGCTCCATTTTTATGATTTTTTTCATTTTTATATTTTTTTTTCATTTTTTTTTCAAAAAGAAAGAGTTCTGTTTTTAATTATAACATGTTATCGTGGTGTATACTCTATACCCCAAACCTAAACTAAACATTGTCCTCAATGTTTCAAAATATGAAAAGAATTATAACATACGAAGAGGATTATGCTGAGTAGAGAAAAAGGAAAGAGAATACCCGATTTGACGGCGAAAGCAAAATTAGAACTCCGTTATGCAAGGAAAAAATCCAACATATTTCAGTTAAGAGTCATATTGGATTAGCAAAATATGTACAAAATAAACAAAATATTTAACTAAGAAACTATCTACTAGATTCTATACAAGAAAATTTGGTTTTTAATGGGATTGGACTTTTAGGGAAAAGTTTGGTTTTGTCGGGAGACATTTGGTTTTGGTGGGAATGAAAAACATTTGGTTTTTGATGTGAAAGAGAAAATTTTGGTTTTTAGGGAAAAATTTTTTTTTGGTTTTTAGGGAAAAAGGCCCAGCTGACAACTTATAGTTTGAGTACGAGGCCCAACTGTTCAGTAAACCAAGCCCAGAAGTTAAGTTTCAGTTGGGTTTTGGGCTAGCTGTTTAGCCAAAAGACTAAGCCCAACTGGGCTTTGAAAACTTTTTACAAATTTTGGTTTTGGGTTAAGCCCACAGTGTAGGGGTTTAAAGTTCAGTTGGGTCTAAGCCCACAATTCAGAAACAAAATTTAAACTTGGGCTTAAATCCATAGTTCCATTGACAGGCCCACAATTTCAAAACTTTTTACAAGGCTCAGAAATTTAGTGTGAGATAACAATACCCCAAACCCAGTAAACTGGGTTAGCTTTGGATAGGCAAGTTTTAGTTGGTTCCTGCCTCATCCCACAGTTTGCTTTGCCTTGCTCTTCTCCCTTTCAGCAGCAAAGCAACAGGTGCAGAAGGCAGTAGTAGCAGCAACACAGGAGGTACCTGGACTCAAAAGAGGAGTGTTCAGTTCACATAATTGGAGGAGTGAAAGAACACAACAAGTGAAGGATAAAATATGCAGCTAAGATGCACAGCAAGATGAACAGCAACAAATCTCAGACATTCACATCAATAAATTTCAGGCATTCAAATTTCAGTTGACAGTGACCCAATGGCCAATATGCAGTAGCAGCTGACTTAATGCTCAAGTACTCCAAGCAAATGCAATAACAGATGCAATTGGCAAGGCCAAGACAGGGGAGCAGCCAGTTATAGGGCAGGGCAAAGCTACAGATTATGACAAAATGAGCAATTATGCAGACAATGAGCAAAGCCACAGATGCAGTGATGCTTTGCAGGTATTCAGAGCAGAAAGAAAGATGCAATATGCAATATGCAAATGCAGAGATGCAGATAAAGATAATGATGCAGAAGATGATGCAAACTAAAGATGAAATATGCTAATGATGCAATGCTAATGATGCATATGCAGATGCTTACACTAAGATGCTTATCAGAACTACACAGCAGGTTATGCAAGAAAAGATTATGCAAGTGACAGCAAACTAAGCTACATTAAGTTACACTAAGTTACAACTAATCTACACTAAGTTACACTAAAACAGCAAAACAACACAGTCAAAGGAACAACTTCACTACACAGCAGCGGCGCCAAAAACTTGGTGGCTCTCTAAAAGAGTCACAGAAATGATACCTGCAAGTGCACAGGGTCTGTTGTAGTGAGTGTGCAAGGCAGGGTCGAACCACAGAGACTTGGGTGTGAATTGAAGTAATGAAGCAAGTGACAGTTAACAAGAAAAATCAGTGACAGTGAATAAGAACAGTGAAACAAAGACAAACAAACCAAGGATGTTAGCCAAGGGCAGTGATAAAGAAACAAAGGCAGGTCTTCCAACTATGTTCTTGTCCCTTGTTAGTTATCAGTCAGCTTCTAGGCTTTCTGAATAACTAGATGACAGTTGCGGTTCAAAGCCGGATGTTCATCTAAGGGTTGGTCTAGAAATGAGGCTAAAGGCACTAAGATGAATTCTAAACCTTGTGGTAGTTGGGGCTCTCACACTGCAACTACCCGCAGAGAAGCTTGCTTAGTGTTTTAACAACCTATAAGGATATTCAATCCTAGACAATTCAAGCACAACAAGATCAGAGCATGGATAGGATAAAAACAATTGAAGTTTACAACATCATTTAAAATAAAAACTAACCCTTGAGGCACTGGCTATTCCAGTCCTCTTGGGTGAAGCACTGGCTAGTCCAGGCATGCCCATTACAACATCCCAAAGCATCTATTTATACTCAATTACACTTTACAAGCAAAACCCCCAAAACAGTAAATTAGGGTTTCTGAAAATTGAAATTCAGTTTGCCTAATCTTTGATAATGGCTTCTGTACGTCGACACATTCTTCTTCTGACTCTCCTGATGCTACCCATGCCTCCAATTTGTGTTATTTCTCAATCTAATTTACCAAACTCACACGCCTAGGGTTTCTGAGAAGAGGCGAGTGAATTAGGTCTCTGAAATTAGAAGGGAATAGGTGATGGATGATGGGGTGATGGGGTTGTTGGTGATTTGAGAGCTCGGTGGTGGTTGTGGTGGTGGCAGAGAGTTGGTGATGGCAGAGTTTTCTCTGTAGACGGTGAGGGAGAAGATGGAGTCGATAGAATTGGAGAAGGGTGCGTTTGTTTTGCGGGTATAGGTGTTAGGTGTTGTAGTGTTGAGCGGTTGTAGCAAATTCGATGTCCAGCGAAGATGATACGTTGGATGATCACATCTGGATTGAATCGAACGGCTAAGATGGAACAGGCTTGCAGCGACCGTTGGATGCGTGATACAACAATTCTGACGGCTTAGATTGGAGTTAGGTACTATGATGTTTGACAGGAGCTTCAAGATTTGATGCTCGGTGATGAGGCGACCGTTGGATGATGTGATGGATCCAATCTGACGGCTCTCATGGAAATGGGTATGGATATTGGAAATGGATTTGGGTAAGGGTTTTGGGCCTTGGGTATGCCAAGCCCATATCTTCTTTAAGGACAATTCTTCCTCTTCAAGCCCAATTCTAGTTGATCCGGCTCTTGCAAACATCATTCTTCGCTGCCTTTCTGCGGGAGTCTTTGCCGTTTCTTTGCTCTTTTCGCTCCGTGAGTTAACCAGGCTTATTTAGTACCTAAAAATGCAAAATTAATTAATAAAAATATTTATTCTTGAAAACAATGAAAATACAGAATATGAGATAAAATGTAGAATTAATGCACAAAAGATGAGTTAAATGCCAAGAAAAATATATAGAAATATGCACTTTTTAGCACTCATCAGAGGGAAACTTACTAATATTAAAAATGTTCAGCTCAATAGTCATATTACCAAAAGACAAATTCATAATACCATTTCGACAATTAATGATCGCATTGGATGTAGCTAAAAACTGGCGACCTAAAATCACTGGTATTTGGTTCTCTGGGTCAGGGACAGGTTGGCTATCTAGGATAACAAAATCCACCGGATATATAAACTTTTCGACCTCAATAAGAACATCCTCGATCACACCACGAGGAATTTTAACGGACTTATCAGCTGACTGAAGTGTCATCTGGGTAGGTTTCATCTCACCAAGTCCTAGATTAAGGTACACATGGTATGGGAGTAAGTTCACACTGTCTCCTAAGTCGAGTAAAGCTTTCTCGACACGGTATTTACCTATTGTGCAAGAAATAGTAGGGGACCCTGGGTCTTTATACTTAGGAGTAGTGGTATTCTGAATAATAGAACTCACATGACTAGCTAGGAAGGATTTCTTCTGGACAGTAAGTTTTCGCTTTCGCGTACACATATCCTTAAGAAACTTGGCATAAGAGGGAATCTGCTTAATTGCATCTAACAATGTGAGGTTGATAGTAACCTGCTTAAAAACCTCCAATATATCAATGAAGTTGGAATCCCTCTTAGTTGGAACTAGCAGATGGGGGAACGGGGCTCTGGGAACAAAGTCGGGCTCAGCAGGACCCTCATTGGTCTCTTTTGAGACTCTATCAGTCTCCTCATTTTCTGGCTCAGAAGGGTGAACTACAACATGTTCACTATCAGGCATGGCAACCTTATTGTCAACTTTCTTTCCACTCCTAAGGGTTGTAATAGAATTCACACGATTGTACGATTTCTATCCTTTAGGGTTAGGATCAGTTTGACTAGGGAACCTTTCATCTTCTCTTTCACTAAGAAACTTAGTTATTTGGCCAACTTGAAGTTCTAATTTAGCAAGAGACTGAGAATTATTCTTAAAATTCTGCCTGGTTTCTTCTTGAAAACCATAGTGGTTCTTTGATAACATCTCATGGTTCTTTGCTAACATAGTGAGGGTTTCTTCTAAGGTGGAGATCTTTTTATCATTCTGAAACTGGGGTTGACCTGGAGAGTTCTTAGCATAACCAAAACCTGGGGGAGGCTGAGAATTACTAGACTGTCCTTGATTCTGACCCTTAGACCAAGAAAAATTAGGATGGTTTCTCCAACCAGGGTCGTAAGTCTCTGAGTATGGGTCAAACTTTTGACGGTTCTCAAACCTATCATTGTTATAGACAACATGGGCTTGCTATTCACTAACCTAATCTTCCCAAAACGAGTTATTGGGTTCTACTCCACAATTAGACACTTGAGAAGCTCTAAACCTATCATCAGGTTCAACAAGAGACCTATATTTAGGATGATTCAATTCCAAAGCTTCTAACCTTCTAGACAAAGCAAAAAACTTAGCATCTGACCTGAAGCTTGTATCTACCACATTGGTGCTACTTCTATTGACCAAGAGTCTTTTGGGGGGTTCAACACAAGACTCCCACAGTTGGGATTTTTTAGCGACATCTCCTAAGAAGGTAAAAGCATCATCAACACTTTTACTAGTGAACTCACCAACGCACATAGACTCGACCATGGATTTGGTTGAATAGTCTAAACCATCATAAATAATCTCTACGAGTTTCATCTTATCAAATCCATGGTGAGGACATTGGGATAAGAGATCATTGAATCTCTCTAAAAACCTATAAAGAGACTCTCTCTCTCTTGTTGCACACTAGCACTAATTTTCTGCCTAACAGCTGCAGTTTTATGCTTAGGGTAGAATTTCATATAGAAAGAAGCAATAAGTTCCTTCCATGTTTCAATGTATTCAGATGGTAGGTTGTTCAGCCAGGTCTTGGATTTATCTCTCAAGGAAAAGGGAAACATCTTAAGTTTCAAGACTTCATCAGTAAGGTCTTTTATTCTAATTGTGCCACAAATTTCCTCAAAGTCCCTAATATGAAAATAAGGGTTCTCATCATCTTTCCCTAAGAATATAGGGATCATCTGAAGAATACTAGGTTTTATCTCGAAATTAGCCGTAGTGGCTGGCAATTTAATGCACGAGGCTCGGGTGGACCTAGTTGGGAACATGTAATCTTTCAAAGTTGCCATCGCTGGAACAGCTGAAGTATTAGGGGTATTTTCCTCACGAAGAGACAGATTCTCAAAACTGAAGTTTTCAAAAACATGGCTCTCAAAAGAAGAGTCTTCGAGCTCCCCGCTTCCACAAGAAGAACTACTAGGTTTTTCACTAATCAATCGACCTAGATTATCTCTTTTCCAAGCCCGTTCTCTAGTGACCTCGGGCATACACTAGAAAAACAAATAAAACAAATAAAAGAATCCTAAAGGAAGGGAGGTTCTAAGCAAACACAAAGCAGGCTTACTCCACCAAAGCAAACCTAAAGATTTTAGCAAACGAAAAGAATGATGGCTCCACTTAGATTGTTTCTAGACCAGCTTCTATTCTTTCGAAAAATAACTCGTTACAATCTGAGCAAACCTCTCTGGAATCAATCCGAGTTAAATAAGTTGAATAGAGACGAGGGAAGATGCATGGAGCTTTGATACCCAAGGCCTCACAGGCGTTACAAGGCGGCGTATTCAACTCACAGAAACCATCATGAACTTCAAAGTATGCTCAAAAGAGTAACCAATATTTTTCGAACGACTTTCCTATTAAGCTCGTTACCCTATAGGTCTCGTTCTAGTCAAAATTTTAGGCTTAGGTTCGCGTTTGGTTTCGTTTTTTCTAAGGCGGGCAAGAAGAGAACGGTGATGAAATCCGAACTCTTATGTTGTATGGCCAGTCCTTGCCCTTTACTAGGAAATTAAAGCAGCCGTTTTCAATTCCTCAGCATATATGCAAACAAAGGAATACAGTAACCCGCTGACAGGGGATTCGCGGGTATTTCGAAAAACTTACCTCCCATACCAGACGGGCGAATAACCGCTGAAGTCGACTCGGGCTACGACTCCTATGTCATGTACGAACCCGAGGGGCCAAGGCGATATAGTAATCGCCGTCCTTCTCTGCAAACAGTTTATATTTAAACTACCCTTCCGTAGGGTTTTAAAAAAAAGTCCCAAAGTCCACAGTCCACAGTCCAAAAATATAGTGCAAAAGAAAAGGAAAGTCTAAAAAAAAAACTCTAAAAAAATAAATAAATAAAATGTCTCTCTCTCTGTCTTTCTTTTTTTTTTAATTAATTTTTCTTCTTCTTTTCTTTCGATCCTTTCGCTTTTCTTTTACTCCAAATCTTTAAGTATTCACCAAAAGCTTTGGCAAAATTTTCCTTCGCTCCAAAATTCCAAAATCTGTAAGAAAAAGACAAAAACCCAAAAACATAAAGAAGAATAAATAAAAATATAAAAACTCTAGCCTAAAGACAAGTCTGTGTCGGCGGCGCCAAAAATTGATGTGATTTTCAATTGAGCTATAGTAAATAGGTTCGTTGAGACTTGTGAAAGCAAAAGATTCTAGATTTAATTTTAAGACTAAAAATATAGCAAGCTTAAATAAAGGTGATATGAAAAATGTGGAGAAGACTGGGCTATGGAATCCAATATTTACCAATATCAAAGTGATTTATATTCACTAATTATAATCATGCAAATCATGCATTCAAATTGATTCTTAATATTGCAATAGTTGATTTTTTAGAAATAACAATTGTAGATCGAAAGTATGGGACATCAAAACCCTAGGATAGCATGATCCATCAATTGAAATGACAATTGTTTAACAAAAACCATTTTATCAATTTATTTATCAAGGCAAATAATCATATAATAATTGCATAAATTAGAGATTACCACTTTTCATTGGTGAAATAGCTTCCTCCTTCGCCCCATAGGATGAGTTTAGCTCATCATTGTGTAAACACGCTCAAAATATTTGTTCATTGCTTCAAAAATTGTTTACAAAGATGAAATGGAGAGAATGATGAAAATCGGGTGTTTGTAACGTTTTTAATTGTTGCAAAACAATGTTACAGAGAACGATAAAAGGAAATTGTCGCTGTTACTGTAGCTTCTAAGACCCACGCCTCTGTGTCGTTAACACTGTTGATAAACGACTGTGTTGGTTGGTCTGTTCTTCGTGTTCTTCAGCTATGCAGCAACAGAAATGGTAGCTCTGCAACTCGATTTTTCTTTGCACTGTGGTGTTCTAAACTCTCCCAAACTCTCCGTAGCCCTTCAATGACTCCTCATCAGTGTATATATATACTCAACAGGGCCTCCAATAACTCCGTATAATCTCCATTAATTGCTCTTATTCTTCGCTGCCAAAAAACAGAAATAATTCCTATTATCTTCACCACACGTTAAACTTCTTCCAGCGCATTCCAAATCGTCATGTACACGCCTCAGATGTAATTATACAAACTCCATCTCACGTCATGCACAAAAAAACACGTACAATCCCGTGAATGTCTTCTCCCGGTGTACGTGTCTCCCTGATTTTTCCTTGCGAGTTATCTAGTCAAATTTAACCGAAACAATCAACCATAACACGCCTGTTATGGTTAGTCAAGTCATCCCAATGAATCTCATCCATTGAATCACTCTAAATCTCCCTTAAATTTCGAATCCAATTCTGCCAGGAAGAAACCAAACTCTCCCGCCAATACTGAATTTTGAAACGATGAAGATGGTGTCACCCTAACCAAACCGGGGGTGCAAATAGCCGGTTACGCCCTGGGGGTATGAATAGCAAAATAAGGTGCCCCTTAGTAATTGAGTGCCCCTTATCCAAATTGGGGGTCCGTTTAGCAAATGTCATATGAGGTCCCAAATAGCACTTTTTGAGCAACTTTTTTTCCACACAAGCGTATTTCTCCAAAAGACCTACACAAACATAAAGACACCATAATAAGTACAAAATCAAGCACTAACAATAGAGACATTGAGGACAATTCAGACATAAAAATATGTCTATCACCAAGCGGCGCCGGTTAGCCTATGGCATGGCCCCGCTTCCCTCATTGTTGCTCCTACTCCGCGGCTATGCTTATTCTTTGCTTTCTGACTGAGTATTTTGTGCACGGGCCTTAACCTTGGTACTTGGTGGTCCGTGCTACTCTACTGCGAGTGAACACAAATCCGTCATGCTGTTACAATATTAAAGGTTCTTCCAGGGAACATAAGCACAAGAAAAGTACTCAGCAGGCTCCGGCACTTGTGAGTAATGCATCTAAGAGCTTATACACTCTTTAGGCTCTATACTAGTGAACAGTTCATCCAGGAGCTTGAGTTTCGATATAATATGAAGAGAGACATAGGTACTCGTCAGATTTTGATATATTCTCCAAATTCCTCGCGGAATATATACATATCAATGTCTACTACATCTGATGCCGGGTCAGGTAGATAGACTTTTACAAATTTATCCCTGAGCCAAAAACCACCATCAACACCTGCAGGGAATAACAACTCACATGGGGAGAGTTTTATATTGAACTGGTGCTTAAAAGTCGTATTTTTGTGGGGAAAGCGGTAGTAGAAACCGAGGGAAGAATTATTTTGATATTCTTTTCTGATATGAAAACTTGATCGATTCGGATCTTAGTTTGTTATATCTAAAAGTAAGGTAGCGATTTGTTTTTGTTTGGTAATCGTTTTCCTGTTAAGAAAAGTTAATTTAAATTTTTTATTCTTGCTTCTGCTTAACGAAATAGAAGGTTCAATTTTTTTAGTCCAATTGATTCCTGAAAAGAAAAACTGAAATCAATTCTGATCTTAGTTTAGGGTAATCAAAACGAGGTATGATTATTCAAGTCCAATCGGATCCTTGATAAGAAAGCTAGTTATCCTAGTTTTGTCTTGTTTAAATGAGGTACAATTATTTATGAATAATTGGATCCTGATAAATAGCGGAATTCATATTTTTTTCAGACTTATCAAATCAAAGGAAAATTGCTTCGAGCAATTGTTTCCTTGATAATATGCTAAAAAAAATTACTTAGGTAGTTTGGGTTTTAGTATTACTTATCTAAAATGGTATGTTAGACCTTCGTGCTTAACTTTAATAGGTTGTATGAGTTCTTATGAACTTGTAAGATCCTTTCGGTTTGCTCATGTATTCTTTTCATGTCTTTGTCATTTTTGTGATAAAAAGGGGGAGAAATATATAGAGTATACGAGTGATTTACAATCACTGAAACAAGATATATGTGCTTCAAAGTATATATCTAACGAGAGAGTAAAGCATATATTAAGGGGGAAAACATATCATTTTGATGTGCGATATTTTATACTATACATAGGAATAAAAAATAGGTTTGGATTGAATATCTGCCTAGCTTTCTGTAGATGGTGGATTTTCGACAAAGGCTAAAATCGTAAAACCATAATTTTACATACTCCTGATCCAGCAACCAGATGAGTATTGAGGCTCATGTCTCTCATCGAAGCATGAAAGTTAATCCCGCAAGAACCTCTGGCTGAGAATACTGTCTCTCAGAGCATATGCATATGTGCAGTCTCTCAACTGAGACAACGACATATCTCATGAATACTGAGCAATTTCAGTAATCACTTTTATATAGAATCGAATGATTGGACGGCGTCTAGACAGCTTGCCTTCTAGTATAGAGCGATAACGTCTTCAGGATGTAACAATGTTTTCCCTGAATATATAAAAGACATGTGTATATAATCATTATGATTGGACGGCTCCTAGACAGCTTGCCTGCTAGTACAGAGCGATAACGTCTTCAGGATGCAACAACGTTTTCCCTGACTATATGTAATAAATATGATGATTCAACAAGCTCACATTACTCAATTCTCAGATAATTAATGCTCCTAGACAGCATGCCTGCTAGTATAGAGCCATCAATTAATTATCTCTAATCCTTAAATTCATTAACTGAATATTCAGGAATATTCTACGTTCTTCATAATATTTCGTTACTTCAATTCGTGGTTCTTCCCAGCACAATTACATGGGTTAATGATAAATATTCAACGTACGGGCATCTCAGCCGCTATCGAGTAAGCCCCGACCAAAATGGTGCAAGTGTACTCAGCAATAATACACAAACGAGCACCTGAATGCACAAAGGAGCATTCCAAAACACGAAGGAACGATGAACCTATGCAAAATAGTAAGAAAAATAATAAAAAAAATATATTAGCAAAGGCGCTAGGTGACTGAGCCCACCGGACGGCCAGTCACGTTGTGGCCAGTACCACGTCCAGTTCTATATTTTATCATATTTTATTATTTTTCCCTGATCTCATGAAAATCCCTTCATTTGAGAAAATCTCCTTCGTCTCAAGGAAACTCCTCAGTTTCATGGTGTTTCCTCGTATCAAAGAAATAATAAAAATTAGGAAAAGTGTCGTGGGACCGGGCCTACTAGCCGGCCGGCCATGCCCTAGCCATGGCCGGTCCCACAACTCATGATTCCTTATTATTTTATTATTATTTCCCTCATCCCATGAAAATTCCCCGATTTCATGATATTTCCCTCAACTCATGAAAATTACATAAAATTAGGGAAAAGCTCACGGGACCGGGCTCATTGGCCGGCCGACCATGCCCTAGCCGTGGCCGTTCCCACACGCCCTTGTCTCATTATTTTAATATTATTTGTTTCCCCCATCTTATGGAAACTCCTTCACTTCAAGGAAATTCCCTAGTTTCAACAAACTCCTTGATTTCATGATATTTCGCTAAAATCAAGAAAATGTTATAAAATTAGAAAAAGTGACATGGGACCGTGCCCATTGGCCGTCCATGCCTTGGCCATAGCCGATCCCACACTTCATGACTCCCTATTTTATTATTATTATTTCCATAATCTCATGGAAATTCCTTAACCTCATGAAATTCCTCAGTTTCATGGTATTTCCCTCACATCAGGAAAATACCATGAAACTGAGGGCCATGGTATTTCCCTCACATTAAGAAAATGTGCTGCGGGACCGAGCTTGCTAGCTAGACGGCCATGCCTTAGACGTGGCCGGTCTCACACCTTAAAAGCACCTAGGAAAGAATGACGTTCTTAGCATCAGTCTCAACTTGAATTTTTGTAAGCTTCTTATGTTTTGCCCCTTTAAGTGCTTCACGGACAGCTCTGCACTCCTCTTCTTCTGCACTTAGTGCTCCATTTGAGTATGTTCCCTTGACTCCGTGATAGCTTCCTGTAAAATCCCTCAAAACAACACCAGTGCCCAATAAGTTAGTATCACAGTCAAAAGATGCATCCACATTAAGTTTAAAAATGCTTTCTAGTGGTGGATACTATCTAGAGTCTTTATTAACATTCAAGGTTAAATATTGTTGCAGTTATCAAGTAAGTGTGAAGCAAAATGATAGTTTATTTTATGCACAAATGTAAGGTGATTAAGAGAAACACCCTGGAAAGATGCATCACATCTATGTTTCGAAATAACCCAAGAACGGAAAACCCTGAATCCTTCATATTTTCATCATCTCATGAAGATTCCTCAGTTTCAGCAAAACCCTGAATCCTTCATATTTTCTCAAAATGTTGCTCAAACGTGCATCGAAAAATATCGAAACTCTCAAGACTGAGACGTGGACATTATGGTGACACGGGAATGTCTCCTTGACCGACCAAGGCTGGCCCTAGGGCTTGCAAATAGCTGGTCCCACATTTTTTAGCAATTTTGACTTAATTTGCTCAATTGCTCATATTGGGTCCAAACTCTTCTCAAACGACTTGGAGTTTGCTCAAACGACTTGGAGTTTGCTCAAACGACCATCAGCTGGTCCCACGATCACCAAGAGCCGGTCCCATGACCCTTGGTCGGTCCCTCATCTCTCCATAATCAGGTTTTACTACCTAACACTCACACGAGCATTATTTTAATAAATGATTAAACCAACATTTAATCATCCTTTCACCAACTGGTCTTCAGAAGACTTTAGTATTTTGCTCATTTGAGCATCTGTGCGTTACATGGTCGACTCGTCATCCCATGTAGTCGGTCCCTCCTTCACTCTGTGGTTGATTTTCAATAAATCATCGACTGATCAAAAATTAGGGCGAATCCAGAGCTCTGCAAAAACGTAATTCTGAGCATATTCAAATACTAATAATTTTATGATGATCCCGTGATCAACACTTTTATTATTATGCTCGGCCTAGCTGCCAGTATCTTAAATCAATATTTTATTTTATCTGGTCCTGACACCAACAATTCATCAGATGAGTAAGATTTGCTCATACGAGCAATATTGGTTCAACTATCAATATTCAACAATTCAGCAACATTTGCTCACCTTAAGTTAGCAACATTTATTCGACAATATACTTTTGTCTCAGCAGGCATGTTCAATTCATGAGTCTCAGAACATTTGCAAATCACATTCAACTCAACAATACAGGGACTCATCGTCCCATAAAGTAAGCAACTCACTCCACAATCACGAGACATCAATCGTGTCACATGGGGGGATATTAACTATGGTTTTGGTCTGGCGGTCTACGGCACGTGTGTTCATACACACGATGAGAATGTGAGAAGGTCGTGCAATCAGTTGGAGGAGTTAGCAAAGTAGTGGGTGGAAAATTAACCAAGTCTCCGCACGATGAGCAACTTTGACACGATTTCCCACTTCCCCACTCTTTGACTTCAGAAACTGTCACACTTCATGGGATCAAGGTGTTTACAATTCTGGCAATATAAATAAGTCTCTGAATCATGGTTGAAAAACAAGGCAATCTTTCGTCAAACAGACAACACGAGATTAACAACTCAACGTCTGAGCAATTACTCTCAATAGATTAAATTCAATCAATCAGAACTTATCTTATTTCTTCACGCAGAATATACAACACACCTACAATCTTCGATAATCATTGATCTCACACATTTCTCAGCTTCCCTCCTACAGATCGACCCATCCTCTCTTGTGACTGAATTGACTCTGGAACGGCCATTTTCTTGGTTTAGGCCGGAGTCCTACAGTTTTATCTCTCGAACTTAAAGCACTCCATTCTTACAGTGCATCTGTGTGAGATTGAGCATTTGCTCGGTTCAAGGAGTCTCCTCCGCACGGTCATCTCCTCGATTCCGTAAAAACCAGCAAATCGTTTTTCCCCATCTACATATTGGAGACCACAGTGGGAGATCATTCTCTCGGTTGCAATCTTAGTTCTAACAAATATGGTCGATCTTAGGTCTGGTTCAGTTACCAACTCGGGTTCAACACCCAACCCTAACATTACAAGCTCTAGTGGTACTGCTAATACCACTCCTCCAGCGCAACCTGCCAATACTACTCCTCTGAATACTGGTGCTCCAGTGAGCACCCCTGCAAACGACGGTACTGGCGCCATCAACAATCCTCTCTTCGGCCGGTCCCCTGAAGAAGTCAGAGAAAATCCGCCTACCATGGTGATCTCATGAAGGTGCAAGAAACTCTTGCCAAGAATCAGGTTGACATGGCTACCACTTAGAAGGAATTATGCAATTATCTCACGACTCTTACAGACAAGATGTCAGAGAAAAACTCAAGAGAAAGGACAAGCCAAATAAACAACTTCGGATGTTGATCCTGAAGTCACTCCAATCCACGTTGTAGATGATGAAGGAATTCGTAGTGCTGCAGATGACTCGCCAGCAAAGGAACCTGCAAGTTTCATCACTCGTGAAGACCTTGAGCGCTTTTTGGAGGATCGAGAAAAATACAATACATCATCTGTCCAACGTCACCAACCTCCATATATCATGCTGCCACACAGAGAACTCCTCTCACGAAAGGCTACACTTCTCCAACGTTCACGCTTTACAACGGAACATGAAATGCTCGAGAACATGTCTCTCAGTTCTTAGAATCATTCGTCATGAACACAATCATATCGTCCGTCTGAAGGAATTCTCAAAGTCTCAGACAGATCATACATCTGGTACAACAACATCGCACCATAAAGTATCACCAGTTAGGGAGAAATGATTAATGCTTTCTACAGAAAATATTTCTTCGTTTCAGAACAAATCACCCTCTATGATCTTGGAAGGATGTTTCAAAGGAGCAAAGAACATCCTAATGATTATGTGAAAAGGTTCAGAGTTCAAGCTCTGGACTGTCATGATTCAAATGTCACAGAGCAGCAACTTGTAGACTTGTGCATCAATGGAATGATCCCGGTCTACAGATCTTTACTGGAAAATCTCTGATTCCAGACCTTTTCAGAACTTCATGAAGAAGCTAAGAGATCAGTAACTACCGCACCTGCTTTACTGGAGAGAGCTAAAGCTACAAAAGCTTAAGAACCACGAGAAACTCGAGGTAGCAGATGTTTGATCAACAAAAAGTACAGCCTCCAACCTTCCACAAACGTTGTTGCATAAGGGAGCAAACGAAAAGCCGAGCCACAATGCAAGCATACTTCCTCATCTCCTTCAAAAGCACAAAGGAAGGATAATCAAACTCGGAATGCACAGGCTCCGACCCAGCACGGAAGCTGATCAAGAAGAAGCTGACTTCCCTTTTCCCATTGAAGAGGTGATCAAATTGTTAGGAGTCTGGATCCAGGATGGTGCAATCAAATTGACATATGTCAGGAAAGAACCAACTGAAGAAAAATGGAGAATCCTAGGTACTGTCACCTTCATAGATTCATCAATCATCCAACAAGTAACTGCAATATTTTGAAGCACATCTTCAAAGAGAAGGTTGATCCATAATAGCTTTAATTGGGGACTGAAGGAGTAGAATCCTATCCAAATCAGAACCTTTACACTCTCCGAACAACCACTCAAAGAAGCAGTTCCATCATTGGTCGATCATATCTGTAAATTGCTCTATCTGTCTATGGTACAAAGGAAACACATGTTCAACACTAAATTACATTGTGTCAGACACCTGTCCATCCCGGAAATACTCCTTGAACCTTCACCCACAGACAAGGAGATACACGACTGGGGATTGATTACCACAGTCCATCTCAAAGGAAATGAACTCAGAAGAATGTTGATCGATGCTGACGCTACCATCAACATCATTCCACTGAAAACCCTCAAAGTCGCAGGCATCACTCGACAAGAAGTTACTCGTGATCCCATCTCTATCAGAGACCTTGAAGGAACACTCGGAAACACTTATGGCTACATCACTCTCAAAGTGAACATAAGTTCAACATAGGCAGAAACCAGGTTTCACATAATCAGGAAGATCCAGGATATGACATGTTCTTAAGACGAGCTTGGATCCATGCTGAGAAGATGGCTACTGACAAAGCGCCTTTGGTTGTATATCTCTCCAACGAAGAAAAATCTGATCCAGAAGATTTGACGGACATTTCATCATCAAAGTACTTGGAGGAAGTTTAAACTTTGACGAGGTTGAAGAAAGAACCTGCAAAAGATGCATAGACATTCATCAAGAAGTTCCTCACTCAGGAAAGTCTCATTCCATGTCTATGTCATTTATTTCCACACATGGTATCCTACATGGGGAATCAATTCTGCTAGCAACTCTGCAAGATATTATGAATGGTAGCTTCACCGCGTTAGTATTTTACCAAGTGGTTGAATCTGACGTTTCTCCGAATCAAGCACTCAAACATTCATTACTGAGATGATGTCCAAACATGACAAAGAACACTTTGGGCGTTTCTCCTGCAAGTCCATGCGTTCTACAAAATCAGAAAGCTCTAATGTCTGCACAAGTGTCGAATCCCACTACCGTAACGAAAGGTATGCTGAATCAACAGAAGATACTCTAGGACCGAGATGATCAAACCCCTAAGACATTCGATACTTAAGGAATGTACGCTTCAACTCTCAAGCATCTAAGAAGCCTACAAATTATACTCCCAATCAAAGAGTACACCTTCTATAATGGCGCATCTGGCTTCAGCACAAATATCTCGACAATGACACACTAATTCAACACCAACACAATCAAAGTGTAACTAAATTACAATCTCTAATTCTTCATTATCCCATGATAAGAATTCTGAAGCAGATGCAACATCATTCATCCATGGATGGCACAAAACATACACTGGGGACTTGATCTTATTGGAATTTCAAATCTGATGTGATTCCATGAAACTTCATCAACGGAACCTCTCTACATCACAAGCCTTGCACGACCAAGGAGATTTTTCTCCTCACATCCAGAATGGAGACTGCCGTTGTTATCTGCCACAACAACATCGATTCCCTGACGAAGTTACTTCACAATAAAGTCATATTCAGGAGAATTTAGGATGAAATCCTAGAACATCTTCATCTTATGAATGCTCAACTCACCAACTAGTTCGTGAATGTAAAAGGCTCACTGGATGAAGGAGCAAAGGCTATATCGATAATCATGGTTCTATCCTTTTTCGGTCTCTGGAGAAACTCCAACCATAGTATTGGCATCAACAAGGATATGTGGAGGAACTCCGTTCATGGTCTCATCATCAACAAGAATTTCTGGAGAAATTTCAATCATGATCTAGCATCAACAACGGTCTTAAGAGCAACATCCTCGTAACAAGGTTTCATTAATTAACCATACTCTGAAGTATTGCTCGACGAAGTGGACTTCTCCAAGCACTAATGATTCATATCAAGATGTGTATACCTGATAACATGCTCACATGAAAGTCTTCCCAAAGCTTGCACGACTGGTGGGCACAATCCAAAGTCTTCTACAAGATGTTCTCATCACCTCTACAAATGAGATACAACACACTTCAGGCCATGGGTTAACAAAAACGTACCAATGGGTGATGAATGGGACAATGCTTCCTCAACAAAAGATATTCTTCTATGTCTCTTCTATAACATGTCAAAAGGGCACCTCAATCCGACATACGAGCTGAAAGATATGGCCTTTACCGTCAGGTTTATGAAATCTGAAAAATTTGTACGAGATTACAAATTACAAATGTGCACGCTTCGTTGGATGATCTCTACAACTCCAAATTGAGTGATTATTTTCTCATGTGATAACTCAGTCTCATAGCTTCTAAATTTGGGGTCAAGCATCGAATTCCGAAGTCGTATGAAGTTCTTACACCTTCCGGAGCATACAACATGCAAGCAACAATTCTTAGAAGGGATTCATAACTTCCATAGTCGACCAGTGTCCACCAGGACTTTCCACTAAGTACTTCATCAAGGTACCTCCAACTTCGACCACCTAGGTCTTTACATCAATTTTTATACCCGGGTCCTCTATCCAAGTCTTGCTAGAAGAATAGAAAATGGAAAGGAGAGATTTAACAAAATATTGGGGACTGGCGGTCCACTGATCATGACGATCAGTTTCACAATCCAAGACCCGTGGCACCAGACTCTCATGTGCTAATCATTCATTATAAAATGAACGATACCACTGGGACATGAAACCATGGTCATTACACCACCCCCTCTTGAGAGCAACCTCAGTTATGGTCCCGTGACCAGGGTTTCAGAAGTGATGTTTTTACGACGAAACAAGATGGCTGTAAGCACCATGCTCATGTATCAATCAAGGGGTCCTGATCTCAAATGAATCAATGAAATTGAAATCCTTCACTAAACGTTCAAAACACAAGCGAATGATCTAAAGACACAACAAGAGTGTTTTACAACAAGCTCGTCTGAGATGATCTTATACTGTCCTGCACAAAGTCAGATTCTAGTTCTTTATGAATTCATTGCAAAAGTAGTTTCTTGGGTCAGTGGTCGGAATACATTGTAGATTAGAATTAGATGTGTATATGCCTCCACCAGCACCAAGTAGTTTTGTGGGTCAGCGGAACCATGTAGGTTTCACATGACTCAATCTTGAGTCAAGTGATTACGGCTTTAACAGATGATCTACAGCTTGTTATACCTTTTGTTGATGAACTTAGAGTCGGTTATAGTGTTTGGGTGTAGGATATTGTTACCATTAATGAATCAAGATTGTAGTATGTTTTGGGAAGCAGTTTCTGCACTTTATATGAAAACCGGATAGAATTAAGATTCGTAATATGTTCACTTACCTTGTACTAGGATTATAGTTCTTGATAGAATTCGAATAATTCTTTAGTAAATTCATAGATCATATAATACATTTCAACATACCACAGTTTAATATACCATTGTCCTTTCATTAGAAATCACAAAGACATCTCCATCATACCAAATGTAACCCACTATATTCAAATCAACACAAAAAGAAACCGAAATTGCAATTTCATTAATCAGATTTACAAATACCATCATTATTACTGATCAGACCCCTAATTACTAAGTTGTTCCATTACAATCAAACCCATTCACAAGATCAACATCAAAACATGACCCAAAAACCTATACTGTAATTCCCTCAAACATCTGAGAGATTAATTATTCATACCAGGAAAAACTAGACTGTTCGAACCCCCTGCAAACACCTTACACACATACTACTAAAATTGTGAGCAGTTACCATACCATCTGCATAACAGTATCAAAACAAGCCCATTTGTTCAAAAAAAAAGAAAAACATCCGAGATAGCAAAATAACCACAAGAAAACCAATACCTATTCTGTCAGCAGCTTCAGCAATATGAGCAAAATGACTATCAAACACCTACAAGATTTCTTTGAATTTTCACGAAGAAGCACCTAGTTCGATTCCACAAAATCGAAGCTTTCCCATCGAAATCTTGTTGATGTTCCAGGGATGATTATTCAGATTCATCACCATTGTTCTCATTGCTATGCTAACTGTCTGAATTTTCAGTTGCACTATCATCACCGTCGTCGATGCGCATCTCATCATCGTTGTACTCATTTCTATCCTGACTTCCTGTTTCAGTTGCACTTCCATCACCTGCATCTTCACTTCCTTCATTATCTTCATTCTCTTCCTCCAAATCTCCAACCTCAACTGGTTCACCATTCTCATCTTTTTTTTTGAATAGGAAAGAAGATACATTAACAACTTAAATTAAACTTTAGATTTACATAAGAGGAGTATTTCATGAGATCTCCAAACTCGTGAGCGGAGATGATGAGCGTCGTTTACCCAACAAAATAATAAGATATTTCCCACTAATTAAATAATAATATAATGGTAGTAAGGATCGTTCCCACGAAGAGTAATGTAATTGATATGTTATCTAAATCAGCGAAAATATAAAAGAAGGATAAAAAGGATAATAAGATAAAGATGATGAAGAAATCCTTCGTCGTTACTAACCGTTAACCCAACATTGTACCCGTTTATCTCTTGTTAGAATCAATTGTCACCAACCGTAGAATAGCAGGTACGCTTAGCTATCCCCAAAACTCCTTGTATCACCGGATACGGAAGCGCTCGACTACCGGATTCTATTCAAAAGAACCACCTTGAGGTTCACTTACAAGATGTAATCCCCGAACGCATTAAGATTTATGAATTTAGGTTTGATTCCAGCTGTTAAACTCGATATGCTCGGTCTACTTACTGGTGTTGTCTTTACTCGCAACTGCTCCATAGAATCCCTCCGCAAGGTCTTGGGATTTCTACTTGTGTAGGAGGTAAGCGACAATTACGTATCGACTTAACTCTGTACTAGCATTAGAATGATTAATAGACTAATCTAGTTGGCCACCCAAACCAATCTAAGAATCAATCATAATCCTTCGATATAGTAAAAACAATCCACAATGATTAACTTTAAAACTTGAAAAAAACTTGTAAATAATTGAGCTTCACAATTAGAACTTTGAATTCATCCTTAACAATAAAAAGAATATAGAAAAGAGATAGCTCTCCCCCTAAGGGGGAGAAAAAGGGTGAAAAGAATGTATCTCAAATTGTATCTAAGCTTCCCTATATGTAGAATTTTGTAACCTCTTCCTGAAAGAAACTAGAAAACCTAGCAAAAATAGGAAAGTGCACCTCCTTAAAAATTGTGTTCGTGCATCACACCCCGTCCAAAGTAGCTTGCCAAACTCTGGCCAAAAACACACGTCCAAGGCTGTTCTTGTAAAGAAATAACTGAAAACAGCCAATGGGCTCACGCTGTGGACATGTCCAGCCCATTGAATCCTTGGCTTGTCACTAACTGTCGGAAACTCAGGACTGACAGTCCAATTACATTTTATCCTCCCGTCAGAATTGTGGACAGTCTGGTCACCGTGAAATTCTCAAACTCGAGCAGCTCCATCCCTGTGTTCACGTCACTGCACAACCCATCTCTGGCTTCACACGATAATGGCATCCCCTCCATCACAAGCTCCCAATGATCCAAACTCCATCAAACTACCACCATCTTCTCTGCAGCATCATTTTGTTTCCATCACCATTAATCCGTCCGTTAGTGACAACTCCAATCACTACCAATAACCACCACCGATAGCAACCATCAACCATTCTTGCTGCCAAACTCTATCCATTCCAGCTGCAACTACTCATTATTCTCCACTGCCATCTTCCCTGTACAACAGTCAACTCGAGCTCCATCGCCAAACACACATCGCTGCCAACATCACCAGTCCACCATTAACCACAGCAACATCTCCGAGTACCACAGCGTCACTGCCATTATCTCCCATGTATTCAACGTTAAACCCATTACTGCCAGCAACCAGCACAAATCCACTCTCTCTGTATTCATCTCATTATCATCTGCAGCTCCATAACTCCATCCAAAACTCGAACATATCTGACACTCATTACTTCCCCGTGATGCTCTTATCACCTGTCAAACGACCCTCAAGCCCATGGCTGGCTGATGGCAAACCAGGTACAGCAACTTGTGGCGACTGAAAGTCTCTCAGGCTTTTTCTCAAACAGTACGACTGCATTCTTCTGCTGATACATACGCAGGCTTTTTCTCCCATGGCTGGCTGAGAATGCTCGACTGCATTCTCAAACTCGAGCAGCTCCTTCCCTGCACTAAAAATCCATTTAACAGAAACCCATATTTTCAGTGCGATAGAGACTCATCAAAACACATTAATTTCATTCATTCTTCCATGTTCATCAATGTCTGGCACGTCTTCATCTTCCTTGTATTTCAGATTCATACTCTTGAAAACCCTTGGCAAACGACACAAGAACCATGGAATAGAGCGGCACAACAAAGTGTAGAACTTGCCCGTAACTGGAAGTGAAGAGGAAGAAAAGATGTTGTCTGCGAATTGGTCGACCTAGTTGATGATTTTGAACGATATGGAAAGGTCAGCCCTTAGTGAACTGTGGTCTGATTGCCCCTTATACTTGTTGAGGTTCCCAAGATCACTCCCACACGAGTGCCAGTATAATGGTTTCCCTTATGCAATGATAATTCCGCCTTTTGTTTTGGCAAATTGGACGATTTTTTGTTCTTTTCAGGAATAAGCTCCAAAATTTCCATAAAATATAAAAGAAAGTTAATAATACAATTTTGCACGAAAACTAGCTAAGAAAGCATAACCAATCGAAACATAGATGTGTATTTTTAAACACCTATCAGAAGACGCGATCGCTGACCTCCTACTTGAGACTTAGGCTACTGTCCAACTGGGCGAATCCCTGATGGTTGGTTCACCATTCTCATCAAAACCATCAATTGTTTCTCCATCAGAATCAACATTCAGTCTCTCATTCATGGTTCTTGCAAAAAGCCGAGGGATTGCTTTTTCTGCTAAGTATCTTTCATACCATGCTTCCTCAATCTTCTTTTCCCTCTTCCTCCTTTCTTTCTCTGTCTCAGAATTTCTCTCTTGATCATCACTTCTCTCAAAATCATTCTCTTTCTCTTCAAAATCACTTTCGGTTGCACTGCGGGTCTTTGTCCAAACAAATCGTCTCCCCTCATGTTTCTCCTATATTTCTCTAGCTTTCCTCACATCTCTTGCAATTCTCTTCCTCTACCATAGTTCATATTGTGGAGCATTTTCCTGACGAACTATTTCGTACTCAATCTGACGATTTCTCTTGTCAATCTCTTGCTGCAGAAAAACCCTCAAATTCGCCAACTCTCTAGTACACAGAATCTTGGCAACTTTCTTGGCGAAGTTAAAAGATGCAGAAGGCTGATTATCTTCGTTAGCATTGGTTCCTACTTGATCACCCATTATCTCTAATTTATGTTTTTCCTGATTTCCTTGCCTGATCTTTTAGGATGATTTTTGTATATTTTGGAAATTCTTTGTTTAATTTCCTTTTGTAGAGAAGATGCTATTAATAGTCATTTAAGGAATTCGGTGGAACTTCTCGTCCCTTAGCTATTCATGCCTATTCAAAGGCATGCGTAAAAAGTCCTAAACCCATCATAACTCCTCCTTAACTCCTGCACTCCAACATTGCTAATGGGATGTATCAAATTAGTGGGAGTGGGTTCCAAAATCATATAAGAGAAAACTGGTTTTGCCTTGGAGCCGGTACGCCCCCCACTAATTTGTACACCCCATTAGCCTAATTATAGACTCTTCTGATTCTCAATATCAAATAAATTCCACTAAGGGGTTGATAGACAGTTCAACCAAGCACTAATTATCATATTTGATTTTGGTAGATACTGAAGATCCAGCACCTGTTGAGAGGCATTATGTGGCGCTGGTATACTGTATCTATAATGGCAGTGTTCACACCTGAAATGGCTTAACATTCATGAGATTTGTTCGGTGTACAGAAAATGGTCAAACATAATAGGTCAACAAATGTCAAACAAATTAGGCCAAACCTGACAAGTCAAGCAAAATAAAATCAGCACAGTTGTGTATATTTATTTAATTTTATTTAGTTAAAAGATGGGTCATATCTTCACTTGAACTGCACCATCGTTTGGTTCAGGCATCATGCCACATCTCAATACTCTGGTCCCTGAGTCCTGACTAACAACTAATTAATCAACTAATGTCAAACAAATTAGGTCAAAAAAAATAGATCAAGCAAAATAAAATCAACATTGTGCCACATAATGCTTAAATTTTAAAAAAAATAAAAAGGTTTAGGGGGTTTCGAACCTCCGACCTCAAACTTACTTAAACTAAAGTGAACCACTGTGCCACACTACTGTTTTTGACATTAATTGGACTTGTATTAAATTTATACAATCACTATCTTCCTAAATATTAAATGAAGTCGTGTATAGATGGGCCATATCTTGAACTGCAAAATGGTTTGGCTCAGGCATCATGCCATATCTCAATACCTTGGTCCATGAGTCCTGACCAACAACTAATTAATCAACTAATGTCAAACAAATCAGGTCAAACATAGGTCAAGCAAAATAAAATCAGCACATTTGTGTATAGATGGGCCATATCTTGAACTGGAGCATGGTTTGGCTCATGCATCATGCCATATCTCAATACCCTGGTCCCTAACCAACAACTCAAATGAGCCACAAAAATCTACCAACACTATGTCCGGAACAGCGCCTGAGACATAACTTATTATCAGTTCATCTAATTCCATTGATTTGAGCTGCAGAAAACTTTAGCAACTACAATTAATCAATCTATCAATTCTTCTGTGAAACTTCGATGTAACCCTAGATTTAAGTTTAATCGATCTTTCATAGAAGTATTGACACTGATTCATAATCTTGGAATTGCAAATCTGGGTTATGTTCATCCAAGGTATTTCGGATACATTCATTAGGGGGTTTCTTGGAGATTCAGCTGCAGAAAACTTCATCAACAACAATGAATCAATCGATTCTTCTATGAAACATCGATTCAAGCCTAGATTTTAGTTTAATCGATATCTCATAGAATTATTGGTAGTGATTCATAATTTTGGAAATGCAAATCTTGGTCATCTTCATCTAAGGTATTTCTCATTCATTCATTTGGGGGTTTAATGATTTTACAAATTGGAGGTTACACACTCTTGATTTTGAATGGTGCAATTTCTGATGGTGATTATGAAGTATGAACATCTCTATGTTTCAGATTTTAGGTTTATTTTTATGTTCATCCAAGGTATTTCGCATTCATTCATTTGGGGGTTTCTTGGAGATTCAGCTGCAGAAAATTTCATCAATAACAATGAATCAATCGATTCTTCTATGAAACATCGATTCAAGCCTAGATTTTAGTTTAATCGATATCTCATAGAAGTATTGGAAATGCAAATCTTGGTCATCTTCATCTAAGGTATTTCTCATTCATTCATTTGGGGGTTTAATGATTTTACAAATTGGAGGTTACACACTCTTGATTTTGAATGGTGCAATTTATGATGGTGATTATGAAGTATGAACATCTCTATGTTTCAGATTTTAGGTTTATTTTTATGTTGATGTGAATTGTATCCTGTTTTGAGAATCTTTTGGTGATTATGAACATCTTAATTGCATACTTTATGCTTCCACCAAGTGGATTTATATGTCAGTTGACAGATGATCTTAGACTCAGACATAGTATTTGGTTGTAGGATGTCGGCATTGGTGAATAAAGTGTGGCGCCCCCAAAGCTAGCAGCTGACTAATCCAAGAGATTAACTAAATAAAGAGGCACTACGAATCTAATTCAAAAACTTAAACATTCAATTAAGAAAATCTTCTACAAGAACTTAACCTAAATATATATATATATATATATATATATTCAAGACTTCTCTCAAATGATATAGATACAATAGTCATTTGGTTTACAAATAGAATATACAACATAATAAACATAGGAGAAGACTCAACGCCACGAAACTTCCGCTGCTCAACTCTGATCTGTCTCTGAAACTGAAAGTGGGAATTGGGTGAGCACATCATCCCTAAAAGGGATGCCCAATGGAAATAACATTTTACTCTTACGTAAACATCGACATGATTTGGAAAACAATAAATGTTTTCCCAAACATTAAAGGACAACCAACTCACTAAATTAAACAAACATGTATATGAAACTAACTCCTTCTTTATTTCTGTGGTGACATTTACACACCGGATTGGTGACAATTACACACCAACCATTATTTCTACGGTGACATTTATACACAATAATATAAATGACAATTACACACCTAGATAATTTGTGGGTGATTGTACACACCCGTAATACTGGTGACAATTAGACACCTAGATAATTTGGGTGACAGTTACACACCCAAATGTGCATAAAAGTATAAATGAAGGAGCATATCCTATATACCACATATGGGAATTCTCATTTCCCAAATAATTCATAATGTCAAGCAAAACATTACAAGTCCTTTCCAAACCATGAAAAGATTAAAAGAATTAACAGAACTTCCAGAAAATAAAACAAACAATCAGAAAGATTAAACGAACCAACATAACAGTCGGAATTTAAATTAAACAATGCAAGAAAAGCGTAACCAGCCGATGCATGAATCTGATAAACGTAAACTTTTGTAAAATAAAACAACAATGGTCATAAAAGAGTTAAATAGAAATTCCCACCTCTTTCGATGACAAGCCACGCCTACCTCGAGATCCACGATCCACCGGTTTATCCTTTGAATCGATCGTTGTTAATAAAGACTAACTGTTAATCACACAAGAACTCTAAGAGTTTATCCAAAAGGCTCATACAAGAATCATACAAGTCTAACTAACGGTTCTAGGCCCACTTATGGTTATATATCTTTTTATTATCTATCTTTAGCATATCTAAGAGTTACCAATTCATTTGGATTGGTTCTATAGTCCAATAGCTAAGTCTTATGAATATCTACAACTTTGTAGAAGAAGCCAAAGGCTAATTCGGACCATAAGTGGTCCAAAACACTAATTGAGAATTCTGGCCAAAATCCCAAGTCTACTAAGTCAGTCCTTAAATTAAGGCCCGGTCTATCTAGTCCATAAACAGTCACTAACGGTCAACGGGGTCAACTAACAATCAACGTCAATAGTCAAGTCAAGGTCCTGGACAAATGATCAACTGAGTCAAACCGATTCAACTCAGTTTAACAGAGTCAACTCGACTCAGTCAGATGGTCCGAGTCAGATAAGTCAGCTATGCTGACTGGGATGACTAATAGGCCAAAAGCCTAAGCTAAACTTCTATTACAGATATCATTTCAATAACAATCTATTCATTCAAAACAAACTTTGAATTTCAAATACAATTAAGAACTCTTATTACCTGCAATTGCAGCTTTAAGCTTTTCACAGCAACCACTTAACTATAATTCTACAATTACCATCTCAGTTACACATTCCGTGCTTGCAAACTCTTAACACACAAACAACACCACGACCTATGGTTTCTAAACCTCCACCAACCACAGATATCCCCTGCGATCTCAACAGCACCACCACAACTTATAACTCTGTATAATCATCTACATATGCAACAACCAATCCATTTAACTTCATCCATTCTTCACCTGCAGGTTCATCCTCAACACCAACAACACTTCTAACTTCACATCCAACTCTTCTTACATAGTTCACTTCATGGATGTAATATCCACTCAACATTCACCAATTCCTAATCTATTCATACAACTCCCCTGCAAGTCTGAGCAGACCCTGCTATAATTCACTGGACAACCACCAACATACTCAATTACAACCACCTGATGCAGTATCTCATGACTCAATATCACCTCAGCTTGCATCACATCTCATTTAACCCACCAACATACACAATATCCATTAATCTCTTTATTACAATTCAAAATTCAACTTCTTATATTTAATTCATACATCATTTATAACTCCATCAACTCAGACATCATAAATTGTTAACATCACCAATATCATATTCAATCCATAACTAAAATAAGAATTACTTCAATTGATAACACATATTCATGAAATTCTACTTACTGCATGAGAATTACCTTGGACAGAAATCACAATTCGGTATAACTTCTCATCCTCCATCTCAATCAGATCCAGTCACTTGAATCAATCACTTTTATGAACCATAATACTAATTTGGGGAAGAACTTGAAACCCTAATTTCAGTTCACCACCATACAGCCCCAAAACATCCAATTAACCCCAATTTATCCAACTACAATTATATTAAGAACAAACCCATCACAAATTCAATCCTCTTAACATCAATTTCACCTTATAATTCTTCCTTGAATTCTTTCTGAAACCGTAGCTTCAATCAATTTATCTCCAAAACAGGTTCAGAACTTCAATTGAACCTAAACCCATGATTCTTCATCCCACCACAGTTCTAATTTTATCTCTTAAAACTTCAGAACCTAAATTAACTCTATAACCCTAATTCTGTTCATCTTTCCTTCATCTTCCAGCACTAAATCAACATCCTCCTAAACTCAAAAAGCAACAATACTTCCACCATCACTTGATTCATGATCAGACTCATCTTATATTGATCTCAGAACTATATTTCATCTCCCAAAAACAAACTGAAGAAGAAACAGAGGAGGAGCAGAAGAAGAAAAGGGAAACTGAAATTTTCGAATGATTCAGCAGGGGATAAGGCCAACCGAAATATTAAAGGCACTCGAGAAATGGATAAGGTCATCCGGGGGGTCTAAGTGCAAAAAGACTCTTTTCCCCTTCACACTAATCTGATAAACTCTTATTCATCCGGTATTCAAATGATCCATTGCGCATAACTTTTCGAGATCTATCCAACGGTACTAATTTCGTATCTAAATCGTTGTTAGGCTAATTTCTACTAAGTTTCGTGTTAAACTAATCGAGTCAATAACGACTTAATCGTCTCTTGACCAGTCTAATAGCGTTGACGAGCTTGAGAGTCCTTACATTCTCCCCACCTTATTCATTTTCGTCCTCGAAAATCAAACCACCTTATAGTCTTCAAAACTCCCCACCTTATAGAGATAACACTATCTCTCGTCTAAATGCAAGTACTGCTCATACTTACAAACGACGCGAAAAATCAACTCATTTAAAACGAGTCCGAAGGAACAGAAAGAAGCACAACCTTACGTGTTTTTCTACAACTAAAATTTGTGGCTCTAGGTTCAAAAGAATATGTTCTATTTCAATAAATTTTTGGTTCTAGTCTTCAAAACACAACCTTAGAATATACTCTATAACAAAGTTTCTATACGATATTCAGGATCTATCAAATATACGAATCTCATTATTTTTCTAGTATTGGATTGTCTACACGATCATGATTTTTAGACTAGTTATTCCTTAATCTTTATCAACTATTAGATTATGATACAATTTGCTTATTCTATAAATTTATATTCTGATAAATAAGTACGTCTAAGTTCTTTGCGCTAATATTTAGTAATAAGGTATAGTTTCATGTTTGTTATATATTTCTCCATATAACTAATTCAAATTTTATTCCACTTCAATTTATAATATCTAATATTTTAACTTTATTGTTATACCATATATAAATTTTCTAAATATTAACTTTTATAAGTTTGCTATCAACTTAATTACTCAAAATACTATTATCAACTGTGTTATTATTCTCATCATTCTTACTACTATCGTTATTGGTTTGTTGATTGGCTAGTTGGTACACTAAGTCTTAATCTTTAAATATGATTCTACATTCATGTAAAGATTGTTATAATTAATTTTAATTATTCATATTGAATCTGTATACTATATTTTATATATTATTGGCTTTGGTAATTTGATTTGATTTTAATTTGAGTCTACATAAAATTTTAATATGTCCTAACAGTCTTTAGATTTTTCTATTAATATAAAGTATTCTATTAATATACGAATCTATTTTCTTTCAAGTTTAATATTTTTCTAAGCATTCAAATACTATTATTACCACCCAAAACTAGATCCGATCAAATTAAATGAACTTTAGCAATTTTTCAATATGCCGACTACTTTAAAACCTCCAACATACCTAGGAGTCCAGTTCAAACAAGGAAGAGCTTCCAATCAAACCTTCGCCCCGTACTACAAATATTATCCTGAAAAGCTAAAGGATGGATGACAAAATGCATAACTCCTGCCGGAAGACTCACTCTCATCAAATCCTCCCTAATTCCCACCGCAAATCACATTATGCAAACACAAAATCTACCCAACAATGTTCATAAACAAATAGATCGTATCACCAGGAATTTTTTTCTGGGGACATGACTCAACAATTAAAAAACTTCACCCTGTAGGTTGGGATAAAGTAACAAAACAAATTTCGGAAGGAGGATTAGGAATAAGGAAAAGCGGTGATCATAGCAAGGCACTTCTCATGAAGAGAATATGGAATTTACATGAACAACCTAACTCTATATGCGGAAGTCTCTTCAGTGGAAAATATCTCGACCAACAACCAATTTTACAGGGTATTAATTCCATACAATCCTCCTCCAGTCCTCAATGGAGACAGTTGGCTTCACTTGTCCCCACCATGCAGCATTAGATTTTCCATCATATCGGAGATGGATTATCAACTCCGATAGAAGCCAACTGGATTCCACACTTGACAAATCTAGACCCAACATAATGTTACCCAATTAAAATGGTTGCAGATATCATCGATCCAATTTCCCACTCCTGGAATCATGAAAAATTAAATACTCTCCCCAATCCTAAAATCCAAAATATCATAAACATCCATCTCCCCCAAATAGCCCCCAAGACAAAATTATATGGCCACCTCAAAATCTGAAAACTACACTACCTCACGAAATACAAATGTCTAACCCATGGTCAACCAACTCACACCCCTCTACCACCTACCAAATTCCTATGGACTTTACCATGTCCACCAAAAATTCGTCTTTTCTTGTGGAAAGCCATCAATGAAGTGTTACCAACCTTCTCACTCTTACATCACATACATCTGACCAACTCATACATATGTCTCAGATGCAACACTGACCCAGAATTGGCAAGTCACCTTCTAATTCACTGTCCAACAACAACTATCTCCTGGAACACCTTATTCACTCAACTATCAATTTCTCCTAACTCCAACCCCACACACACTTTCGCTTTAATGTCGTAGACAAACATTTCCCAAATCCTTCAACAACCTGCGTCAACATCTGTAATCTCCTCTTTCTGTTTTCTATTCTGGACCTTATGGCTAGATAGAAATAACATAATATACCAACAAAAGCAAACAACCTCAGAAGAAATCCTAGCATGGGCTCAGAAAATGCAACAGGAATTCTACGGGGCAATACACTCTTCGCCACCAATTATACCCGGAGACACACTGATATTTAACCACCCGACAAGGGACAAAAGCATATCAACAATATCGGTAGGATGGTCCATCCCGAACATAAACTGGATTAAGACTAACACAGATGGAGCAGCCAGAAGTCACCTAGGATTTGGGGGGGGGGGGGGGGGGAGGTTTCATATGCAGAGATTCTGATGCACGAACTGTAATGGCTCTAGCTCAGCCAATAGGAATTAGAACTGCAGAAACTTGGGCTCTGTTATTGGCTTCAAGAACAGCAACATAAAGATAATAGCCAAAAGTTATTTTTGAAACCGATTCAGAGAACCTCCCACCCCACCCACCCCCCACCTTGGAAAATATCAAGGATGATTGAAGAAATAAAATTCAGAATTCGACAGATCCCGCAGGCTTCTATCCAACACAACTACAGGGAATGAAATCAAGCAGCAGACGGGTTAGACAATCATGCGGCAGATGGAAGTCAAACAGGGAATTTATCAACCAAAATATGGGACCAGGCAATCCCATTTTTTATTAGTCAAATTCTATTTCATGACTCCGTGGGTATGTGGTACCACGATAAATTGTAAACTAATCTGCTTTTATTTAATTACATACTTCAAAAAAAAATGTATATTTATTTTACTTTAGGGATTTATTGAGTCATTTGCTGGACTAAAGATACTTTGGGTATAAAATTACTAACAAGTTTAGTATTTATTTTATGCAATACATGACCTCACGTTCTTAGTCCTACCTAATAAGTCTTATATTAATTACCTGGTTTAAACACAAAACACTAATAATGTTACATATTTATTTAATCCTAATCATTATTTTATCGCTATATATTTGTTAATGAGATTTCAATTTAAATTATGTCCAATATGATACTAATTTAAATTCTAACAGTTTAAATTCGTCTTACTAATTTTCCATTTCAAAATATGATTGAATATATTTACGAAGAAGGATTCTACAATTCTTTCTAAGTAAAACTATAAATTATCGGTTTTCTAAAAGAACTGAATCATATTTCTATGATCGGTCATCTCTCAATGCAGTTGCCCTGTCAAGGTTGGCAAAGCCAAACAATGCCTTCCTACGAACAGAGAAAACACAACCTTCATTATTTCCCAGTGTTGGATTAACAAAATGTTAACTTATTCCCCCAAGAACTTGCGAAAACAATGGATGAACAAATCACTAGAGAGTGATATTCATCGATGTTGAACTCAGACCTCTTTGTTAAAAAAGATGCGTAAGTTGAAATAAATGACGGAATATAAAAACTCAAGCTGGTGAGTAAAACCTTCTAGCGCCAAACTGTGACTATTAATTTTCCCATAGTCTACGTAATGTAAACAACTCAGAGGATCGGATACTATGTAGAAATGATACCTTTGTTGAACTAATGATACTAAGTAATAAATGATATCTAAGATCACAATAATAACAAAGAATAATAATGTAACGTAAATACTTCTAAGATATCATGAGACACAAGATATTACGTGGTTCGACTTTTGTCTACGTCCACGGGTTAATGAGTGATTTGTTCTTATTAAGTTATGGTGGTTACAAAGATCTTAAATGCTTCCCAAAATAATAGAGAGAACTCGAGTTGAAGTAAATACTTAAGTTCTAAACATTAAAGAGGTATAAGCTTAAGACTAGATATTCTTCTCCTAGATATTGAATGCCCTTAGTTTGTTGGTGAGGCTTGGTATTTATAGCCCCCTCTGCTCCAGGTATATCTTTGCCATCTTTGGATCCATCGTTTCCTAATATACCTTCCGTACAAATGGTACCTTCGTTCGTCGCGTGCTTTCTCCAGTCGAACTCTGCCACCTCAGCTGACCCACGTTCCTTCGGGAATTTCCCAGACTCAATACAGATTGTACCTTCGTTCACCGCTAATCTTTGCCAGTCAGATTCCGCCACGTCATTTCTCTCAACGCGCTTTGGTTATGCGTGCATGCTGATTAGATGCGTCATCTACCTCTGTCCCTTCGCCAGCTGCCTCTCTCTAGCCTAAGCTTTACTTTATCCATCTTGGTCGTCGAGGTATCCCTTCTTGGGATGAGATAAAGTAGATCTGCGAAGTTATCCTCTGCCACTTGGGTTTCTCTGTATAGCGAGGGATACACAGTTATTCTGTATGCGACTACTAAGATCGTGACACGTGCTCTGCAGAATATCGGTATTCACATTGCTCTTACGTAAACATCGGCATAATTTGAAAAACAATAAATGTTTTCCCAAACATTAAAAGACAACCAAGTCACTGAATTAAACAAACATATATATGAAACTAACTCCTTCTTTATTTCTATGGCGACATTTACACACCGGATTGGTGACAATTACACACCAACCATTATTTCTATGGTGACATTTACACACCGTAATATTGATGAAAATTACACACTTAGATAGTCAGTGGGTGATTGTAAACACTCATAATACTAGTGACAATTACACACCTAGATAATTTGGGTGACAGTTACACACCCAAATGTGCATAAAAGTATAAATGAAGGAGCGTACCTTATACACCACATATGGGAATTCTCATTTCCCAAATAATTCATAATGTCAAGCAAAACATTACAGGTAAAAGAATTAACAGAACTTTCGGAAAATATAACAAACAATCAGAAAGATTAAACGAACCAACATAACAGTCGGAATTTAAATCAAACAATGCAAGAAAAGCGTAACCAGACGATGCATGAATCTGACAAACGTAAACTTTTGTAAAAGAATACAACAATGGTCATAAAAGAGTTAAATAGAAATTCCCACCTCTTTTGATGACAAGCCACGCCTACCTCGAGATCCACAATCCACCTGTTTATCCTTTGAATCGATCATTATTAATAAAAACTAACTGTTAACCACACAAGAACTCTAAGAGTTTATCCAAAAGGGTCACACAAGAATCATACAAGTCTAACTAACGGTTCTAGGCCCACTTATGGTTATATATCTTTTTATTATTTATATTTATCATATCTAAGAGTTATTAATTCATTTGGATTGGTTATATAGTCCAATAGCTAAGTTTTATGAACATCTACAACTTTGTAGAAGAAGCCAAAGGCTAATTCGGACCATAAGTGGTCCAAAATACTAATTGAGAATTCTGGCCAAAATCCTAAGTCCACTAAGTCAGTCCTTAAACTAAGGCCTGGTCTATCTAGTCCACTAACAGTCATTCACGATCAACGGTGCCAACTAACAATCAACGTCAATAGTCAAGTCAAGGTCCTGGTCAATTGAGTCAAACCGATTCAACTCAGTTTAACAGGGTCAACTCGACTCAGTCAGATGGTCCGAGTCAGGTAAGTCAGTTATACTGACTGGGATGATTAATATGCCGAAAGCCTAAGCTAAACTTCGATTACAGATTTCATTTCAATAACTATCTATTCATTCAAAACAAACTTCGAATTTCAATTACAATTAAGAACTCTTAATACCTGCAATTGAAGCTTTAAGCTTTTCACAGCAACCACTTAACTATAATTCTATAACTATCATCTCAGTTACACATTCAATGCTTGCAAACTCTCAACACACAAACAACACCACGACCTATGGTTTCTAAACCTCCACCAACCACAGATATCCCCTGCGACCTCAACAACACCACCACAACTTATAACTCAGTATGATCATCTACATATGCAACAACCAATCCATTTAACTTCATCTCTTCTTTACCTGCAGATTCATCGTCAACACCAACAACACTTCTCTAGATGGTGGATTTTCGACAAAGACTAAAATCGTAAAACCATAATTATACATATTCTTGATCCAGCAATCAGATGAGTATTGAGGCTCATGTATCTCACTGAAGCATGAAAACTCATGCCGCAAGAGTCTCTGACTGAGTTTATTGTCTCTCAGGGCATACGTGAATATGCAGTCTCTCAACTGAGGCAACGACATATCTCATGAATACTGAGCAATTTCAGTAATCACTTTTTTATAGAATAGAACGATTCGACGTCTCCTAGACAGCTCGCCTGCTAGTATAGAGCATAACGTCTTCAGGATGTAACAATGTTTTCCCTGACTATATAAGACATGCATATATAATCTTAACGATTTGACGGCTCCTAGACAGCTTGCCTGCTAGTATAGAGCAATAACGTCTTCAGGATGTAACAATGTTTTCCCTGACTATATAAAAGAAATATGACACTTCAACAAGCTCATATCGCTTAATTCTTGAATAATTAATGCTCCTATAAGATCGTGCTAGTATAGAGCCATCAATTAATTATTTCTAAATTCATTAACTGAATCCTTAGAAAATATTCTACGTTCTTCACAATATTTTATTACTTCAATTCATGATTCTTCCCAGCATAATTACATGGGTTAGTGATAAATATTCAACGTACGGGCATCTGAGTCGCTATCGAGTAAGCCCTGACCAAAATGGTGCAAGTGTATTCAGCAATAATGCACTAACGAGCACCTGAATGCACGAGCATTCCAAAACACGAAGGAACGATGAACCTATGCAAAGTAGGAATAAAAATAATAATAATTAAATATTAGCTAAGGCGCTAGGGGACTGGGCCCACCATCCAGCCAAACATGTCGTGGCCAGTCCCACGCCTAATTCTTTATTTTATCATATTTTATTATTTTTTCTTGATCTCATGAAAATCTCTTCATTTGAACAAAACTCCTTCGTTTGAGGAAACTCCTTAGTTTCATGGTGTTTCCTTCACACCAAGGAAATAATATAAAATTAGGAAAAATGCTATGGGACCGGGCTTATTGGCCGGCCGGCCATGCCCGAGCCATAGTCAGTACCACACTTCATGATTCCTTATTTTATTATTATTATTTCCTTCATCTTATAAAAACTCCTTGATTTCATGATATTTCCTTCAAATCATCAAAATAATATAAAATTAGGGAAGATTCACGGGACCGGGCCCCTAGCCGGCCGACCATGCCTTAGTTATGGCCGGTCCCACATGCCCCTTATTTTATTATTATTAGTATTATTGTTTCCTTCATCTCGTGGAAACTCCTTCAAGTCAAGGAAACTCCTTAGTTTCAACAAACTCCTTGATTTCATGATATTTCCTTAAAATCATGAAAATAATATAAAATTAAGAAAAGTGCCATGAGACCGGGCTTATTGGCCGTCCGACCATGCCTTAGCCATAGCCGGCCCCACACTTCATGATTCCTTATTTTATTATTATTATTATTTCCTTCATCTTATGAAGTTTCTCAGTTTGAGCAAAAACCTTGATTTCTTCATATTTTCTCAAAATGTTGCTCAAATGCCCATTAGAAAATATCAAAATTCTCAAGACTGAGACACGAACACTATGGTGACATGAGCATATTACCTTGACCGATCAAGGTTGGCTTTTTGGCTTGCAAGAGGCCGGTCCGACACATTTTCATAATTTGACCTAATTTGTTCATACTAGGTTCAAACTCTTCCAAAAAACTTGGAACTTTATCAAATGATCGTCAGACGATCCCATGACCAACCAGGACTGGTTCCATGACTTCTTGGTCGGTCCCTCACTCCATCATGATTAGGTTTTATCACCTAAGGCTCATACGAGCACTATTTTAATTAAATGATTAAACCAACATTTAATCATCATTTCACCAACTGGTCTTCAAGAGACTTTGGTATTTGCTCACTCGAGCATCTGGGTGTTACATAGCCGGTTCATTATCCCATTTAGCCGGTCCCTCCTTCACTCCGTGGTTGATTTTCAATAAATCATCAATTAATCAACAATTGATCAAAAATTAGGGTTTCGAATCCAAAGCTCTACAAAACATAATTCTGAGCAGATTCAAACACTAATAATTTTACGTTCATCCCGTGATCGACATTTTAATTATCATATTCGGTTCAGTTGCCAATATTTTAAATTAATATTTTATTTGGTCCCGCTACCAATAATTCATCAAACGAGCAACATTTGCTCAGATGAGCAATATTTGCTCAGACTAAGGAATATTGATTCAACTATCAATATTCAACAATTCAGCAACATTTGCTCAGACTAAGGAATATTGATTCAACTATCAATATTCAACAATTCAGCAACATTTTCTTAGATGAGCAATATTTTCTCAGACTAAGCAATATTGGTTCAACTATCAATATTCGACAATTCATCAAATGAGCAATATTTGCTCACTTTAACTATCAACATTTGTTCGAGAATATACCTCTATCTCAACAAACGCATTCAATTCATGAGTCTTAGAACATTTGCAAATCACGTTCGACTCAGAAATACAAGGACTCATCGTCCCATAAAGTCAGCAACTGACTAACTAAATACACGTCTGCCTTGCAGACTCCACAATCACGAGACATCAATCGTGTCAGATGGGGGATATTAACTAGGGTTTTGTCCTGGCAGTCTACGATATGTGTTCATACGCACTATGAGAATGTGAGCAAGTCGTGCAGTCAGTTGGAGGAGTTAGAAAAGTAGTGGATGAAATCAAGCAAGTCTCCGCATGATGAGCAACTGGTTTTAACACGATTTCCACTTCCCCACTCTTTGACTCCAACAACTGTCACACTTCATGGGATCAAGGTGTTTACAATTCTAGCAATATAAATAAGTCTCTGAATCATGATTGAAGTACAAGAAAATCTTTCGTCAAACGTACAACAAGAGAACAAAAACTCATCGTCTGAATAATTACTCTCAATAGAGCAAATTCAATCAACCATATGTTATCTTATTTCTTCACGCAGAATACACAATACACCTAAATATTCGATTACCATTGATCTCACGCATTTCTCAGCTTCCCTCCTACAGATCGACCCATCCTCTCTTGTGACCGAATTGACTCTAGAACGGCCATTGTCTTGGTTTAGGCCGGAGTCCTACAGATTGATCTCTCGAATTCAAAGCACTCCCTTTTTGCAGTGCATCTGTGTGAGGTTAGAAAGTTCGCTCGGTTCAAGGAGTTTCCTCCACACGGTCGTATCCTCAATTCCTTAAAAACCAGCAACTCGTTTTGTCCCATCTACAGATTGGCGACCACAATGGGAGATTAATCTCTCGGTTGCAATCTCAATTCTCACAAAGATGGTCAGTCTTAGGTTTGGTTCAGTTACCAATTCGGGTTCAACACCCAACTCTAACATTGCAAGTACTAGTGGTACTGCGACTGCAAGTACCACTCCTCTCAACGTTGCAGTCTCTAGTGGTACCGGTTACACCACTCCTCCGGCCAGCAATGCCACGCCACATGTTACTACTACTCCTCCGAGTGCTGGTTCTCCAGTGATCACTCATGTCAATGTTTCAAGCAATGCTACTGGCACTATAAACAATCCACCTCCTAGCGAATCTCCTAAAGAAACCAGAGGAAATCATCCTATCATAGTTGATCTCATGAAGGTTCAGACTGAAATGGATGCAACGCAAAAAGAGTTGTGTGCTTATCTCAAAACTCTCACGGAAAAGCTTGCGTCTGAACAAACTCAGCCTCAACATGAGAAAGGAAAAGTTAAAGAAACATCTTCAACCGTTGATCCTGAACTCTCCAATCTATGTTGTAGATGATGAAGAAGTCCGCAAAGCTTCAAACGATCCACCAGCAAAGGAACCTGCAAGTTTTATCATTCGAGAGGACCTGAAGCGCTTTTTAGAAGATCGAGGAAAAGACAAGACATCATTTTTCCACCATCACCAACCTCCGTACCCTGCTGCTACACAAAGAATTCCTCTGCCAAAAGGTTATACCTCTCAAATGTTCACTCTTTATAATGGAACGTGCAATGCTCGAGAACATTTTTCTGGTTTTTGGAATCACTGGGTGAACATGAGCACAACCATGTCATCTGTTTGAAGGAATTCTCAAAGTCTCTGACAGGCAGAGCATACACATGGTACAACAACATTGCACCAGGAAGTATCACCAGCTGGGGAGAAATGATTAAAGATTTCTACAGAAAATACTTCTTCGTCTCAGAGCAGATCACTCTCTCTGATTTAGGAAAAATGTCTCAGAAGAACAATGAACATCCGAACAAGTATGTGAAGAGGTTCAGAGTGCAAGCTTTGGATTGTCAGGACCCGAATGTCAAATAACAACAACTGATAGACTTGTGCATCAACGTAATGATCCCGGCCTATAGAGCCTTGCTGGAAAATCTCCAGTTCCAAACTTTATCGGAGCTTCATGAAGCATCCAAACGATCAACGACTATTGCACCTTCTTTACTGGAAAGAGCAAAGTTTGCAAGGTCGAGGAACCTCGAAGCAGCCGACGTCTAGTCAACAATTAATACAATCTCCAATCTCCAGCCTTCAACAAACGTTGTTGCTGAAAGGAAAGCCGAGACACAACATCAGAACGCTTCTCCGACATCCCAGGCTCCTCTGAAGGCGCAAAGAAAAGATAACAAATCCTGAAATACACAGACCTCGACCCGACATCAACGAATGGGGAAATGATCTGACATACTCAAACTTCTATCTTCTCATGAAAGAGTGATTGAATTACTGGAAGTCTGGGTTCAATATGGTGCAATCAAATTGTCGTTCATCAGGAGAGAGCCAACCGAAGAAGAAATAGAGAATCTCCGGTACTGTCACCTTTATAGGTTCATCGATCATCCAACAAGTACCTACAATATTTTTAAGCACATCTTCAAATAGAAGGTTGATCCCTAATAGCTTCAACTGGGGACTGGAGGATTACACAACAATCCTCTCCAGTCAGAACCTTTACACTCTGAAAAACCAGTCAAAGAAGCAGTTCAATCGTTGATCGAGCATATCTGTCATATCAGGAAGATCCAGGATATGACATGTTCTTCATACGAGCGTGGATTCATGATGAAAAGATGTCTACTGACAAAGCACATTTGGTTGCACATCTCTCCAATGAAGAAAGTTCTGATCCAGAAGATCTATTGGGTATTCCGTCATCATAGCACTTGGAGGAATTTCGAACTTTGATGAGGTTGAAGAAAGAACCTTCAAAGGGGCATAGACATTCATCAAGAGGTTCCACAGTCAGGAAAGTCTCATTCCTCCCATGTCAACGTCATTTATTTCCTCACATGTTATCCTAGCATGGGGACTTAATATCCTAGCAACTCTGCTATTGCAAGACGAATGGTAGCTTCACCGCATTAGTATTTTACCAAGTGTTTGCATCTGACATTTCTCCGAATAGAACATTGAGATATTCATTATGTCCAAGCCTGGCAAAGAATACTTTGGACGTAGCCTTGCAGGAGTGTTCATGTGTGCCACAAAATCAGAAAGCTATGATGTCTGCACAAGTGTTGAATCCCACTACTGCAACGAAAGGAGTGTTGAATCAACAGAAGATACTCAGGACCGAGATGATCAAACCTAAGATCTTAAGGGATATGACTCTTCAACGCTCAAGCATCTAAGAAGCCTTCAAATTATACTCCCAATCAAAGAGTACACCTTCTATAATGGCGCCTCTAGCTTCAACACAAATATCTCGACGATGACACACTGATTCAACACCAACACGATCAAAGTGTAACTAAATTTATCCCATGATAAGACTTCTCAAGAAGATGCAACATCATTCATCCATGGATGGCACAAACTCCTTCAACATACACAGGGGACTTGATCTTATTGGAGAAATCAATTCTATTTCAATAAATGTTATCCACATAATAAGTTATTGCAACCTGATGTGATTCCATGAAACTTCATCAACGGGTCTATCTACATCACAAGCCCATGCACGACTGAGGAACTTCCTCTCTTCACCGATCACATCCAGAATGGAAACTGCCGCTGCTATCTACCGCAACAACATCGATTCCCTGACAAGGAACTTCACAGTAAAGGTTCGGGAGAATTTGGGTTAAACCCAACACTCTCATATTAGAGACGCTCAATTCATCAATTAGTTCGTGAATGTAAAGGCTCACTGGATGAAGGAGTAGAGACTATGTCTATAATCATGGATCTAGCCTTTTCAGTCTCTGGAACAACTCCGACCATAGTATCGGCATCAACAATCATTTCTGGAGAAAATTCTATCGTGATCCAGCATCAATGACGGTCTCGGAGGCAACATCCTCATGACCAGCTTCATCAACTATCCGTTCTCTGAAGTGTTACTCGATGGATCGGATTTCTCCAAGCACTAATGATTCATATCAAGGTGTGTAGACATGAAATATGTTCACATGAAAGTCTTTTCGAAACTTGCACAACAGGCGGGCACAATCCCAAGTCTTCTACAAGATGTTCTCATCACCTCTACAAATTTTTTTTTAAACAAAAGAAATTTCATTAATAAAACCAAAGATTACAAAAAGTTGTTAACAAAAGCCAGGTATGGACAACATGTCCAAAGCCCAACAATTGGACAACAAGCCCACAAGGGTCAACAAAAGAAAAAACCAAAAAAGGCGAGGACAGGTTACATTTTTAGCATGAAAATAAAGAATCAATCAAACCTGTAATAAGTAGTGTCTGGCCATTCTATGCATGTTAGAGGGTCTTGCTGAGAATTTCATTACCTGACCTTTTGAGAGATGTACACCCTTTTTAGCAAAAAGTCTGCTGAAAAATTCACTTCTCTATAGACATGATTAAAGTGAATATGTCTTAATATTGATCTGAAAAAGTTCCACCTATTCCAGAAAAACCAAGGTAACTTGTTCTTCATGAAAGCAGCAATTGCAGTAGTGGAATCAGAATTTGTAACAATTTTCTCCTTGTGGTTTTTCACAGCCCATTCCATAGCACACAAAGTCCTCATAATCTCTGCAATGTAGTTTGTGGATATTCCCAAACCTCCACTCTCAGCTGAAATGAAACTTCTTATACAATCTCTGACAATAAAACCATACCCAAAATTCCCAGGGTTTTCTCTAGATGCAGCATCACAACATATTAAGATATTGTCTGAATCAGGAAGGAATAAAGCACATTCTATAGCCTTAGCATATTTAACCTTCCTAGAGCCTATATCAAAAAAAATTAGAATCTGCAAATCATAAGTTGTGTTATGAATAAAGCCTTTTAGTCTATTCTCATAATCATGTACCATTCTTGTGATTTTAATCTTAGCTTTATCACTGTCAGGCAGGATATTGTCAAAAAACACTTTGTTCCTTGTAAACCAAATATCTACCATTATATTGAAAGTTGTTATGTACCACAATTCCTGGATAACTGAACTTTTATGCTTGCAGAGATTAATAACATCATCAAAAGTTTTTGGGTTTTTTAAAGCAAAGATGCTACCTATCCAGCTCCATAATATTTGTCCACAATTGCAGTGCCATAAAATATCGTTCATGTTATCTTGATCTTTATGACAAAGAAAGCATCTCGAAGAAAGAATCATACCTTTTTTTGTAGTGTTTTCATCTGTATTTCTATCTCCCCTTGTTATTTTCCAAATATTGCTTGAAGTGGGTGGATGTATACATGAATTCCAAATTTTCTTATACCATTTTAGCTTAGGCTGTTTTTTCCTGATTACATTTATAGCACCGGACACAGAGAAATCTCCATCTTGAGTAGCAGTCCAAACTAGCTTGTCCTTTGTAGAAATAAGGATAGGAAGATCTTCAGTTGAAAAGAAATTAAGCATATCTTCAGGTATATTCCAAGAATTATCTATAATCAGCTGCTTAACTTTCATATTGATGTTCTGTTGAATATAAGCATTGTCAGGAAAGCATTTGTTTAGACTTGTATCCATAATCCAAGAGTCATTCCAAACAGAAATATCCTCACCATTCCCAACTAACCACCTTGTGTTATCTTCAAAGTCTTGAAGAATCCATTTAATACCTGGCCAGACTGAAGATTGTTTATAATAAGAAATCCAATGGCCATTTTTATCTTTATATTTGAAACCTATTATAGGGGATCTAAACATTGGGTTTTTGGGCTCACTGATGTGATTTCAAGTTGCTGTAATAATAGGTTCGTTGAGACTTGTGAAAGCAAAAGATTTTAGACTTATAAAACTTGAAAATAGAAAACTTATTGCAAAATTGATTTCAAGATATTAAAAATAACCAAGACACTGATTCCACTATCACACATGAATAAGTTATGGTAAATAATCCAAAACTCTAATTATCTTCTAAGTCCATTATTTCTTAATTCACAAATAATCAGGCATATTCTCAAACATTAATTGTATTCCCAAAGCATAGATTATCTAAACAAAGTATAACCTATCAAATTGAATCACAAGTAATTAAGAAAATCATGCAAACAATTTAAAACTCTGCAAAGCAGTGATTGAGTGAATTATAAATTATAAATTAGAGAGAATAAAATAATTACCAATTATTCATGCGTGAATAGCTTCCTCATTGCCTTGTTTGTGGGAGAATTAGCTCATCATCATGTTGGAAACACACTCAAAATTCATTTTTATTGCTCAAAGGGTGTTTACAAAGATGAAATGGAGAAAAACTATTAAAAACCGGGTTTGTAACAGTTATAAGTGTTACAAACCGAACTGTTACAGAGAACGATATATGTAAACTGTCACTGATGCTGTAGCATACGACCCTCACCCCTCTGTCGTTGTCACTGTTGATAAACGAGTGTCTCTGTGGGTCTTTTGTTCTTCGTGTTCTTCACAGCAACAGAAATGGTGATTTCTTCAACTTGATTTTCTCGACTCTGTGATGCTCTGTAATCTCCCAAACTCTCCGCCACCCTTCTTTGACATTCCAACAACTCTTTTATAGTGAACATGACCAAGAAATCTCGCTCATTATTCCGCAAAATCTTCCATTACTCGGCAATCAATAAAAAAATATTTGCATGCAAGATAGGGATTTTCTTCCCTGTTTTAACTTCTCACGCAACTAGATGTTGATTACACACTCCAAACTGATTGATACACGTTGTAGACTCGCTCCAATTTTCCAAAACCAACAAAATCCCGTGAAACAACTCTCCCATGGACGGACTGCCCTGTTTTCTTCTCGCGAGTTATCTAGCCAAATTTAGCCGATTCCAATGCCCATACCAATCCTGTCTCGACCAAAGGAACATTCCCTAACAGTTCCAGCCATTGAATCTCAAGAAATCACGTCAAATTCTTGATTTTAAACTCTGCCAGTTCACTGCTCCATTTTCCCGCCAAAACCAAAATTCAAACAAGGAAGATGGGTGCTAAAGATGAATTTGGGCTACACATAGCCGGGGTGCTGAGAATGAGGGTGCCCCTTATCCAAACTTGGAGTCCGCTTAGCAAATGTCCTCCAGGGTTGCTCCGAGTGATTTTTCCAGCCGAATTTTCCAACAATATTTATTTCCAAAAAAAATACCTACAAACACACAAAACACCATAATAAGTAAGAAATCGAGTACCAACAATAAAGAAAATTAAGGACAACTTAGACACAAAAATGTGTCTATCAAATACCCCCAAACCTATTATTTGCTAGTTCTCGAGCAAAACTAATAAAAATAAAACCCTAACTCAGTATGTGGGCCTAGTGACCGAGATATAGTCTCGGGAGGGTTTACCAGAGGTGTACCCACAAAACCTTCACTCCAGACCCTAGCTATCTACGCAGAACCTTGGAAGGCACTAAAGAATCTCCTTGGTTGGCATACTCTCATTGACTACAGGAGGAAGTACCCTGATGTGAAATTCCAATTGTTGTACACGAGTTTGCACTCAGCATACTAAAATTCATATATAAGTGACAGAGCTCTACTCAGATAGTTTCTGGACATCATAACCAGAGTCAACCAATAACATGAAAAGATCAAGAAGATGGACAAAGAGAAGAAAAAAAAATAGATGGCTTAAAGTGAGAGGTGTTTCCCAAATCTGTCTGAAGGCTTCTGCCAAGATGAACCTATCCTAATAGACTGAGATATCAGTCTGACTAATATCAACACAAATGGCATATACAAGGGGACCAGTGGTCGATAAACCTAACTCTAAGTCAACACAACTGGCATATACAAGGGCACCGGTGGTCGATCTTATATCGGTTGGTCTGATGGTCTGGTCTCTTTTTTTTTTGATGTATCTCAATCACCCTAATTCATCCTAGCAAAGGTAACAACTTGAATCGTGTGCCCCACCAAGTCACTTAAAAAATAAAAATAGAAGGATTAGGATTCAACGAGATATGGTGAAACTACCATGTTTTTTTTTAATTCTAACACCTGAGCTCTGTGCTTTTATGAATAGACTCTTTAGATGTTTCTATCTAATCAGATTGGTTCCTCAACTCCTACAACCAAGATGTTCTCATCCACTTAGATTGGTTAGTGCCAACCTTATTAAGCATAAATTTCTAGGCTTTGGAGTTTATTTATTGCAACTAAAAGCTAACAAAAAGTTTCTTCCCGACCCCCAAACTTAAACCTAACATTGTCCTCAATGTATCTAATGAAAGAGCAGTACCAAAAGGTAAAGTAACATGAGGAATCAGTAAAGAGAGAAGTCGGAAAGATAGTACCTGGGTGAAGATAGAAATCAAAAACTAATATACAACTTACAATCGCCTCGATGGTCAATCAAGGGTAAACAGGGTCCTCCAGAGGGACCTCCTCAACATCAACTGTAAGAAAGGGCTCTAAAAAGGGTTTCAATCTCTGAACGTTAACCTTTGAAGAACTAATACCATCCGGTGTCTCGATCTCAACAGTTCCATTAGGAAAGACAGTGCGAACAATAAAAGGACCCGTCCACCGAGAACGTAACTTCCCACGGAAAAGATGCAAGAGGGTATCATACAAAAGAGCTTTTGACCTGGAGAAAATGACTTCTTTAAAATATTTCTATCATGTAAAAGTTTCATTTTGTTCTTATACTCGTTCGCACTATCGTAAGCATCTATACGGATCTCTTCTAACTCATTGAGCTGGAGTTTCCTATGGGCTCCTTCCTTGTCAAGTGAAAAATTTAGCTGCTTAACAGCCCAATAAGCTTTATGTTCTAACTCAATAGGCAAGTGACATGCCTTGCCATACACAAGCCGATAAGGCGACACTCCAATGGGGGTCTTAAACACAGTACGGTAAGCCCATATGGCATCAGTAAGCCTAGACGACCAGTCTTTCCGATTAGGATTAACTGTTTTCTCTAATATACGTTTTATCTCCCTGTTGGAAACCTCTACTTGACCACTAGTCTGTGGATGATATGGGGTAGCTACCTTATGTGTAATACCATATTTCTTCATCAAAAGCCTAAAAGGTCCATTACAAAAGTGCGACCCTCCATCACTAATTATAGCTCGCGGTGTACCAAAACGTGTAAGTATATTATTTTTCAAGAACTCAATCACAACCCTATGGTCATTGGTTTTACACGCAACCGCCTCAATCCACTTAGAGACATAGTCTACAGCGAGGATGTAAAGGTTACCAAAAGAATTAGGAAACGGACCCATAAAGTCAATACCCCACACATCAAAGACCTCAACAACTAAAATAGGGTTCAAGGGCATCATGTTCCTACGGGAAATGGTTCCTAATTTCTGGCAACGCTCACAAGTAACACAGTGACTATGGGAGTCTTTAAACAACGAAGGCCAATAGAATCCACACTGCAATATCTTAGCAGCAGTCTTCTTAGCACTAAAGTGACCCCCACAAGCATGATCATGACAAAAGGAAATAATACTGGACTGGTCACTCTCAGGTATACATCTCCTAATAATCTGGTCTGGACAATACTTAAACAAATAAGGATCATCCCAAAGAAGTGCTTCACCTCGGCTAAAAACCTAGAACGATCTTGTTTACCCCAATGTTGGGGCATTCGACCAGTAACAAGATGTTCACTATATTGCATACCAAGGTAATTGGGTAACAAAGAACAGTTGTTCATCAGGAAAACTATCCCTTATAGGAAGGGAATCATCAGGGAATCAACAACTAGCCTAGACAAGTGGTCTGCTACTACATTTTCGCACCCTTTTTGTCTCTAATGTCTGGAGAAACTCTTGCAACAAAAAGGATCCACCTAATCAATCTAGGTTTGTATCCTTTTTAGACAAAGATACAAAGCAGCATGATCAGTATATATTACGATCTTAGAACCTAAGAGATAGGATCTAAACTTGTCTAAGGCAAACACAATGGTAAGTTCCTTCTCGTAGTGGTATAGTTCAACTGGGCATCATTCAGAGTTTTGCTAGCATAGTAAATCACATGAAGTAATTTTTTCTCGCTGACCTAGCACAACACCAATAGCATAATCTGAAGCATCACACATGATCTCAAAGGGTAGGTTCCAGTTGGGTGCCTGGACTATGGGGGCGGTAGTGAGTAAATTCTTAAGCTTCTCAAAAGCCTCTAAACAAGCATCATCAAAACAAACTTAACGTCTTTTGCAAGCAAATTGCAAAGAGGTCTAGAAATCAAGCTAAAATCCTTAATGAATCGACGATAAAAACCTGCATGCCCTAAGAATGACCTAATATCTCTTACGGTTTTTGGGACCTGTAAAGTTTTAATAGGTCAACTTTGGCTCTATCTACCTCTATACCCTTCGAAGATATGCCCTAGAACAATTCCTGAACGAACCATGAAGTGACATTTCTCCCAATTAAGCACTAAATTTTTCCTTACACCTAGTCAAAACTAATGACAAATGATGCAAGCACTCATCGAAAGACGAACCAAACACTGAAAAATCATCCATAAAGACCTCTAAGAACCGTTCTACCATGTCAGAAAATATGCTCATCATACAACGCTGAAAGGTCGCAGGGGCATTACATAGCCCGAAAGGCATGCGTCTATACGCAAAGGTACCAAAGGGACAGGTAAAAGTGGTTTTCTCTTGGTCTTCTGGGGCTATGACAACCTGATTATAACCGCAGTATCCATCTAAAAAGCAATAATGGCTACGTCCAGCTAATCTCTCTAGCATTTGGTCGATGAAGGGAAGGGGAAAGTGGTCCTTCCTAGTGACCTTGTTCAATTTCCTATAGTCAATACAGACACGCCAACCCGTGGTCACCCGGGTTGGGATTAACTCATTGTTATCATTCTGGACTACAGTAATACCGGATTTCTTGGGAACAACCTGAACGGGGCTGACCCACTTACTGTCTGAAATGGGGTAGATAATGCCTGCATCTAACAGCTTAAGAACCTCGGTTCGAACTGCTTCTTTCATATTAGGGTTCAGGCGTCGTTGCATCTCCCTATAAGGTTTGGTGTCACTCTCTAAATAGATATGATGCATACAATCAGTAGGACTTATACCCTTAATGTCTACTATGGTCCACCCTAAAGCTTCCTTGTTATTCTGAAGGACGGTCACTAGCCTACTTTCCTGATCACTATCTAAGTCGGATGTTATAATCACAGGTAAAGTTTCAGATGGGCCTAAAAATACATACTTCAGGGTATCTGGTAATGGTTTAAGGTCCAACTTAGGAGGTTTTTCTAACGAAGGAACTAGGGTAGAGTTAGAAACGGGTATAGGTTGGAACTTAGGTTTCCAGCCATTACTAGTGTCTATCAAAGGGGTTGAATCTAATAAAGCATTCACCTCATTAATCACATCGTCATCATAAAAATCAATCCTAAAGTGGGCTAGGCATTTCTCTAATGGATCTTCTAACAAAGTGTTTGGTAATGACTCCTCGACTAATGTTCCTATCATGTTCACCTCTTCTATGCTCGAGTCATCTAGTTCAGAGGGTAGCTTATTAATATTAAAAATGTTCATCTCAATAGTCATATTACCAATAGACAAATTCATAATACCATTTCAACAGTTAATGATCGCATTGGATGTAGCTAAAAATGGGCGACCTAAAATCACTGGTATTTGGTTCTCTAGGTCAGGGACAGGTTGGGTATCTAGGATAAAAAAATCCACTGGATAAATAAACTTGTCGACCTCAATAAGAACGTCCTCGATCACACCACGAGGAATTTTAACGGACCTATCAGCTAACTGAAGTGTCATCTGGGTAGGTTTCATCTCACCAAGTCCTAGCTTAAGGTACACATGGTATGGGAGTAAGTTCACACTGGCTCCTAAGTCAAGCAAAGATTTATCGACACGGTATTTACCTATTGTGCAAGAAATAGTAGGGGAACCTGGGTCTTTATACTTAGGAGTAGTGGTATTCTGAATAATAGAACTAACATGACTAGCTAGGAAGGCTTTCTTCTGGACACTAAGTTTTCGCTTTCGCGTACACATATCCTTAAGAAACTTGGTATAAGCGGGAATCTGCTTAATCGCATCTAACAATGGGAGGTTGATAGTAACCTACTTAAAAACCTCCAATATATCATTAAAGTTGGACTCCCTCTTAGTTGGAACTAGAAGCTGGGGGAACGGGGCACTGGGAACAAAGCCGGGCTAAGCATGACCCTCATTGGTCTCTTTGGAGACTCTATCAGTCTCCTCATTTTCTGGCTTAGAAGGGTGAACTACAGCATGTTCACTATCAAGCATGGCAACCTTATTGTCAACTTTCTTTCCACTCCTAAGGGTTGTAATAGAATTCACATGATTGTACGATTTCTCTCCTTTAGGGTTAGGATCAGTTTGACTAGGGAACCTTCCATCTTCTCTTTCACTAAGAAACTTAGCTATTTGGCCGACTTGAAGTTCTAAGTTAGCAAGAGACTGGGAATTATTCTTAAAATTCTGCCTGGTTTCTTCTTGAAAACCATGACGGTTCTTTGATAACATCTCATGGTTCTTTACAAACATAGTAAGGGTTTCTTCTAAGGTGGAGATCTTTTTCTCATTCTGAAACTGGGGTTGACCTGAAGATTTCTTAGCATAACCAAAACCTGGGGGAGGCTGAGAATTACTAGATTGTCCTTGATTCTGCCCTTAGACCAAGAAAAATTAGGATGGTTTCTCCAACCATGGTTGTAAGTCTCTGAGTATGGGTCAAACTTCTGACGGTTCTCAAACCTAGCATTGTTATAGATAGCATGGGCTTGCTCTTCACTAACCTGACCTTCCCAAAATGAGTTATTGAGTTCTAATCCACAACTAGACACTTGAGAGGCTCTAAACCTATCATCGGGTTCAACAAGAGACCTATGTTTAGGATGATTCAATTCCAAAGCTTCTAACCTTCTATACAAAGCAGCAAACTTAGCATCTGACCCGAAGCTTGTATATACCACATTGGTGCTACTTCTATTGACTAAAAGTCTTTTGGGGGGTTCAACACAAGACTTCCACTGTTGGGATTTTTCAGCGACATCTCCTAAGAAGGTAAAATCATCATCAGCACTTTTACTAGTGAACTCACCAGCGCACATAAACTCAACCATGGATTTGGTTGAATAGTCTAAACCATCATAAATAATTTCTACGAGTTTCATCTTATAAAATCCATGGTGAGGACACTGGGATAGGAGACTCTCTCTCTTGTTGCATACTAGCACTAATTTTATGCCTTACAGACGCAATTTTATGCTTATGGTAGAATTTCATATGGAAAGCAACAATAAGTTCCTTACATGTTTCAATGGATTCATATGGTAGGTTGTTCAGCCAGGTCTTGGATTTATCTCTCAAGGAAAAGGGAAACATATTAAGTTTCAAGACTTCATCAGTAAGGTCTTTTATTTTAATTGTCCCACAAATTTTCTCAAAGTCCCTAATATGAAAATAAGGGTTCTCATCATCTTTCCCTAAGAATATAGGGATCATCTGAAGAATACTAGGTTTTATCTCGAAAGTAGCCGTAGTGGCTGGCAATTTAATGCACGAGGCTCGGGTGGACCTAGTTGGGAACATGTAATCTTTCAAAGTTGCCATCGCTGGCACAACTGAAGTACTAGAGGTATTTTCCTCACGAAGAGACAGATTCTCAAAACTGAAGTTTCCAAAAACAGGGCTCTCAAAAGAAGAGTCTTCGAGCTCCCTAACAGTTTCATCCATTGAATCTCAAGAAATCACGTCAAATTCTTGATTTTAAACTCTGCCAATTCACTGCTCCATTTTCCCGCCAAAACCAAAATTCAAGCAAGGAAGATGGGTGCTAAAGATGAATTTGGGCTACACATAGTCGGGGTGCTGAGAATGAGGGTGCCCCTTATCCAAACTTGGAGTCCGCTTAGCAAATGTCCTCCGGGGTTGCTCTGAGTGATTTTTCCAGCTGAATTTTCCAACAATATTTATTTCCAAAAAAATACCTACAAACACACAAAACACCATAATAAGTACGAAATCGAGTACCAAAAATACAGAAAATTGAGGACAACTTAGACACAAAAATGGATCTATCACTCACAAGATGACAAAAACGGGTTATGAAATAGTAATCAACAAAACCCCATATCCAACTATTTTTTGTAGTGGCTGAATTACCCTCCATGAATTATAAAATTAAATTTATTACCTTATCCTTCTCTTTTCATTCATAAATCATGATGAAGATGATCATGATCATATACAAAATACTAAATCTATTATTTTCTCCTTCTCTTTTCATTCATAAATCATGATGAAGATGAGGATCATAAAAAACCTTATTATTCTTCTTTCCCTCTTCTTATTCTCCGTCGCAATGAAGAAGACGATCATAAAAAGAAAAAACTAAGAAAACCCATCATTTATTTTTGCTTCTGAAACCCCCAACTTTGAACTATAATCTAACCTACGGTTGGGAAAATTCATACTTCCCAACCGTACGTATAAGTTACGGTATGAAAGTATGATTTTTTTCAAACCGTAGGATTTTTGAACTCAGAATATACGGTTTGGAGTTCTTAACTCCAAACCGTAGATGACATACGGTTGGGAAACCCCACCGCAGACAGTTCTGATACTGTTTTTTCAAAAACCTAATTCTATCGATTCCGACCTATCCATGCATAAAAACTAATGAAATAAGATGGCTTTTTTGATTTTTACCTTATTAAAGTCATTGCGGGTGGATTAAGTGGTGTTAACCGATAATGAATTATTTTGAGAATTGATGATTAATCGAAGAAATAGACGATGTAGGTGATGGGGAAGAAGAAAATGGAAGAGTTAAAAGGAGAGGAATGAAAACAAATTAGTTTTAAGTTTCAATATTTAATAGTTTAAGGGTATTTTAGTATTTTCTTATGAATTAGGTGCCCTTATCTTCATTGTAGGATATTTGAATCCTTAGGAGCCCTCAAACTCTTTTCTTGGAGCCCCTATAATAGGTTTCTTATATTTGGTTAAGAAAAATTTTGCCAATTCTTCATCTGAATTAAGAATTCTCCACAATAATTTCATCAATAAGGCTTTATTAATATCTTCAAATCTTCTTATACCTAAACCCCCTTCTTCCAAGGGTGCACAAACCTTTTCCCAAGCAATAGTAATGAACTTCTTATCTTCAGCATTCCCGCTGCATAGAAAATTCCTTAGAATTATCTCACAAGCCATAATAAGTTTTTTAGGCCACTTATAAATGGACATGTTATAAAAAGGTATACTACTTAGGACAAATTTAATAAGGGTTAATCTGGCTTGGAAATTTAACAGTTTCCCTATCCAAGTAGCCGGTCTCTTTTGAAGCACCTCAACAAATGACCACATATGTTCAGTTTTTATCCTTCCCTGAACCAGGATTACACCCAAATATTTATCTGGGAAAACAGAAAGTTTGATGTTCATGTAGTCTGCAACCTGTGTTTTCCTAGTATCAGAAGTCCCATCAATAAAAATCTTACTTTTAGCAGCACAAACAGAAAGTTTCATGTTCATCACCTCTACAAATGAGATACAACATACTTCAGCCCATGGGTTTACAGAAACGTACCAATGAGTGAGGAATGGGATAATACTTCCTCAACGAAAGATGTTCGTTTATGTCTATTCTACAACATACCAAAAGGGCGCATCAATCGGACATATGAGCTGAAATATGTCCTCCACACTTAAGTTCATGGAATCTGAAAACTTGCACGGGATTATAAGTTACAAATGTGCACGCTTCGTTGGCTGACTTAGACAACTCCAAATTGGGTGATTCTTTTCTCATATGATAACTCTGTCTCTTAGCTTCAAAATTTGGGGTCAAGCACCGAATTCCGGCGATGTATGAGGTTCCTACAACCTCCATAGCATACAACATGCAAGCAGAAATTCGTGGACGGGATTCATAACCTCTACAGTCGATCGATGTCCACCAGGTCTTTTCGTTAAATCCTTCATCAAGGTACCTCCTACTTCGACCACCTAGGAGTTTACATCAAGTTTTTTTTACCTGGGTCCTCTATCTAGGTCTTGCTAGAAGAAGGGAAAAAGAAAGGGAGAGATTTAACAAAATACTGGGGACTGACGGTCCACTGATCATGACGATCAGTTCACAGTCCAAGACTCGTGACTGGCACCAAGTTCACCTACGCTAATCATGCATCATAAAAGGAATGCTACAACCAAGACATACAACCATGGTCATTACATGATCTCCTCTTGAGCGCAACCTCAGTTAAGGTCACGTGACCAAGGTTTCAGAAGTGATGTTTCTACGACTGACAGAAACAAGATGGCACTGCAAGCACCATGCTCATGTATCAATCACGGGTCCTGATCTCAAATACGTCAATGTCATTAAAATCCTTCACCAACCGTTCAAGACATAAGCGAATGGTCTAAAGACACAACATGAGTGTTTTACAACAATCTCGTCTGAGATGATTTTACACTGTCCCGCACAAAGCAGCGAGCTAGGAGAAATTGGTGAAGAATCTAGGGATGAGTCATATACCATTCTCTTCGTATGGATGTCCTCTACAACATATCCAAAATTCACAACAATGGATAAATGAGCAAAGAGATGTAGCTGAAACATTGGACTACATGTCAGCTGAAAAAATTCTGAAAGTCTCCTGGAAGTTTACTGTTTCGTCGATTTCGCCCCTTAAACGTGCTCAAAAGCCGAAATGCTTCTTTTCGAAAGCTTGTAAATTTTCTGAGGATGAAGAAACATGGGTAGATATCTAAATCCCAACATCGGACGAAGATTCTACAACATTTTTGCTATAAGACTTAACTTCTGAATTTTCTGATGACGAATTATGACGAAATTCTTCATTCATCAACATCTAAATCAGAAGCTACACCATCAACGCGAAGCCGAACTTCATATTGAGACGATAATCTCACTTGATGAAGTCGGCGGTGCTTCTGATGATGAGATATGAGCTTTTCATCTTCAGCTCTTTTCTTCTGTGGTATTTCATCACGTCCCTGCTTTCCCTACGCATCTGCTAATACCAATAAAACATATATCTTAGCACGGACGACTCCCAGATGATTGAGAGACATAGAATGTGTCAGCCTTCCAACGTCTCTGAAAGGTTGATATACCTCGGCATGAGCATCTCCAGAAGTCTTCATCTTTGACTTCATAGAGTGTTCCCCAGAAGAGCCAGAAGAGTGGTTGTAACCAGAAGTCACCACTATCTGAGGCGAAAGACATGGAGTCATGGATATACCAATAACAAACGCGTAACAAAATGGTAACAATCCAACTCTTACCTATTTACAATTTCACTAGTTGTAGTGATTATAACGTCAGAATTTCGAAAAATTGCTCGTTCCTTCAAACCTGCAAAGACGATCAAGATTCATTATTCAAAATCATGACTTGTTTTTCATATAACCATGAACAACCCACGTGAATTTTAACATCCACTGGTTTTTCAAAAATTGGCTAGACGTCCATTCTACAATTGTTAAAACTCACATACAGACATTATTTCACCATGTATAATTGTCTACTTTCAACGTTTGTTCAAAATCAAAACATTGATTTTACAAAAAATACGTTTTAACGTGAAACTCACGTAAATTTGAAAAACATATACTCCCTCTGTTTTAAAAAGACTATCCGTTTTGACTTTGTCAAAATATTAAGGAGACTATAATACTTTACTTGACCACCCTTAATTATTTACCTATTTTATGTTAATAAAAATGCAAGTATTAAAAACTGCCTAAAATTGTTAAGATGATTGTAAATAGGAAATAAAAAAGGAAAATTAAAAGATATCGAATTTATGGAGTATAAACTCTTTAGGGAATTTAATTCTTGGATCCAAATATATTGTCTTTTAAAAGGAATGAAGGATAAAATTATTTCTTTAATTGTACAAATTTCATTAATATTTTATATTGGGTCCCATTAATATGCATCTATGAATATAAAAAATTAAAGGCTATAATAGAGAGTTCATAGAAAAAATACGCCTACAAACAGAAGTTGGACACAATTTTGACGGAAATGGAATAGAGGACGGTCTTTTTGAAACAGAGGAGTATATATATATATTTTCTCCCTCGAGAGTATATTTTCAAAAAATTGTGAAAGCTTACATATCGAAAATATTTTTTTCATGAAAGCTCATAGACAATTTTTTTACTAACAGACGCACGTCTATTCAAAAAAAAAACTTTCTCTCTCGTACAGGAATCCGTATATGAAACGAGAGTTTATTAAAATCTCACATATTTAAAAAAAAATCTCTCCTACATTAGGGATCATTGCTAGTTTCTTAAACTAACGATTGAACGAACGTTTGTTCCTAAAACAATGGTTTTTACAAAACTCACGTCTATACATGCATATGTATATATAATTTAAACATGAACAACTCATGAACAAGTTATCAACTTCTGAAAAAGAAGTAAAAAAAAGAGCGGTCTAGCACCAATTTACGCTCGTTAGACGATACTCTGTCATGCTACTGGAATCTCGTTCAAGCCATGGTTCGCCTCATACAATCGAAAAATCCGGTAACATTTTATCTCACGACTAAGTTCAATTACTTATTTCGTCTGTAACTGAAAAAATCACCATCCAGTGCTGACTGAGGAACATGACTGTCCCTCACTAAGCAGGGGACTTAATGTAGATGGTGGATTTTTGACAAAGGCTAAAATCATAAAACCATAATTGTGCATATTCCTGATCCAGCAATCAGATGAGTATTGAGGCTCATGTCTCTCATTGAAGCATGAAAACTCATGCCGCAAGAGTCTCTGACTGAGTTTATTATCTCTCAGAGCATACGTGAATATGCAGTCTCTTAACTGAGGCAACGACATATCTCATGAATACTGAGCAATTTCAGTAATCACTTTTATATAGAATCGAACGATTGGACGGCTCCTAGACAGCTCGCCTGCTAGTATAGAGCATAACGTTTTCAGGATGTAACAATGTTTTCCCTGACTATATAAAAGACATGCATATAGAATATTAACGATTGGACGGATCCTAAACAGCTTTCCTGCTAGTATAGAGCAATAACGTCTTCAGGATGTAACAATGTTTTCCCTGACTATATAAAAGAAATATGACACTTCAACAAGCTCATATCGCTCAATTCTTAAATAATTAATGCTCCTAGACGATCGGGCTAGTATAGAGCCATCAATTAATTATTTCTAAATTCATTAATTGAATCCTTAGAAAATATTCAACGTTCTTCACAATATTTCATTACTTAAATTCATGGTTCTTCCCAACATAATTAAATGGATTAGTGATAAATATTCAACATACAGGCATCTGAGTCGCTATCGAGTAAGCCCTGACCAAAATGGTGCAAGTGTATTCAACAATATTGCACTAACGAGCACCTGAATGCACGAGCATTCCAAAATACGAAGGAACGATGAACCTATGCAAAATAGGAAGAAAAATAATAATAACGAAATATTAGCTAAGGATCTAGGGGACTGGCCGGCCAGTCCCACGCCTAATTCTTTATTTTATCATATTTTATTATTTTTCCTTGATCTCATGAAAATCCCTTCATTTGAACAAAACTCCTTCGTTTGAGGAAACTCCTCGGTTTCATGGTGTTTCCTTCACACCAAGGAAATAATACAAAATTAGGAAAAGTGCCATGGGACCGGGCTTATTGGCCGGCCGACCATGCCCTAGCCATACCCGGTCCCACACTTCACGATTCCTTATTTTATTATTATTTCCTTCATCTTATGAAAACTCCTTGATTTCATGATATTTCCTTCAAATCATCAAAATAAAATAAAATTAGGGAAGATTCACGGGACCGGGCCCCTAGCCGGCCGACCATGCCCTAGTCGTGGCCGGTCCCACATGCCCCTTATTTTATTATTATTAGTATTATTCTTTCCTTCATCTCATGGAAACTCCTTCAATTCAAGAAAACTCCTTAGTTTCAACAAACTCCTTGATTTCATGATATTTCCTTAAAATCATGAAAATAATATAAAATTGAAAAGTGCCATGAGACCGAGCTTATTGGCTGGCCGACCATGCCTTAGCCATAGACGGTCCCACACTTCATTATTCCTTATTTTATTATTATTATTTCCTTCATCTTATGAAGTTTCCTCAGTTTGAGCAAAAACCTTGATTTCTTCATATTTTCTCAAAATGTTGCTCAAACGCCCATCAGAAAATATCAAAATTCTTAGGACTGAGACACGAACACTTTGGTGACATGAGCGTATTACCTTGACCGAGCAAGGTTGGATCTTTGGCTTGCAAGAGGCTGGTCTCACATATTTTCATAATTTGACCTAATTTGTTCATACTAGGTTCAAACTCTTCCAAATAACTTGGAACTTCATCAAATGATCGTCAGTCGATCCCATGACCAACCAGAATCGGTCCCATGACTTCTTGGTCGGTCCCTCACTCCATCATGATTAGGTTTTATCACCTAAGGCTCAGACGAGCACTATTTTAATAAAATGATTAAACCAGCATTTAATCATCCTTTCACCAACTGGTCTTCAAGAGACTTCGGTATTTGCTCACTCGAGCATCTGGGAGTTGCATAGCCGGTTCATCATCCCATGTAGCTGGTCCCTCCTTCACTCCGTGGTTGATTTTCAATAAATCATCAATTAATTAGCAATTGATCAAAAATTAGGGTTTCAAATCCAAAGCTCTACAAGACATAATTCTGAGCAGATTCAAACACTAATAATTTTACGTTGATCCCTTGATCGACATTTTAATAATCATATTCGGTTCAGTTGCCAGTATTTTAAATTAATATCTTATTTGGTCTCGCTACCAATAATTCATTAAACGAGCAACATTTGCTCAGACTAAGGAATATTGATTCAACTATCAATATTCAACAATTCAGCAACATTTGCTCAGACTAAGGAATATTGATTCAACTATTAATATTCAACAATTCAGCAACATTTGCTCAGATGAGCAATATTTGCTCAGACTAAGGAATATTGGTTCAACTATCAATGTTCGACAATTCATCAAATGAGCAATATTTGCTCACTTTAACTATCAACATTTATTCGAGAAAATACCTTTGTCTCAACAGACACGTTCAATTCATGAGTCTTAGAACATTTTTAAATCACATTCGACTCAGCAATATAAGGACTCATCGTGCCATAAAGTCAGCAACTGACTAACTAAATACATGTCTCCCTTGCAGACTCCACAATCACGAGACATCAATCGTATCACATGGGGGGACATTAACTAGGGTTTTGGTATGGTGGTCTACGGCACGTGTGTTCATACACACGATGAGAATGTGAGCAAGTCGTGCAATCAGTTGGAGGAGTTATCAAAGTAGTGGATGGAAAATCAACCAAGTCTGTGCATGATGAGCAACTGGTTTTAACACGATTTCCACTTCCCCACTCTTTGACTCAAGCAACTGTCACACTTCATGGGATTAAGGTGTTTACAATTCTAGCAATATAAATAAATCTCTGAATCATGATTGAAGGACAAGACAATCTTTCGTCAAACTGACAACAAGTGAACAAAAACTCATCGTCTGAACAATTACTCTCAACAGAGCAAATTCAATCAATCAGAGCTTATCTTATTTCTTCACGCAGAATACACAATACACCTACATCTTCGATCACCATTGATCTCACACATTTTTTAGCTTCCATACTACAGATCGACCCCTCCTCTCTTGTGACCGAATTGACTCTAGAACGACCATTGTCTTGGTTTAGGTCGGAGTCCTACAGATTGATCTCTCGAATTCAAAGCACTCCCTTTTTGCTGTGCATCTGTGTGAGGTTAGACAGTTCGCTCGGTTCAAGGAGTTTCCTCCGCACGGTCGTCTCCTCAATTCCTTAAAAACTAGAAACTCGTTTTGCCCCATCTACAACTTCTAACTTCACATTCAACTCTCCTTACACAGTTCACTTCATTGATGTAATATCCACTCAACATTCACTAATTCCTAATCTATTCATCCAACTCTCGTGCAAGTCTGAGCATACCCATCTATAATTCACTAGACAACCAACAACATACTCAATTACAACCACATGATGCAGTATCTCATGACTCAATATCACCTCATCTTGCATCACATCTCATTTAACCCACCAACATACACAACAACCATTAACCTCTCTTTTACAATTCAAAATTCAACTTCTTATATTCAACTCATACTCCATTATAACTCCATCAACTCAGACATCTTAAATTGTTAACATCACCAATATCATATTCAATCCATAATTAAAATAAGAATTACTTCAATTGATAACACATATTCATGAAATTCTACTTACTGCATGAGAATTACCTTGGACAGAAATCACAATTCTGTATAACTTCTCATCTTCCATCTCAATCAGATTTAGTCACTTGAATCAATCACTTTTATGAACCCTAATACTAATTTTGGGAAGAACTTGAAACCTTAATTTCAGGTCACCACCATACAGCCCAAAACATCCAATTAACCCCAATTCATCCAACCACAATTTTATTAAGAACAAACCCATCACTAATTCAATCCCCTTAACATCAATTTCACCTTCTAATTCTTTATAAAACCCTATCTTCAATCAATTCATCTCCAAAAAAAGTTCAGAACTTCAATTGAACCTAAACCCATGATTCTTTATCCCACCACAGTTCTAATTTCATTTCTTAAAACTTCAGAACCTAAATTAACTCTATAACCGTAATTCAGTTCATCTTTCCTTCATCTTCCAGCACTAAATCAACATCCTCCTAAACTCAAACAGCAACAATACTTCCACCATCACTTGATTCATGATAAGACTCATCTTATCTTGATCTCAGAACTATTTTTCATCTCCCAAAAGCAAACTGAAGAAGAAACAGAGGAGGAGCAGAAGAAGAACGAAGAAGAAAGAGAAAGAAGAAAAGGGAAACTGAATTCTCGAACGATTCAGCAGGGGATAAGGCCGACCGAAATTTTAAAGGAACCCGAGAAACAGATAAGGGCAGCCAGGCGGTCTAAGTGTAAAAAGACTCTTTTGACCTTCACACTAATCTGATAAATTCTTCTTCATCCGATATTCAAATGACACGTTCGAGTAGTCCATTGCGCATAACTTGTCGAGATCTATCCAACGGTACTAATTTCGTATCTAAATCGTTGTTAAATTAATTTCTATTAAGTTTCATGTTAAACTAATCGAGTCAATAACGTCTTGATCGTATCTTGACCGGTCTAATAACGTTGACGAGCTTGAGGGTCCTTACATAAAGCTTGTATTCTGTTTTGAGAATCAGCATCTCATGAATCTTTGTGATTTTTATTCATTGTCAGATTGTAGAATTAGGTGTATGGGTTGTATATGGTAAGTAGGGTTTGTGTCAATTGTGTGCAAGTCGAATATGATGCAACCAACACAAGACAATTTTTGTTAGTCATGTATCGTCCCCTCGCCAGATTGTAGATTATGACTAGGTGTATATATGCCTCTCCATCAAGTAAACTAGACTGGATAGAGAATCAAAGATGCAATTTCAAACATGCTGCAATTTCAAAGATGCAGGGAAACTATTAAGAAATACTAAACTGAATTGTTTTCAGTATGCATTTGTTTTCATTACATTTTGGTTTTGTACATGTTCCAGTTCTTTGCATTGTAGTTTTAGTTTCTAGATTACAACCTGCATCTCCAACATTACCGACACACAATCATCGGACAATACAAATAAACTGACTTTATACATTGAATTTCATAAATTTACAACCTTTATATTCATTCAGTGTTAAGCAACATTTAGCAGCAACACTATCATGTTCATATCCAGTTAACACTAAAATCCAACCAATCTAATAACTCTTTTTGATATTCATTCCCTCACAAATTTGAAACCTTATCAAATTTCCCTCTCAAATTTCATTTCCCTCCTCTGACTCAATAATTGCAGCTCTCCTCCTGTTTTATTAAACGAATGAGACGAAGAACTCAGGCATTTTTCCCATCTTTCACTGTATCTCATTCAATCTCAAGGTGTTTTCTTTGTGCCTTTTAGCTACGAATAGATTTATCAAAATTGTTTATTTTTCTCCTTTAGGGTTTCAATTTGTTTAATAGATCTGTATGAAGATCACTGGTATGTTTTAGATTTGTACTTTTCTCTTTAAAATTAGGCTTTTCCTGGTTGTAATCTCAATAGATTTTAACAAGATATTTTTTTTTTGTTGTTTTTGTTGTTTACTGCTTAACATCTATATTGTTTACTGCTTAGCATCCATGTATAATGTCTTTCAATATATTTATGCTTTACATTTAAGGTTTACTGATTTTTAGTGGTTTGCATTATCTTTCAATAGTTTGTTCATATGCTGATGTTTACTGCTTTACATTTTGTTTTCTCTTGGATATTGTAATATATTTCTATATATTACAACCCAGATAAGTTTTATTCAACTGTCATCTCATTCATCAGATTGCTGCTCTAGATTTATGGTTGTTTGGTTGTAATCTATTTCCCTCTTGTTTTGTATGCGGTTTGTTGTTACATTTCCTATATGAACAGTATTGGTCCTGCAAATCTTTTTAAGCGTTTGAATAAATTTATTATTAGACAAAATCAACTTTGTCAAAATGAATTTATTCCATACCTTAGAGAGCCTTTCCGGATTAGTATACACCTACATCGATATGAGTTGTATCCTTCTTCTAGGATTCTAGCCATTCCCATGAGCACGATGCTGCTACGGGTTTCATTTTTAATCGCAGGTTTGTTTTGTCACCTATTATGATCTATTCAATAATGAAGTTTCTATAAATGATTTGATTCCAAGTTGTTGAACATGAATTGCAGGATTGGCATACAACCACAAAAGCACTGGAAATTCACTTTTATGCCTAAAGATACAACACCCAGTACAGAGTTTTCGGAGACAAAACATATATTACTTGTCTAGTTTTTTGAAGACTTTGTGCATGTGGGTTATATCTTTTGGCACAAATCATGATCCCTTCAAAAAGATGGATGCAACAAACTAGACAAGTAACCTCATTAGTTCCAGTTGGAGATTGAACATGAGGCTACTGCAGGTTTCCTTAAGGTTTGTTTTTTTACCTATTGTGATCTCTTCAAGTATGTTTTTAACATAATTCCTGACAAAAGATGCAACTTACCACCATACAGTTTCCGGAATGGAGATGTATTAGTTTTTAGGTTTGTTGTAAATGAAGGAGATCAATGTAGCAAACCTGCCAACTGACTCATCTCCACTCTAATTTCATTGGTGGGTAAACTCGTATAGTAATTAGTTTCTCTTGGTTGTAGGATAGGTATACAACAACAAAAGAACAAGATATTCATTTTTATGCCAGAATAAACAACTCACCACATAGAGTTTTCGTAGAGAAAACATATTACTGTATATTTTAATTTTCCGTAAACTCTGTGTAGGTGTGTTGTTTATTTTGGCACAAATAAAGCTTACCTTATTGAGATTGATGCCACAAGTAACCTCTTTAATTCCAGTTGGTGACTAAACTCTTAACACATTAGAGTTTCTTGCATTAATTATCATTATTATGGTCTCTTCCCTTTGATGAAAATTGGTTGATTCTTACTAACCTTCCCTTTGTTTTGCCAGGATTCATTGATGCGACCGGAAGATGTGTAAGTGTGGAAAAATTCATAGGTCACGAGTGCATATATTCTAATGTATTTTTGCCACCACTTACGTAGCCTTGCAGGACCAGTGACTAGTGTACACCAAGATAAGAGATGTGGTAGTTTTGAGGTACCTACATATGTGCTCGCATAGACGTTATATGAGACACTGTTGATGCGAAGGTGAAGGTTTCCTTTTCTATCTCAGGTTTGTTTACTTACCTATTATGATCTCTTCAAATATATGTTTTACATGACTCCTGCCAAAAGGTGCAACTTACCACCATAGATTTTTCAGAGTGGATACGTATTAGTCGTTAGGTTTGCTGTAAATGAAGGAGATCGATGCAGCTAACCTGACAACTAATACGTTTTCCTCTCTAATTCCATTGGTGACTAAACTCTTATGATAATTAGTTTCCCTTGTCATTATTTTATCCTGACTGAAATACTCACTTACTACCATTTTTTTATGTTTTTAGAGGACTCATTGACCGGAAGAATTGATGTTGGAGACGTGTTAGTGTCGCAGTACCATCTGAAGTGAAGAACAAGATAAGCGACTGTTGTCTGTTCCTGCAAGGCTATTCAAGAGCTGGAATAAATGAAGTTGCTTCAAATGGTTTTATTCCGAGCTCTTGAACAGGTCTTGTATGATAGGTATATAACAACGAAAGAACAAGATATTCATTTTTATGCCAGAACAAATAACTCACCACAGCGAGAGAAAACATATTACTGTATATCTTAATTTTCCATAAACCCGATGTAGGTGAGTTGTTTATGTTGGCACAAATCAAGCTCACCTTATTGAGATCGATGCCGCAAACCTGACAAGTAACCTCTTTAATTCCAGTTGGTGAGTAAAATCTTAAGACATTAGAGTTTCTTGCATTACTTATCATTATTATGGTCTCTTTCCCTTGATAAAAATTGGTTGATTCTTACTACCCTTCCCTTTGTTTTGCCATGATTCATTGATGCGACCTGAAGCTGTGTAAGTGTGGAAAAAATTCATAGGTAAAAAGTGCATATCTTGTAATGTATTTTTGCTACCACTTACGTAGCCTTGCAGGACCAGTGACCAGTGTACACCAAGATAAGAGATGTGGTAGTTTTGAGGTACCTACAGATGTGCTCGCATAGACGTTATATGAGACACTGTTAATGCGAAGGTGCAGGTTTCCTTTTCTATCTCAAGTTTGTTTTCTTACCTATTATGATCTCTTCAAATATATTTTTTACATGACTCCTGCCAAAAGGTGAAACTTACCACCATAAATTTTTCAGAGTGGATACATATTAGTCGTTAGGTTTGCTTTAAATGAAAGAGATCGATGCATCTAATCTGACAACTAATACGTTTTCCTCTCTAATTCCATTGGTGACTAAACTCTTATGGTAATTAGATTCCCTTGTCATTATTTTATCCTGACTGAAATATTCACTTACTACCATTCTCTTTTTGTTTTCTGAGGACTCATTGATCGGAAGACTTGAAGTTGGAGATGTGTTAGTGTCGTAGTACCATCTGAAGTGAAGAACAAGATAAGAGACTGTTGTCTGTTCCTGCAAGCCTATTGAAGAGCTGGAATAAATGAAGTTGCTTCAAATGATTTTATTCCGAGATCTTGAACATGCTTTGTAGCATAAGTATACAATAACGAAAGAACAAGATATTCATTTTTATGCCAGAACAAACAACTTACCACAACGAGTTTTTGTAGAGAAAACATATTACTGTATATCTTAATTTTCTGTAAACTCGATGTAGGTGAGTTGTTTATGTTGGCACAAATAAAGCTCACCTTATTGAGATCGACGCCGCAAACATGACAAGTAACCTCTTTAATTGCAGTTGGTGAGTAAACTCTTAACACATTAGAGTTTCTTGCTTTACTTATCATTATTATGGTCTCTTTCACTTGATGAAAATTCGGTTGCAGGTTAGGTATACAACAACAAAAGATCAAGATGTTCATATTTATGGCAGAAGAAACAACTCACTACATCGAGTCTTTGTAGAGACATATGACTTGTTAATTTTCCGAATACTCGATGTATATGCGTTGTTTCTCTTGGCACAAATAATGCTTACCAGATGGAGATTGATGATGCAGCAAGCTTGACAAGCAACATACTTAATTCCAGTTGGTGAATAAACTCTTAACACACTAAAGTCATGTGCATTACTTATCATTATTATGGTCTCCTCTAAATGAAAAATTTGGTTGATTCATACCACCATTCTCTTTGTTGTTCGAGGATTCATTGACGCAAACACCTGAAGCTGGACAAATGATGAATAAGTGAGACCGTATTGGCCTTGGAAAGTTGTACAAGAGAGGCATCAACTTGTAACCAACATCAAGATTCTTGAATTAAGTTTATCCATGCCCTTGTATTGGGTTGCAGGACATTGATAGAGAAATATAATTAGAAATGTTGATGCGCAAGAATACCTGCATGTGGACAAGTTAGAAGATGAGACAATGTTGGTCCTGCGAAGTTGTGGAAGTAGGACAACTGAGAAGTAACACATTCTCGTCTATAATTCTTATGGTGAGTAAACTCTTACTACCAATCTCTCAAACTTTTTCATATGAACCGTGTATGTGAATTGGCAGTTACAATTCTGTCAAATAAATATAAACTTTTGATACTTCGGTTGTCAATGTCCAAATTATTATAATTGGATGGTATTCAAAAATGAATATGTACCAAATACGGAATGACAATGCACATGTAACTGAATGATTCTTTGTATCTCATGCGAACATTGTTCCTAATTTGATTGTCACTAATTTTATTATTTCCAGAAGTATCACATCCAGAATGATCATCTAAAACGAAATGCCCAAATTACTGAATGAATCTTTCTCTCCTATGAGATATGTTTCTAATTTTGGTTTCTGTTTCATTTATTATTTTGTCAGGATACTGGAATTGATGGAAAGAGCTGGTTAAGGTTATTATGATGTCAATGGACGACTTCTTTTGGCGGATGAACAACTTTTTTCAGCCAAGGTATATATAATGCAGAACAACACTTGCTTATATTTAAAAACTGCTGAAAAGCACAATCCTTGTCATTTGATTATAACCAGATGGGGAACCATGTATTTTTAGGCTTAAGAAGTTCTTCCAATGTAAAGATGATACTCATATATACTTTACGTATGTGAATGATTGAGGAGTATGTGTTCCAGAATAGTTGAATGAATGAATTCCTTATACTGCTAGAATGAGAATGTATGTATTGTGGAATGAGTTTGAATTCCAGAATAATTGAATGAATGAATTCCTTGTGCTAGCTGCTAGAATGAGAATGTATGTACTATGGAATGAGATTGAATTATGGGTTTCAGATTCAGTATTGCAGGTTCAGAAATGAATTGCAATGCAGCTTCAGAAACTAATTGTATTGCAGCTTCAGAAATGGATTGCATTACATTGCAGGGTCCAATTACGAGAGCTTATTTATAACAGTAAATTATTTCTTTTAAACTTTTTTTTTACCAACGTCTAATCAAAGTTATTATTAATTAGCACACCTGGAAAATTCATTACTGTTAGAATGAATTGTCAACGTATAAAGCTGCTAGTATACATGTTCAAGAATCAATGTTTGAAGCCGTTACTTTAAACGTTATAAACGATTGACACGTGTCGTACGACATCCGTTACACTGAGCTATCACGGTTGTGAATCGTTACAATAACTGTTAGAACCAGTCTGTTACAACAACTAAACAACGATTACAATCATTTCTGTAGCTGTTACAAGGAAGGACAAGTGGCAATAAGTCAACCGTTACACACAAAATCTCCGTTACAGTATCTGTTACACCAAACTGTTACAGGCTAACCGTTACAATCTGCATAATAACGACTATCTGTTACAACAAAATGACAGCAGATAAATCTTGTGCTTACTAGATAACCATTGGTGTATTTATTCCAACGAATGAAACCGTTATTTAATAAAATTTTATTGTTATGAAATGAACCGTTGATAAAATATTGTAACACTAATAATAACGGCACTTTTCCAACGTTTTTCTGACATTACAATATATAGATACTAACGTTTTCTCGACATTACAAATTCCCTGATTTCGTGTAGTGGGTGGTGGTGGCGACGGCCTAGTGGTGGTGGAGGACTGGTGGTGGTGTAATGGTGATGGCGGTGAAGTGGTAGAGGAAGAAATTTGTTCCATTTTGAAATAAAGAAAAATATTATATGGGCGAGGGTATTAAGGTAATCTAATTTTAAATGGATAGGTTATTAAAAAGTAAGGACATATTTATTGTTGTATAAGGATATATTTATTGGGTTTCAAAAGTAAGGACATATAAATAATGTACCCAAGTTTATTCCGTTTAATCTAATAAACTCCTTTGTATGATTAGATCAATCCAATCTCTATTACATAAGTAATAAGTTTCGGATATGTAACAATCAAACTAGATCTCAAAAGAACTATTACGTGTTACCGATCTCATGCAACTAATCAATCGAATAAATATGATTCTAATTGGATCTCAGCCGGTCAAGGTTTGTAATTGTGCAACACAAAGATATGGGAAACTAATAAGAAATCATCTTCATCTTCAAATCTTCTTTTATCTTCAATTAAAACCTTCACAACACCACTTGAATCTCTTGTGATCAATCACGCACAAAACAAAGTCTGTTAACAATGAATTATCACAAGATGTCTTTAGATCTACAAACAGTTCTAAAGATCCCGCCGATACTTCGATCTAGTTTGAGTGAATCTTATATCAGAAGAAAAGATTCTCAAGAATAAACAAACTGGGTGCAATCAAAGTTTTAACAACCGTTAGTCAATCAAATCAATCAGAAACTAATAACACTACAATTATCTAGTTTCCAACCAACGGTACTCGTAGAGCTTCTTGGTCCCGCAGAAGTCTTTAACCGAGCGGTTGTAAGAGATTTTGCCTAATTAGGGTACTTTCCTCTCTGATTAGAAGGCTTCACCAGAAACAACAAAAAGATGAAGTTTGCCTGGCTCTTAGGATAGTTTGCTAGAAATACAAACTTAGGTATTTATAGACCAAGGATGTTTAGACACCAAGGGATTTACAAAACCGAAATTATTCTCAATATATGCAATAAATTCCCATTCGATTTTCATAATCCCAGTAAATGCTTTGTCCAATATTTCCCGAAATCTCTCAATAGAAAATCTTCAATTAGTAAATGCACATTACTAGTTTTTATTCTCTAGAGATATGCATTTAATTGCTGGTAATTAAAGCATATAAAACTAATAACCTTAATTAAAAGATTCTTAAACTGATAGTAAATAAGATGAGAAGATGTGGCTGCAGTCAGGTAGGCAGACAGAGAATAAAAGTTGGCAAGTAGGCCTAATATGGCCGGTGACTGAATGTGCTTTTGGAGATATTTCAATAGTCCAGTTAGAAGACTTTGCATCATATATATATATATATATTTCAAGATAGAAAAACAAAAGAGAATGAGGCGCGGCTACAAAGATGTTTCACAAACTAGGGTTTGGAGTCCGATTTTGCTTAGCTAGTTTGATTTTGAATATGATTATGGCTTTTGAGAAAGCCATGTCTAGCTAGAGCCATGTTAGGGTTTAGGTAGAAACCAATTTTATTGTGTAAACTCAACATTTATATTCTTAATGATGATTTGATTGATTAGTAGTTTTTCTTCATAGCTTGATGTGTAATTGCTCATGTGATTTTCTTGATTATTTATGCTTTTCAATTGATATGGCGTGCTTGGGTTAAATTCTTTGACGTGATATGCTTTAGGATAGATAAGTAATGCTTTAGAATCACTACCTATGAAGCGAAGAAGATTACAGCGGATAAACAATATTTGAAAATGCATGGAATATATTTTTAAATATTAGTATAGTTTGCATAATTAATTGGTGGAAACCGAAAATCCTAGTAACCCATTCCAACTTTTTTTATTGATTGAATTTTATATTATATCATTTTGTTTCCAAATTTCTGAAAAATCATTAAAACATCATCTTGTCGATTAATTACTTTTGATATTAGTTAGTAGTAGTATTTTCACTCCCTGTGGGAACGAACCGCATTTGCTATCTATATTAAAATTGACATGTGCGCTTGCGGATATAACTAGGTTTCATTTAATCATTAATTTTGGTTATCAAAAATCTACATCAATCCGAATTAGCTTTTGGTGTCTTCTACAAAGTTGTAGATCTTCATAAAACTTATCTAATGGACTATAAAACTTACCCAATTGGGTTAGTAAGCCCTTAGATACGCTAAAGGTAGAGAATGAAATGTGTAAACTATAAATAGGTTTAGAATCATTAAGATAGTTAATTTACTTGGCCATTAACTGTGAACTTGTATAATTATTGTATAAGCCCTTTTGGCTAAGTTCTTAGAGTGTTTGTGTGATTAACAATTGAAATTTATTAACAACGATCAAATCAACGGATGAACTAATGGATTGAGGATCGCAAGATAGACGTGATTTTTCTGCAAATCAGGTGGGAACTCTGTAACCTTCCTGTAATCATTGAGCTTTATTTCTATCTGTGAGCATGTTTGTTGTGCGAGTGAATGAGTATGAGGTGTGATATGCGTTGTTTAATTTCCCCACAAGGAGTGTCTGCATATCCCCACAGCTCCATGCTATGTTAAGTATCACGAAATGTGCAATATTATCTTAGTAGCGCGAGATATGCGGTATTATTACTTTTTTTTATACCCTATTTTATGTCTTCAGTAGCACGAGATGTGCAGTATTATAAACCGATATATCTGGGGAAATTACGCAAGTGCATGTTATGCTTGATTGTTTCGTAGTATATATATCATGGGTTTTCAATTCTGTCTTTTCCTCTTAAGTTTATATTCTCGATGATGCTTTTGGTGTACAATGTGTTAATTGCTTTCTTATATGGTTGTACTGAATTGTTTATTTACTTAGAGTTCGTTAGTGATTACTTGAAAGTTATGTGTTTCCATTGGGAACCCATTTGGGATGATGTGCTCACTCGTCCCCACTTCAGTTTCATTAATCAGAAGAAATGGTGCACCCGAAGATATTTGTTTTCGTAGATTAAAGCTTGTACCAAAATTAGAGATTTTGGGTATCTTTTATGATATGTATTTTTTATTTATTCTGTAAAACAATACTTTAATACATTCACATCACTCGAGAGACTTTTAGTTATACAATATCAGAGAGTTTGGGGCTTATCAATGGCATTTTATGTATTTATGATTCTTAAAATAGATAATCTAGATTTGAACCTTCAATTATGTTGTAATCCTATAAGGTAAGCAGGTTTAAGAGTTGGGGCGTGAAAAAACAAACCTCTACCTCCATTCTTTTTATTCCACCCAATTTTTTTCTAAATTCCATCTGATCTATTCGTTAATTTCTTAAGCATGGGGAAAACAACAAGGTGATGTGAGGCTAAAGGACCTAACCGATTGAACCATTACAGTCCTAGAAGGTTGGTTAAGATTCTTAACTTTCCAGTTGGATAGTCTCCCATAAAAGTTTTCCTGAAGATAGCCAAACATCTTCATTCTGCTGAATTAAAATAGGCACACCTAAATATTTATCCTTACGAGCTAATATTTTGTTATTTAAGATACCAACTATTTGACTCTTAATTATAGGATCCATTTTAGGACTAAAAGTCATTCCATATTTATCCAAATTAATGGACTGGCCAGAAAAACTTACTAAAATTCTTAACAACATTCTCCAACTACCTAGCACCATTGAAGTTTGCTTTACAAAAATTAGACAGTCATCTGCAAAAACTAGATGGCTTATAGAGGGGGTAGTTTTGGATACTTTTATAATATGCAAAACATTATCATGTTCAGCTGAAATTAACGTTCCATGACAATAATAAAAAGATAGGGCGACAAGGGGTCTCCCTTTCTAATACCTCTTGCAGGAAAGAAAACTTTATCTGGAGATCCATTCAATAACACATAAATGGAAACTGTAGAAATACATTCATGTATCATAGTACACCAATCCTCATGGAAGCCTAATATTCTAAGAATGACAATCAAAAAACCCCATTTAATTATGTAAAAAGCCTTTGACATATCTAATTTCACCGCCATTAGACCTTTTGTAGCTTTGTTCTTCCTAATAGTGTCAACTAATTCATGAGCTATCACTATGTTGTCCGTGTCTGCTGTTGGTGCACAAATATTCACCCCAACACTCTTCGAGATGCGTGTAGATGGATTAAATTTCCGTCGTTGATTTGATTCCACAAAAGATGCTGAAAATATTATGATTTATGTTGATTGATTGACCTCCAGTTACTGATGCAGCTCCATAAGAAATTGCTGATGTGATTGATGTTGAATGGTGGGGGTACCTGCAAAGACATTTCGATGCTAAAGTCAGAGAGAGTTTCTCAGCAGGTGTTTTGTGTGGAAAATGATTAAAAAATTTGTCCCTTTTGAGTTAGGATTTAACCTCTATTTATAGGCAGAAAGTAGTCTTAGCTTTAGGGTTTCATAGTTATCTTAATAACATCCCTTACCTGTATAAATCCAAGAAAACAACCAGATTCATGATAAAGTTTGTTATTCCTTTAATACCTATCATAACTCTTATTTATCTTAATTATTATCTTGAATAATAATTATCCTTTCTTAGGAATTATATATTATCTTGAATAATTATAAAATCTAAACCAATTCCTTCCTCTTTCTGTTAGGATTTTGCATTTATCTTAATTATGATCTTAAATAATAATCAAAACCAAAGATAATTATCCTCTTTTCTGTTAGGATTTCTATAATTATCTTAAATAATCATAATTATCTTAGATATTAACTATAACTACCCAAGATAACTAACACATGGTAATTTTATCATCATTTTGTTAGGATTTAATATAACCATAATTATCTTAGATAATTCTAAAGACAGATATTCATTTTTAAATATCATAGTCCTCATGACCCTTATCCAAATTAAAACCCCTTTCTTAGAGAGAGGATAATTTGGGTTGGTGGACTGAACCATGGGTTCTAAGAGTCAAACCATGGGCCTTCGGGCTTCCACAATAAGCAAAATTGGGATTCCATGATAAACCAATGGGCTTCAATAATAAGCCAATCCGGCTTCCAAAATAAGCCAGTTATGTTTTCATAATAAACAAAATTGAGCTTCAATAATAAGTTAATTGGGTTTCCAAAAGCCAGTTATGTTTCCATAATAAACAAAATGGACTTCAATGATAAGCCAATTATGTTTCTATAATAAACATACCGGACTTCGATAATAAGCCAAATAGGTTTCTTTAATAAATCAGACCGAGCTTCCAAAATAAGCCAAAACAGGTTTTTATATTAAACCATGGGTTTCCACCATAAACCAAATGGACTTCCATATTATGCCAAATGGGTTTCTTTATTAAACCATGCCGGGCTTCTAAAATAAGCCAAATTTCATAGTTATGAAAAAGCTTGTGCCGTCTGCACGCACACCATTTTAATAGGGTACAAACATCTGCCTAGAAGAAAGGAAAGCATCCTTAAAGGGACTAATGAATTTATCCATAACTAACTTGAGCCTTGAAGCTAGCAACTTATTTATTATTTAATAAGCTACATTACTTAGGCTTAGTTTGGTAATGCTGCGGCTTTTGTAAAAATGCTTTTCTGCTGTGTTGTGCTGTGTAAAAAAAAAAAACAGTTAAGTGTTTGGTAAGCTATATACCAAAATCTAAAAGCTGATTTAAAAATGATTAAATTGTGTTAGGTAAAATATTGATCCACTTATCAAATAACAAAAATAAACATAATCTTTTAATATAGTTTTATTTTATTTTAGGTGATTTAAACATAATTAAATATTTTGAGTAACTATTTTTTATTATAGATATAATTTGGGATAAATTTTTTTTATACTAAAATCAAATATTGGCTCTTATTTGTTTATTTTTTAATTGAAATGGTATATAAAGTATAATTTGAAAGTGGGAACAATAATCTTTAAAGATTGTGACATAGATTAAGCTTCAAAAAAAAAAGACAAAGATTTAAAATAACAATATGTAAAGAATATGATATGGAGAATGAGAAATTATTATCAAATATTTAAGGGAAATTTTGGCCATTTATAGAATATAGTAGGGATACAAAACAAAAATCATGCATTAAAATAATGTGAGACCAAAGCTTATGATTTTAGAGCTTTTAAAGAACGCGCGATTAGGGGATAGTAAAACTAATTGGGGATATGAATTACTTCCCCCAACCAATAGTGTCTGTTAGGGATGATCTTTGGGTATGAAAATACTAAAATACCCTTTGAGTAATTAAAAAACATTATGAAAAGACTATTATACCCTCTCTCCTAAAACTTAAAATCTAAAAACCAAATTCATATCCCCCATTTCTACACCATCAGTTCCGGCACTTTTAGGGTTAGGTTTTTGAATTTTTTTTTCTTCATCTTCTTCATCGTTAATCGTCGATTCAAAAATTTATTCGTCGATTCAAAAATTTCTTCGTCGATTAACCTACCTGAATCCATAGCCATGCCTTCACGAAAGAAATCAGATGCCCAATCGAAGTCAAAATAGATTTCTCAACAAAAATTAAACCAAAGGCTTGCTTTTATTGATCAAGAGCAAGAAGAAGAAGAGAACTCGGACAATCAACCTCTCGTAAAAATGGCTTCTATGAGAAGGTAAGTGATTTTGACCTAGTTTATAAGTGTTTGAATCCATTTATGGTAGTGGGTTTAGGTTAGAATCGCGATACTTAGTTACAACATTTAATTTAGTATGAAGGCAGTGCCGATATACTGTTACGACATCGATTTTGGTATGAATACAATGCCGTTAACAAAGCTAATATCACCTGAAACTGAATGTTCTGTACCAGCATTGAAATTAGGTTGAATACTATGACGGTAGTGTGTTACGGCATTGGTTTACATTTATTCGAGTATGCCCGTAGTGGTCTTTTGGTATCCAGGAGAACCTTAGAAATTGAAATCAGTACCAGCACTGATTTAGGTTAATTCCATGCCTATACTTGGTTACAGGATGGATTTGAATTCTTACGTTTGTGCCAGCAGTGCTCTTTTGGTATCCAAGAACTGCTTAGGAATTACCTAAGACTACCGGCATTGTCGGTAGTTATTTTACACTACCGGAATAGTGTACCGGTATAATGTATTTGCTAAATTACTATGTCGTTTATGGTCTCGGCATGGTTGATATTTCGTGAATCAATTCCGGTACTGATAGACACATTTTTGTGTCCGATTTGTCTCGATTCTATATGTTGTTAGGGCTCATTTTTGTACTTATTATGGTGTTTTATTTATTTGTAGGTATTTTTGGCCAATAAACATTTTTGGAACAAATTGACTCGAAAAGTTGTCGGAAAGCACCCGGATGACATTTGCTATTCGGACTCCCACTTTGGATAAGGGGTAACCTAATTACTAAGGGGCATCCCATTTCCAGGCAGTTGCTAATCGCACCCCTACTCTGGATAAGGGGCAACCATCTTCAACATTCAAAAATCAGGTTTTTGGCGGGAAAAAGTACAGTTAAAGAGCAGTTTTGGCAGTCGTGATTTGGAGGAGTTTGAGGTCGATTAAACCTCTGATTTTCATAGGATAGACTCCTTATGGGTCTAGAAATCTGATATGGGTATTTAAATCGATTAGATTGGGCTCAAACGACGAATTTTTCTCACAACAAGAAAATATGGAAAGTCACGTGTGTGACCTGTTTTAGGGAATTTTAGAGTGATTCAAACGCTGTAAACCTTCCCAAAGATTTGTATCTATCTAAGGAAGAGTTCAGAATAAAAAGGAAAGCTCAGAAACGCATAGAAATCCTAAAAACTAGAAATTGTCGCAACTTGGCCGTGAAGAAGGAAAGAGATTTTGGAAGATTTGGGAGAGATTTAATCGGTATTTTTGATATAAATAGATGTCTTGGGTCATATAAAAGAGGTGTCGAGAGTTTGGGAACCTAAGGAGAGCCAGAGAAGAAGAAATCAGAGCTTTACCAAACTCTGTTTCTGCTGCTGCTGCTGTTGAAGAATAAGAACAGTTGAAGAACATTGACCCTCGGTAGACAGTCGCAGAAAAGTGCCGCTGTTTAACAGCTGAAGAACATTAAGTTGTTCAGGGCAGTCTTATTCTAGGGTTTAAAATCAACGACAAAGCAACAGTTTTTATGTAACAGTTCCATTGTAACAACTGTTTTGCAACACCAATATACTGTTGCAAACAGTCTGTGTTATTACTTTTCACTCTTTTAATCATCTTTTGAGCAACAAACACATATTTTGAGATCATGATTAATATGAGGAGATAAACCCCAACACTGGGATGACGGAGGAAGCCATATTTCATACGTGTGGTAATTATATTTAATTCTTTTTATGACTTTTTGCATTAATTTAATCGTTTTATGATTTTTCTTAATTAGTTGTGAAGTCGTATGATGATGTATGCTTGGTCTAAGTGCTTTTGATGCATCATGCTAGTGATTTACAGTTAATCTTTTTAAAATCTACCCTGGCAAAGAATTAGAGTCAATAAACAAGAGCTATAATTGTCTAAGAATTGATTTTTGAACCACATGGTATGAGGTTTGGTGGAATCCTGAGTCTCAGTAATCTCTCGACATTGTGACAAACCTTGTGTATATATTTTCTTTATTTTTATTTTTTCTATTATTAAGTCTGAAATTGAGTCTACACAAGTCCGAGTTGAACGAACTTTATTTACCACTTAAAAAACTACATCAATTTTTGGCGCCGCCGACGCGGATTTGTATTTAGATTTGTTTTAGGTTTATTTTTTTATTATTTTTTTTGTTCTTTTTTACGCGTTTTGGTATTTTTCGATTCTTTTCAGATTTGGAGCGAAGCTACAAGGAAAGAAAAGTACTATAAAAGGAAAGCATCGCCAAAGAAGGAAAGAAAAGAGGAATCTGAAAGGAGTGAAGAAGAAGATTTTGTATATAGTTATTTTGTTTATTTTTAGAAACTGTAAATAGGATTTTATTTTTGTAATTTTTCTTTTCCTTTTTGGACATTTTTTTTTGACTTTATTTTGGACTGGACATTATATTATTTTGAAACCCTAAGGAAGGGTTAAAATTAAATATAAACTGTTTGCAGGGAAGGACGACAGTTACGATACTGTCTCGGCCCCTCGGGTTCGTACACTGACATTGGAGTCGGTGGCCTGAGTCGACTTCAACGGTTCATCGCCGTCTGGTACGGGAGGTAAGACTCTATCCACCCACGAATCCCCTGTCAGTGGGTTTTATTTTGTGTGACAACTCACACCCCTGCAGTAGAATGTCGAACTGGTATTACAATAGCCAATACAACGAATATCCGACTGAGTTTCAAAATGGACGTTACTACTTTGACCATAGTGTGAATAGTGGTTGGGAACATCAGCCTTTTGAAGATTATGGTCCATACCATGGTGAGCCCAATTACTATCCACATACGCACCGGTCATATGAGCAAAATTCTTATATTTCTCCTTTAGAAGAGTCTCTCAGGAAGTTAGAAGAGTCGACACGTAGGATAGCTGAGATGAATAACTTAGTTTATGACGAAAGAAAACTTTCTTTAGAGGAATCCCTCAAGCTGATAGCTGAGACGAACGAAAGAATTGCTCGAAATAATCTTAATTTTCAATACAGTGTCTCCAATAATACCCTTGAAAATGAGGATAGTTATTTGCATACAGGATGACGAGGATAAATTGGTTACACTACTTGTTTAGATGAGGTTCAACCATTTTCATGTTATTATAATGATTATGATGAGGATAGTGTTGATGAAGAATTTGAAATAAATAGGCATAGTGATCAGGAATTTGCTACTCCAACTGAGCTTAATAATAATATTATTTCTAGTTCAAATCCAAATAATTTTAATAATTATTCACCTATTCAAAAGGACGAGGATTTGACTAGAGATACCCCCGTTTTAGACGATGTAGTATTTCCTTTTGATTACGAAGCTAATAATGGTTTAGAGGAACGAGTATATTTTGAGTCTAGCGATTTAGAAACAATAGACTTAGAAAAAGAAAATGAACTCGTCGAGATGAGTGAGGATGTACCCGACTTAGAAGAATCAATTGACCATTTTCATGAATTAGATGACCTTGAAATTAGGGAAGTTGTGACTAGTCTTTCTAGAGACACTGAAAACTCTAAGTTTGGGGGTGATTATCATTCTCCATGTGATTTAACTCTTAGAAAGGTCCCTCACTTGGGACTTGACATATGTGCCTCAACCATTTTACAAGATTATCTTCATACACGTTTTCCTGAACCTAGTGATGTCCACAAGAAATTTCAGTTATTAGAAACCCATCCTCTGGTTGATGTGGTTTACCCAGGCTATGATACCCAGATTGACTTTGTTTTCCCACCAAATATTTTTCTTCCAAATGTGGGAATGTTTGATTTTCAAATGTCGAATATTAAGTTTTGAGACTAAACCTAATTACTTTAGGAGATTAGAGTCGACATACTTGTTTAAGGAAGATCACCACTCTCATTGTGGTCAGCTGTGTAAGTCAAATCTGATTGACTTAGAGGATCCTCAATTATTCAGGTTATTATTATGTGCTTCTAAGTTTTATTTGAGTTTTTCCAGACTCTAGAACCTGAACATTTGGATCTAACCTATGAGGAAATGCAACCCATGAAAATATTTTATTTGGACCCAGTTATAGATCCTGAACCTGAACCACAACTAGATGTGTCTTAAACAGGAAACTAGACAAGGGTGTGCTTTATTTGTTCATTTTCTTGGCATGTTGCAGATTCCTTTTACTTGTGATAGCTCTATTTGGTTTTGATGACCCACAGATATTTCGGCTATTACTTTATGATTTTATAAGGTGACTAATCCTTTCTTAGTCTGGCTGAAGACATTAAACTTAGCACTTCTTGGGAGGTAACCCATTCTCATGCAACACGGTAATATTCCTTATCTCTTTTGCTTCAAATGGTAACAGTTTCTCCTTGTTCATGCTTTTAATTTGATCTTTAGAACATTGAGGACAATGTTAGATTTAAGTTTGGGGGTATAGGAGAAACTTTTTAGTTGCACAATTAAACTCCAGAGCCTAGAAATTTATGCTTATTAAGGATGGCACTAACCAATCTAAGTGGATGGAAGCATTTTGGTTGTAGGAGTTGAGGAACCAATCTGACTAGATGGCAACATCTAAAGAGTCTATTCATAAAAGCACATAGCTCAGGTGTTAGAAATAACATGATAGTTTCACCATATCTCGTTGAGTCCTTTTCACTTCTATTTTTATTTTGTCTTGTTTTTAAACTATGTTTCTCTAAGCGATTAGGTGGGGCTCACGAATCAAGTTGTTACTAATGCTAGGGTGAATTAGAGTGATTGAGATACAAAAAAGAAAAAAAAAGGACCATACCATCAGACCAACTGGAATAAATTCAATAAAGTCGACCACTGGAACCCTTGTATATGCCAGTTGTGTTGACCTAGAGTTAGGATTATCAATCACTGGTTTCCTTGTATATGCCAATATGTTGATATTAGTCAGACTAGTATCTCAATCCATTAGGATAGATTCATTTTGGCGGAGGCCTTCAGACAGATATGAGAAACACCATTCACCTAGTAAACATCAAAACCATCCATGTTTTCTATATTCGTCTTCTTGATCTATCCATGTGATTAGTTTTGACTCCGGATATTGATGTCCATAGTGCGACTATCTGAGTAGAGCTCTGTCACTTCATATGAATTTTAGTATGCTTGAGTGCAAACTCGTGTACAACAATTGGAATTTCACATCAGGGTACTTCCTCCTGTAGTCAATAAGTATGCCAAGCAAGGAGATTCTTTAGTTCCTTCCAAGGTTCTGTGTAGATAGATAGGGTCTGGAGTAAAAAGGTTTTGTGGGTATACCTCTAGTAAGCCCTCCGGAGACAACACTCCGCCACTAGGGACACCTAGGGGTTTAAAGGCTTATTGCATACGCTAAATGCAATCGACGATGCCTGCGCAGTGAGTTAGGATTTTATTTCTATTTTATTTTTGCTCGAGGACTAGCAAATAATAGGTTTGGGAGTATTTGATAGACACATTTTTGTGTCCGATTTGTCTCGATTATATATGTTGTTAGGGCTCATTTTTGTACTTATTATGGTGTTTTATTTATTCGTAGGTATTTTTGGCCAATAAACATTTTTGGAAAAAATTGACTCGAAAAGTTGTCGGAAAGCACCCGGAGGACATTTGCTATTCAGACTCTCACTTTGGATAAGGGGTAACCTAATTACTAAGGGTCATCCCATTTCCAGGCAGTTGCTAATCGCACCCCTACTCTAGATAAGATGCAACCATCTTCAACATTCAAAAATCAGGTTTTTGGCGGAAAAAAGTACAGTTAAAGAGCAGTTTTGCAAATCGTGATTTGGAGTAGTTTGAGGTCGATTAAACCTCTGATTTTCATAGGATAGACTCCTTATGGGTCTAGAAATCTGATATGAGTGTTTAAATCGATTAGATTGGGCTCAAACGACGAATTTTTCTCACAACAAGAAAATATGGAAAGTCACGTGTGTGACCTGTTTTAGGGAATTTTAGAGTGATTAAAACGCTGTAAACCTTCCCAAAGATTTGTATCTATCTAAGGAAGAGTTTAGAATAAAAAAGAAAGCTCAGAAACGCGTAGAAATCCTAAAAACAAGAAATTGTCGCAACTTGGCCGTGAAGAGAAGGAAAGAGATTTTGGAAGATTTGGGAGAGATTTAATCGGTATTTTTGATATAAATAGATGTCTTGGGTCATATAGAAGAGGTGACGAGAGTTTGGGAACCTAAGGAGAGCCAGAGAAGAAGAAATCAGAGCTTTACCAAACTCTGTTTCTGTTGCTGCTGCTGTTGAAGAAGAAGAAGAAGAACAGCTGAAGAACATTGACCCTCGGTAGACAGTCGCAGAAAAGTGTCGTTGTTTAACAGCTGAAGAACATTAAGCTGTTCAGAGCAGTCTTATTCTAGGGTTTTAAAATCAGCGACAAAGCAACAATTTTTCTGTAACAGTTCCATTGTAACAACTGTTTTGCAACACCAAAACACTGTTGCAAACAGTCTGTGTTATTAATTTTCACTGTTTTAATCATCTTTTGAGCAACAAACACATATTTGAGATCATGATTAATATGAGGAGCTAAACCCCAACACTGGGATGACGGAGGAAGCCATATTTCATAGTGTGGTAATTATATTTAATTCTTTTTATGACTTTTTGCATTAATTTAATCGTTTTATAATTTTTCTTAATTAGTTGTGAAGTCGTATGATGATGTATGCTTGGTCTAAGTGCTTTTGATGCATCATGCTAGTGATTTACAATTAATCTTTTTAAAATCTACCCTGGAAAAGAATTAGAGTCAATAAACAAGAGCTATAATTGTCTAAGAATTGATTTTTGAACCACATGGTATGAGGTTTGGTGGAATCCTGAGTCTCAGTAATCTCTCGACATTGTGACAAACTTTGTGTATATATTTTCTTTATTTTTATTGTTTTCTATTATTAAGTCTGAAATTGAGTCTACACAAGTCCGAGTTGAACGAACTTTATTTACCACTTAAAAAACTGCATGATTTTATGCCGTTATTTATTATATCTATGACGGTATTAAAAATGAAACTGAGTTGTGTTATATTCGTTTCACGTGTCTTTTGATATAGGGATAGATCCAAGGAAGCTAACAAAGGAAAACTAAAGATGCTGGCGTTAAGAAAAGAAAGAATGACGGTCTTGGTACTCCCCAGTCTCTTCCTACTCGAGGGAAAGAACAAGGTCGTAACAAGCGTTTGAGGGCGAATACAAGAGGTGAAGTTTGGGATAGTGGTCTTGATCGTAGAAAACTCGTAATCAGTGAACCTACTGGAACAGTTGAGCACGATGAGTAAGATGAAGAGGAAAGTGAGGAGGAAGATAATGAGGTTGATCCAAGTCAAAGCCAAGTTTTAGAGGAAGATGGTGGGCTAAGTCAACAACCGGCACAAGACAAGGGCAAAGGAAAAGTAAAAGTTAAAGATTCATACCTTCCTCATACTGATGACATGATACCTAACCTTGATCGTGGTATAATTTGGGGTGAAGCTGACGATTCGAGAATGCTATTTGGCTACAAGGACACGTGGGCTCGTACTCTCTATCAAACTTATGTAAGAATTTTTTTATCTTGTGCATATGTATTGTTTTGTATTTATATAAAATCTCTAAATTGTATTGTCTCCTAATTGTAGGATCACAAGAAGGCTGTGCGCGTTTGCCGAAACCAAGCCGCGTCTCATTGGGATTTGTCTATGGAATGTGAAGAGGTCCAAACATTAGTAAGGGATTCTGGTCTATATTGTTTGGTTGAAATTATGTGAACTGTGATTCTGTGACAGTCAATTGCTTCGTCGAAAGGTATCATGGTGAAACTGATACCATGCACTTCCTGTGTTGGAGAGATGACCTTGATCCCTGATGATGGTCAGAACATTATAGGCTTGAGTGTTACCGGCAAATCAGTTGCAGAAGAAGATAAGTGCCCGGACCAAGAATGGTCGAAGTTGAACGCTCTGACTAACAAGCTGTTTGGTTGGGACTACAAAACGTCTGTGGAAAGCTTCTATGTATCTCAGGCTAGTAGGACAAAGACCATCAAGCTGACGCTGCTTAAGAAGACCTTTGAAAACATGCAGGCAAGAAGTTTGGAGGATGTGTGGGACCCTGCACAAATTCGTTATACAGCCGCTGCGTACTTGTTATTCATCTTGGGCACTAAGGTATTCCCCGACGCTAGTGGCAACATGGTTAGTGCAAGCCACCTTCAATACTTGGATCCATTGGAAGAGATCTTTACCTATTCTTGGGGCACCGTGGTAATGGCATATTTGATGGCGGAGATGAGAAGGGCTTCTAAGACTGTTACAAACCAATTTGTCGGGAATTTCACTTTACTCCAGGTAATTTTTTTTTTAAACTTATGTTTTTATGTATATTGTTCACATGTACCCTTATTATGAACTTAGAAACAAAATTTACTGCTTATTATATATATCATTCCACATTGTTATAGGTGTGGGCTTATGAACACTTCCCAACATTATTCAAGGACTACCCCTTGGGGATACTTAGGGACGCCTTCAAAATTTGTTCATGGTAATCTTCGTCTACTTTCATGAAAATATAAAATTATACGAAAGGAGAAAGTAGAATGTGGGATATCAGTGGAGATGCATTCGATCCACTACGCGGTGTGGGAGGATTTGAAGTTGTAAATCTTTCACTTGACGAGCAAGAACTAGAAGCAGTGCTCTTTGATGAAGACAATGTTGATGAGTGATGGGTGAGCAAGATGTTGGAAAGGTTTTATCTATTTTTCTTTTTAATATTCCGGAAAGTATTTATGATTTCTTGCATATTATGTGATTTTTTTGCTAAAATAAATTATTCAATAATAAATAAACATGTCACTACGTATCCCGTATCCTTATTTTTTGGAAATTGACGAATTCCCATATCCGTATCCTCGTATCCGTATCGCCGTATCGTATCCGTGCTTCATAGTCCTTCAAACGTGAGTCAACAAATACACAAGATAATATAGGCTTGTATCTAGAACCATGCTTGATGCTCCAAATGCTGGGGTGAGTTTTAACTACCTCCGCTTACTTTTGGGTCAACAAATACGTAAACTTTTCACCTAACCGTTTCGTACACTGACATTTCTTGGCGCGTCTTCGTTTTTCTCAATCTTTTTCATAAATGCAGAAAATGAAAAAGAAAAGCACATTTATAATTTCCCCTTTTCCTAAATAAATCTCTCTTCACTCTTTTAAGTTCCCCCTTTCACACAGACAGCAACAATCTCTACTCTTGAAACCCTATAATGGAGAGCAACCAAAGTTCGTTTTTCTTTCTCTCTGTAAAACCCTAGCTAGCTAGTTTCTCTAGTTCTGATTTTGAATCTCCTTCTGGATTTTTACATTTTCGTTTTATTTCTCTGGAAAACCCTAGCCAGCTAGTTTCTGATTTTGAGTCCCTTTCAGGTTTTTTAACGTTTTGGTTTTCTGATTTTGCAGCTCCACAAAAACAGCGATATATCGTTGCCAGCCCTGATAAAGATGAGATCAATAGATCTTATGCTCCATGTCTGTATTCTTCTTTCTCAAAACCCTTAAATTTCTCCTTGCATTTTTTGTCTCCTATTTTGATTTTGATTTTGATTTTGAGTTTGAGTTTGACTTGTTTGCAGCCCGAAGATCAGCTTATTTTGATCTTCTGAATTCTGCTTACACAGGGAATCTAGATCAGTTCAAGAGTAAGCTCAAATATACATAGTTTGATTATTTATGAATTTTTTTCCCCTTTTTCTGACTATGTAAGATATTTGTATTTCGTTTTTTTGGTTATTTTCAGTGATAGCTTCAAGGTACGATTGCAAAGGGGATGGAATAGCAATAACGATCGAACGTCTTAAGGATAAACTTGGAAGAGGATCTCTTATTTTTGCTGCTGCTGGAGGAAGTGTTAATGTTTGTAGATACTTGATTGAAGAGTTGAATCTTGACGTCGATGTGAAAGATAATCATGGTAATATCTTTCTTTTTAATGATTTAGTTCTTACTTTTGATTTCTTGTTTCCAGATTCGGTTACTATGTAAATTAGAACTTGTTTTCATAGAAAATAAACTCCTAGAGAGCAGATTTCACTATTAAGAATTGTCCATTTAGTGCTTCATTTTCATGGATTTTGTTATTGATTAGGAAAAAACTGTTTGGTAATTCTGCTAACTTTTAAGTCTCTTATCGTAAATTTTGATCTTATTTATATTATCATTTTGGGGTTGATGGGCTCACCATGCACTATTGTTCACTTTTTGAACTAGAATGGATTGTTCGATCAATTAGATGTTGATATTTTTCCCAACTATATATCCTTGTGAATCATAAAGGGAAACCTCTTTAGCTGAAATAAAAATTTATCTTACAGTTGTTTTTGTTTTTTCAGGTGGAACTCCCTTATGTTATGGAGCTGTGAAAGGTCATTTGAACTCTGTAGAGTATCTTCTTGAGAAGGGTGCCAATCCTAATGGTTCAGATGACCCAAATAGTACATTTAATGCTCCTTTGCAGTATGCTGTGTTGGGAGGTACCTCCCATACCTTTAACCTAGGAACTTATAAAGCTGCCAGTTTCCTATATATATATATATATATGTATGTCTGTGTGCGTGCATGAACTTGTTTATATTTTCCACTTAATCTTAGTAAGTGAAAACAATATGACTCTGTATTAAATGTTGATATTTTCCACTTAATCTTATCCAGACACAGCAGTGGCATTAAATGTTGATATGTTCCCTTAATGAGATTTCCTATCTACTTAATAGACATAGAGACGTGCAAAGATTAGATTAGCATGCAAAGAAGTCCCATCCCTAGCTTATTGATTTAAGATTCTAAACTTTCCCTGCTATCCATATCCTAGTAACTTAATTCGATTTAGACATTTAGTTTATATAACATTCTAGTTTTAGGAACCTATATGTATCCTGTAAAACCATCGACCAAGGCGTCCTTTCATCTTTCGCTTAGCTAAATCTATGCTTTCAAGAGTTTCAATTGTTGAATTTTTAAGAACATGTAATACTTGAACTGTCTAACTTGCCATCAACCATAAGGAAATCATTCTTGTAGATAACCCCTTATGACTGTTTCCGCATACAAGTAAAATATCAGACTGATTCTCTCCTGGTAGGAAAAAAATCCGATTCATATCTTTGCTTTTTTAAGCAAATTTTATGTTGAGACTGTGCTACATACATCCTACAAGGCATGAGCATTTCCTTTAGAAGGTACTGTATGTAAAGAAAATTTTGTTCCTAATATTGTTTTTTGGATATATCCCAGTTCGATAATAATATTTTTTTTAATTTCCGATCTTTTCTTATAGATGTGCGTTATTTTATCCACATTGTTGGGATTTAGTTTTTTTCGCCAAAAATCTCTTGCTGTGAGGCTTTATTTAGATGAGCTTGATTGGTTAAGGCTTAGATGGACTTTCTCGTTATCTTTTTATCCTCCATAAGTTCATTTGTTAGGATCTGTTTATGTTGTTTGGAGTTTTCCGGAGCAGTGGAAGATTGAGGCTTACGGCTTACCTCTTGCCACATAGAGGTGGAAACTCTGTACATGGATATTTACTTTAGGAAGAGTTAGATGTATGCTTTCCTACATGGATATTTACTTTAGGAAGAGTTAGATGTATACTTGAATGCAAATATGTTGGGAATCTCCGTGGTGCTCGAACTAACTAGAGCAATGTAGACTTCTTCCATGCAAGTTGGAAATTTCTACTTCTTTACCACAAAAATAGCATAAAGACGTAGCCTATTTCTTCTGTGATATTTTTTTTTATCATTTTTTTTTTTGCAATTGGACATACAATGAGGCGTGGATTTCATGTCGCTTTATTTGCAGGAGATATAAAGATACAGAAGTTGTTACTTTCAAAAGGTGTTCGCATTAATTTTGTGACTGAATCTGGGACTCCCCTATATTATGCTGCTGTTTTTGACCAGCTTGATTCTGTTAAACTTTTGTTGGATCACCATGCAAATGTAAGTTGACCTCATTTCGACTAAATAAAGTAATAAACAGCCAATCTTTGTCAAATTGTTGATCAACAAAGAAAAATAACAGGGCATTTTAACAATTTTTCTGTTATCTTTTATATAAAGAGAAAGATAAACCTTTCTTGCGTTTTAGAAACTTTATGCAACTGTTTAACTTACTTTTGTAAAACTGACTAGATTATATACTTGAAAACATTAACAGTATTGTGTAGTGCACAACTGATTTTTATTACTATTGGTTTTCCAACTGGGTGGGGTAAATCGATGTTTCTTCCTATATGCAGCCTAACATAGTGGTGCTGGGACTGGTTACACCACTAATAGCAAGTATTCTTAACGATTCACCGCAAATCACGGATCTTTTACTACAGGTACAAAAAGGTCTCAACCTTCTGGACAATCTCTTATTATTTTCCCAGAGGGTTTCTAAGAAATATTTTGCGAGTACAGTAGTAACTATTTATTTATCCACTCACGATGACATTTTGAAGGAATTTACACACTAATTATATCTAGTGGATCTGTTTAACAGGCTCATCCCTTTTATTTATCTGTTTAACAATTTCTAAGTAAAACCCACTGGTAGTAAATTTTTAAAGTTATATTTTAGTTTGCTTCTGAACATCTCTTTTTTTAGTTTGTGCCGTTTTCTTATGTTTGTGTATAGCTCGTTTTCTGGGTTCAAAGATAATTGTTAACTCAACATATGTGGACTGCTACACAAGTTGGTGCTGCACAGAATCCCAGATTGGGAACCCTAAGTACCCCATACCCTGGTTAATCAACCCCAAGTATCATTAATGTGGTTCACATGGATGCAGCGCCCATAATTTACCATTTTACCTTATTGAAAATTACGATGTCAAAAGATGTTTAGCTTTCTGGTCATAGGTGCACATAACTTAGATGTGCTTAAAGTTAATGTGTCTGGTTCATTAAAACTGAAATCCTGAACATAAAGTAAATAAAAGCATAATAATGTGAAAGATAATTTGCTCTGGGGCACATGTAGTGCATTGTCTTCCTAAACTTTTATGTAATTTTTCCGCATATCTTGATAACTAATGAAGTCTTTGTCTTTCTTTTTTTGCATCTATCTAGGCTGGCGCTGATCCAAATGCCGAATCAAGTGGAATTGCTCCTCTGCGATATGCAGTAGATTATGGGCTAACACAATTTATCGTGCCATTACTAGAGGCTGGTGCTGATCCAAATGCAATGGATAATGTACGGATACTTAACCTTTTAATTCATTTCTCTCCAGTTCAAACTTCTTCTGAAACCTATCTGTTCTGCCAAAATGCCCTACTTGCATGAAAACCCATATCTTGAGAATGTAAGTAGCATTCTGGTTGGGTGTGTGTGATTAATTTTTCCACCAGAAATCAAGAGAATTGGCAATACCATTTCAGAGAACGGGTTGACTGGATGTAGGGTATCCTATAATCCAGCTTACATAATCAAACTTTTTTTTTTGTTTTTGAAACACAGGAAGGGATGACCGCAGTGGAAATTGCTGCTAAAAAGGGTAAGAGTAAAATTGTTGAGATTCTATTTCCTGTGACTTCTTGCATTCCAACATATCCGAGTTGGACCATTGGTGGACTTATGGAGCATGTGCATTCTGAGGCTGCCAGAAAGAAGAAGGTACAGAATCTATCTTACACAATTGATGAGTTGACTTGTATCTGTAATTATTGGGATAACTTAGGGTTGGAATTCCTTCAGTTATCGAGGAAAACGGCAAAATACTCCCGTCTGTTTGCACCTGTAGCAATCCTTCACTACCTCGACCTCTATTGGCCGCCGGTCTATTGTCCTACCGCTCCGCTTCATATATGTCATTTCTATCATTTGGCTCTTTCTTCTCCATTTAAAAGATCTACATTATCCATCAAGCGCCAAATTAGTTTATCCACTTCCTAACCTTCTTAGTGCAATACAAAGTCACAGTATTACTGACATACCAACCTGTACAGCTGATTCTAATATACTAGTAAGGCCAGATGGCTCCGCCCAGCATACAAGTCTAGCTGTTATGTCATTTGCATCTATATCAAATACTGCAGGTGCCTGACAATTATTACAGGGATAGCAGCCCCTTATGTTTAGAACTAGAGGTACATTTACAACATTATACAACTCTTAAAACTGCTAACTATGGGATTGTAACATTAATAAGGGCCAAGTTTTATCAAGAATTTTAGACCACCGTATCTCTTATAAATTTAAGAAGTAAGGATTGGAGACTTTATAATGACAAGGGAACAACTAAAGGCTTTAGAGCTCATCTACACTTCTTGGCTTAAATCTTTTGGAAAAAAAATCAGCAGCTCAAAAAGAATAAAGAACACTAAAGGAAAGATAACATGTGTCACGTTATGATAAATCAGTGCTATAACTATCTTTTCACATGTTCTACTCTTTGTTGCTATCACCCCCACTTTACATTTTAAATGCCTTGTACTTCCAGTTTGTTTCTGGATTCTTTAACAATACAAAAATCGAACTTTTTTAAACAGAAGATTTCTGAAGATTCTGAGAAAGTTCTTCAAGAAAAAGTGAAGGGCACAGAAGCTTTTCAGGAAAAGCAGTATTCGTTGGCAGCAATGTGGTACTCAAAGGTATTTAATTGCCCTAAACTTTGAAATCAAATGATCCCTCAATAACATAATGGTAATTAAATGACACTTTACTGGTGGTATGTAGGAGTACACTTTGATGATAATAAGACAGTGATATATAAGTGTAGTGTTTTTTATCAGCTTGCTTTAACCTTCACTTAACCACGTGAGAAACTAAGGTATACATCACAATTTCCATTATACAGTAGAATGACTGTATGCTTGCGGAGTAGGCTTACAGCTGAAAGCTACCGTAATTATGATGTTTAAAAAGTTGACTAGTAGTTATTATGGGTTTCTCAACTTCTGGTCGTGCATGGTTCTATGGGAAGTTATGAACATATTTATGCCATGGTAAAATCAGTTATACTAGTGTAATATGAATTGCAATATTGAATTGCATTATGAAGTTTCCAGCCAGCCAATTTTTAGTGTTAGATTTTGTTTTAATAGTCCTAGTTTCTTACTGTCTGAACTACTTGTTTAATATTTTACGTTTTCATTCTTATAATCCTACTTTTTGGTGATGGAAATGCAGGCGTTGGAAATTACTCCAACAGATGCAACTCTACTATCCAGTAGGAGTGCATGTTATGCGTGTATGCAAGATGGACCTCAAGCATTAAAGGATGCAACTGAATGCATATCTTTAAGGCCTGATTGGCCAAAGGCACACTACAGGGCAGGCGTAGCGCTCAACATTCTGAAAGTCTGTGTCTTTTCCTCTGATTTGCTTTTTCATAATTTCCTAGACAAATCACATTATAATTTATTTGTTGCACTTTTTTATCACAGAGGTATGGTGAAGCAGCAGACGCCTTCTATAAGGGTTTGACGCTGGATCCTGATAGCAAAGAACTTGAAGATGCATTCAGGTTCAGTTTTATCGACCTTTTTGAAGAATTCTATTTCCATGTGTTATAGTTATTAATTGTCTCATTTATTCACCATCAAGGCAGATAATTAAAGTGCTTGGATTCCCATTCAAGTTTGGCAACCTATTCGGTTGTCCAAACTCTAAAGATCCCTTAATTTTTTCTAGATATCACTGTCTCTACGTTTTGCCTATTAGAAACGTCTTATTCCTTTTCCTAAAGAACTTGATTTAGAATAACCACATTTTCAGGAAATGTGATTTACAGAATCATTAGACTCAAGACTCCAAATTTAAAAGGGCTCAAACCTGTCCCCAAACTTACATGGCTAGATTATTCGCTGGTTAAACCCAGTTGAAATCGTGTGATGGGGTTTTCATGCATGGCCCATAGGGACCGTCAGTCAACCGTTATGGCTCATAAACTGTCAAGTGGTGGGAGAAGAAGTGTCAAGAAACTCTTATGATAATTGAATCTGAAGAGAATGTCTATCTTAGTAACAAGAAACTCTTATGACAATTTCCTGTTTTACGACCTGGCATACTTTCTGTTAACTTTTTCTTGTCTGTGCTTTGCAGGGATGCTAATGAAGCTAGATTGAAGTCCGTCCTACCACCATAGGAAGCATAAGAAGATGATGAGAGTAGTAAATTGGCAGTATTATCGTAACTAGAAGGCGTTTTAGTGACCAATCTTTTGTTATAGGCTCCTACTGAAAGGGGTTTCCCTAACATGTAAACCGTAGGGTTTTTTATTCCACTTGGAGTTTATGTTGATGAAGGGCTCTTTTAACTTATTAATTATGTCTCTAGTAGGTGTGTAAGTAAGTTTTAGTTGCTACCTTACTTCTGACATCCTAGATGTTATCCCTGTTTGCCCTTTTTCATTTGTTTTGATGCTCTGAGTTTTGGAATTGAAGGCTTTGATCCTCAGTGTTGAAACATGTGCTTTTTTTTGTTGTTGGTACTGCAATGCTACGGGAGGATGGTAAGGACAATAGTTCGGATATTGTAAATAGGTGTCTACCATGTGTTTGTCTGCCAATCAGGAGTTCTAAGCATGTCTTGTAGGTCGAGTATTAGCCAAACTACACGGTATACTAAAGAACCATAATATTGGGCATACCAAAATCTTTCAAGGCATATTGAATGAAGACAAAAAAGGTTGTTGAATAGCAAAATCAGATAACCCCTTAACCCAAAATTTTTTTAATGGCAAATCTGCCCTTTACGTATTAGTGTTAATAATCTTGATTAGTGATTAAATATTTTGTTTAGTGATTAAGATAATTTTCAGAATTATAAGAGTTGTTTAGATGAAAAATTTGAGGAAAAAAAAATCAAAGTTTTGGTTTGGTTAAGAAGGAGAGAAAGAGAAGGAGAAAGTGAGAAAATTGTAATTCTTGATTCACTGGAGGATGAGGAGGGTCATCATTCATCTAAAAAACATAGGAAAATACACATCAACTACAACAATGATCCAGAAATGGCTGATTTCTTAGATTATGAGAATGATTTTACACCCACTCAAACTCAAGCTCAAACTCAAACACAAACTCAAGATGATGATTTTTATGAGCCAAATCCTGATGATGAATACATTGATGAGGAACCCAATTCTTCTAATACACAGGTACACTTATATCCTATACTTAATCTCACTTCTATAGCTCTCAATTATCAAAAGTTAGGTTTTTTGAATCACGGTTCGGCGAAACAGGTTGAGGTTCGGCTCACATCTATGAGCCGAATCTACCATTGATGAACGATTCGGCTTACTGAATCTGTTTACTGCACGCCGAACCTATAATTTCCAATTCCAACCCTTTTGCTAGACACTAGTTCGGCTTATATGAAAGTTTCATAGTAAGCCGAACAACATCCTGAATATCCCGGAATAGAATCATTACTAATTCGGCTTACATATCCAAAATTGTATGTGCCGAACATAATTTTTTAATTTCTGGGTTGAAATATTGTTACTGGTTCGGCACATATGGAGAATATCGTATCAGCCGAAACCTCTTATGTTCAAGGTTCGGCACATAATTTGATTATAGTATGAGCCGAACATAAATTTGTAAATTTTTGGGTTAAAATATTGTTCGAGGTTCGGCACATATTGAGGATATCGTATAAGCCGAAACCTCTTATGTCCAAGGTTCGACACATAATATGATTATCTTCTGAGCCGAACATTAATTTGTAAATTTTTGGGTTAAAATATTGTTCGAGGTTCGGCACATATTGAGGATATCGTACAAGCCGAAACCTCTTATGTCCAAGGTTCGGCACATAATATGATTATCTTCTGAGCCGAACATGCATTTGTTAATTTTTGGGTTAAAATATTGTTTGTGGTTCGGCACATATTGAGGATATCGTACAAGCCGAAACCTCTAAATGTTTATAGTTCGGCACATAATGTGATTATCGAATGCGCCGAACCTTGTTATTATATTCCCTTTCTAGTGTTTAACCTTGTGATATTCTTTGTAGATCGTGCTTGGACCCATGGAAAATCAACCTGATCCAGTAGACATAATTCACGAGGATACCAAGGATCACTTCCAAAATGATTTGGTATGTAATAACCTTTTGCTTACCTTAATGTTGTCGGAATATTCCAAAGTTTTGCTTACTAATTACTTGTTTTGGAATGAACGTAGATATGGAAAACTAAACCAGAAGTTCTGGATTGGCTTGAGGAACACGCGATGAAGATAAATTGTGTACTAGTTAAAGGACAACAAAGCCGATGGGATCGGTTTGAAATGATTTGTGAGCGTAGTGGAACCGGCGCTAGCAAGGTTAAAAAGGGTACTGTATACGTTGGGAAGACCGGGAGAAAGAATAGGACGAAGACGAAGAAAAGAAATTGCCCTTTCAAGATCGTTTTCAATCTCAAGAATAAGTCCATGAACAAAGAGGATCAATATTGGATAATGAATAAAGATATGGATTGTCGTCATAACCACCCACGTCCCAAAGACCTTCATGGACATGCGAAAGTAGCGCGACTCAAACCCGACGAGATGCTAGAAGTGGATAAAATGACACGAGCACGTTTGCCACCTTCTAGGATTCTTAGCAAATTGAAGGCGGACAACAACAATAACAAGTCGACTATGCAAACTATCTACAATGCAAGACAAAAGATTAGAATACTCAATTTGCAAGGTAGGATGGTGATGCAACAAGTAACCACGACCCCTCTTCTTAGTGGTAGGCTTTTGTCCGGGTTCCTCGGGTCCTTCTCCTTTGTTGATGATTGCATCCCACTTTTTGTAGAGGTAGTTTTGTTCTTCCACGGTCATTGGTGTTTTGGAATCAATTTTGTCCTTCATTTTTTTCAACATCTCCCTACCCGCGGCATTGGTCCTGACACAAGTATGAAAGTTATAAGACTAATTCGGCGCAAGTATGAATCATGTCTTGAAATTTTTATTAGCTTACACAGAGAGTGGATCGGCTCATACCACAAAATAATTATACGCCGATCCTAAATATTCGGCTCAAAACCTATATTGTCGAGTAAGCCGAACCCTGTATTCGGCCCACAACCGATATTGTCGAATAAGCCGAACCTATGATTATGAACTCAAACATGTATTCAGCGCAACATGATATCATATAAATAAGCCGATCCTACACACTTGTAAAATTTATGAAATTTTAACAATGACATTCGGCGCAGCCCTAATACTATCGAATAAGCCGAATCTAGGCTTATGAATTGAAACATTTATTCGGCGCAAAACTAATACTACCATACAAGCCGATCCTAAGCACATGCAAAAATTCTGAAATTCAAACAACATTTATTCGGCACAAAACTAATACTACCATACAAACCGATCCTAAGCACATGCAAAATTTCTGAATTTCAAACAACATTTATTCGGCACAAAACTAATACTACCATACAAGCCGATCCTAAGCACATGCAAAATTTCTGAATTTCAAACAACATTTATTCGGCACAAAACTAATACTACCATACAAGCCGATCCTACGCACATGCAAAATTTCTGAAATTCACAAAACATATTCGGCACAAAACTAACACCATCGAATAAGCCGATCCTAAATATAAGTCTCTGTTTTACTAAGTTCGGCTCAAAACATATTTCAGATATACGCCGAGCCGTTCATATGCACTTTCAGAGTTCAGTTTCAAGAACAGCTCGGCGCACATCTAACATTTGTTTTACGCCGAACCATACCCTGTAACCGCCGCAGAACACATGATTTTGACGAATTAAATCGACCAAAACAATCAAAAACATCAAATATGAGATGGGTTTGTAGAACTAACCTTCTTATTTTCATTTCCGGCGTTGGTTCTTTTTCAATTTCTTCTTCCGATTGATTTTGTGGTTGATTTTGAGTTTGTTCTTCACTCTCTAAATCTTCTTCTTCATGAATAGGTTGTTCAATCGATCGATTTGAACGAGATACTGACTTACGACGATCCATTATATAGTTTCACAAATCGAGAATTAAATTTCCGCGATGAAAAAAAAAGAAAGGGAAGGGTGGAGTTCGGCTGTGGAGAGGAAGAAGAAGAAGGTGAATGAAACTGATTTTAGGTGTAGTTGATTATAGGTTTTGTATTAGGGTTAGGGTTAGATTAGTAGTAATTTAATGAATTTAAGGGCATATAGGTAATTGAACCACCCCATAGGGTACCCCTTATAAGGTCACCCAAGTTAGGGCTAGTCCTTTGTATGCCTTGAAAGTTTTAGGCATGCCCAAAATTGGTGTTCATACTAAATGTCCGAATTGGTCTGAGTATTAGCTTGTTGCATCTGATGGTTCGAACCGGTAGGTTGAGAAGCTAATTATACTTTAGAGAAAAGGTTTGGAACCCTAGGCACATGCAAGCAACTTTTGTACAATGGTTTGTTCAGACCAGAAAGGTTGTTAGGTACTGTAAGCTTCATTATTGGGGTTCCGGAAACTGTGGACTTCGGAGCAAGGATAAGACTTGCGTTGTGAAAATTCCTTCCTCTAAAGGTATTACCAATATCAGTCACTGACTCACTGTTGTCTAATCTTCCTAAAGAATATTGCTGAAGAATGACATCGATGGTTAAACTTGACTAGATATGTCTGGCGGATGTATCAGGGTAACATATAAAAAGAACTGTCGTCTAGTTAAGAACTCAAGTGCAATAAATTTGAATCCAACATACAACGAGATAATATGACAGCCAAAAACATTAACACAGTTATAAACAGCTACTGCCCACAAATGAAGATCTTGTTTTCATGTTCTTGTGTTTCTCTTTCAGTGGGCCAGTAGTACTCGACAACGGTATTCTCCAAGGGCCCATATCGGGAAAATGTTTCGGTAAGCAGAATAGCTGATCATGCAGTTCCTGTTGAAAACTCCCATGATAGCCTGTAGCAAGCAAAAACATAAACAGATCATAATCTTAAGAAATTATCCCAACTTAATACATCTGAAAGGGGATGTTATTAGTTTTTACCAATTGAACAAGGGAATGGCAATGCGGAACACTTATTACCTCTTGAGGGAAATCACCATTCTCCATTTGCGAGTTTATCAGTACCTTTGCTGCACGATGCAGTGGAGTTGCATCTCTCTCGGCCTGTGCCAGAATATTCAAAAGATTAATTACTGCACAGGTAACTCAAGTATGCGTTTCTAGTTTCAGAAGCACAACTAAAGAAAAAGACAGTAATAATTAATAAGCAATATACTGCACGTACCTGCCCAGCTTCAATGAGAGCCAACATAGCCCATCCTGTATTTACCGTGTGAGATTGGTCGCCCTCAAGGTTCGTGTAGACCTGTTTCAACAATCATCCAAAAATTTAGTCACAAAGATTTTATTTTTTTGAGAATGCCAAAGTGACAAGCTTTAGTTTCTGTCACATTGCCAATTCTACAAATGGACCCTCATTTTAATTTATTTTATTTTGGCTTCCGACAGCTGATAATTGCTAAGGGATGTATGCCTTCGCAAGCAAGCGAAAAGTAGATGTTAAATAACAAATCATAACCTTGTTTTGACAAGAGAGATAACTCTCCCCCCAACCACCTGAAGCCACCTGTTTCGATAACAAGAAATTACAAGCTTTACGGATAGCAGAGCAAGTTTTATACGTCTTTCCAGCAGCCACCAATCCTTTTATCCCAAACCAGGTTCCGTAGGTGAAGCAGACACCCCAAGAGCCATACCTATTGAAAAATGAATTATTCAAATACCAGAGAGAATCTTTTATCATGAAACTAAGTTTCATAGGTATCTGAACTTCTACTATTGTTGCGCTTTAAAATGGATGCATTGGAAAGAACTAGAAGAAAGTTAGAGGCAACAACCGTAACGAATAATTCCATTGGCATGAGAATATTAAGAGCAAAATAATCACTAACCATGAACCATCTGGTAGTTGAATACTTTCAATGAATTTAACAGCTTTGGTGATGCATTGTTTTATCTCGTCGCTCCGATGTCCAGGATATAACTTCTTAAACGTTGTTAGTGCTTGAATTGAAGCAGATGTACACTCCACATACCTAGAGAGTATTTGCGGTCAGCATTACATCATGACATTAAACAATGAAGAACATATAGTCCAAGCTTTGATAACTTACGGGTAGTCGATAACAATGTCACCGAAAGTTTCTGCAGGGTTTATTAACTGAAAATAGAAAAGGAAAAATAAGATTACGTTCTCCAAATTATTGCAATTGCATCTAAAACAGAAGGGGCTTAAAAATATGACAACCACCAAAAATGTTTACCTCCAACCAAGCATAGGATCTTGTCAGTTCATATGTTGCAAAACCACCTTCATCATTCTGTTTTTATTGAGATAAGATATATCAGTGATCCACCACGAACAGCAGAACAGGTACATATACAGAAAGATAATAGTTTTTGCATCTTTGTTTTAACACTAAGATAAAATACTACAGGGTCAAGTAGGCTATTATTACCTAATCAGTAGCTATGTTGATATGCTTATAATTTGTTTCAGGAGCAGAAAGATGATTATTTCATCAGTTTGTACTGTAAGGTAGTAGCTAAATTCCATCCTAATTCAAAAGGCACATTCTCCATGGTAATGGGGAAAACAATTTCATACAATTGGAAGTACGAAAATATTTCAGCCTGAACTTCCACTTCTATTTTATTATTTTATTTTGTTTCTACAAAATTGAAACTCTGTGTTTTTGGTGAAGCAGCGATTGCTTTATTCACCAACGATTAGAGATAAACTTACAAAAGAGTTGAGTAGTATGCTAAACATATTTGTAAATTAGGCCAATTACCTGTAGTGAAAGGATGACATTCACGGAATCAAAAAACCGCGAAGCCTCAATTGGCTCACCAACAATTCCTGACGGAAGCTTTGATAACAAGAGAGCAGCCTGCACAAGAACAGGAAAGTTAGTAAGAAGATATCACTGATTACTGAAAGAACTGATTTGTATCTTACCTTTAACCCTTCTGCTGAACAGTCTGAGATAGGCCATCCATGGTCTGCAGTTGAGAAAGGCCATGCTCCTTTGGAAATATGACGATAATAGTAATCAAGATCTCCAGTGCAGTCTGCTAAAACCTTGAAGTAAAGACAAGGCGGTGAAGAAAGTCGTGAGAAATCAGAAATGATTATTGAGATTAAAATATGTTTTATAAAGGCACCCTAGAGATAAAAACCTGTGAGCTTTTAATAAAGTTATGTGCTTTTTCTAAAGTTGGGGCATATTCTTCATAAAGATTCGAAGAGATAATTGCTTGAACTGCAAAAGACGTGTCCCATGCTTGACTTCCATTATATCCCTGCAGGTGGTCATCGCCGTAGTAGTTAGAAATTAATATTTAGTTATCAAGACAACTACAGAATGGGAAAGAAAGTGTCGATTGCGAACTTAACATTCCCTCGAGATGACAGAATAATAAGCAAGATGGTCAATTATTGGTATACTTCAAGCAATGTAAAGAAAGAACAAAAGCAATTCCACACCTGCATTTTCATGCCATCCTCAGCAACCCATAAGTAATCCTGAATTCTTGGAAGGTGCAACTTGAATGCTTCTGAGTTTGGATCTTCTACCCAGCAACACAACATATTTAATACCTGCCATTTAGAAGTAGGCATCAATAGCTTGGCCTGATTTATTGTTCACTAAATTTCTTGTCATTGAAAGAAAAAAAAATGACTATGATAAAATCTCTCTAAAGTCACGGTTATTCAACCATCTACTGCATACCTTGTTAACGGGTCCTATGCATATATACCGTGTATTCTCATCTTCATAGTGGATATGCTCCATTGTTGTATTTAAAGCTTTCTCTCTCAGTCTTTTTGCTGGCCAACGCTGTAAAATAGGTTCAACACCCTTGTGAAGAGTTGCCCAAAGAAGATCCTGTACTAGTGGGTGTGGGTAATATAAGTCTTCCTGCAGAAATATTAGTAAAATATTAGTGAAGAGTTGCTTAGCATCAGTAATTTACCACTAGAAAGAAAACTACGGGATTATAAAAGAGAAAACAATTAGGCACTAGAAACATCACTAACCTTTGCACATAAATTACGCGCTTCATTCCAATCTACTTCATGATAAGGGACAGTAAAGAGCTCCTTCCGCAGAGACAAAACTGTTGGTGTGATGGGACCAACAAACCTTTTCCCGTATAAATATGACATTGGCAAATAAACCATACGGCAGTGACACCACATTCTTCCTGTACAATTATAAAACGTCAATTGGTCAAAATACTTCAAGTTGGTCAGAAGGTCATTTGTAAGCTAGCCACATCCTTCCTTTACAAGTACAACTATTAGCAACAAAATCAACCATCAAGTAACAAACAGAAGAACCACTCCAAGCAAATCAACAGAAGTAGGACACACGGCTTAGTTACAAAGTGTTCATGGAACCCAGTTATATATAACAGATTACAATTTCAGCTGAAAACATATATCATAAATGCTTCTGTGAAGGATGGATAAGTAGAAACCTGGATGGAAAGGCAGAATATAAGGAAGTAACCATATTTCCGGGGGAAGTGGATTGTTACCGGACCATTCAAAAACTCCTAGCACCTGTGACCATTAACGAATTAGTTAAAAAAAAAACTAGAAAATCAACTACCAACTATTTGCCTCTAATTCTAACAGAAAACACAAAAAAGAGGTTGAGTTATGTACTGAAAGCCACATTTTCCCCCACGATGTTATAGCAGCAGCACCACCATGGTCCAGAATCCATTTCCTTGCTTTCTCCAATGCCCCTTCTCCATCGTCAGCTCCTTCTCCAAGCAATCTCATAGTAACATAATTTAGGCATGAACCGAACATTGTACTTGGTCCTTCAATATGTAGACCCCAACCCCCATCCTCATTCTACAACCCACATTTATCATTTCATAGTCATTTGTTTGAGATATGCACACAACAGAAAACTAAATAGTCTCCACTGATTCTAAACAAGTTAAGCCACAGACTAAAAACAATAGAGAATTGGAAAACGTTTAACTCACCTGATGATTGTAAAGATAACGACACATCTCTTTTTTATGCTCTGCAGACAACACTGCATTCAGTGCTCCAGTAATATGTAGAGTAATAATCTGTCCCATAAAACCACCAGAACAGGCATCAGCAGTTGCATAATTCATTCATGAAAGTCGCAACAAAATCTAACTAAAAACAAAGTGAATTACCACAACAACAACAAAAAAAAATGTTTAAACATAGAATTGTAGTTTATAATTACCAATCCAGGCATAAGAAACATGGGACCTCCATAATCACCAGCCCAATGTCCATCATGTGCTTGAATCGATGAATGATAACTAATAGCTCTTCTCAACGTCGTAGTTACTGCTTCCACTGTCACATCTTCTGTATCTTTCACTTTTACTTGCTCTAACAACTCACCACCACTACTCCGATTCTCCTTCGCAAACTGAAAAAGTTTGAAACCGAAACTCAATTGTTGTCACAATAATGCAATTATTGTAAGCTGAAATTGAAATTTAGTCTGAATTTTGAAGAGAAGAGACAGACCTGAATACGCATGAGTAGATCTGAACTGTGTTTCTTCTCGAATCGGTGATTACGGAAAGATTCACGAGCATTTTCGATTTCCTGAAGTTCTTCCGGGGTACCGAGATTTGGATCAAATTCCCAAATTTGTCTGCCTATGTGATTGTTTGTTGTACGGAGCCATTGATTTCCACCTTCAGCGATCTTTAATTTCCACATTATTATTATTGTTCCCAACAAGAATCACTTGAATTTAGTAATTTGATTGGATGATCTAGTAATGAAACTAAGAAAGTACAGTCTCTTTTTGTGATCCAAAATTTTTGAAAAACGAAAGATGAACTCTCTTGTGTACTGCGTGTTCTTTTATTAATGAAAAAAAAACGGAAAGAGTTTTTTATTTAAAAAATTACTTTATAGAGAGATTATCATTTTTTTGATATTTTTTAATAGATAATTTAATTTTTCTATCAACGAGCTCTAGGCTTAAAAGAGGAGCATGGACACTCTTACATGGACAAGGTCGGACAAGATTTGGGCCATTTTCTTCGCAAAAACTAAACGATAATAAATTTAAGTATAGTATTTAGGTGGTATATTCTTCTTATAAGACTCTACATTCCTATAAAAAATGAGCATAATTCGAGATGTATAAAACCACCATCTACCCCTTTGAATATCAGTCGTTCAAAATTAACGGTTGAAATTAAGATCGGTAGATGGTCAGGTTTTCTATCTCGAATTGTATTCATTTTTGGTAGGAATATAAAGTCTTATAATAGGAACATATCATTAAAATATTAGACTTAAATTCATTGTCGTTTGAGTTTGCCGGTGAAAATGGCACAAATCTTATCTGATCTTGTCCATCTAAGAGTGTCCATGAATCCTCCCTCAAAGTTAAAACAAGTGTTTATATTTTTTCAACTGCATGCCGGACCATAGCATGAGTATCAACAACAAATGGATTTAAAGGACTTGTAGACGGGACAATTTGAAGTATTGGGCAGCGGACAATCTTCTGCAAGTATAGGGAAAATTCGAAAACGCTAAGCCTGTTTGGTACAATTTTTAAAAGCAGTTTTCTACTATTTTTAAAATATACACTAGCTAGTTTTTTGTTTTCATTTTCTAAAAGCTATTTAGTAGGAAACTGAAACTATTTTGCAAACCAAGGAAAATCAACTAAATCGTAAAAACTCGTCGAGATGTCGATAAAAATAATTCTTGCATATAAAGAAGAAGAACGAAAAATAAATCATAAAGAAAACAAATGGAAAATGTATTCTGAAAAGGAAAAATAATCGTTTGGTCCTTTTTTAAGTGGTCCCAAGTCTGTTTGGTCTTTTGGGAAAACGTGTTTTCTGGTTGGTCCATAATTATTTGAAAATACAAAATGGGAAAAAACACCCCTCCGTACTATTTCGACATTAATCTCCGTAACTCTTATATTCCATAATTATTTGAGTTCATGCTCTCTGATGAACTATGAACTTCCTACTTGTTTCGTACAGGAATTCATTCTATTTGATGAACTATCAGAGTTCATTCCTTCAAATGAACACCTAATCAAACCAAAACTAAAACAGAGTTCATTTTTTCGAATGAACACCTAATCAAAGTTCATTGTTATGAATAAAAAAACAGAGTTCATTCTTTCAAATGAACACCTAATCAAAACAAACTAAATCAAAACTAGAATAGAGTTCATCCTTAAAAATAGATACATAACAAGAAACAAAGTACAAAACTTTCATCATTATGACCAAAAAATATAATTCATTTTTTTTTTCCGAATGAATACCTAATAAAAAGATCTAAAAACAGAGTTCATTCTCTCGAATGAACACCTCATAAAAAGATCCAAAAACAGAGTTCATTCTTTTAATGAACGCACAACAAAAACCTCACAAAAATCAGATCCAAGAACAAAAATCAGATTGGAAAACAAAAACCTAATAAAATCACTGTCGTCTTCATCATCTTCATCGTCTCCATCATCTTCAACATCGGTAGAGAAGGAAAATACACAAATATTCATCGTCTTCATCATTTTCAAAAATAGCAAAATCGATCTCGTAATCTTTAAAATCAAGCTTTATAGATCATCGATAAATCAATCTTCATAATCAATCGTCTTCATCATCATCATCGTCGTTCTTCATCATAAAGATCTTTATCAAAACAAAAGAAGGAGAAGAAAACAGAGAAAAAGTAGGTCTAGAAACATAGAGAAAACAAAAAAGAAAATGATTCTGTTTCTATTAATAATTGAGTATATATGTGGTTCACCAAAAGGGTATTTCTGCTACTACCAAATGATAATTACATCGTTCATGATGTCATTCTGCGTGAGTATGGTCCATCCTAGGACAAAACAATAAATTTTAGGACCAAACAGTAATATATATTTTAAAAAAGGACCAAACAGACAGTTAACTAAGTCAACATGACCAAACTCACTCTAATATACTCCCTCCGTCCCCTATATATAGGCGGAGTTGTAAAAAATTGTAGTCCCATTAGACAGGCGGACTTTCAATTCCAATATGGGTTTTTTCCATATATTACCCTTATTTATCATAGGTAGTTACAACTATAACTAAATTTTGTTTCTAATGTTGGAATTGTACAAAGGATAAAACAGGAAAGAAGATGGAAATGTAGGAAATCAATAAAATTTCTTATTCTAAGAGAAATTCACTTTTCCGCCTATATATCGGGGACGGAGGGAGTATTATTTTTAGGACTATATGGAATTTCCTACTTCTGAAAATACCTCTACCAAACGTGTTTTTTCCCGTTTTCTGTTTTTATTTTTATTTTTTTAAATAGAAAACTGTTTTTAAAATTCATGCCAAACACGGTCCTATAGCCGGGACAAATTTTATGGTCCAAATCTGGGACAATAAATTTAGATCTTTGATCATTTCCATCTCCACCCTGTTACCAGTCCCAATATTAGAGCCATTCCTCTCTCCGTCATTCAGATTGTACCACTTCTCCACCATTTCGGTCTTCTATAACACGTAATGGAGAATAATTTTAGGAAATGGGAAGCATTTTCTCTTTTCGGACAAGTAGCTTAATCTCACACGAAACACCTCAACTGCTAACTTCTAACTCATAAATTTAGCCATAGAATTTTCCACGATCAACCAATAATCATTGGTAAATAAGGAAAAGAAAATGGGGGGAAGAATATGGCTATCGATCCCTTCTACAATTATAGGGCCGGTTCCTATGCATCACAATTTTTCTAGATATTGATTGTCAGAAGGCATGGAAAACTCACCTAGCGACTTTGGAAAATGAACCTAGCGACAAACGATAGAAACTACACCGCCAGTGATTTACACTTTCTCGTTGGCAGTGGAAACTCCATCGCTTGGTGGAGACTTTATCGCTAATGGCTCTTTCTCTACCGCCTATAAATATGTGAATTCAAACTTCATTTATACGACAAATATTTTACACCAAAAAATTTCAAATGAAAGATATTTCAGCATTATTGATTTTTTGAAGTAATACTTGCAAGTTGGCATTAACAAGATGATGATTATAAAAAAAATAGGTAAGTATTATAGAATCAACTTTTGGATATTAACCAGTTCAAACCTGCAACTAAAATGCAAAGAAGAGTTCAAGGTAAAGAACATCAAAGCAAAGAAGATCTGAAAGTTAACCATAATACTAGTTAAAAAAAAAAATTCTCAAGAGCGCATTGATTGGAAGTTACGGCAAATGAAGATAAATAATAGGTCAAAGATTGTTCGTGATTTTTATTGAAGTCTTTATTTAAGTTATTGATGTCAAGTTTATATCTTATAAAATAACGTATCAATTCGAAAATTAAACTTTTTTTTTTTGCAGTTTAAATACCCATATATTAATATGGATCATACCAATACAGACACTTATCAAGGAGATTATACATTGTTGGTTGGTCCTCTCCTATCCACAAGTGTTAATGGAGGAACATGACCCAACAAATTCACTTGAAGATAAAACATTATACTGAAAATAAGGTGTCGAACTAATGTTACTGGATTAGCATCCTTAGGTTCTAAACAAATCCTATCGTAGAATAAAAACTTTAAAATAAAAGGAGGCATTGAGTAAGTGGTTGTCCATTAGTTGTCCTGCCTATTTTTTCTTACTGATTTTGCCAACTTATCAGCCACTTTGTTTTATTTTCAAGTGAAAATTAAACTTAAATCATGAGGTAAAGTTGATAATTATATATATGTTTTAATTTGTAGGTACTCAGACTTACATTTAAATAAGACATGGTTGTTGTTACCAAGGTAAAAAATCCGTCTCCACCCTCTAATTTTCGACCAATTACTCTTTCTAATGTATTTTACAAAGTCGTTACAAAGATTTTGACGACAAGACTCAGTCCTTTGTTAGATGGTCTCATAAGCAAGAATCGATCTGCATTTATACCGGGTCGACAAATTATGGATAATATAGTGGTTGCAAGAGAGTTGGTCCACTCCATGAACCAATAGACTTTAATTGTGGGATTTTTTGCACCTAAACTAGATATGAGCAAGGCGTATGACCATGTAGATCGACACTTCTCGAGTCAGGTACTTCAAAGTTTTGGAATTACTTCTCAGGCACATCATCTCATAATGAACTGTCTCATTATGACCATGTTAGTACTACCTCATTTTAAGTTCTCGTCAACGGAAATCCTGAACGTTTCTTTAAGAGTAAAAGAGGTATAAGGCAATGTTGTCTGCTTTCTCCGTATTTGTTCATTCTATGTTCCCAAAGCTTAACCAATTTTATGAACCAAATGGAGAGTCATGGATTATACGCTGGATATCGTCTGAATAGGTGGGCGCCTTCAGTGTCTCACTTAATGTTCGTGGATGATGTGATGCTTTTTGGTTGTATGTCTGAATCCAACATCAGTTTTATTTCTTTAATTCTCAACAATTATGCAAGTTACTCAGGTCAGCAAGTTAATTACAGTAAGTCCACTATTCTTTTTAGCAAATGTGTTTCGCCTGAGAGGCAACAACAAGTAATTTCGTCTTTGAGTGTGAAAAAGATGGAGATTGAAGACAAATATCTTGGTGTTCAGATACTTAAACCTGGGAATAGATGCAATTATTATGAATTCTTAATTAATAAGTTTGATGCGAAGCTCTCTGGTTAGAAGAAGAATTGCTCATCTCATGCCAGTAGAACCACTTTGATTCAATCTATTTTAGATCTTATTCCGTTTTTTTACATGGCTGCTTCTATAGTCCCTAAACATGTTTTGGCTAAACTCTCCCGCACTATTCGCAACTTTTGGTGGGGTCACTCTCGCGACCAAAAGAAGATGCATTTTACTCATTGTGATTGGTTCACGGCATGCAAAGATTAAGGAGGACTAGGTCCGCGGAAACTAGAGGACTTAAACAAAGCTATTATTGCAAAGTTGGCGTGGATATTTCTCCGAGACACTAATTCCTTGTGGGGATGTCTTCTGCGTGTTAAGTATCTTCGCAATTCAGAATTCTGGTCTTGTAAAGTACCACAACGTTTTTCTAGCACCTGGCATGCGATTCTCAGCTCAAGAGAAAGTCTTAAAGAGTATAACACTCCATGTTTTTAGCATGGCGCATGCTAAAAGGTGCACCATGGCCTGAGATGAAGCTTCATCCAAAGCTTCAGTTACTTGGTAAGAGGTAGATTGGATTAAGGCCAATATCACACCAAAATGGTGCATTATGTTTGGCATTTGACGAAGGGGTAACTCTCGCATCAAATGATGCGTTAGGACAGTTGGGTAAATGACATTGTGTGTTGCAATGCATCCTTTGCGCATTATGAAGGCTATTGGCCTAGAGCCAATATTGCACAATCATTGTGCATCAGGCCAGAAAGGGATAGCCAAGAGAATACTGCACAATCATTTTGGAATATGACAGAGAGAATGTCGCACAATCATTATGCGATAGCCAGAACCAGTGTTGCACGATCATTGTGCAATACTGCAGAAACGAGTGTTGCGCAATCATTGTGCAACATACAGAACTAGTGGTGCAAAATCATTGTGCAACAGAAAGAACGAATGGTGCGCGATCATTGTGCATTACAGAACAAAACTCAACAATCATTGCCTATAAATCAGAAATACATGGCAATGGCCATGAATAGTGAAGCAGGCATGTCAATCCTCTCCGCTTTTATAAGTTGTAAAAATTGCAAGTTAACATATATAGGGAGGGGTAGTTGGTTGAAAGTGCATATGTGGACCATGCACCAAGTTACGCATCATTTATATTTGCGTATCCTTCTTAGGTATCACTATGCCATGTCGCAGACTAACTAATGCGAAACCTTTGTGCATTTCGACAGATAGGCCTATACGGACTAGGCCATTACCATTATTGCTTGGACACAACCTTGAAAACGAGTTTGTCTAAAGTTGATGTCCTTTCGTGGATGAACTATGATTTGTGCTTGATCCCTTTAAAGTAGGGAAGGGTACATAGGCATCCGCAATGAATTGCAGCATTTCTGGTCCAACACATTGTCGCTCATATCATCTAATTTAGAGGTGATTGCGACATTGTGGCCTCTCATATCATCTGGCTCGGCAGTTCGACGCAAGATATGATTATGGTCAAACTTGATGAGGCAAGTTGCATTCCATTCCTTGGATGCTCATACTTCCTATCAAGGCTTCGACATAGGCATGTACCAATGGCGCATTTGGCATGGCCTCGAAAGTAAACTACAACAATATGCAAGTTAGAGGAGCTTGCATAAGCCTAAGGAGAGTACGGCATGAGCCTGATTGATGCACATTTGGCACGAGCAAGACAAGTGCATGCTCTCATAAGCTCAGTGAAGAAGAAGTACGACGGTTACTGAGCTAGAAAGGGAATTCAGTGATGGATTTCCTACGTTGAGGCACGACTTTATACCCTTGTCCTATGGTAAGTTGGAACGTTGTGGAAGCTAATTTAGCTGCATCGTGCTCCCCGAGCATGCTTGCAAGGGCAGATGAACGTGCATTTTCCTAGCTTTAAGGCCTGGATTATAGCATCATCATGGCGCATCGGGGAAGTTATGGCCTGCGCGCCCAAGCGCACCGGGCATAAATTTTCCGGTTTGTCACAAAAAGAGGAGTTTTATGGGTCATTGGGAATGGGAATTGACCATCATTTGGGCTGATCCCTGGATACCCTCACTTCCAATCGAAAACCTGCAACTCCAATGGTGTTTACTGATGGTATATCGAAAATTAGGGACCTAATTGATCATAATAACCGGTCTTGTAACTCACATCTGCTTATGCAGATTTTTGACGCACTAACTGTTGGCCTAATTGAGAGAATCAAAATCAGCAATGTTGGTGCAGACGCCAAATTGTGTTGGACCCTCACCAATCATGGTGATTTCACGACAAGTTATTTTCAAAAGTTGCTCGCAAATATCTCAGGAGAGTCTCCTCATTGTAATGATAATGATTTTCCTTGGGTCAAGTTTTGGAAGAAGAAAAGAATTTCTTCCAAAATACACGTATTCAAGTGGTGATTATTGCATGGAGGTACTGGTGTTTTATAGAGAATTGGGAAATACATCCCTAAAATTTTTATGGACTGTCCACTCTGCCATATTCACATCGAGTCATTAGACCACTTATTTTTACAGTGCCCACTGTCTAGAACCGTGCTTTTTGCATCTCCATTGAGTCTGCGACTTGAAAATAATGAATACTTATCGATAAAAGATATGATTCAGCAGTGGTCGATGGCTGCGAATGACGGGTATACTTTCTGCCTAGGAGCTAGTATATTATGGGTTATATGGAAAGCGCACAACAACTACTTATTTGAAGACAAGCATCCTAATATTCCCTCCATTCTCAATTCGGCTCTATATTGGTTTAATTCCTATTACTATGCTGGTCATATGGATGGTACTCAAGTGACAACCTACAATAATCAGAGCATTAATCCTTCTATACCACAATGGTATCCTCCAGTTAGACCTTTTGTGAAAATAAATGTCGACGCTGGGTTATTTGAGTCGAGGGCAGCTTGTGCTTCCATTGTGCGTGACTGTGATTGAAAAAGCGGGGGTCTAACAACCACACCCAATATTTTGCTTAGTAATCTGTATGGACAAACTCCAATATACTTCTATGAGAATCAACTAGACAGTCAGACTCAATCTTAATAAAAGTATATCAAAGAGTTATATCTCACTTTCTCGATTCAATACTTACTCAAGCAAATAGAAATCTGTGAGTCTAATTGAATACAAGAGAAATCACTTGAACAGTACCAAAGACCAATGTTCAAGGATAAATCAATTTCAATCAACAAACAAAGGTTGCATTTCCCAATTGATCGATTCAACACACAACCTGTGATATTTCAATTATATAACAAAATATAATGCGGAAAAGAAACAACACAGACGCCAGAAGTTTTGTTAACGAGGAAACCGCAAATGCAGAAAAACCTCGGGACCTAGTCTAGATTGAACACACACTGTATTAAGCCGCTACAGACACTAGCCTACAAACTAACTTCGGTCTGGACTTTAGTTAAACCCCAATCAATCTAACACTGATCCAAGGTACAATTGCGCTCCTTATGTCTCTGATCCCAGCAGGATACTACGCACTTGATTCCGTTAGCTGATCTCACCCACAACTAAGAGTTGCTACGACCCAAAGTCGAAGACATTAATAAATAAATCTTTATCACACAGAAAAGTCTACTGTAATAGATAAATCTGTCTCCCACAGAAATACGTACGAGTTTTTATTCTGTCTTTTGATAAATCAAGGTGAACATGAACCAATTGATAACCCGGACTTATATTCCCGAAGAACAGCCTAAAATTATCAATCACCTCACTATAATCTCAATCGACTAGCGAAAGAAGATATTGCAGAATCACAAACGATGAGACAAAGATGTTTGTGACTACTTTTATATCTTGCCTATCGGAAAAATCAATCTCAAGCCAATCTTACGATTGTACTCAAACACGATAAAAACAACAAGATCAGATCACGCAACTACAGAGAAAATATTTGGGTCTGGCTTCACAATCCCAATGAAGTCTTCAAGTCGTTAACCTACAGGGTCTCGGTAGAAACCTAAGGTTAAAGGAGAATAGACTCTAGCTAATACAACTAGTATCACACAGAAGGTGTGGGGATTAGGTTTCCCAGTTGCTAGAGTTCTCCTTTATATAATCTTTCAAATCATGGTTTGCTATCTAAGTTAACTTGGTAATAAAGCATTCAATATTCACCGTTAGATGAAAACTTGATTAGATTCAAGCTAATATCTTTCAACCATTAGATCGAACTTATCTTGTTACACACAAATGAAATGCACGTTTATTTAGGTTTGTGTAACCGTACCCAAACATGTACACTTAGTTGGTTCAACAGTAGTTAACCAAATGGTTAGCCATATGAGCACTTTCATATCAACCATATTCATCTTAACCATAACTAGTTCAAATGACTCAAGAGAACTAGTTAGAGAGTTATTCAATTGCTTAGATCTCATAGAAGTATATAAGACACAATCGAAGTAAAAACAATTTGATTCACTCAAATCAATTCATGAACTTTATAGCCACAGTTTGCAAGTATGCATTCCTTAGTTTATATAAGTTTAAGTTCATGAATAACCTCGTTTTTAAAAACTAACCCACTTAAGTACGCATACTGGTACGCGGACTTATGTACCCGGAATAAGTTTGTTTTCAGTTCACAAACTCCAGCAGAAATTCACGGGGTGTGAACTTCCGACAGTGTGCATACTGGTACGCTGACTTCAGTTTCGGTTTTCTTGAGCAGCAAAGTACGCATACTTTGGTTCAAGGAATAAGGACTTGCACACGTATGAGTTATCACACAATGTTTATATCCTTTCAAGGTTATATTCTAAACTCTCATTTCAATCATTGAAACATTCTTAGAGAACGTTATATAGTTGTTGTTCACAAGCTATTTTTCGTCAAAGAGATTTTCAAGTAATTGAAACTAATATGACTTTCATCACTAGTAAAGATGAACTTCGCCAAAGCGAAAGCTTACCAACACATATTTCTAGAAATAGTTAAGCGAGATAAATTCGGCTCGAAATAGAAAATGTGTATAATCATAATCTATATAGCAATACGAATTTTGTCTCAAGATAGGAGATAAAGTAGATAGACTTTTGAGTGATAGATAAGTTCAAGTCTCCACATACCTTTTAGTCGATGAAGTTCCGCCAGTTCCTTGAGTAGTTCTTCATCTTTGTATGATGATCTCCATGGAGTCTAGAGCTCAACTACACTTTCTATGCTAATCTGAGACTTAGCTATGAGTAGACTAGAAATCAAGACTTATACTTTTGGCAACTAAACTTGACAACAAGCTTGAGATAGCAACGCTTGCGAGTTCGACCGATCAGTGCTCTAACAGTGATGGAACCCACTTATGTAGGCAAACGAAGGTTTTTCCATGGGAGCCACCTCTTGTTTCCGAAGCTAATGGGTTTCTCTTGGTAAAGAAATTACCTAGTTCTATGAATTTCAATCATATTAGATTCGAAGGTAACTGTCAGGTTATGGTTAACATTCTTAATGGATATGTTAGCACTATACCTTGGAGAATCATTCATGTCGTAGAAGAAATCAAGGCAATGAGTAGTCAATTCAGTAATGTAAAGTTCAGTTTCATCCAGCAATTCCTTGGCTCATAGTCTTTCTCAATACGCCGTTAAGCATAATGTCCAACAATTTTGGACATCTTCTCAACTCCCTCATTGCTTAGTTCTTGGTTATGGATAGAGTTAGATACTCGGTTCTTGTTTATGTTTCCTTGTGCGTTGTTGTAGTTTTTATTTATTTTTGCTACCAGGCAGCCCAGCAAAAAAAATAAAAAATAAAAATAAAAATATACATTTAATTAACTAAAGTGAATAATTAGGAAATTAAAACTTACATTTAACTAACTAAAGTTAGAGATTTATAGGGGATTAGTCAATTGAGAATTATAGGGAATTCTAGAGACATTCCAAATCTGTTGTTAGTCGATAGGGGGTCTTTGTAAATCTTTGAGAGTTTCTATTATTGGATATTGACTTTCTGATATTGTTTAGAATTCTTTGTTACTGGATAATGACTTTGTGAAAGTCTTTAGAATTCTCTGTTATTAGATTTGGATTTCCAAATCAATGATTTAAGGTTATGGGGGATTTTTAGAGACTTTTAAGTGAAAATATACCATAAAAGGCTTAAACAAAGTCTCTACAAAATAGGTGATATTTGGGGAGACTTTAGGATATTTAAAAAATAAAATAAAGAAATAATAATTTCCATGCAAAACTATTATTTTCCAGAAACTCCACATTATGCGATATCTCAACCCATGCATTATGTTCGTGTTCAATCTGGTTTAATTTTCGGTTAACAAAATAGTCACTATTTCTATTAGGCACGCATAAATTTATAATTTTTCACTGATTATATTCTTCCTTTTTTTGTATTAAATCGATGAATTATTTATTATATATTAATTTTATAAAAAAAAATTGATTTATTTTCATCTTATTTGATGTATGTAAGGTAAAATTCCTATATATTTTTATCTCAATGAATCATTGAGATTTCCTAAAAATCACTTAGAAAGTCCCCCAAAAACAATAGACTTACAAAGAGTCTCCCAAATCTCTTACAAAAAATTCTCTCGATATCTCTAAAATTCCCAATTGACTAACCCCCTATTAGGAAATTAAAACTTATTTAATCTATAACACAAAAAAAAAAGGGGTTTTTTAGCCTTAGACGGCCGGATACAGTTTGACATACAAACGTTGCATCCGACCATCCAGTTTCATCTCAGCCAAAGACATCCGGCGGATGTAAATATTGTAATCTCTTTTCATTATGACTTTGCATTGATTGGGTTCCCCCATAATCAGATCATAAATAAAATTGAATATGAGAAAAAAATACGAATAAAAATCATTAGCTTTAATTATATCATTATTTGATTTTTTCCATTTGTTGATGGTGGATTTTCAACAAAGGGTAAAACCGTAAAATCATGAGGCATATTTTTGACACGGCTTTCAGGCATGCAACAATTCATATATTACGAAGCCTTGATGAATATGTTGTCGAAAAGCCCCACTGGTTGAGAGATTTGACCCCTGGAATTTCATCATGCCCTCTATGCAGATTAACAGTTCCATGACTACAGGAGAGAGACCCCTCTCCACATAGAAGAAACGATTTGGGAGGTTCTCCGTAGTCAAGAACGCCTTCAGGACGTCAGTGACATTCACTGTTCCCTGACTATGTGGAGAGACCGTGTATAGATTCAGGCGGTTCTCCGTAGATTGAGAGCAGTAACGCCTTCAGGTCGTAAACAACACCGTGACTCCCCGTCTATGCACCATTCAGAATGGATGTGACGCCTTAACTGGTTAACATTCTTTCTGCAATAGATTAATTCTGCCGAGACATTCACCACTCAATTCCCAGAATGATCTATTATTGCTCCTATTCCATGGTCGAATCCACGTCCTGATCCCATGGAATGGCAATAAGCATTGCTCCTATTCCATGGTCAAATCCACGAACTGATCCCATGGAATGGCAATAACCATTGCTCTTATTCCATGGTCGAATCCACGGGCTGATCCCATGGAATAGCAATAACCATTGCTCCTATTCCATGGTCGAATCCACGGCCTGATCCCATGGAATGGAAATAACCATTGCTCCTATTACATGGTCGAATCCACGGCCTGATCCCATGGAATGGCAATAACCATTGCTCCTATTCCATGGTCGAATCCACGGCCTGATCCCATGGAATGGCAATAACCATTGCTCATATTCCATGGTAGAATCCACGGCCTGATCCCATGGAATGGAAATAACCATTGCTCCTATTCCATGGTCGAATCCACAGCCTGATCCCAGGGAATGACAATAACCATTGCTCCGATTCTATGATCGAATCCACTGCTGGATCTCATAGAATGACAATAAACAACTGTATTATCTCATTACTCCGATTTCATGATTGATTCCACGGCTGATCTCATGGAATGGTAATAGATAATTTTATTACTCCGATTCTATGGTCGAATCCACGATCCCATTGAATGGTAATTCCTGTTTTATTATTCCGAGTTCATGGTCGAATCCACAGCTGATCCTATGAACTGATAATAAATAACTACTCATTTTGTTACTCCGTTTCATGAATTATTCTCCACTGAATTTCATGAATTAGTAATAATTTCTCAACAACCGGGCATCTGGACCGTCGCTGAGCAAGCCCCACAAAAGTGGTGCAAGTGTACTCGATAATGATGCACGACTAAGCGCCCGGATGCACAAACGAGCATCAAAAACCATGAACAAATGAGGGATCCTACCCAAAACTGGACAAAACAACAAATAATAATAAAATAATAAGGGGCGCCCAGGGGCCGGGCCCACCGGCCGTCCAGCCATGCCCTAGCCGTGGTCGGTCCCATGCCTCCTTTATTATTTTGCCATATTTTGTTATTTTCATGAACTCATGAAAACTCCTTGATTTTAGCAACTTTCCTTGTTTTTATGCAAAACTCATGAATTTCCCATAACTTCATGGATTCATGAAATAATATTATAAAATAGGAAAAGGTATGCGGGACCGAGCAACCTAGCCGGCCGGCCATGCCCAAGCCGTGGCCGGTCCCACACCTCACAATCCCTAGCCTTTTATAATTATTGTTTCCCAATCTCATGAAACTCCTCCATTTCAACAAAACTCATGGATTCTCCATAACTTCAAGGATTCATGAAAAATAATATTATAAAATATGGAAAGGTGTGCGGGACTGGGCAACTTAGCCGGCCGGCCATGCCCTAGCCGTGGCCGGTCCCACGCCTTGCAATCCTTTGTCTTTTGTAATTATCATTTTCCTCAATTCATGAAACTCCTTGGTTTGAGAAAAAATCATGATTTCGTCATAACTTCTCAAATTTTGCTCGAATCATGAAAAACCAAAAGCCAACATGGTCACACGACCGGCTAGCCTCCCACGATAATTTTAAATGTTAAAATACACTTATTTTAATATTTACAAAATATTGATAAATTGAGCATACAAAAAATCAAGAATTTCAGTCAAGATGAAACTATTCTGAAAATTCACAATGTTGCTCGAACGCACATCAGAAAATACTGAAACTCTCAGTACGGAGACACGGATACCATGGTAACACGTGCATGCCTTTTTGACCGACCAGAGTCATTCCTAGGGCTTGTACAAAGCCGGTCCCACATGTTTTCATAATTCTGACCTAATTTGCTAAATTGCTCATATTGGGCCCAAATTCTCTCCAACCAACATGGGGATTGCTCAAACGACCAAAAGATGGTCCCGTGACTACCAAGAGCCAGTCTCATGCTCTCTTGGTCAGTCCCCCATCTTTCATACTTAGGTTTTATCACCTAATGCTGAACCCAACAATATTTCAATAAATGATGAAACCGGCATTTAATCATCATTCTTTCACCAACCCTCCAACTGAGAACCCTGGTGCACGCTCACTCGAACACTGGGCACCACATGGACGCCTATCATCCCATTTGGTCGGTCCCTCTATAACTCATGACCTATTTTCAGCGATTTATCAATTATGATCTGAAATTCGGGTTTCTAATAAATGCTCTACGAATCATCATTCTGAGCAATATGCAATCACTAATGAATTTATGTTGATTCAGCAACCAACATCTGAATTAATCATATTATATTTGGTAATCCACCAATATTTTAATATTTTATTGGGTCACGTCACCAATAAATAATGCGTCGAATTGAGCAATACTTGCTCAGTTGCTCAAATATTGATCCAGCTATCCATATTTAGTAATTTATCAGTAATTTGTCGAATTGAGCAATACTTGCTCAGTTGCACGTCAAATTATCAATAGTCATTAATTTTTCGAATTGAGCAATACTTGCTCAGTTGCACGTCAAATTCTCAATATTCAGTAATTCGCCGAATTGAGCAATACTTGCTCTCGTTCAAATACTGGTCAGTAATTCATCACTGAATCAACAATATTGACATAATTTCAGAGAACTACATGTTCGATGCATGAATCGTCGAGCATTCATCACTCATGCTCGATTCAACAAAACCTAGACCCACTGTCTAATAAGTCAACAACTGACTCACTAATACACGTCTTTCATGCAGACTCCATGATTCGTGAGACATCAATCACGTCAAATGGGGGGATATCAATTAGGGTTTTGGTCTGGCGTCCTACAGCACGTGGATTCATCCACAACGATAAATGTGAGTAAGTCGTGTCAATGGTTGAAGGAGTTAGCAAGGTAGTGGGTGAATGATCAACCAAGTCTCCACACAATCGGAAACCGGTGTCACCACGATCTCCTACTTTCCCACTGTTTGACTAGGAAACCGTCACACTTACAGGGATCAAGGTGTTCACAACTCTGACAATATAAATAAGTCTCTGAATCCATGATTGAAAGACAACAGACAACGAATGATCACCAGCTATCAGCAATTGTCTACACAGACCAATGGCGGTAATACTACTCCTCCACAAACCAATATTGGAGACAATCCTCTCTTCGACCGGTCTCCCGAAGAAATCAGAGAAAACCCACCTACCATAGGTGATCTCATGAAGGTGCAAGAAACTCTTGCCAAGAATCAGATTGACATGGATAACACTCAGAAGGAGATGCGCAATTATCTCAAAACTTTCACTGACAAGATGTCGGAGAAAGCTTAGAAGAAAGGAAAATCCAAAGAAGTATCTTCGACTGCTGATCCTGAAGTCATTCAATCCATGTAGTAGATGATGATGAAGTCCACAAGGCTGCAAATAACCCACCAATAAAGGAACCTGCAGGCTTCATCACTCGTGAAGACCTGGAACGCTTCATGGAGGATCGAGGAAAAGACAAAGCATCATCTGTTCACCGTCATCAACCTCCATATCCTGCTGCTACGCAAAGAATTTCTCTCCCGAAGGGCTACACTTCCCCAACATTCACATTTTACAACGGAACAGGGAATGCTCGAGAACACGTCTCTCGATTCCTGGAGGAACTAGGAGAGCACGAACACAATCATGTCGTCCGTCTGAAGGAATTCTCGAAATTTCTGACAGGCCAAGCATACACTTGGTACAACAACATTGCACCTGGGAGTATCGCTAGTTGGGTAGGAATGGTTAATGCCTTCCACAGGAAATACTTCTTCGTCTCAGAGCATATTACTCTCTCCGACTTAGGAAGAATGTATCAGAAGAGCAATGAACATCCAAACGGTTATGTGAAGAGGTTCAGAATCTAAGCTTTGGATTGTCATGACCCGAATGTCACTGAACAACAACTGGTGGACTTGTGCATCAACAGAACGATCCCGGTCTACAGAGCCTTGCTGGAAAATCTCCGGTTCCATACTTTCTCAGAGTTTCCTGAAGCAGCCAAACGACCAGTGACTACTGCACCTGCTTTACTGGAAAGAGCAAAGTCAGCAAGGTGGAGGAACCTCGAAGAAGTAGATGCATAGTCAACAATCAGTACAATCTCCTGCCTTTAACGAACGTTGTTGCTAAAAGGAATGAAAGGAAAGCTGAGACACAACATCAGAGCGCTTCTCCAACATCCCAGTCTCCTATGAAGGCGTGAAGAAAAGATAACCAATCCTGAAATATGCAAACCTCGACCCGACATCAACGAACATGGAAATGATCAGACAGACTCAAACTTCTCTATTCTCATGAGTTACTGGAAGTCTGGATTCAAGATGGTGCAACCAAATTGATATTCATTAGGAGACAACCAACTGAAGAAGAAATGAATAATCCCAGGTACTGCTGCCTTCATAAGTTCACCAATTATCCAACAGATGACTGCAATATTTTCAAAGAGAAGGTTGATCCATAATAACTTCAACTGGGGACTGAAAGAATACACGAGAATCCTCTTCCATTCAGAACCTTTACATTCTATGAACAACCAGTCAAAGAAGCAGTTCAATCATTGGTCGAGTATATCTGTGAATTGCTCTATCTGTCTAAGGCACGGGGGAAAGACATATTCACATAACCAAATTACATTGTGTCAGACGTCTGTCCATCCCGAAAATACTTCTTGAACCTTCATCCACAAGAAGATGCACGACTAGGGGACTGCTTACCACAGTCCATCTCATAGGAAATAAATTCGGAATAATGTTGATCGATGCTGACACCACCATCAACATCATTCCACTGAAAACCTTCAGATCCGCAGGCATCACTCGACAAGAATCTACTCGTGATCCCGTCTCAATCAGAGACCTTGAAGGAACGCTCGGAAATACTTATGGCTACGTCACTCTCAAAGTGAACATAAGTTCAACCTGGATAGAAACCAAGTTTCACATAATTAGGAAGATCCAGGATATGGCATGTTCTTCAGACCGGCGTGGATCCACGATAACAAGATGGGTACTAACAAAGCGCCTTTGGTTGCACATCTCTCCAACAAATAAAGTTCTGATCCAGAAGATTTGGTGGACATTCCATCATCAAAGCACTTGGGGGAATTTCAAACTTTGACGAGGTTGAAGCAAGAACCTGCAAAAGATGCATAGTCATTCATCAAGAGGTTCCACACTCAGGAAAATCTCATTCCTTTCATGTTTTTGTCATTTATTTACTCATATGCTATCCTAGCATGGGGACTCAATTCTTCTAGAACCTCTGCAAGACGTTATGAATGGTAGCTTCAACCTGTTAGTACTTTACCAAGTGGTTGAATCTGAAATTTCTCTGAGTCGAGCATTGAGACATTCATTACTGAGATGATGTCTGGCAAAGAACACTCTAGGAGTATCTCCAGCCTTGCAGGAGTGTTGATAGACGCATTTATGTGTCTATTTTGTTCTCAATGTTCTGTATTGTTAGACTCGATTAAATACTTATTGTGTTATTTTATGTTTTTGTAGATGTTTTTGGAAAAATAAGCTCTTGCGGAGAAATTGGCTCGAAAAGTGGTGTTTTAGACCCTAGGATAGGGTACTAAAGACACCCCAGAAATGCACCGGAGGAACCCAGAAAAATTACTAAAGGCACCCCAAGGGACATGTGTTATTCGGACTCCAGCATAAGGGGGCGACCACTGGATAAGGGGTGACCTTCTTCACAAATTCAAAAAAATATTTTGGCGGGAAAATATTTGCTCTTCACTGGCAGATTTTCTCGATTGCATTTGGACGTGATTTTGTGCGATTCAATCGCTGAAACTTTGTGGAAACATGTAATATATCATAACAGAGCTGGTATGGGTGATTTTTTCGACTGAATTTGGCTGGATAATCACGTGGAAGAAATCAGGGCAACAAGGGTTTGAAAATGATATTCACGGATTTTCAGCAAGTTTGATGCGTGCTGCTCGTGTTTGGATGACACTTAGTCATTGAAGATGCGTGTAGAAGCTAAATAAGGGAGTATCAGAAGCTGTTTACGCGTGGAGAATCATTTCAGGGAAGAAAATATTCGGAAAATATTTTCTTTTAACACCGAGTAATGGAGGATCACGGAGAGTTAATGAGCGTGATTTCTTGTCGCTGTTGGGTATAAATAGGTTCCCCAGGTGTCCTAGAAGGGTGTCGAGAGTTTGGGGTCGAGAGGAGGTCCAGAGAAGCAGAAATCAAGAGTTGATGAAACTCTGTTTTTGCTGCTGCTGATGATGAAGAACACCAAGAACACGAAGAACAGACTCGCAAGGACAGTCGTTTATCAATAGTGTCTAAGACGCACAACCGTGGGTCGCAGTGCAGTCTAAACAGCAACAACACTTGTGTTTTATCGTTCATTTTGTGACTCTTTTTGTGCGTCACATATTACAGTTTTACACCATTTTCTCCTTTTCTCTCCATTGTAAACACCATTTGAGCTATAAAAATATATTTTGAGCGTGTTTTCATCATGAGGAGCTAAAACCCAACACTGGGACGACGGAGGAGGCTGAATTTCATCCTTGGGGTAATTTATTTTATTCTTTTTTAAGACTTTTGAATTAATCTATAATTGAAATATGATTTGAATTAATTGGTTGTTATTTAATTTGATGATGTATGCTTAGCTTAGTTGTTTTGATACATCATGCTTAGGACTTACAATCAATGTTTTAAGAATCTATCTTGGCAAAATCAGAGTCTATGTTAATTTTATTGAGTTTTAATTGTCAAAGAATATATGAATGAACCTTGTGTAGTGAATTCAGCCAAATCCTTAGTCCCAGTACCTCTCACCCATTGTTAATATTTTTGTATATATATTTTTAGTAGATCTAAAAATTCCATTTCCTTCACAAGTCTGAAACGAATTCTATTTTCTACAACCCCATCAAAAATCAAAAATCATTTTGGCGCCGCCGACACGGATTTCTGCTTAGGTAGAATTTTTAGGTTTTTTTTTATTTCATTTGTTCTTTTTACGTTTCTTTGGGTGTGTCTTTGTATTACAGGTTTGAAGTTGGATACTCAAGACTTGGAATCAAAGCTTAAAGCTAAAAGAGAAGGAAAAAGACAAAGCAAAAAAAAAAAGATGAGCGAAAGAAAAAATTAAAAAAAAAGAGAGAATTTATTATTATTTTTTTAAAGACCTTCCATTTTTTGTAATTATTATTATTATTTTTTTTTATTTCTTTTCTTTTGCACTTTATTTGGACTTTGGACTTGGACAATTATTTTATTTTTTTTAAACCCTAAGGAAGGGTACATTAAATATAAAACTGTTTGCAGGGAAGGACGACGATTACAATATCGTCTCGGCCCCTCGGGTTCGCACATGACATAGGAGTCGTGGCCCGAGTCGACTTCAGCGGTTCTGCGCCCGTCTGGTACGGGAGGTAAGCTTTCGAAACACCCGCGAATCCCCTGTCAGCGGGTTTATTGTATGCCTTAAGGTGAATATATGCTGAGGATTTGAATACGGTTGTTTTAATTTCCTAATAAAGGTCAAGGCCTGGCCAAATTAAGATAAGGACTCGGATTTCATCACCGTTTCCTTCTTGCCCGCTTTAGGAGAACGAAACCAAACGCGAACCTAAGATTAAAATTTTGACTAGAACGAGACCTATAGGGTAACGAGCTTAGTAGGAAAGTCGTTCGAAAAATATTGGTTACTCTTTTAGCATACTTCGAAGTTCATGATGGTTTCTGTGAGTTGAATGCGTGACTGCGCCGCCTTGTGATAGCGGTGAGGCCTTGGGTATCAAAGCTCCACTGAGCTTCCCTCGCCTCAATTCAACTTACTTTGACTCGGATTGATTCCAGAGGGGTTTGCTTAAATTGTAACGAATTCCCTTTCGAAGGATTAGAAGCTGGTCTAGAAACAATCTAAGTGGAGCCATCATGCTTGTTGTATGCTAGATTTTATAGGTTTGATTTGGTCGAGTCAGCCTTATTTGTGATTGTTTAGAGTTCCCTAAGAATGTCGAACTGGTATGATAGAAGCCAATACAATGATTATCGACCTGAATTTGAATATGGACATCATCCTTTTTATGACCATGTTGGGAATAGTGGTTCGGAACGCCATCCTTTGGAAGGATATGGGTCATACCCTGGTGAGCCAAATTACTATCCACACATGCATCAGTCTTACGAGCAAGAAGATTATAGTACTAGTTCTTCGTCTCTAGAGGATACAATCAAACTATTGAAAAGTAGTCCTTTTTATGATCCCTCTGTTTCCATTCCTCCTTTAGAAGAGTCCCTCAGGGAGTTAGCTGAGTCGACGCGTAAGTTGGATGAGATGAATAGTATAATTATAGACGAAAGAACTACAATAATGATTGAACTTTCTATAGAGGAATCCCTCAAGCTGATGGCTGAGACGAACGAAAGACTTGCTCGAAATAATCTTACTTTCCAATATAGTGTTTCCAATAATACCCTAAAAAATGAGGATAGTTATTTGCGTAATCAAGATGACGAGGTTAGAATTGGTAACACTACTTGTTTTGATGAGGTTCGATCTTTTTCATGTTATTATGATGAGGATAGTGTTGATGGAGAATCATACTTATGTAGGAATAGTGATCAGGAAATGGTTACTCCAATTGAGCTTTACAATGATAATATTATTTCTAGTTCAAATCCAAATAATTTTAATAATTATTCACCTATTCAAAAGGACGAGGATTTGACTAGAGATACACTCGTTTTAGACGATGTAGTATTTCCTGTTTACAAAGCCGATAATGATTTAGAGGAACGAGTTTATTCTGAGAATAATGTTTTAGAGTCTAGCGATTTAGAAACAATAGTCTTAGACGAAGAAGATGAACTCGTAGAGATGAGTGAGGATGAAACTGACTTAGAAGAATCAATTGACCATTTCCAGGAATCTGATGACCTAGAAATTAGGGAAGTTGTGACTAGTCTTTCTAGAGACACAGAAAACTCTAAGTTTGGGGGTGATTATCGTTCTCCATGTGCTTTAACTCTTAGAGAGTTCCCTCGTGTAGGACTTGACATTTATGCCTCAACCATATTACAAGATTATCTTCATACATGTTTTCCCGAACCTAATGATGTCCATAGAGAAGCTCAGTTGTTAGAAACCCATCCTCTGGTTGATGTGGTTAACCCAGGATATGATACCAAGATTGACTTTGTTTTCCCACCAAAATATTTTCTCCAATTGTGGGAACATATGATTTTCAGATGTGTCGGATATTAAGTTTTGAGACTAAACCTAATTACTTTAGGATATTAGGGTCGACACATTTTCTTAAGAACGACCATTATTATGGTCAACTTTGTGAGTCAAATCTAATTGACTTAGAGGATCCCCAATTATTCAGGTTGTTGTTATGTGCTTCTAAGTTCTTAGTTGAGTTTTTCCAGACTCTAATACCTGAACCGGATCTTAGCTTTGAGGAAATCCAACCGATGAAAACCTTTTATTTAGACTCTTTTATAGAGCCTGAACCTGAACCACAACTAGATGTAGTTGTCTTAAGCAAGGGTGTGTTCGGTATCTTCTTGGTCTGTTGCAGTTTCCTCTTCTTTTGGGTAACACTTTTTGATCCAGATGACCCACAGTTATTCCGGCTACTACTATATGATTCTACGTGGTGACTAATTCTTGCTTAGTCTGGCTGAAGACTTTAAACTTAACACTTCTTGGGAGGTAACCCAATATTCATGCGACACGGTAATATCTTTCCTCATCTCTTTTGCTTCATTGGTAACAGTTTATCCTTGTTCATGCTTTTAATTTCATCTTTAGAACATTGAGGACAATGTTAGATTTAAGTTTGGGGGTATGGGAGAAAGTTCTTAGTTGCAATAAATAAGTTCCAGAGACTAGAAATTTATGCTTATTAAGGTTGGCACTAACTAATCTAAGTGGATGGAAGCATTTTGGTTGTAGGATTTGAGGAACCAATCTGATTAGATGGAAACATCTAAAGAGTCTATTCATAAAAGCACATAGCTCAGGTGTTAGAAAAAGAAAATATGGTAGTTTCGCCATATCCTCGTGATGGAAACATCGAAAGAATCCTGATCACTTTTTTTTTTCTTTTTACCATTACTAGGGTGAAATAGAGTGACTGAGATGAAAAAAAAAAAGAAGTTGAGACCAGACCACCAGACCAACCGGAATAAATACAATAAAGTCGACCACTGGTACCCTTGTATATGCCAGCTGAGTTGACCTAGAGTTAGGATTATCGACCACTGGTTCCCTTGTATTTGCCAGTGTGTTGATATTAGTCCAGACCAGTATCTCAGTCCATTAGGATAGGTTCACCTTAGTCAACATCATCCATATTTTTCTCTACATCCATATTCTTAATCATCCATGTGATTGGTTGACTCCGGTTTATGATGTCCAGAAACTATCTGAGTAGAGCTCTGTCACTTTATATGAATTTTAGTATGCTTGAGTGCAAACTCGTGTACAACAATTGGAATTTCGCATCAGGGTACTTCCTCCTGTAGTCAATAAGTATGTCAACCAAGGAGATTCTTTAGTTCCTTCCAAGGTTCTGCATAGATAGCTAGGGTCTGGAGTAATGGTTTTGTGGGCACACCTCTGGTAAACCCTCCCGAGATTAACTCGGTTTTATTTATTTTTTATTAGTTTTGCTCGAGGACTAGCAAATAATAAGTTTGGGGGTATTTGATAGACGCATGTATGTGTCTATTTTGTTCTCAATGTTCTGTATTGTTAGACTCGATTAAATACTTATTGTGTTATTTATGTTTTTGTAGATGTTTTTGGAAAAATAAGCTCTTGCGGCGAAATTGGCTCGAAAAGTGGTGTTTTACACCCTAGGATAGAGTACTAAAGACACCCCAGAAATGCACCGGAGGAACCCAGAAAATTACTAAAGGCACCCCAAGGGACATGTGTTATTCGGACTCCAGCAACGGATAACGGGGCGACCACTGGATAAGGGGGCGACCACTGGATAAGGGGTGACCTTCTTCACAAATTCAAAAAAATAGTTTGGCGGAAAAATATTTGCTCTTCACTGGCAGATTTTCTCGATTGCATTTGGACGTGATTTTGTGCGATTCAATCGCTGAAACTCTGTGGAAACATGTAATATATCATAACAGAGCTGGTATGGGTGATTTTTTCGACTGAATTTGGCTGGATAATCACGTGGAAGAAATCAGGGCAACACGGGTTTGAAAATGATATTCACGGATTTTCAGCAAGTTTGATGCGTGCTGCTCGTGTTTGGATGACACTTAGTCATTGAAGATGCGTGTAGAAGCTAAATAAGGGAGTATCAGAAGCTGTTTACGCGTGGAGAATCATTTCAGGGAAGAAAATATTCGGAAAATATTTTCTTTTAACACCGAGTAATGGAGGATCACGGAGAGTTAATGAGCGTGATTTCTTGTCGCTGTTGGGTATAAATAGGTTCCCCAGGTGTCCTAGAAGGGTGTCGAGAGTTTGGGGTCGAGAGGAGGTCCAGAGAAGCAGAAATCAAGAGTTGATGAAACTCTGTTTCTGCTGATGCTGCTGATGAAGAACACCAAGAACACGAAGAACAGACTCGCAAGGACAGTCGTTTATCAATAGTATCTAAGACGCACAGCCGTGGGTCGCAGTGCAGTCTAAACAACAACATCACTTGTGTTTTATCGTTCATTTTGTGACGCTTTTTGTGCGTCGCATATTACAGTTTTACACCATTTTCTCCTTTTCTCTCCATTGTAAACACCATTTGAGATATAAAAATATATTTTGAGCGTGTTTTCATCATGAGGAGCTAAAACCCAACACTGGGACGACGGAGGAGGCTGAATTTCATCCTTGGGGTAATTTATTTTATTCTTTTTTATGACTTTTGCATTAATCTAAAATTGAAATATGATTTGAATTAATTGGTTGTTATTTAATTTGATGATGTATGCTTAGCTTAGTTGTTTTGATACATCATGCTTAGGACTTACAATCAATGTTTTAAGAATCTATCTTGGCAAAATCAGAGTCTCTGTTAATTTTATTGAATTTTAATTGTCAAAGAATATATGAATGAACCTTGTGTAGTGAATTCAGCCAAATCCTTAGTCCCAGTACCTCTCACCCATTGTTAATATTTTTGTATATATATTTTTATTAGATCTAAAAATTCCATTTCCTTCACAAGTCTGAAACGAATCCTATTTACTACAACCCCATCAAAAATCAAAAATCAAGTGTCCATGTGTTCCACAAAATCATAAAGCTCTGATGTCTGCACAAGTGTTGAATCCTACATCCGAAACAAAAGGAATGCTGAATCAACAGAAGATACTGAGAGCTAAAACGATCAAACCTAAGACACTCGATGCTTAAGGAATATACGCTTCAACGTTCAAGCATCTAAGAAGCCTTCAAATTATACTCCCAATCAAAGAGTACACCGTAGATAATGACGCATCTGGCTTCAACACAAATATCTCGACGATGACACACTGATTCAACACCAGCACAATCGAAGCATAACTGAACTACAATCGATAAGTCTTCACTATCCCATGATAAGACTTCTAAAGATGCAACATCATTCATACATGAATGACACTAACTCCTTCAACATACACTGGGAAACCTTAGGTGATTCCGTGAAACTTCATCAACGGGACTTCTCTACATCACAATCCCCTGCACGACTGAGGAACTTCTTCTCTTCACTGACCACATAAAATCATGGTTCTAGCCTTTTCGATCTCTGGGCGACTCCAATCATAGTATCGGCATCAACAAGAATATGTAGAGCAGCTCCATTCATGGTATCAACATCAACAAGAATTTCTAGAGAGAATTCAATCGTGATCTCAGCATCAACAACAGTCTCAGGCGCAATATCTGGCTTCATCAACTATCCATTCTGTGAAGCGTTACTCTACGGATCATACTTCTTCAAGCCCTAATGATTCATATCAAGATGTGTAGGCATGAAAACATGAACTTCTTCCCATAGTTTGCACGACAGACGGGCACAAATCAAAGTCTTCTACAAGATGTTCTCATCGCCTCTACAAATGAGATACGACATGCTCCATTCCATGGGTTTACAAAAACGTACCAATGGGTGAGGAATGAGACAATACTTACTCAACAAAAGATGTTCTCCTATGTCTCTGCTACAACATACCAAAATGGCACATCAATCGTACATACGAGCTGAAAGATATGGCCTTTACCGTCAGGTCTACGAAATATGAAAATTTTGTACGGGATTACAAATTACAAATGTGCACGCTTCATTGGCTGACCACTGCAACTCCAAATTGAGTGATTCTTTGGTCATGTGATAACTCAGTCTCTTAGCTTCAAAGGTTGTGGTTAAGCATCAAATTCCGACGTCGTATGAGGTTCCTACAACTTCTAGAGCATACAACATGCAAGCATCAATTCTTAGACGGGATTCATAACTTCCACAGTCGATCAGTGACCACCAGGTCTTTCGGCTAAGTCCTTCTTCATCAAGGTACCTCCAACTTCTACCACCTAGGTCTTTACATCAATTTTTCTACCTGAGTCCTCTCTCTAGGTCTCGCCAGAAGAAGGGAAAACGAAAAGGAGAGATTTGATAAAATACTAGGGACTCGGTTCACTGATCATGGCGATTAGTTTCACAGTCCAAGACCCGTGGAAGCAGACTCTCATGTGCTTATCATTCATCATAAAAGTAATTCTACCACTGGTACATGCAACCATGGTCATTACATCACCCTCTCTTGGGAGCAACCTCAGTTATAGTCCCGTGACCAGGGTTTCAGAAACGATGTTTATACGACTGACAGAAACAAGATGGCACTGCAAACACCATGCTCATGTATAAATCAAGGGTTCCTGATCTCAAATGTAAAAATGACATTAAAATCCTTCACCAACCGTTCAAGACACAAGAGAATGGTCTAAAGACACAACATGAGTTTTTTGCGACAAATCCGTCTGAAGTAATTTTACACTTACCTGTACAAAAGCGACTATCTGGGAGTAATTGGTAAAGAATATAGGGATGGGTCATATACCATTCTCTTCGGACGGATGTCCTCTACAACATATCCAAAATTCACAGCAATTGGAGAAACGATCAAAGAGATGTGGCCAAAACATTGGACTACATGCCAGCTGAAAAATTTCCGGAAGTCTCCTGGAAGTTTACTGTTTCGCCTTTTTCAGGTCCTAAACAGGCTCAAAACTCAAAAATCTTCTTTGGAAAGAATCTTGGAAATTTTCTGGGCTTGAAGATACATATGAAGATCGCGAAAATCCGACTTCGAACGAAGATTCTACGGTGATTTTACTAAAAGGATGAAGTCTGAAATTTTCTGGTGACCTATTTCAGCAAAATTACTCGTATACTCACATGGATTCTCATTCATTCACTCACAAATCAGCAATTTCATACTTCTATGAAGATATTACAGGAGATATACTTACTAAGGGAGTCTCTAAATCATTTGAAGGATCGACAATGCCGGAATCTCCATTGGCAACTCCGCTATGTCCATTAGGTTCAGGATTTCGGGAATCTTCATATTCCCGTGTCCCAAATAAGAGCACGCTTCATCAACATGCTTATTATCTACAATGATTCCTTCCTGGATTCATCAACAACAATTATTATTATTTCGTTCAAGGAGATGCCACGATCACCTGCACGAAAGAGATACTTACATCGACTTCTTCATCAATGGTGGATTCCTGAATTGTTTGTCCGGGAAAAAGTTGAAGACCTTCGTGGAGCCAAATTTTGAAAAGAAATAACAAACTTTGGTTTCGTGATCCTAATTTCACGGGCAAGGAAAAGTCATGACACAAGGAGCGCTAACAACTCACCAAAGAAACGGCTGCGGACTGCACGTCATCTTGTAGTCCTTACTTCTGGGTTCTCCGCTCCCGTATACTTTATTTCATTTCCGTGGAGCCTACATTGATTCGGGATCTCACTATACGATCATCCTGTGGTAAATCTAATGGAATAACCAGGAGTACAACTCAGTATGAAGGATCTCTCACCACTCAGAGCACATCGTTCATACAAAGGGAAGGATTCGACAAAACAATGAATCATGGAATAAAGGTGCTCACAACAACATCTACAAAAATGGTAACCATCCAACTCTTACCTATTTACAATTTCACTAGCTGTAGTGATTACAATCTCGAGAATTTGTTCGCTCCTTCAAACCTGCAAAGATGAACAAAATTTGTTATTCAAAACCATAACGTGATTTTCATAAAACTGTGAACAATTCACGAAACTTCCATCATGTGAACAGTTCACGTTATTTTCACTGTGTGAGAAAGTCCCATCGAGTGAACACTCATTGGTTTTTTGCATACGCTATCAGATCACAAAATACATATAAACAATATTTTATCAAAAATTGTTTACTTCTAGCAATTGCTGAAAATCAAAAATTTAATTTCACATAAATTTTCTCTGTGTGAACATTCACTGGTTTTTCAAAAATTGGACAACAATTGTGAAAACTCACATACAAACATTATTTCACCGTGAATAATTGTCTACTTTCAACAGTTATTCAAAATCAAAATATTGATTTTAAATACGTATATATTTAACGTGAAACTCACGTAACTTTGAAAATATATGTATATATATTTTTGCTCCCTCTTGCGAGCATCGGTCTTTGAAACGAGAGCATATTTTAAATTTTTTTATGAAGGCTCACATATCGAAAATAAAAAAATTTCATGAAAGCTCATATAATTTTTTTTAATTACTAATAGACGCACGTCTATTAAAAAAAAAAACTTTTCTCTCGTACGAGCATCCATCTTTGAAACGAGAGTTTATCTTTTTTTGTGAAATCTCACATATTTGAAAAATAAAATTTTGGCTTCCGTGAAAGCGCATAGACAAATTTTTTATCATTAGACTCAAGTCTATTTCGTTTGTTTCTTAAACTACCGAACGAGCAAACGTCTGTTTATAAAACAAGGATTTCCTTTTTGGGTTTGAGCCCACGAGCGCTAAACTGACCAGAACTGGGCTTTTAACTGACCAAATCAGCAACACCTCATCTCGCCGCGCCCACAAAATAACGCTCTATCACGCTATTAGGATCCTTACTCAAATATTTGCCCGTACGTGACACCATTGCGAAAAATCAAGGATTCTGAACAAACATTTGTAGACTAAGTTCAACCACTAATCTCATCGACTGAAAATCACCATTTAATGCATTACTGCAGAACATGATTGTTCCCCACTAAGCAGGGGACTTAATGTTGATGGTGGATTTTCAGCAAAGGGTAAAACCATAAAATCATGAGGCATGTTTTTTATACGGCTTTCAGGCATGCAACGATTCATATTTTACGAAGCCTTGATGAATATGTTGTCGAAAAGCCCCACTGGTTGAGTGATTCGACCCCTAGCATTTAATCATGCCCTCTATGCAGATTAACAGTTCCATGACTGCAGGAGAGATACCCCCCTCCACATGGAAGAAACGATTTGGGCGGTTCTACGTAGAATGAGAGCAAGAACGCCTTCAGGACGTCGGTGACACTCACTGTTCCCTGACTATGTGGAGAGACCATGTATAGATTCAGGCGGTTCTCCGTAGATTGAGAGCAGTAACGCCTTCAGGTCGTAAACAACACCGTGACTCCCTGACTATCCCCTATTCAGAATGGATGTGACGCCTTAACTGGATAACATTCTTTCTGCAATAGATTAATTCTACCGATACATTCACCACTGAATTCCCAGAATGATATATTATTGCTCCTATTTCATGGTCGAATCCACGGCCTGATCCCATGGAATGGCAATAATCATTTCTCCTATTCCATGGTCGAATCCACTTCCTGATCCCATGGAATGGAAATAACCATTGCTCCCATTCTATGGTCGAATCCACGACTTGATCCCATGGAATGGCAATAACCATTGCTCCTATTCCATGGTCGAATCCACAGCCTGATCCCAGGGAATGTCAATAACCATTGCTCTGATTCTATGATCGAATCCACGGCTTGATCTCATAGAATGAAAATAAACAACTGTATTATCTCATTGCTCCGATTTCATGATCGATTCCACGACTGGTCTCATGGAATGGTAATAGATAATTTTATTACTCTGATTCTATAGTCGAATCCACGATCCCATGGAATGGTAATGCATGTTTTATTATTCCGAGTTTATGGTCGAATCCACAGCTGATCCTATGAACTGATAATAAATAAGTACTCATTTTATTACTCTGTTTCATGAATTATTCTCCACTGAATTTCATGAATTAATAATAAATTCTCAACAACCGGGCATCTGGACCATCACTGAGTAAGCCCCATAAAAATGGTGCAAGTGTACTCGACAATGATGCACGACTGAGCGCCCGGATGCACAAACGAGCATCAAAAAACATGAACAGATGAGGAATCCTACACAAAACTGGAGAAAACAATAAATAATAATAAAATAATAAGGGGCGCCCAGGGTTCAGGCCCACAAACCGGCCGGCCATGCCCTAGCCATGGCCGGTCCCATGCCTCCTTTATTATTTTTCCCTATTTTGTTATTTTCATGAACTCACGAAAACTCCTTGATTTTAGCAACTTTCCTTGTTTTTATGCAAAACTCATGAATTTCCCATAACTTCATGGATTCATGAAATAATATTATAAAATAGGGAAAGGTGTGCGGGACCGAGCAACCTAGCCGGCCGGCCATGCCCAAGCAGTGGCCGGTCCCACACCTCACAATCCCTAGCCTTTTATAATTAATGTTCCCCAATCTCATGAAACTCCTCCGTTTCAACAAAACTCATGGATTCTCCATAACTTCAAGGATTCATGAAAAATAATATTATAAATAGGAAAAGGTGTGTGGGACCGAGCAACATAACCAGCCGGCCATGCCCTAGCAGTGGCCGGTCCCACGCCTTGCAATACCTTGTCTTTTATAATTATTATTTTCCTCAATTCATGAAACTCCTTGGTTTGAGCAAAAATCATGATTTCGTCATAACTTCTCAAATTTTGCTCGAATCATGAAAAGCCAAAAGCCAACATGGTCACACGACCGGCTAGCCTCCCACGGAAATTTTAAATGTTAAAATACACTTATTTTAATATATACAAAATATTGATCAATTGAGCATACATGCTCATCCTGACAAAAAATCAAGAATTTCAGTCAAGATGAAACTATTTTGAAAATTCACAATGTTGCTCGAACGCATATCATAAAATACTGAAACTCTCAGTACGGAGACACAGATACCATGGTAACGCTTGCATGCCTCCTTGACCGACCAGAGTCATTCCTAGGGCTTGCACAAAGCCGGTCCCACACGTTTTCATAATTCTGATCTAATTTGCTCAATTGCTCATATTGGGCCCAAATTCTCTCCAACCAACCTGGAGATTGCTCAACCAACCAACAGCTGGTCCCGTGACCACCAAGATCCGATCCCATGCTCTCTTGATCGGTCTCACATCTTTCATACATAGGTTTTATCACCTAATGCTGAACCCAGCAATGTTTCAATAAATGATGAAACCGACATTTAATCATCATTCTTTCACCAACCCTCCAACTGAGAACCCTGGTGCATGCTCACTCGAGCACTGGGAACCACATGAACGCCTATCATCCCATGTGGTCGGTCCCTCTGTCACTCATGACCTATTTTCAGTGATTCATCAATTATGATATGAAATTAGGGTTTCGAATCAATGCTCTACGAATCATGATTCCGAGAAAGATTCAATCACTAATGAATTTATGTTGATTCAGCAACCAACATCTGAATTAATCATATGATATTTGGTAATCCACCAAAATTTTAATATTTTATTGGGTTACGTCACCAATAAATAATGCGTCGAATTGAGCAATACTTGCTCAGTTGCTCAAATATTGATCCAGCTATCCATATTTAGTAATTTATCAGTAATTTTTCGAATTGAGCAATACTTGCTCAGTTTCACGTCAAATTATCAATAGTCATTAATTTTTCGAATTGAGCAATACTTGCTCAGTTGCACGTAAAATTCTCAATATTCAGTAATTCGCCGAATTGAGCAATACTTTCTCTCGCTCAGACACTGGTCAGTAATTCATCACTGAATCAACAATATTGACATCATTTCAGAGAACTACATGTTCGATCCATGAATCGCCGAGCATTCATCGCTCATGCTCGATTCAACAAAACCTAGACCCACTGTCTAATAAGTCAACAACTGACTCATTAATACACGTCTGTCATGCAGACTCCATGATTCGTGAGACATCAATCACGTCAAATTGGGGGATATCAATTAGGGTTTTGGTCTGGCATCCTACAGCACGTGGATTCATCCACAACGAGAAATGTGAGTAAGTCGTGTCAACGGTTGAAGGAGTGAGCAAAGTAGTGGGTGAATGATCAACCAAGTCTCCGCACAATCGGGAACCGGTGTCACCACGGTCTCCTACTTTCCCACTTTTTCACTCAGGAAACCGTCACACTTACATGGATCAAGGTGTTCACAACTCTGACAATATAAATAAGTCTCTGAATCCATGATTGAAAGACAACACACAACAAATGATCACCAGCTATCAGCAATTGTCTACACAGAATTTCTCGAGTAACTACTCTCAAGAATTCATTAATCCATCAGAATTTATTCGAAATCATCAGTTCACCAAAATTGCAGAAACCTTCAACACATCCACAATCCTTGATCATCACTGATCCCACACAATTCTCAGCTTCCCTCCTACAACTCAACCCATCTCTCTCTTTGCAACCGAATTGACTCTGGAACGGCCATTGACTTGGTTTAGGAGGAGTCCTACAGATTGATATCTCTAATCTAAGCACTCCCTTTGCAGTGCATCCGTGTGAGGTTGAACAGTTTACTCGGTTGAGGAGTCTCGACGACACGCTCGTCTCTTCACTTCCCTAAAAAACCAGTGACTCGTTTTCCCCCATCTACACCATTGTATTATCCATCTACAAATATATAAATATTGACCAACATGTAGTTGATTTCCTCATCATATCAAAAGCACACAATTTTTTTAAAATTTTCCTCTCTCCTCTTTCACCCCTCTTCACAGAAAAAAAGAGCTTCTCACTAGTAAAACTTCCGGCTCAGATCTGGTCCTTTTGGGGCCGGATCTAAGCGAGATCTTCTTTCTTTTTTCTTGTTTTAGGTTAGATCTTTGTTCTTAGATAGTTTTATTATGATTTTCTCTTACCTTTTGGGAAGTTTTGTACACCCTTATGGTGTTTTTATCTCCTCTATTAGATAGGTTTATCTCGATTTTAATGGCCGTTCTTGTGTTCTATGGCTTTTAAGATCACTTGAGATGATTTTCAGCGATGAAAACTTCATCATTGTTAGCTCTGGCGACGGAATCTTCACCGGAATCTTCATCATCTATTTATCCAGCTACGGAAATTTCATGATTGATGCTTTTGACGACGAAATCTCCATCACAAGTTTTAAGAAATTTGAGCAAACCACTCCAACTTTTGGAGCACATCTTTATGAAGAAGAAAAACAAACAAAATGGTTGGAATACACTTCCGAGAAAAACCATTATTCCTCCGTCTTGATCGGTTCTTATTCATGCTTGTATTGGTTCTACACCGGAAATCCTTCTCTTTCTCTTGTTGGATTTCTTGGTATACTTGTACGTCGTGTCTATTTGTATTTTCTTAATTTTGATTTTAAACCCATTGTAGCCTTGAATTTCCATTAATGAAAAGGTTCCTTGCATCAAAAAAAAAGTACAGAATTTATATACTTTGACATCACCTCATAATTCAAATGACTTAAATCAAATTATTAGGTCTTCATCATATACAAATTCCAAATAAGTAACAATATTGACATTTATTGAGTACCCCATTTATTTTTCTTTTTTAAATGTGGGTGTTGTTTTATTCTAAAAACTCTATATATTTAGGGAAAATCTTTTAAATGTAAAATACAAAATATTTAAAATTTAAAAAGCAAGTTAATGTTTTTAAACTCGTGTATAAAATTTTAATTTAACAGATTTTATTTTATTTTAAAGAATATACTTATCTAAGCTTTAATCATGTAGGAGTAATTTTAATAGAAGAAAAATGGTCGTGGTATGACTATTCCTGCATAATACACTTCATTTCAGTAAGTTCGCACTGATATCTAAATATGACATGAATATTCAAACATGCCATACATAGCTGAAAGTAAAATAACCGCCCATTACGTGACCAATTACATTTAATTGTATATATGATGATCCTAAGCATGCTAATTAATTACGTTGCCGTTGTTTTTAGGTGACGTTATTACTTCTTACATTTTATATTCCCAGTGCATTTAACTTTTACTTTGCATTCTCTATTCCACCAGTATATATAAATAGCATGAGTCGACTTAAAGTCTCCAGCATTAACAAAATATATTCACCCGTTGATTGCATTCAAAGGATCTATAAACATTTCATAGTTTTCCTAATCTCCCTTATAAAGCATAGTTTGGAAAACTTAGGAAAGTTAAAGAATGATCCGGATTCATTTTTGGGAAAGCTAAATCCATGGTTGTGGTTTGCTTTAATTAAAATTAATCATTATGAGTGTTTTATTAATTAGTGTCTCATTAATCTCTCATAATGAATAATTTATTAAATTTTCATCATTTAATATCCTCTTAATTAATCTAATAAATATGTATTTTTACATTAATAAATAATTTTAATAAAAATTATATCTATAGAAATTAGTGGTTAGTAGTGGAAGAAATAGTGGCTGGTAGAAGCGGTGGTGGAGGCGATAATATCAGTGGTGGTGGAAAAAATAATGCCGAAGGGTGGTTTTATGGTGGTGATGTTGGTGAATAGTCGTGAACATTATTAATTGCATATATTTACAACACAAGCAACATTGTATCCTGAAAGATGTAGTTGGTCATCACGATTGATAAAAGCAGATATCATATTTTGTGAAAATATGAAAATTTGGCTACAAAAATTTGTGATTAGCCAGATTATGAAAATTTGGCTATCACAGGTCGTCGGGGTTTCAATGTATTCAAAACTTTTTGGTGTAGAAATGTGAGATTTTCTCAAGAACCAATTTTTCGTTCATATTTGTTTAGACTTAGTAAAAATAGAATTTTGATTTCATCTTGATTCAAAAACGGGTTAAAATAAAATTGATTGCAATATAACAGAGTATATAACAATAAAAAATATAACTGAATAAATTAATTAACAACCTAAGTTTGTTCAATCAAAACTTTACTCATGATGTGTGTGATTTAAAATAAGAGGTACGACAAACAGCCAACGGGAGGACGCGACGGTTGTGATGGAGAAATAAATGGTATTAGATGGTTTTGTAGTGGTGGCGGCGGTTGGTGAGTAGCAATAGGCTACGTTAAGTTTGCATCTCTATAAAATGAGTAACATTATAAATTAGAAGCTGTGGTTGATGGTCTTATTAATAAAATAATGTCGGTTAAAATACGTGAAAGATCAAAAAAATAAAATAAACCAAAAAATATCATATTATATAATTACTACAAACAATCGGGCACAAGGTAAAATCAATACACAAAAAATTACTTATTATCGGGAGGTGTCGTTATGGTAAGGGATGTATCCTAGGTATGCATACTTTTCTGCCTATTTTTTTGTATTGTATTATACAATGAAGCTTCGTTAAGTTCGGAAGATAAAGACCGGTCCTAGTTTTTCCTTCCAATTGGTAAATTCACGAATATACGTTTATTTGAGAAAAATTCATTACATATTATTTTATTCTCATCTCAAAAGTCAAAATAAAAATGGAAAAATTTGATCAACTGAAAATAACAAACCTGCCTTCCCATAAAATTGACCAATTAATTTGTCGCTCACATTCGGTAGGACGATTGGGTTTGAAATCTGTAATTCCTTACTTTAGAGCAAACGAGAATCAGAAATAAAGTTGGGAAGGGAGATAGATTGCGGAGAGGAAAAAACTCAAATCTAAGAGTATAATTCCGCTCAATATTGTTTCAATTTTCTCTCAATCTTCGTCCACCAAAACGTACATCTGTGACCTTAAACTACTCTGAGCTAACAACATATAAGAAAATCCTTATATATATATATATATATATATATATTATTTCATGTACGATTTTTTTGGAATTTCTATCATTTTTTTGAATATCATTTGTTGTATTGTATATTTAGCTGAAGCATACATTTTCAAAGATAACCTTATTGATTACAATAACCTCATGGTTGAAATTTAGAGTGTCTGTATTTTGTGATTAGTCAGGTTATGAAAATTTGGCTATCACATGTCGTCGGGGTTTCATTTATTCACAACTTTTTTGTCTAGATTTAGACATTAGAGGAACTACAATTTTTATTTCATCTTGATAGATAAACTTAGAGAGAAACTTATAAGGTTATTCAGATTACACATTATAATTTGACAATAGATTGGTATTTACAAAATAATCTTACATGTATACAAAAGCCTCTGTTCTCCGGGCTTATGTTTCAAAGTACAAAATAATTTGACTAGAAGTTATTTTCAATAAATAATCTAACATGATTAACGTAATTTGTATAACATCCTTGCCATTATGGAAAGATAAAGAGTAGCCAAGATTTGTTTAGGGAAAAGCTAAATCAACAGTTGTGGTGGTTTACATCATAATTGTATATCAATAATTTCTCATAATAAATATTTTATTAATCCTACATTATAAATATGTTACGATTGTCTTCATAAATAAACTTTCATTAATCTTACATTATAAATATCTTTTACATCATAAATATCTTATAATTATCTTTATAAATTAACTTTCACTTAATATTTTATTATAAATGTCTTATACTTCAGATTTTCCTTTAGTGGGAAAGAGTACGATGGAGAGTGGAACATATTACAAGAAATTTGATGGGAGCCTTGCAACAAGATGGGCTCCAACCTATTTTTGGATGAAAACCCTAAGTTCCTAACCTAGGGAAAAGAAAATCTCCCACTTTAACATTCGCAACACTAAATATTCATCATTAAATAAATATAGTTTCATTATTAAATTTTTTGTTAATGTTTTATGATTATCTTAATAGATACTTTTATTAAATAAATAATAAATTCGTTAATAATCATATCAGTCGGTTGGTATTTGCGGGTGGTGGTCCATGGAAGCTGGTGACGATGGTGATGAGGTAGTGGTGGTGGAAGTGCAGGTGGTCAGTGTGGTAATCAGGTAGTGGACAATTCTTATTCTATGTCGTTAGGACACAAGTAAACTATTATGAAGTTGTGGTTGATTTTTTTTAATATTAAAAATAAGTTGGTTATAATACAGAAGAAACAATTGTACAGGCTGACCGCAATTTTTCCTAAAAACAACCTTAGAAAAATTCAAAGATGATAGGGTAATAGTCTACTATTTGGATCGTAAAGGTTTTCAGTTGGTCCCACTACATGTTTCACTCGGTGGTTTCTTCGAGAAAGCTATTACGGTCAACCTAGAAATTCTAAGAAAAAAACATCAAAAACTATTGTCACTATATATATCCAACAAAAACATTACAATGGTTAAAACTGACATATTCTTCTACTACTTATTATGAAGGCTGTACCACTACTACACGGGTGAAGTTCTAGTTATTTTATATATGGCGATTCCTCAAAACAATATGGATATGATAGTTTTCCAGGCTTTTTATAATGTTTTTTTCTTATAATAAAGCTACTATTAACTTATTTTAATCGTATTACACGTAATATTGATTCGGTCTCAACCAGTGCCATTACGACACGGGTTATTTCTAGTTAAGGACATTTAACAAGAGTGGATTATGATTGAGAAACATTTTTAGATATTGTAACAACTTTTGTATTGGAAATATTTTTCGTTTTTGTGGTATCGATCCGCTCGACACCTCTGTCCTACATCAACATTGTTTTCAGCACTCTTTTTATTTCGACGACTTGCATTACTGCAACAACATACAAGGTTACGTGGTGATTGTGCTTACCGTATCTCATAGGTTTGCATATCCCTAGTTACTATATTAATATATATTATGAAAGTATGTTAGCTAATATTAGTTTTCAACTATAAGTGTCATCAATTTATTAGTTGGAATACAGTTGGTATTCGTCAAATTCGGAAATAATATTCTTTGCATACTTGGGAATTTTTGGATCTGATCTTACCTTTTTTTTTCCTTCCAAACAAGCCTTGATCATAAAACTGTAAATAATGGAACTTGTATCTTACAAAATCCTCCCTTGAACAAACTTCTTGATTGATTGTATGGGAAGCCAACTCATTGATATATAAGAGTAATATAATTAGGTGAAATCTCTTGTGTTGCCGTCGTTTAAAGTATTTTTTGGGATCAAGAAGCTTTTTGTAGTAATGTTGGTGGAAAACTAAATCGTATTGTTATTTTATTTTCAATTAATTGATTTGCTTGACAAATGGTATAGTTATCCTTGATAGATTAAACTTGCTTATTTTATGGTCCATCACTTCTGACATAAGGCCAATCAAGTTTATTTGATGATTGACCATTACAGATCTAGTGATTCAAGATTCTCAGGCCGAATTTTTGATCAATCAACGTTTCTCGCCTCCATTCAGTGTGTGTTGATCATTAGTGAGAATCAAGCTGTTTGTGCAACAATTACTTTGAAGATTGAAGGTTCTTTTCTTGGTTTCTGATCTTTGTGATTCTTCTTGCACACTTTGTTAGAGCACTACTCGATTGAACTCGCAAATTTTGCTATCTCAGGCTTGTTGTCAATGCTAGATGCATAAAACTATATCTTGATTTATAGTTTATTAAAGTCAAGTCTCGGACTAGGATTAGAGTATGGTAGTTGATTATCAGAGATCACTGAATAACTTACAAAGATTGAAGACTGAAGATCAAACGAAGACATTTGGATAGAACTTTATCGACAAAGAGATATGTGAAGAGAGAACCATCCTATTTACTCATGACAAAGAGGCTTTACAGAGTTCACTTTACAAAATGAACTGTTAAGATGAATTCCAATTACGAGTTCATTCTACAAATGAACTGCTAGAATGCACTACTGAAATAAGCTACATATATGTATACCATTAGAATAAAGTATCAAAAAATGAACCTATAATGGTGTGTTTAATTTTGAGTGTGAATTAAAATCCGATACCATAAAGATGAAAGCTTCGAAAATTAGTGAAATGGGTACTCGTTGTATATATCCCAGCTAAAGCTTTCTGAATATATACAATTTATTAATTTCCGACTCACGACTAGAGAGATATTTAATCTTAAATTTTGTTCCTTTATTTTAAGAAGAGAGAGAAAATAAGAAAGATAAAAGGGTATTTTGAATTTTGTCTCTTATCTATCGGTGGGCCAAAACGACTTGGGATCACCTAAACTAAACTCTCTTTTTTGTTGGAGGACCAAACTGACACGAGACCACCTAAAATAGCCTAGCTAGATGAGATATACCCAGATTAATTAGGGTATACAAAATTTAAACCCATCCAAGATAGTGTGCTTAGGGGTGTCTAAAAGATGTTACAAGACCAAATTGCGCTGACTATTAATATATGAATTCAGTTTGATTGAAACCGTAAAACTTAAACTTATCCATCAACTTCAAAATCATCTTCAAAACTCGAACTTTATGGGATGAAATCAAAATAGGAAAGAAAATGAAAAATCAAATCAAAACGAAAATGAAATTTGGTTGTACGAGATATGAGATTGGGTACATTTTGTACCCAATCTCATATCATGTATGATTCCAAATTGCTATGAACAATCGTTAAGGTATCTCTTCGTCCACCTTGACGACTAGTATTAGTCTTTATATTTTTAGGTTGAGTATCGTGACGACTTTTAATCTCTGAAAGAAACATTTACAGAGTCGTCACTGTATTCATATTTATACCTAGCCGACTAATGTTGTAGTAATTGAGGTCGTCATGTTCTGAAAACTTGAACCTTGCCGACCAATAACTACCATAAAATGGTTTCTTTGTGTACATTTTTGATATTAGTCGGCATGATTGTTTTATTCGTAACCGTCACGACCCTGTTTATAAGATTTTTAGCCATTAGTGTTGGGAATTCTCGACCTTGATGACTATAGTTTAGTCGTTGTGTTATGAAATTAATACCTTACCGACTAATCATGCATTTGTAACACCTTTCTTTGTATGTCAAAACTCATTTAGTCGGTATTATTTTTTACTACCAACATGCCGACTATTGATGGTCGTTATCTTCCACATTTATCGACCTTGCCGACTTTTCATATTTTCAGTTCTGAATGTGTTGAGTTCTTACAGTCCCCCTTTTTAGGTGTTTGTCTAGTGGCGTTTCATTTCTGCTAAAAACCATATTCTCAAAACAAAAACAAAAGAATTCTCAAAAGTCTTACAACAAAATTCATAAGTTCAATCCAACCAAAACAAGAATTCATAACTTTTAATTCAGCTAATTAATATAACCAAATTAATTAAGTTAAAGAAGTTGATTAATGCTAATTAAACAAGGACAATTTAGTCATATTTCAAAAATATCTGGCTAAGGGGCTTTGTGTTTTACTTTCTAATGATCCTATTTTTTTTATTTGGTATACCCCAATTAGTTTGGTATACTCCAATTTGACCGGGCAAAATAAGACCAAACTGTAAATTAAAAAATAAATTCCAAAGAGCATGGGATATATTGAATATGTTCCTTTTGTCTAAATTAAGAAGTTTTGCAGGATCATATTGAAAAGTTCATGAACAATATCTTAAATTATATTTAAAATCATTTGTCAAGACACTTCTGATATTATCTGGTTCAAGCCGATATCGCCGTAATATAGTGACAAAGTCATTGCATGATGATTAGTGACATGAGTTAGAAATTCGTCAGCGCCATATTCTTTATATATAACGATCAAAATAAAATAAAGTACATTACTTGGGTGCTTTCTCCCCCTCCACGGTCCAGGGCTACTCGCTCAACGGTTATACACTTGTTCTATACATTTTGTTCGCAAAAGATGTTAGAGCCACAAAGCCATAACTGTATAATAATAGTGCTTAAGAGTTTCTCCAATGGATTTTGTGGAGATAAATGTCAAAATCCACCTAGGATACATATTCATTTTCTCTAAAATCATTTTTCAACCCTGATGTATTAAACCAATGTATAGATGATTTTGGGTAAACATTGTCAAGGTGAATGTCTAGTTTTAAACATTCTCATTGACACTGTCTACCATCCTAGTCAGCTTTTGCTTAATTGAATAGACTTTATTTAATATATTAGCTAACCATTTTTAACTCTAATAAAATTTTAGGAAAATAAAATTTATACTAATTAAAAGAAGAGGTTACATGCAAAACCGTTGGAGATTGATTTTTTTCTCTCCCTAATTTTAAGGAAAAATAGATTGAGGATATCTTATTTGTGTTGTCATATAAGAAACACACGCAGTGATCATCGGAGAAGTATTGCCGTACCGGCAGTTTCTCACGTTTACTGCATGAATGAGCACTTTGGACTTCTTTATTTATGTGTTTTATCTCAACCACCAATCAATCAACTAAACGTTCAAACCTCGTGGGATGGGGTCCGAGGAGCTCTTGACTAGCAGATGCAAAATTCATATACTCATGAATAATTTCTTGAGCCAACTCACAGTAGACACCGTGCATAACGCATGTGGTTGATCAGGAAAGTCATACTAAAGAGATGCATCTCGTTTGGCAGAACACCAGCCAAGTCCTCCTGTCTCTATCTCACAATTTAAAAAGAAAGATAGCGGATCTTATGTGGGACTGAGATCTAAATTTCTGACTCAAAAAATGGACCAGAATTGTGAATAATGTATAAAAATTAATATAAAAAACGACTTCACTGGGGATCGAACCCAGAATCTCTGGTTTCGTAGACCAGCGCCTTATCCATTGGGCCATGGAGTCATTATTGGTCGCTCCATTTATGTTGGATTAAAAGTTGTCATCTAGTCCTAAAGAAGGCTCGACATAGTCATAACAGCCTGGGCATCTGGAGCTATTTGACAGTGCCAGCACCTTAAACATCACTATTAGTGTGTGGACTTCCGAGTTCGAAACGTGTTCATGTCTTTCTTTCTTTGACAAAATTTTTTTTTGATCCAACATGTCATCCTATTTAACTTGGAGCAGTGTTCACTACCACGTAAAGAAACCAAGGAACAACTTTATTCTCACAAAGACAATTCAATTGTGAGAAGACACCATTTTCTTAGACTTGTGTGTAAGGAACATTTTTGACAGTTTCAATTCAGAAACTGTTTAGTTAAACTTCTTCAAAATCAATAAACCTTATCTACCAACCGACACGGCCTGGTTGATTCATTACGGATTATTCAAGAAACCTGTTTTGAGGCATACTGGATTTTTTGAGGCATACTAAATAATGCCAAAATAAGGACACTAAATAAAAAACAACATCACCCATTATCCATCCTTTTTGGTAATGACATAACTATCCTTACATAATTAGTGTTAATGATTATTTAGATTTGATTAATTAGGAATTTTAAGGATTGATTAAAAATTAAATTAGTAGAGAAATCAAATTTATGTGAGAGAGTTGGAATTTTTGAGAGGAAGAAGAAGAAGTGAAAAAAAACTTGGGTTTTGAGATTTTAGTGATTATAAGTGACCAAAATGTGTGATTCAAATCAGAGGTAGACTTCTATACGAGGTTTAATGTCCTTTAAATAAGTTGAATCTATCAAAAAATTGAATTTTTAAAACCCAGATCTACTGACCAGATGAACAATTCGGCTGATAACTTGTCAGCTGAACCTAGGTATATTTTCGAAACTCAGAGGTTCGACTGACAAGTTATCAGCCGAACTTTACTCTATAACTCACGAATTTAGGTTCGGTTGATTCGAACAAAATCGTTGTTAGCCGAACCCAGGTGTATTTTCAAAAAAACAGAGGTTCCACTGACAAGTTATCAGCCGAACTTTACTCTGTAACTGACGAATTTAGGTTCGGTTGATTCGAACAAAATCTAGCAAAATCACATTAGCCGAACATAATGTTTCTCTAGATCATATACTAGGTTCAGCTCAAAATTGATACTCCAAGATCAGCCGAACTGATCTTTTGAAAACCCTAATTTCATCTTTGAAATCATATTTTATCGATCAAACAAAATAAAATCAATCAAAAACAAGATGGGTTTGTTAAAAATGCATTCTAAAATACATCTAAGAGCTATTGAGATTTGGATTTCGCACTCCAACATCGCTCACTTCGATTCATGTTTCCTTTGATTGATTAATTGCTCGATTGAATTGGAGTCCAAGATGTTTAAGTTTAAAGGTTATTTTGATTTTTGATAATAGGTTTTTGAGGATAAAAGCACTCTAGTAATTAGATTGTTTAAGAATATATAGGTAATTGCACTACCTTTGTACACCCCTTATAAAACCACCCTAGATGGGACAATAAATAAGTATGCCTCAAAAAAATTCAGTATGTCTCAAAACAGGTTTCTTATTCAACATCATGTACTTCACTGATCTCATGCCCATTTAGCTGGACCACACTGTCTTATAGACACGATTTTAAGAGCATGGGTTATGGATAGTTTCCATTTGAAGACTAACTCTTTCATATGAAGAGTACTCGTCCAATAAAAATAGTGAAGCTCCTATGGCCAAAATCAAAGAGGATACTACACGGGTGACCATCCTCCGTTTATACAAAAATTTTCAAAATTGAATAATAAAATAATGATTGGAAGGAAAAGTTATTCTTTTAAAAATTAAGTTTAAGCATATACGGGGGAAAATCCCCGTAAGATAGTAAAAAACAATATAGACAGGGGTTATCCCCCGTCCAACGTAATTTTTTTTTATTTTCTCAAACAGGGGCAGTCCCCCGTCCAGTGTCACACTACCAACCACTCGTTCACATGAACGAGTGTATGAATGTGTTGGGGGTGAAAGTGGAGTAAAAACTACCCATAGCAGCCTCTAATTAGAGCGAATTGATAGTTCACTCCTTCAAATGAAAGAGTGACACTACCCATATCCCTTGCTCTAAATGGAAATTAATCTTCCCCCTACTTTCACGTGTATAGTATTATAATCAACCATTAACCAGGTTTGAGTATTTGGGGTTGGATACGTGGATCCGAGCAAGCTCATTCGGTTTTTAAAAGTAGATGTCTGATTTGCAAACTAATGGGTTAGATGTGGTTCTGAAGTTAAAAATCTGTTGGACATCCATATTCCCTAAATTGATAACTATTTTTACTGATATGGTTATTTTCTTAACTAATGTTGAAATAGCGGTATATAAATTTTTTGAAATTATTATTTTAGATAACTTAGTAATGTTATTAATTAATAATAAATGAGAATGATGGTATATTTAACAGTATGGTTTTCTTCTTCATTAATGCTGAAGTACCGGTATATAAATTTTTTGAAATTATTATATTAGATAATTTAGTAACGTTATTAATAAATGAGAATGATGGATTTCTTTACCGGTATTTGACGGGATAAGTTTCTTTACTAGCATTGAAGAGTGAGTAAAAAAAATGTTAGTAAAAATTGTGTATGTTTGAGTTAGTAGTAGAAATCATGGTAATGGTAATGGGATTGAAAAAGCGGGGGTCTAACAACACACCCAACAATTCGTTTGATAATCTTAGAGGAAATACTCCAATACACTTTCTAGAGAATCAACTAGACAGTCAGACTCAATCTAGATAAAGTATATCAAAGAGTTTAATATCTCTAACTCTTAATTCAATCCGAAATAAGCAAATAGAAATCTGCGAGCCCGATTGAATATAAAAGGAGTTAACTTGAACGGTACCAAAGACTAATGTTCAAGTGTCAATCAATGTAAATCAACAACCAAAGGTTGGATATTCTAATTGATTGATCTTAACGCACAACCTGTGATATTTCAATTATATAACAAAATATAATGCGTAAAAGAAATAACACACTCACCAGAATTTTGTTAACGAGGAAACCGCAAATGCAGAAAAACCCCGGGACCTAGTCCAGATTGAACACCACACTGTATTAAGCCGTTACAGACTCTAGCCTGCTACCAATGAACTTCAGACTGCACTGTAGTTGAACCCTAATTAATCGCACACTGATTCAAGGTACAATTGCGCTCCTTACGTATCTGATCCCAGCAGGATACTACGCACTTGATTCCCTTAGTTTATCTCACCCACAACCAAGAGTTGATACGACTCAAAGTCGAAGACTTGATAAACAAATCTGTTTCACACAGAAAAGTCTACAGGATTGAATAAATTTGTCTCCCACATAAATACGCAAGAGTTTTTGTTCCGTATTTTGATAAATCAAGGTGGACAAGAACCAATTGATAAACCAGACTTATATTCCCGAAGAACAACTTAGTATTATCAATTACCTCACAATAATATAAATCGTATGATGGCGAAACTAGATATTGTGGAATCACAAACGATGAGACGAAGATGTTTGGGATCACGTTTTATCTTGCATATCGGAGAAATTAATCTCGAGCAAATCTTAGAGAAGATAGTACTCAAACGATAGAATCGGGCAAGATCAGAACACGCAACTACAAGAGAAATAGTTGGGTATGGCTTCAAAATCCCAATGAAGTCTTTCAAGTCGTTAACCTACAAGGTTTAGGAAAACCTAAGGTTAAAGGAGAATCGACTCTATCTTATCCAACTAGTAACACCCAGGGGGTGTGGGGATTAGGTTTCCCAATTGCTAGAGTTCTCCTTTATATAGTTTTCAAATCAGGTTTTGCAATCCAAGTTACCTTGGTAACAAAGTATTCAATATTCACCGTTAGATGAAAAACCTGATTCAACTAAGCTAATATCTTTCAACCGTTAGATCGAACTTAGCTTGTTACATATAAATGAAATGTATCCTCATTTAGGTTTATGAGCCGTACCCAAACGTGTACACCCATGTTGGCTCAACAATGGTCAACCGAAGTTAGCCATATGATAACTCTCATATCAACCATATTCATCTTATCCATAACTAGTTCAAATGACTCAAATGAAACTAGTTAAAGATTTGTTCAATTTCTATATTCTCATAGAAGTATACAAGAAATCAATCGAAACAAAGTCGGTTTGATTCACTCGAATCAATTCATGAACACTATAGCCACAGTTTGCAAAGATTTCATTCCTTATTATATAGATGTTTAAGTTCATTTACACAACCGATTCTAGAAAGTAACCCACTCAAGTACGCTAAAGGGTATGCATACTTGAGTAGCCGTACTTGAGTTTGGTTACGCCAGTACGCGTACAGGTGCGCATACTTCAACACATTCCAAACTCCAGCAGATTTTCACGAACATGAACTTTCCGCCGGTATGCGTACGGGTACGCATACTTGCCCAGACATCAGTAACCACCAGTACTAGTACGAGTAAGCATACTTCAGATTCCCGGTTTTAGACTTGTACACTAATGTGATTCACACACTATGCTTATATCCAAACATGGTTACATGATTCTAAACTCTTTATTTCAATTTGAAACTTTCTTAGAGGACATTATATAGTTGTTGTTCACAAACTATTTTTCGTCAAAGCGATTTTCAAGTTATTGAAATTATCATAATGCAACATTCCAAAACAACAACAGATGATTGTATCACATAAACCATGTAAGATGTGACTCGTCAATTTTCATATGATCTTATTCGGACTTTCGTTACGAATGTAACATGAATTTGGCCGAAGCGAAAGCTTGCCAATACATATTCCGAGAAATATATAAGCGAGATAAACCGAGCTCGAAATCTCAAATGTGTATAATAGAAAATTATATAGTGACACGACTTATGTCTCAATATAGGAGATAGAGTAGAAATAGACTTTCCAAGTGATAGATAAGTTTCAGTATCCACATACATTTTGTCGATGAAGTTCCACAAGATCCCCTTAGTAGTTCTTCGTCTTCAAGAGATGAACGCCGTGAAGTCTAAAGCTGACTACACAATCTATGTCCTAGTTCTGAGACATCTAAATAGGCTAGAAATCAAGACTCATAGTTTTGATCACTAACATTGACAAACATGCTTGAGATAGCAACTCATGCGAGTTCGACCGAGCAATGCTCTAACAATCTCCCTCTTTGTCAATTTTACTAACAAAACTATCAATACATATGGATTACAAAATAAATAAAAACTTTGTAGCTTCTCATCCAAATGCTTGATATCCTTGGCTTCTTCAACATTACTCAAAATTTTCGTCACTTCCAAGTACTCCAATGATTTCAAAGTTTGTAAGTTTAATATCATCGTTGTTGAGGATCCGTAGCGATAACAATGAGAAAACAAATGCTCTCGATCATTGTTATACAGTGTCATAGTATTATTACACAACATCAAAGTTCAATTGCATCACAACTTTGACAATAATACTACGGTGATATGTATTACTCCCCCTTAGCAAATACATCATCTTAATATGAAAACCACTCCCTCTTACATAATGATCCGTAAACCATATGTATTTGTATATGAAACTACACATTAATTCTCCCTCTTTTTGTCAATAAAATTGGCAAAGGTACGAAAACTAGTGGGACCCAAATGAAATTTCCATAGAGATTCTTCATGACCAAAAGAGAACAAACTTACCAACAAATTTAGTGCAATCATACAGCCAAAGCTAAATGCATTCATCAAGGAGTTTATAAAGATACAAGATTACCCCTATAAAAATTCCACAGCCGCAGTCCCCACAAAGATATGGCGATTAAGCAAAAGTTCATAAACGAACTCTCCCCCGTAAAATGTCATTCCCGAGAGAAAAACAAAAGCGACATTGCTTTTACAAGAAAAGAAGGATATCATTGGATATAACCAAATCACATGAAAACATGAATTTGTATCCAAAAAATCAATAGAATCCACACAAGATGATCAATTCAATTGCACATGCTCGACATAAGAGAACTTACGGAGCAACACAATAAAAACGCAAAGATGTGGATCCGGGAAGATAAATACTGCGGAATAAACAATAAATCACTCTATTTTCCATCACCATTTGCACAATGACATAAAATAAACAATTCTTGTAAACAAAATTTCATCCTTTCTCATATTAATATTTGCATAATAACATAAAAGGCATAACTTTTGTTTGTCAAAAGTTCTTTTTATCTTTTATCAATACTTTCATACCGACATATAATAGAGATAACTTTTGAACAAGTATGGGAGAGTCAAGGTTCGCGGACGTAAACAACTTATCCCATAACAATTTGCAATATATAAAACCATAAAGATTAAAATTGCAAACATCATCTTCCAAATAATTTAGAATCTAAATAAATAAATCTAAAAACATTGAAGATGAAAAAACATTTGGAATTAGCTATGTGTAATCACAATAATGGTTATTCCAAATCCTAGTAATCCTTCTAAACAAAAACAAGAATAAAAATTCTCATAAGAAGTTTCCTAGACATAAAGAAGAAAAACTAAAGACAACTCTAAAACCCAGAGACTGATCACAAACAATAATCAGAGTTCATGACTGGAATCTTCATGGACCACGACATCATCAAGCTTGTGACAGACAACATCAGAAGTAACTTCAGAGAAGATATCCTCATTGAGAAGTTCCTTTACCTGTGACTTCATGAAAACAAGGTCGAGAATTAACCTTTTTCAAATCAGTAAGATGTAGATTAATATCCTTCACAGGGTCTTCAAGCTTCAGTTGAGTTTTCCCAAGATCAATGAGAAAACCATGAACCACTTCAGCAGAAACCATCTCAGCATTCTCAAGATTCGAGTTCGTCACTTTTAGCAAGAGTTCTTTTCTTATTTAACACAAACTCCAAATACACAGAATCATCAATTGAATCAGATGGTAGATTCCAAGAGTTTGAGGGAGACCCCATTCTTGAGAAAGACGCAAAAACAAAAGTATGCGAACTCTCACAAAAGTTTTTGGTATTTATAAGGTTTCGCAGAATTTAGGGTTTCCCAGTTTGGTTCTTGCCATGCAAAGTAGGTACATGCACGAAAAAAACTTTACCCCTATTAAAGAAAATACCAGGTGTGAAAAAATTGCAAACAAAGAGTTTACCTAATATTTGCTAGGAGAGTAAATCTCACAGAACTCGGCTCAAACAAATTTTATTCTCACAAGAGAAAAATTTAGAGCTTAGCAATGTTGACATAAGAAATTTCAAAAGAATTGCAAAACCAATTACAAATACTTATGCAAAAAAATGTTTGTGAAAGATCATCCAGCTAAGAGCGATAAGAAATTAGCATGGAAAATAAGAAAAACATTTTGCCATCAAGTATACCTGAATACATCTCACTCTTCCAGGATTTTTCTTGAGAGTGAGGTTTCAACATTTTGATTAATTAACACAAGTATGAGCCTTGAGCTCGTTAATGAATGTTGTTTACGGTTAAACTTCTTTTTAATATTTAAAGGAAAACCGTTATGATGTGAAAAATTATCATAGAATTTACTATTATCAATACATGACGCATAGTTTCCTTTCTTACCTGAAGGAATTTGACCAAGGGGAATTGATATCCTGTTGAGGAATTCTTTGTATCCTTTTATTATCATTTTTAGGATGACTTTTGAATCTCCTGTTTCGCTTCCTTCTTCTGGTACCTTTTTCGCATCAAGAACAACATTATCTCCATTTTTCTCATAAGAACATTCATGAGTTCTTCTTCGACGAAATGGTTTAGGAAGACTGTTTTGCTTTTAAACATTTGAGGAACATATCGAACTGACTTTGCTGGTACAATACACAGGTTAAGTAATAAAACCAATTGGTTTAGACATACGAATGTCAGGTACACCTTTGATAATAAGATCTAAGGTGTGTTGAAGACCAACGCTACATTTTTCATTCAACCTGGAATTCCTCTTTTGTTCCATATTTACTTTTGAATCACAAAAGAGACATACTTTCTGACCGTGAAAGTGATTAGAGGGAACAATCTTAACACCATTATTGGGATACTTCTTCGTTCCATGTGATGTATAAATTCCTTGATTAGAGGAAGACACAAGCACATCCTTTTTAATAGGAAAGGATTTTGATTTTGTTTCTGAACCAAAAAAATTTCCAGTTAAATCAGAAGTAGTTGATATATCAGACTCTTTGGAACCTCCTTTAAATAGGGAATTTACTCAAAAGACGTTCAGTTTCCAAAGCATCCTCTATGAGTTTTTCCTCATGAAGGTTCTGTGTAGAACAGACAGAGGCGTTTTCCTCGCTAAGGATTTTTCAAATAGAGTCACGCTCATTTATCATACCAAAAAGGACATTGACTTTGTGTTTCAACCGATTGACATTATCATCCTGGATCCTAAGAAGTTTTAGAATCTTTGAAATCTCTTTGGTTGTATTCCTTCCAACTTCTGAGTCAGACTCATCAGTAAGGTAGTCAGGGAAACACTTGTCTGTTTCATTGGAACACTAGGTTCATCTATATTTGATATTGATGAATCTTTCTCTTTAATAGACGTTCTAGAAACATAATTTTTATTTCTGGCGATGCGTTTATTGGAGACAATATCGTCCATCCTCGGATCGCTACAAACACATACTTATAAGGTCTTTAACATGTTTTCCTTCTCTGATACCAACTGAAAAAAGCGGGGGTCTAACAACCACACCCAACAATTCGTTTGGCAATCTGAGAGGACATACTCCAATACACTTTCTAGAGAATCAACTATAGAAAAGTATATCAAAGAGTTTAATATCTCTAACTCTTAATTCATTCCGCAATCAACAAACAGAAATATGTGAGCCCGATTGAATATAAGAGGAGTTAACTTGAACGTTACCAAAGTCCAATGTTCAAGTGTTAATCAATGTAAATCAACAACCAAAGGTTGGATATTCTAATTGATTAATCTTAACGCACGACCTGTGATATTTCAATTATATAACAAAATATAATGCGCAAAATAAATAACACATACACCAGAAATTTGTTAACAAGGAAACCACGAATGCAGGAAAACCCCGGGACCTAGTCCAGATTGAAGACCACACTGTATTAAGCCTCTACAGACTCTAGCCTACTACCAATGAACTTCAGACTGGACTGTAGTTGAACCCTAATCAATCTCACACTGATTCACGGTACAGTTGCGCTCCTTACGTCTCTGATCCCAGCATGATACTACGCACTTGATTCCCTTAGGTGATCTCACCCACAACCAAGAGTTGCTACGACCCAAAGTTGAAGACTTGATAAACAAATCTATCTCACACAAAAAAGTCTATAGGATTGAATAAATCTGTCTCCCATAGAAATACCCAAGAGTTTTTATTCCGTCTTTTGATAAATCAAGGTGAACAGGAACCAATTGATAAACCAGACATATATTCTCGAATAACAGCTTAGTATTATCAATCACCTCACAATAATCTAAATCGTATGATGGCGAAACTAGATATTGTGGAATCACAAACGATGCGACGAATATGTTTGTGATCATGTTTTATCTTGCCTATCGGAGAAATTATTCTCGAGCAAATCTTAAAGAAGACAGTACTCAAACGATAGAATTGGGCAAGATCAGAACACGCAACTACAAGAGAAATAGTTGGGTCTGGCTTCACAATCCCAACGAAGTCTTTCAAGTCGTTAACCTACAAGGTTTAAGAAAACCTAAGGTTAAAGGAGAGTCGACTCTAGCTTATGCAACTAATAACACACAGGAGGTGTGGGGATTATGTTTCCCAGTTGCTAGAGTTCTCATTTATATAGTTTTCAAATCAGGGTTTGCAATCCAAGTTACCTTGGTAACAAAGTATTCAATATTCACCGTTAGATGAAAAACCTGCTTCAACCAAGATAATATCATTCAACCGTTAGATCGAACTTCGATTGTTACACACAAATGAAATGTAATCTCATTTAGGTTTATGAAACGTACCCAAACGTGTACACCCATGTTGGATCAACAATGGTCAACTGAAGTTATCCATATGATAACTCTCATATCAACCATCTTCATCTTATCCATAACTAGTTCAAATGACTCAAATGAAACTAGTTAAAGAGTCGTTCAATTGTTATATTCTTATAGAAGTATACAAGAACACAACAGAAAAAAAATCGGTTTGATTAACTCGAATCAATTCATGAACATTATAGCCACGGTTTGCAAAGATTGCATTCCTTATTATATAAATGTTTAAGTTCATGTACACAACCGATTTTAGAAAGTAACCCACTCAAGTATGCAAACGGGTACGCATACTTGAGTAGCCGGACTTGAGTTTGGATATGCCAGTACGCCTACAGGTGCGCATACTTCAACACATTCCAAACTCCAGCAGATTTTTACGGATGTAAACTTTCCGCCGGTATGCGTACGGGTACGCATACTTGCCCAGACATCAGTAAACACCAGTACGTGTACGGGTACACATACTCCAGGTTCCCGGTTTTGGACTTGTACACTAATGTGATTAACAAACTATGCTTATATCCAAACATGGTTACATGATTCTAAACTCTTTATTTAAATCATTGAAACTTTCTTAGAGGACGTTATATAGTTGTTGTTCACAAACTATTTTTCGTCAAAGCGATTTTCAAGTTATTGAAATTATCATAATGAAACATTCCAAGAAAACACCAAATGATTGTATCACACAAACCATGTAAGATGTGACTCGATAATTTTCATACGATCTTATTCGGACTTTTGTCACGAATGTAAGATGAGTTCGGCCGAAGCGAAAGCTTGCCAACACATATTCCGAGAAATTTATAAGCAAGATAAACTCAGCTCGAAATCTCAAATGTGTATAATAGAAAACTACATCGTAACACGACTTATGTCTCAATAGAGTAGAAATAGACTTTCCAATTGATAGATAAGTTTAAGTCTCCACATACCTTTTGTCGATGAAGTTCCACAAGCTCCCATTAGTAATTCTTTATCTTCAAGAGATGAACGCCGTGAAGTCTAAAGCTCAAATACACAATCTATGTCCTAGTTCCGAGACATCTAAATAGGCTAAAAATCAAGACTCATAGTTTTGATCACTAACATTGACAAACATGCTTGAGATAGCAACGCATGCAAGTTCGACCGAGCAATGCTCTAACAAGGATCTTATGTTATTTTCTTATATTTTATTTTGTATATTAATTATAGAAGAAATCTACTAGATCATCCACATCCAATCAACCAATTGCTGGATTGGATGTGGATGTCAAAATTGAAACACATCACACATTCGATTGGATTCGGAGAAGATAAAAAATGGCCCAATGTGGACCATGCTCACCCCTACCATTAATTCACTTGGGAAATTAGTTCAGCCTTTAATTAACTAGTTTCACACTTTCACGAAATCTAAAAGTTTCCCTATCCTCAAATTCACAGTCTAATACAACCACTGCTTCATTTAAATGACCCAAAATCTACAGATCCGAGCTAACCGAAAATTCAATAATGGGATAGATGCGCATATAATTTTTGAGATCCAAAAAAATTTCGTCGGACATCCGCTCACATAAAATCAAGGATACTCATAGAATTTTCTATAAAATATGTTTAGTTTAGTTTTTTTCTTTTTGATAAAGAATTGGTGTTGCGAGTTTGGAACTTAGGTTACTGGTATCATTTTCCAATGACTTTACCACTGTACTACAGTGATATCGACAATTTTATATTTTTAATGGTCCACTATGTAGATAATTTATTTTCTTATCATTTTCTTCCATCAAATTTTTAGGGCTTGAGCTTGAGAGGTAAATTTAAGTCAACTTTCCCCCTCGGTCGGTCATTATTCAAGTCATTTTTGTTAGTTTTGTTTTATGTTTTAATTATAAAAGAAATCGATTGGATCATCCGTATCAACATTCATCAAATCGATTATATTTAAGATATGGAAGATAAATTTTAAACTCATTTTCCTTCTTCAACTACTATACAAGTAACATTTATTTCTTTAAATAGGAATGAGTAGAAGAATGTTGATATTTTCTGCAATGATCTACTTTGAACTTTGCATATATTTGTTGTCTACTTTTAACTTAGATTATGAAATCTCGAATTAACTTGGTGGAATTTGTTTCATGAAATCTCATTTTTCCAATAAATTTTAAACTCACTTTCTACAGATACTGATTTATCTCTAGTCATCTAAAGTTCCATCTCTAGCAGTAACAGCAGGAGCGAGGTAGCAGACACCCACTTAGCAGTAATACGAAGCATGCAACCCAAACCACGAACCTGCTCAAACATCAGATAAACACTAGGGGGAACCCTACAATGCATAACTTTAAGCACACAACCGACCTAGACTAAGATAATCAACATAAATACACTCATATTGAGGAAGAACCCAATGAGGAAACTACCTTTAGAAGACAAACTGTACATCCAGGGGCTACGGACATTTTTTTCTTCCGCTTGTCAGATTCACCATTATCCTTCACCAACTGTCTGAAGCAGTTAACTAGAAGGAAAAGTAACACTTGCCGAATTCGACCGGAGGACACGATGGAACCAACCTATTCACCAATTATTTAACTAAACATCTCGATGAAGTAATCAAGATGCTCATTATGAGGATACTGAACATTTTAACGAAGGAGGATCCAGAAGTCGTAACGATATTGGAAATAAGCTCACATGATAGGACGAGTGCGGAGGACATACAAGAAGAACAAATCCACAAGATCGTTCAGTGGAAGGGACAACCTATACTCAACATGCGAAACAACCACCATACCTAATCATGGAGAGAAAGAAAATTCAAGCGCCCAAGAATCTAAGATGTTGTAGTATATGTACTCAAAATAATAGATAGACCCCCCATACCAGTCCACCGACGGATGTCTTGATATGGACCTTTCAACCTCCGCAGGAAAAAGAGGCCTACTAGCCACAAGAAAAGATTGGTAGGTCCGTGGAAGCTCAGTAAGAGACGAACCTTCACCAACATCATCATTAGGGGAAGAACAACACTTTAATGTGTAAAAATAGCCCCCTCCGGAAACAGGCTTCCAAAACTGTCATCCTTAATTGAAATATACAGATAACATCTTTTTGGGGGTTTTATAGACATTTATACCCTTATTTAGAAAAGGTCCAGACCCTATTGATTGAGTCATCTACCACCTCAGCAATTAAATCTGGCAGAGTCACCTACCAACTCAACAGAGATATTTATCCCCGTTTTCTTGTTTTTTCCGTCAATTTTTTTTCACTTCGTGATCTCCGTCTCTCTTATTTCCTTCTTTCTCAATTTTCAAAGTTCCATCGACTTCTTCCTTCCATCAACATCTTCAGAGATTTCTCAGTTTTTCAATTTCGTCTCGGATTCAATCCGCTGCATACCCATTTCGCGAAGAACTAATATATATATATATGAATATGGATTGAAAAAAGAAGAAAAAAAGAGGTATGATTTAGGGTTTAGAATTATCTGTCATCAATTTGAATTGAGGATTCAATTTTGGGTATGTATGAAATGAAAGTTTAATCGATTTCGTTATTTTAGGTAGATAGGAACTTAGTGCGGTTTGTAGAAGAAAAAAGAAGAGCAGAGCAATGGATTGGGAAATTTTGATGTTTTCTAGATTATGAAATAGGTATTTTCATCAACTTCACTTACGATTTAGGGTAACTGAGCACAAAAAAATAAGGTATGATTTAGGTTTTAAAATCTCATTTTTTCTGTGCATGTCGTTAGAGTATTTGGAACTGAGACAAATGAAAATTTTTGCGATTTATTCCGTGGAAATTAGTATTTTGCTTCAGTTTTGATTTTGATTTCTTAGGTTTTTCAGAATAGATTTTGTTTTTTTGTTGTTTTTTTTGTTAAATTAGGGTTCATACTTTCATCACTGTAGCTTGTTGTGAATGAGAAATTTTCATTTATTTGTTTTAAAATTGGGTGTATTATGTTGGGTTTCTCTCTAATTCTTGTTTATCGGATACTAAAGATTTTGTAATACTTGTGGATCCTGTGCTCAGAGATAGTTGGAGTTGTTACTTGAATCCTAGTTCAGAGCATTGACGTGGTCCACCTAAGTTTAAGTGTAGGTAAAAAACTCTTGTCATTCATTACATAATTAGTACTCTTCCTTGTTTTCCTATGCTTTGTCATGGCCACCAAAAGCTTCATTGTTTTAGATTCAACAATAGCTCTAAATCATGAATTTGTGGATGGTTGTAACATGTTGTATGAATAACTATTTAACCACTGCTAGCTCTAAATATGGACATTTCTTGGCTTAAATTACAAAATATATTAACCCAATCAGCATATAATTAAGATAGAACCAAAATCCCAATTAAGTTACACTAGACTACTGAGTAGTGTATTCCTTTTACCTGCATATTCTCATCCCAACCTGCTAACAAGAGATCAACTTTGTTCCCATTATTTTGTAAATTAGATTTGCTGTGTGATTCCAACTTCATCGAATCGATTGGTTTTCTTAGCATAATTGGTGGCCTTTACACGGATGGTATGATGGTGTTTGTTTGATACAACTTCATTCATGGGTGTACCATTTTAGGTTTTGCTATCATATGGTACTTGATATATTGTTTCAAAAAAACTCTCATACGTATTATTGTACACTGCCAATGGATGATATTCATTCAATGTATGATGGCAGTTTTGGAAGCTTGTTTTTTGCACAAGTTGTAGTTTCAATCTAATCTATTAACCTCACTTGCGAATTGTTTATAATGTCATAATAATATCATGATGAGCATGTAGTTTTAGGTAGATAAAACTTAGTTTTTCTTAATCACTATAACTTTGTGTGCGGAGTGTACTTTGAGTAACTAAAGAATATGAATTACTATTATGTTATTACTAATCCTGAATATATTATTTTTGTAGGTTCCAAGTTATGGGTGTAGGAGGGAAGAAGAAGAAGAAGTGTTCTCGAAAAGTGAAATCTGCGATTCATGTGGATGAAACAGTGTTGGATGCCACTGTTGAGGACAAAAGAGTGGTATCTACAGATGGTGTTGAAAGGTAGATAGGTGACATTTAGCCTGTTAAGGCTAACCATTCATTTTATGTGTTGTGTCTGGTCACTTCTTTTTTATTGCTGGAGATTCACATAAGATATTTCCTGAGTATAATAATCAGTAAAGATCGAAGAGCTGAATACTTACTTTTATATATAGTTTTGAATCTACTTCTTCTAATAGATGATTGTACGGTATAGTGTTTCGTGCCACCGTTGAGCACTCCCTGTCAAATGCTGAAATGTATGCATTAATAGCCTAAAACCCAATCTACTGCCTATCTGCTCACTATTTTAAGAAGTTAAATTTGAACAATAACAATAGTTTAGTTATTTATATATAAAAGAAAGTTAGATGCCTCTATGCGAATCCTATTTTTTCCATGTTGCTGCATTGTTCTTTCTAGGTGTATTTGGTATAAGACACTTGTAAACGGAAACTAGACCGGTCATTCGTTGAGTCACTTTTACAACTTGAATACAGGTGGTTATTGGATTAGTTGGAATGTACGACTATTTATCTTTTTTCAATGTTGCTGCTTTCCGCTCTCAAATACTTAATTCTAAGAACTTGTATGTTGTAATTGGTGTAACTATTTATTTCTATGTTGTAGGATGTTTGTTCACCCTGCCAGGTACCGGGCTTATACGTGCAAGGTAACACCATACTCGAGCCCGAAGGTTTTGAAGTGGGTGCGTAACCTGCTGTCTCCTGCCGAGCAAGAGAAATTTATGTCAACTACAATTGGCCCCTTACTGCACCTGCCAACGCAAACGTGGTCTAGTGCCTTGTTTCATTTTTTATTGGCTAGTCAGATCTCCATGGGTGATGAAGGTGATAAGGGTAACCGTGAAGAAATGCGCGTAATGGTTTGTGGAAAGGAACTCTCCTTCGGAAAGAAAGAGTTCGCATTGATTTCGGGGCTTAGTTTTAGGAAGTCGGACCACAATTTTTCTCGTCCCGCCACGAAGCCCTGCCTTAAGATGAAGCATTTCCCCGATGAAGGAAAACCAGTAACTGGAAAACGTTTGAAATTATTACTTTTTGGCAAAGTGGAGGAGGAGGACGACGACGACGAAAAAAAATCGAAGAAATGTAGCAAAAAGGAGGACAAAAAAAAATCGAGGAAATGTCACCGATCAAGCAAAAAGGAGGAGGAGGAAAAAATATCGGGTGAATGTCACCAATCAAGCAAATCTAATGCTGAATGTGAAATTGTCAAAGTACCACTGGAATCTGATGACAAGGTGAAATTGTCGTTACTATATGTTGTCCACAGGTATGTCCTGGGAAAGGGAGATGACAAAGTAGTTGAGCATGATCACTGGTACCTGGTGGATACCCTCGTCGACTTCAACTCTTATCCTTGGGCTGAAATAGCGTTCAGCAGAACTATTGATAATAGCAATTCTGCCTTAGATTATCAGATTAACGCTAACAAGCCTGTTGGAAGTGAGGTGACTTACAAGAGTCAAGGAATGGCCCATGTCCTGGTGGTAAGAATCAGTTGGGTTGATATTTTCTAGTTGTCTAACTTTTTGTGATTGTTGTTTTAAAGGTTTTCCTTTTTTCACCAAGGTTTGGGGTCTGGAAGTGTTGCCGAAAGTGCTTGATAAGTTTGGAAGCAAGACTATTTTTGCAAATTGGCACCCCCATATGCATAGTGTTACATGCGATTTAGTAATACACCATGAGCCTCTACTTACGATTTTGGAGGAGTCAAAGGTATGAAGTAATAACTACCTTAGTTACTTTATTTTTTAAGGGTCCCGACTTCTTATTTAAAGGTCCTGACCCTGGTGCAAAAGGTCCTCACCTTGTTCGTTCTACTTGTCATCTACATGGCACCTACATGGCGCTTAGGTGGTCAAGTTAAAAGGTCCTTAAACTAAGGTCCAGATGGTCCTGTACAGAGTCCCGACCTTCTTGAAGGGACCCTGCATACTTAAGTACATTAAAAAAAACGATTTCTAATATTTTTTTTAATATACGCCTAGGGTTCTGTAAAGAGTCCGGACCCTTTGTATAGGACCCTGGCACTAAAAAACCACATAAAAAATAATTATTTTAATTTTTGAAAGTTGGAAATAATATCAAACAACTAAGGGTCCTGTACTATTAGGGACATAAATGTCATATAGTGGCATTTTTGGTAGGTTGGGGTTAGGGGTGGCACTTTTGGAAACCCATTTCCAAAAGTGGCATTTCCACCAATTGAGCCGAAGAACAACCAGAACTACACTAAGAATCAGAAGTATGGGTTCATCAATGTTGTTTTTCACATGTAAAGGAAAGTCATCATTAGACTTTACGAAGCCACTACTTTTTTTTGGAAGAAGTCCTCTCAGAAGATTCAAAGGAAGATAAAGAACTGGCTTCGTCAGCAAGACACCTACACCATGTTTGTTTGCTCATGGCTCATCTGAGTTGTCTGAATTCGAGTCATCTGGATCTGACTGAAATCACCTGACTTATTTAGATCTGACTCAATATGTTTATTTTGAGTCATATCTGACTCAACTGACTCAAAAATATGTGAATCAGTGGGTTGATCCCATGAGTCAGGGGTATTTTGTTAACTTACTCAAACGGGTTCGAGTTAGGATTAGGTCCGAATCAAATTTGGCTCAAAATAAAAAACAAACGATCTGACATCTGACTCACGACGAGTCAGGGATTGACTCAGATCCATATCGGGTGTCAGATGCAAATAAACATGGTGGTAGAAAAGGAGATATGATTCACAACAACACCAGATGTTGAACCAATCACCCTAGGAGGAAGATCCACGTGTATCTCCCTAGTCATGACGTCAACCTTAGAAGATCCTCGTACAACCTGATCTGCCAAGTCAACTACAGAAGAATATCGACCTCCACCGAAAGTGAGAGTAGATTCAGTAAATTATGCAAAAAATAGTCGTCCAAACAAGCTCAATAAAAAAGAAAACATAAGGTTAAAAAATGAAGAAAGATAGAGGAGAAGAAGAAATACCGGTCTTCAAACAACCTCCAAGCGATTTCGTCATCCTATGCCAACTCTTAGGATAAATACTATCCTCTTCACCAACGTTAACATCATCGATAAATTTAGCATATAAAGGATCATGAATCTCGGCATAAGGAAAAGAAGCCATTAGAAGAAAAACAAAAGGAATATAAAACCGAAAAAATGCAGAAACATAAATTTATACCAGAAGAAAAAATAAAGGCATGACTGTTCAAAACCAAGAGACGTAATGTTTCCCGATGAAGAAGACCAAACGACTGAAGGAACTTAATGCTATAAAACGACAGAATGTGGATACCATGTTCCATATCTCCTCCCAATACCGAAAGGCAACTATTAAGTGTAGGCGTCAAGCGCAAATTCAAGTCTAAGAATAGTTAAGAATCTATATAACTTAACTAATGTCCTCCCTTGAGGAGTACCGAATCGTTGACGTGGTAACCCCTTAAGCCCATAAATATCAAATAAAACTTGAATTTTCTTTTTAAATTTCAGAATCAACTACGGTTTGGACGCAAGAGTTACCCAGCCATAAAATCCTTTACAATTGGATTTTTATCATTTGCCAGTTGTACGTGAAAAATTTCAGAGTCACTACGGCTGAGAGTTCATTTTCCTCAGTCGTAACGATAAAAATTAAATCTAACTTACGATTGGAAGTTCTTCATTTCCATGCTGTAATTATATAACCTACTTGAAAAAGCGGGGGTCTAAAAACCACACCCAATATTCGCTTAACAATCTGTATGGACAACTCCAATATCATTCCAATTAAATCATCTAGACAGTCAGACTCAATCAATGAAAATATATCCAAGAGTTGTATCTCTGTTTCACAATGTAATCAGCAAATCAAACAGACAGAAATCCGTGAGCCTGATTATTATGTGAAACAACTTGAACGGTATCAAATACCAATATTCAAGCGTCAATCAATTTATATCAACAATCAAAGGTTGGATTATATAATTGATTGAATTACGCACAACCTATGATATTTCAATTATATAAACAAATATAATGCGGAAAAAAAATAACACAGACACTAGAAATTTTGTTAACGAGAAACTGCAAAAGTAAAAAAACCTCGGTACCTAGTCCATATTTGAACACCACACTGTATTAAGCCGCTACAGATACTAGCCTACTCCAAGTTAACTTCGGATTGGAATGTAGTTGAGCCCTAACCAATCTCATACTGATCAAGGTACAGGTGCGCTCCTTACGTCTCTAAATCCCAGCAGGACTCTACGCACTTGATTCCATTAGCTGATCTCACCCACAACTAAGAGTTGCTACGACCCAAAGTATAAGACTTGATAAACCAATATGTCTCACACAGAAAATTCTATTGAATAGATAAATCTGCCTCTCACAGATAAACCTACAAGTTTTTGTTCTGTCTTTTGATAAATCAAGGTGAACATGAACCAATTGATATACCGGATTTATATTCCCGAAGAACATCCTAGAAATATCAATCACCTCACAATAATCTTAATCGTATGGTAGCGAAACAAGATATTGTGGAATCAAAAACGATGAGACGAAGATGTTTGTGACTACTTTTTATCTTGCCTATCAGAGATTAAATATCGAGCAAATGTTAAAGAAGATAGTACTCAATCACGATAGAAAACAACAAGATCAGAACACGCAACTATAGATAAAATAGTTGGGTTTGTCTTCACAATCCAAATGAAGTCTTCAAGTCGTTAACCTACAGGGTTTCGTGAAAAACCTAAGGTTAAAGGAGAATCGACTCTAGTTGCAACTAGTATCATACAAGATGTGTGGGGGTTATGTTTCCAAGTTGCTAGAGTTCTCCTTTATATAGTCTTCAAATCAGGGTTTTCAATCAATGTTACCTTGGTAATAAAGCATTCAATATTCACCGTTAGAATAAAACCTGATTAGACTCAAGATAATATCTTTCAACCGTTAGATCGAACTTAGCTTGTTATACACAAATGAAAAGTGACTTTATCTAGATATGGTAACCATACCTAAACATGTACACCTTTGTTGGCTCAACAATAGTTAACCGAGGTTAGCCATATGAACACTTTCATATTAACCATATTCATCTTAATCATAACAAGTTCAAATGACTCAAGTGAAACTAGTTCTAGAGTTGTTCAAATGTTTATATTCTCATAGAAGTATACAAGAAACAATTTAAAAAAAATCGATTTTGATTCACTCGAATCAAGTCATGAACATTATAGCCACGGTTTGCAAAAGATTGCATTCCTTATTATATAAATGTATTAGTTCATGAACAAACCGATTTTAGAACATTATCCACTTAGGTACGCAAACGGGTACGCATACCTTAGTGGTCAAACTAAGTTTGGGTTCGCCAGTACGCGAACTGGTACGTGATAAGTGCATAATTCATATGATTTTAGTGTCCATTCCATACTTGTTTTAGCTATTATTCTTGCATATTTTCGTATTATTACTTTTGTTTTCTCTTATTTGCCTCTATTAGGTAAATCATCCAAAAAGGAGATACAAAGTGCTGGAAATAGCTAGGAAGGTAAGTATTCCAAGTGCTCAAGTCCAAGAGAAGTGGAAGAAGTGCGACGAAAAGGAGCAAAACGCTGAAAATCAATAGAAGGGCCAAAGACCGATCTTAACTCATTCAAATTAAGGATTTCTCATCACCATCTTGAATAGAATTGAAAGATAAAAAGAATTCAAAAATAATGAGGTCATTCCGAGTTCGGACGAAGAAGTTGTGGCCAAAACGAGCTTTTATCGAATACCGAAGACAGTAAAGTATGCAAACGGGTACGCATACTTTAATTCCGAAATTTTCTGCTGGAATTTGAGGTACGCATACCGGTACGCATACTTAACAAGTATACAAACGAGTATGCATACTTGTGAAGGCCTAATGTCACGTTTGGGGTCGTTATTTCGGGTCGGGTTCTTGAACCGAACTAAATACGTGAAGGCCAAGCAATGTAAACCTATAAAAGGAGGTATTGTCACGAAATTGTAAGTCTTGGAGAGGAGAAATATCACACAGATCGAAAGCTAGGGTTTCAGAGCGGTTTTTCAATCGTAACGATATCTCTAAACTTTTCTCATATGTATAACACGGATGTTTCTACATCCATGAGTATCTAAACACCTACTGATGGAGGATGAATTCTAAGTTGTAAAATTGACTTGGTTTAATATATGAATCTATTTTGATTTGGTCATATGATTATCGTTTGTGTTTATTATTAAAAATACTTATGATTAATTGATAGATTGTTTAGGTGGCCAACTGAATATATTTGTTTATTTAATCTATTGCTAGTGAGGGTTAGGATATCCGTAATTGTTGAATAATTCCTTACACAAGTAGAAAATGTGAAACCTTGCAGAGGGATTCTGTAAAGCGATCACGTGTAAACACAACCTTAACAAGTAGACTGAGCATACTGAGTCTAACTACTAGTATCAAGCTAAATTCACAAAATATAAAGCATTCGATTGAATTACATCTTGTAAGCGTACCTCAAGGTGGTTCAGACGAATAGAATATGGTAACTAAGTGTACCTGTTATCCATCTACGGTTGGTGATAATCTATGATTAATGACGAAAATAGATGAATATACTAACTCATTGATAGTTTATTAACGAAGAAGGATTCCTCGATCACATCTCTCTATTGCTTACAACTTATTATTTTCAATTGCTTTTATTTACTTTATTGGAATCTAAAACACACACCCTTTGTGACATTTTGACAACTAAGACTCACTGCTCTTCGTGGGAACGATCCTTACTTCCATTATATTACCAGTTAATTGTGTGGAAATAAGATTATTAACTTTTTGAGCTTACGACACCCATCAAATTTTTTCGTCGCTGCCGGGGAGCAGTCGGTAGCTTTAGTTGTTATTTCTTTTAGTTTTATTATTGTTTTTAGAATTTATTGTTAGTTTTTAATTTTTGTTTTTTATATTTGTGGTTTCAGGTACTTAATCTCTGGCACCGAAAGACTGTGAATACCAGAGGTGCGGTATTCAAACTTGTAGAGGAACAGTACTACAAGCACGTCAGCAAACGCAAGAAGAATCTTCTACATCAACAATGGTGAACGACAGTACAAATCCTCCACCACATCCACCTTTCGAGAGGAAATTGCGAGAGTTGACATCTCCATGCTTAGATTCGCAACCACTGTGTGTTACAATCACTAACCCAGTGGAGCTGAAGCCGAATCTACTTCATCATCTGCCGAAGTTCAAGGGACTTCCAGGTGAAGATCCGAATCGTCATCTTCGAAAATTTCAACAAAAGATGACAAGTCTTACGAAAAGTACTAAAGACAGTTATACGACAATGCTACAAGCTTTCCCATTCTCTTTAATAGATTCAACAGAAGAATGGTTGTATTACCTTCCTCCAGGGAGTATTACAACGTGGACTGAGATGAAGAAGCTATTTTTAGAGAAGTATTTTCCTTCTTCTAGGGCAGCATCTGTTCGTAAAGATATTACTGGGGAGTCTCTTTATGAATAATGGGATAGGTACAAAAAGTTCGTAAAGATGATGAACTCATTCCTACAAGAGTTAAAACAGGATGGAGAGTGTTCATAGACTACAGAAAGCTTAATGCCGCAACCCGAAAGGATCACTTTCCTTTACCTTTCATTGGTTAGATGTTAGAGAGGTTAGCGGGACACTCACATTATTGTTTTTGGACGGTTATTCGGGGTACAATCAGATTGTTATTGCACCAGAAGGTCAAGATAAGACTACTTTCACTTGTCCTTTTGGTACGTTTGCCTATAAACGGATGTCTTTTGGTCTTTGCAATGCGCCTGCCACTTTTCAGAGGTGTATGGTTAGTATATTTTCTGACTATGTGGAGTGTATTATTGAGGTATTTATGGATGATTTTAGTGTTTATGGTGATTTGATATTTTTTTTACAAAACCTTGAACTTGTGCTTAAAAGATGCATAGACACTAATCTTGTTTTAAATTGGGAAAATGTCAGTTTATGGTAAACGATGGCATAGTGCTTGGTCATATTGTGTCCTCTCGAGGGATCGAAGTTGACAAAGCAAAGATAGACTTAATAATAAACTTACAATATCCCACTTCGGTGAGGGAAATTCGTTCTTTTCTTGGTCATGCAAGTTTTTACAGGTGGTTTATCAAGGATTTTTCCAAAATCTCAATGCCAATGTGCAAATTATTGCAAAAGGAGGTATTTTTGACTTCAACAAGGAGTGCAAGGATGCCTTAGATAAATTGAAAGAATTGTTGACAACTGCACTAATTATCAAGTCACCGGATTGCAGTTTTCCATTTGAATTAATGTGTCATGCAAGTGACTATGCAGTTGGAGCCATTTTGGGTCAAAGAGTAGACAAGTTGTCTCATGTGATTTATTATGCATCTACGACCCTAAACGATGCACAAATCAACTATTCTACCACCGAGAAAGAATTTCTGGCTATAGTGTTTGCACTAGAAAAATTTAGATCCTATTTGGTGGGTTCAAAAGTGGTTGTGTATGAAAAAGCGGGGGTCTAACAACCCACCCAATATTTCGCTTAGCAATCTGTATGGACTAACTCCAATATACTTTGCTAGAGAATCAACAAGACAGTCAGACTCAATCTAGCTTAAAGTATATTAAGGATTTAATATCTCTCTCTTGTTTTGATTTATTCGAGCTAATAAAAATCAGCGGGTCTTTAGTCAAACACAAAGAATAACTTGGATGGTACCAAAGACCAATATACAAGGATAAATCAATGACAATCAACAACCAAAGGTTGGATTACTCTAATTGATGATCTAACACACAACCTGTATTATTTCAATTATAAAGATAAAACAATATACTGCGGAAATTGAAATAACACAGGCACCAGAAATTTTGTTAAAGAGGAAACCGCAAATGCAGAAAAACCCCGGGACCTAGTCCAGATTGAACACATACTGTATTAAGCCACTACATACACTAGCCTACTCCAAGCTAACTTCAGACTGGACTGTAGTTGAACCCCAATCAATCTCCCACTGATCCAAGGTACAGTTATGCTCCTACGCCTATGATCCTAGCATGATACTACGCACTTGATTCCCTTAGCTGATCTCACCCACAACTAAGAGTTGCTACGAACCAAAATCGCAGGCTTTGGAAATAAACAAATTTGTCTCACACAGACAAGTCTATCAAATGATCAATCTGTCTCCCACAGAGTAATCCTAAAGGTTTTGTTCCGTATTTTGATAATAATCAAGGTGAATAGGAACCAATTGATAATCCGATCTTATATTTCCCGAATAACATCCTAGAGTTATCAATCACCTCACAACAATCTTAATCGTATGGTAGCGAAACAAGATGTTGCGGAATCACAAACAATGAGACGAAGATGTTTGTGATTACTCTTTATATCTTGCCTATCGAAGATATCAATCTCAAGCCAATCAACCTGATTGTACCCGTACGATAGAAGATGCAAGATCAGATCACACAACTACGATAAAAGTAGTATCGGCCTGGCTTCACAATCCCAATGAAATCTTTAAGTCGTTAACATGGTTTTAGAAGAAGAAAACCAAAGGTTAAAGGAGAATCGACTCTAGCACGCAAACTAGTATCACACGTAAGGTGTGGAGATTAGTTTTGCACAATACTAGATGTCCCCTTAAATAGTCTTTCAAATCAGGGTTTGCAATCAATGTTAGCTTAGTAACAAATCATTCAATATTCACCGTTAGATGAAAACCTTATTTAGATTCAAGCTAATATTTCTCAACCGTTAGATCGAAAACTTAGCTTGTTACACACACTTGACAATGCACGCTTCTAGGTTTGTTAACCGTACCCAAACGTATGCACTTGTTGGTTCAACAATAGTTAACCAAAATGTTAGCCATATGAGCATTTCATATCAACCATGTTCTTCTTCACCATAACTAGTTCAAATGATTTCAAATGAACTAGTTAGAGAGTTTTTCAATTGCAAGAAAATCTTATGTACTACAAAAGACACAATTGAAGCAAAGATGATTTGATTCACTTGAATCGGTTCATGAACTTTAATATCCAAGGTTTGCAAATTGCATTCCTTAGTCTTTTCAAGTTTAATTTCAGAAATCATCTTCAGATATATAACCTTCTCAAGTTCGCATACTAGGTTCGCGGACTTAAGTTACCGGGCAGAGTTTAAAAACTCTAGCAGAAATTCTCGGGTATGAGAACTTCGCCGGTTCGTGGATTTAGCTTCACGCAAGTATTTTGTCAACTCCAGCATAAATTCTCGGATTTGATAACTTCGGCAGTTCGCAGACTGAGTTCGCGGACTTGGCTCATGCCATTCTTCCGGTTCTCTTGATTAACAAAGTTCGCAAACTTTGGTTCAAGGAATATGACTTATACATAAATGTGTTTCCACAACAATGCTTATGTCCACCATTGGTTATGTAATCTAAACTCTCATTTCAATCGTTGAAACATTCTTAGAGGACGTTATATAGTTGTTACACCATTTCTCGTTAAAGCAATTTTCAAGATGATTGAAATATATCATGACTTTCGTCACATGGTAAAGATAAACTTGATCAAAGCTAAAAGCTTACCAACACGTATTTAGAGATATAGATAGGTGAGGTATACTCGGTTCGAAATACCAAATGTGTATAATCAAAGTCTATATATATAGCATACGACTTCTTTTCTCAAAGAGTATGAGATAGAGTAAATAGACTTTTGAGTGATAGATAAGTTCAAGTATTCACATACCTTTTTGTCGAGAAGTTCCACCGGTTCCTTGAGTAGTTCTTCTACTTGTATGATGAATCTCCATGAAGTCCTTGAGCTCAACTACACTTTCTATCCTAGTCCGAGACTTAGTTATAATAGACTAGAAATCAAGAATTATAGTTTTGATCACTAACATTGACAAACATGCTTGAGATAGAAACGCATGCGAGTTCGACCGAGCAATGCTCTAACAATCTCCCCCTTTGTCAATTTTAGTGACAAAACTATCAATACATATGGAATACAAAAAAGATAAAGAAACTTTAGTAGCTCCTATTCCACATGTCTAATCTTCAACATTCCTCGAAATCTTCGTCACTTACAAGTACTCCAATGATCCCAAAGGTTGTAAGTTTAGCATCATCGTTGTTGAAGATCCGTAGCTATAACAATGAGAAAAATAGTTCTCGATCATTGTTATACAGTGTCATAGTATTATCACACAGCGTCAAAGTTCAATTGTATCACAACTTCAATAATAATACTATGGTGATATGTATCACTCCCCTTTAGTCAATACTCCATCTCACATGGAAAACACTCCTCCTTACATGATGATTCGAAAACCATATGTATTTGTAGTATGAATTACATATTAATTCTCTCCCTTTTTGTCAATAAAATTGGCAAAGGTACAAGAACAGGATCATAACGAAATTTCCGAGAGAGACATTTCATGACAAAAGAAAAAAAAATACATACCAACTAATTTAGATGCAATCATAAAGCCGAAGATAAATGCATTCATCAAGGAGTTTAAATATACAAGATAACCCCTTTAAAATTCCACAGCCGCACACCCCTCAAGATATGACCATTAAGCACAAGTTCAAAAGAACTCCCCCTCATTAGATGTCATTCCCGAAAGAACAACAAGAGCGACCTTAATTTCAAAAGAAAAGAAGGATTTTATTGGCCATCAAAAACCATGAGGACGATTTCCTATATCCAAAAAACTCAATCAAATTAATCACAAGTAAACCCATGATTAATTTAATCGGAATACACAATCAAATTAAACACAAGAGGTGATCAATTCAATTGATTATGCTTAACATAAGAGAACTTATGGAGACACGAAAATAATCAACTAGATTAATTACAAGAGAACCCATAATTAATCTAATTGGAATACACAACCAAACTAATCACAAAAGTAATCAATTTAATTGTCATTTGTTTTGCTCGACATAAGAAAACTTACGGAGCAATAACTAAATAACCAAACAAGATTATTAATTTAGTTCAATATGCTCGACATAACATATCTCACGGAACACCAACTAAGATAAAAGATCAACTTGGTTGTATAGTACTCAACATAAGATACATTACGGAGCCTCACTTTAATACATAAAATATGGATCAGGGATGATCAATACTGCGGAATACACAAGGATTCATTCTATTTTCCATCACTATTTGCATAATGACATTAATAGACATAATCCTTGAAAACAAAAGATTTTAACCTATCTTCCATCAAATATTTGACAATATAGGCTTAACTTTTTTATTTGTCAAAAGTCTATTCATTCTTTTACCATTACGTGAATACCGATCACAAACGACTTTACTTTTGACAGAGTACGGGACAAACATAGTTCACGGACGTAAACACCAATATCCCATAAAAAAGTGCAATATATCAAATCATAAAGATTAATACTGCAAAACATCATCCTCCAAATATTTTTAGAATTTAAAACCAATAAACCTAAAAAAAAGAACAAGAAGATGAAACATAATAGCTATGTGTAGTCACAATCATTGCTATTCAAGCACTAGTTATTCTTCCAACTAAACCAAAAAGAAGACATAGTATGAAAAAATGTCTTTGAGAAATTCCTTATCATTCTCGAACTCCTTGTCGTCAACAGCCGTTGGAATATAAGGTTCGTGGAGGAAGGAGTCAATACCAACAAACTGTCTTGGCTAATGATGTCGAACCAGGGCCTTCTGAATTTCCAAAGATCTTAAAACGCAAACCTTTATTTCACTAATATCCTTTATTACTTCCTTCAACTCATCAAGAATATCGGAAAACTTCTGAGAGTTAGAAGGGACAGCCCTTGTCTTTCTTGTATTACTCCTCTTTCTTTTCAAGGAATGAGTTACTGGAGATTTCTATTTTTTTTTTGATTGATGGCTTAACAATCATATTGACATATTTTCCATCCAAAGACATGATGCTTAGAGAACAGTTATAAACAACTGGTTTTTGTGAGTGGAATTCACAATCTCATCAAGCAGTCTTAAGATATAAAGGATATCAGAGAGGAAAAAGGAATGTAGGGTTCGCAACCTTTAAACAAGTTCGTGGACGCCCAATTCCAAACCCTATAAAGAGTATAATTGTCGAAAATAACCCTTTATTTTATTTGATAGATAGACAGGAAAAACAAACCTAAAAAAAAAACTTTTCCTAAAGCCTGAGCGGTACACAATCTTATCTCTTTTGATCAGGCAGATGAGACAAGATTTACCAAACAACACAATTAATTTGTGATGTGGTGAACAACAATTTGTCCGCCATTTTCCTCTTGAGAGGAATCCTCTGACTTATGTCTATCAAAGCGATTTGACCATACCTTCTTCTCTAATGGTCTTATGTTGTCTTTAGAAACCAACTTCTTAGACGAAGATAAAATCCTACATACCTCAGCAGTCTTCTGAGCAAGTTTAAGCTTCCTTGCCAATCGATTTGCTCTTCGTTGAAGTTTTTTGGCGTGCCTCACTTGATATTTGTACTTGTAACATCTTGGTAGTTCATGACCCTTCTGATAAAAAAAAGAGCATGTCAAACTTGGATAGTATTCAGGCATCTGTGGTGTGAAAGCATCCAGACACATAGTAGATCCTGAAACATTACAAACAGAGTTTCCAAAGGATGGGTCAATTGATTCTTCCAGCTTGATTGGGTTCTCTTCTTCACCGAAACTATCAAGGTTGATATATGTATTGCTACAATTATAAAAATCAATGTTTTCACATAGAAGACCAACACTTGATTTCCTATCTTCATCAGAATCATAGATCTCAGACATCTCATCAAGTGTTACAACAAGACCTTTGTTCCCAATGTAATTTATACGATTTGGGAACTCGTTTGCAAAATGACCAAAACCTTCACACTTAAAGCACTGTGGCATATACTCGTCATCAGCCTCGTCAGCATCCCTGTTTTTAGGAGGGACATTGTGAGGTTTATCTGATGACCTAGGTTTGTCTCTTGAAAACCGTTTACTTCTCTTCAATAGAAGATCCCTAAACTGTCTTGTGATCAAGGATACTGATTTGTCAAGATCTTCATACGAAAAATCACCCTCAGACTGATCATCCTCAGAGACACATACACTTTTACTTTTATCAAGTAACTTAGTGTTCTTTTGTGCTTTAAAGGCAACATCCTTTCCGATTTTGGATGTATACTCATGATCAAAGATCTTTAGCTTTCCAACCAATGTATTTCTGGAAAGACTATCAAGGTTATTTCCCTCAACGATGGCATGCTTCTTAGACTCGTATCTAGATGGCAGCGATCTGAGAATTTTCATCACAATATCCTTTTCAGGAATAGTCTTACCCAATGCAAAAGATGCATTAACAATTTCAGACACTCTGTGATTAAACTCATCAAATGTATCTTCATCTTCCATACGAAGGTCCCAATCGGAATTAAGGTTTTTAAGCCTAGCTTCCTTTTCACTGGAGTTACCTTCAAATATGGTTTCTAAGATATCCCAAGCATCTTTAGACCTAGTGCAATTTGACACATGGTGCTGAAGATTTGGGGTAATGGCATGTATGGTGGCATTCAAACCGTCGGAATTTTTCTTTGCAGCAAGTATCTCGGCAGGATTATATTCACCAATATTCTTGGGAACGTTTACATCTCCAACTGACACAACGGAAGCATCATAGCCATTAACAACATATACCCATGATTGAAAATCACGCGCTTGAAGAAAAGCTCGCATAACAATTTTCCACCATAAGTAATCAGAGCCATCGAAGACTGGTGGTACGTTAATAGAGATAGCACCTCTGTCCATAGAGTCAGATCGCTACAAACACAGACTTGTAAGGTTTTGAACGTGTTTGCCTTCTCTGATACCAATTGAAAAAGCGGGGGTCTAACAACACCACCCAATATTTCGCTTAGCAATATGTATGGACTAACTCCAAAATACTTTGCCAGAGAATTAACTAGACAATCAGACTCAATCTAGATTAAAGTATATCAAGGAGTTAATATCTCTCGCTTGCTTTGATTTACTCGAGCTAATAAAAATCAGCGAGTCTTTAATCAAACACAAGGAATAACTTGGATGGTACCAAAGACCAATATCCAAGGATCAATAAATGACAATCAACGACAATCAACAACCAAAGGTTGGATTACTCTAATTGATGATCTAACACACAACCTGTATTATTTCAATTATAAAGATAAAACAATATAATGCGGGAAATTGATATAACACAGACACCAGAAATTTTGTTAACGAGGAAACCGCAAATGCAGAAAAACCCCGGGACCTAGTCCAGATTGAACACACACTATATTAATCCTCTACAAACACTAGCCTACTCCAAGCTAACTTCGGACTGGACTGTATTTTAACCCCAATCAATCTCCCACTGATCCAAGGTACAATTATGCTCCTATGCCTCTGATCCCATCAGGATACTACGCACTTGATTCCCTTAGCTGATCTCACACACAACTAAGAGTTGCTACAACCCAAAATCCCAGGCTTTGATAATAAACAAATCTGTCTCACACAGACAAGTCTATCAAAGGATCAATCTATCTCCCACAGATAAACCTTAAAGGTTTTGTTCTGTCTTTTGATAATAATCAAGGTGAACAGGAACCAATTGATAATCCGGTCTTATATTCCCGAAGAACAACCTAGAGTTATCAATCACCTCACAACAATCTTAATCGTATGGTAGCGAAACAAAATGTTGCGGAATCACAAAAGAAATGAGACGACGATATTTGTGATTACTTTTTATATCTTGCCTATCGGAGATATCAATCTCAATCCAATCAATCTGATTCTAATCGTACGGTAGAAGATGCAAGATCAGATCACACAACTACGATAAAAGTAGTATCGGCCTGGCTTCACAATCCCAATGAAATCTTTAAGTCGTTAACATGGTTTTAGAAGAAGAAAACCAAAGGTTAAAGGAGAATCGACTCTAGCACGCAAACTAGTATCACACGTAAGGTGTGGAGATTAGTTTTGCACAATACTAGATGTCTCCTTTATATAGTCTTTCAAATCAGGGTTTGCAATCAATGTTAGCTTAGTAACAAATCATTCAATATTCACCGTTATATGAAAACCTTATTTAGATTCAAGCTAATATTTCTCAACCGTTAGATCGAAAACTTAGCTTGTTACACACACTTGACAATGCACGCTTCTAGGTTTGTTAACCGTACCCAAACGTATGCACTTGTTGGTTCAACAATAGTTAACCAAAATGTTAGCCATATGAGCATTTCATATCAACCATGTTCTTCTTCACCATAACTAGCTCAAATGACTTTAAATGAACTAGTTAGAGAGTTGTTCAGTTCTAAGAAAATCTTATGTACTACACAAGACACAATTGAAGCAAAGATGATTTGATTCACTTGAATCGGTTCATGAACTTTTATATCCACGGTTGCAAACTGCATTCCTTAGTCTTATTAAGTTTAAGTTCAGAAATCATCTTCAGATATATAACCTTCTCAAGTTCGCAGACTAGGTTCGCGGACTTAAGTTACTGGGCAGAGTTTACAAACTCCAGCAGAAATTCTCGGGTATGAGAACTTCGCCGGTTCACGGACTGGGTTCGCGGATTTAGCTTCACGCAAGTAGTTTGTCAACTTCAGCAGAAATTCTCGGATTTGAGAACTTCGGCAGTTCGTGGACTGAGTTCTCCGACTTGGCTCATGTCATTCTTCCGGTTCTCTTGATCAACAAAGTTCGCAAACTTTTGTTCAAGGAATAGGACTTATACATAAATGTGTTTCCACAACAATGCTTGTGTCCACCATTGGTTATGTAATCTAAACTCTCATTTCAATTATTGAAACATTCTTAGAGGACGTTATGTAGTTGTTACACCATTTCTCGTCAAAGAAATTTTCAAGATGATTGAAACATATCATGACTTTCGTCACATGGTAAAGATAAACTTGATCGAAGCGAAAAGCTTACCAACACATATTTCGATATATAGATAGGCGAGGTATAGTCGGCTCGAAATACCAAGTGTGTGTAATCAAAGTCTATATATATAACATACGACTTCTTGTTTCAAAGTGTATGAGATAGAGTAGATAGACTTTTGAGTGATAGATAAGTTCAAGTTTTCACATACCTTTTTGTCGAGAAGTTCCACCGGTTCCTTGAGTAGTTCTTCTACTTGTATGATGAATCGCCATGAAGTCCTTGAGCTCAACTACATTTTCTATCCTAGTTCGAGGCTTAGCTATAATAGACTAGAAATCAAGACTTATAGTTTTGATCACTAACATTGACAAACATGCTTGAGATAGCAACGCATGCGAGTTCGACCGAGCAATGCTCTAACAGTGTATTCTGATCACGCATCACTTGGGTACCTGCTAAAGAAGAAAAAGCTAAGACAAGACTTATATGGTGGATACTACTGTTGTAAGAGTTTGATTATGAAATTAAGGATAAAATATGTGTTGAAAATACTGTTGCGGATCATCTTAGTAGACTTGATTTTTCCAAGGAAGAACTTACTTTACAAGATCGTTTTCCAGACGAACAACTCTTCTCACTTGAAGATTTTTAACACCTTGGTACGCAGATATAATGAACTACTTGGTTACAAGACAAGTACCTACTACAATGTCTAATTTTCAAAAGCTTAAGCATAATAAAATAGCCAAGAAGTATGTGTGGAATGAGCCCTACTTGTGGAAATACGGTTCTGATCAAATCATCCGCAGGTGCGTACCTAATTCTCAATTTCAATCTATTCTTACTTTTTCTCATACTTATGCATGTGGTGGTCACTTTGGTTCTAAACGTACCGCTTTGAAAGTACTTGAAAGTGGCTTTTATTGGCCTACCCTATTTGAGTATGCATATATTTTTTGCAAATCTTGTGATAGATGTCAAATAACGGGAAATATAGGTGCTCGAAATCAAATGCCACTCACAACAATTCTTGTTGTTGAAGCATTTGATGTGTGGGGAACTGATTTTATGTGTCCTTTTGTCAATTTTAAGGGGAAATTTTATATACTTCTTGCCGTGGATTATGTTTCAAAATGGGTGGAACCTAAAGCCACCCCTACTAACGATTCTCAAGTTGTTTGTGAATTTGTGAAGGAATATATTTTCTCTATACATGGTACACCAAGAGTGGTTATCAGTGACGGAGGCTCACATTTTCAGAAATCCTTCCATGCTCTACTCAAGAAGTACAACATAAATATAAGGGTGGTACGCCGTATCACCCACAAACTAGTGGGAAAGACGAAATCTCGAACCGTGAGATTAAATCCATTCTCGAGAAAACCATAAACACTACACGGAAAGATTGGAGTTATAGGCTTAATGATGCACTTTGGGCATATAGAACGGCATACAAAACACCGATTGGTATGTCTCCGTATCGGTTGGTTTATGGCAAAGCTTGTCATCTTCCGGTTAAACTTGAACAAAAGGAATATTGGGCGATAAAGATGTGCAACATGGATTATGACAATGCGGGGAAACAAAGGAAGTTACAAATCAACGAGCTAGAGGAGATACATAATGATGCTTACGAGAGTTCTCGTATTTACAATGAAAATACGAAAATTTTCCATGACAAGATGATTTCTCGAAAAAGTTTTGTTGTGGGTCAAAAAGTTCTTTCATTTAATATTCGTCTTCGATTATTTCCTGGGAAGCTAAGGTCCAGATGGATAGGGCCGTATGTTGTTACTAATGTTTTTCCTTATGGTGCAGTTGAGATTACTAGTATGAAAACTGGAATAACTTTCAAAGTCAACGGCCATAGATTGAAGCCTTATTATGAAAGCTTCTCTAAAGAGAATGTATAAGTGACGAGACTTCAGGAATCACTCCCTCTGAAGGAGTAGCATCATTGGAATGCCAAGTCGGGCTGAGGACGTTAAACAAAGCATTACATGGGAGGAAACCCATCGGTTTTGTATCTCTATCCCTTTTTTTTTTAATTTTCTTAGTTTTGCATATCATATATCGCATCCCCAACTTAGATTTTACGAAGTCCTATCCTATAATGAAAGTTTTAATGAATTCTCGTCAGAAAATTCTGACTACGCAGTTGTCACGAAAATAGATCTCTAGACTTCCTACGAAGTCCGATTTGAGTGGTTGACCCAAACTTTTAAAGAGGACAGACTCACCTTTCTTTCCCAAAAAGAAAATCTGAATTCGGAGTCTCTTAAGTTGGAACGATTGGCCTGGACATTTGAGTTTCGGTATTTTTCCAGAACTTTTTCAGTTTGCATGTCAGTCAGTACAGAGGCCATAAAAGTCGGACCATTTATCGAAACGCTATGCCCTTTATAAAAGACGTAGGTGAAAAACTTTCATTTAGGATGTTTTTCCTAGTTCCCTACCCATTGGTACAGTTTTTGAGTTTTTCTGGGATGTTATGTCAGAAATCAGAATTTTCGGTTTTGAACATTGAGGAAAATGTTGAGTTTAAGTGTGGGGGAGCATTTAGTGTCATACTATATGCATATGCACATAAAAAATAATATTCTTTGATTTCTTGTATTCTTGAGACTTCATCTTTTGGAGTTAATTATGAGCTACTTAGGATGACACTCTAAACTAGAGCTGGCAAACAAGCCGAAAACCCGCGGGTTGGATCGGCCTGACCCGTAAAAACCCGCGCCCGGCTTGGCTGGTTTATAAACAAGCCGGGTTAGGGTTTGAGAAATGTTAGCTTGTTGGTAAACGGGTTAGCTCGGCCCGGCTTGTAAACCCGTTAACCCCCAACACGTGTCCCCCCACATACCCCCACTTGTCTATTCATCTCTTATTTTCTTTCTTTGCAGAGAAAGAGGCGAGTTTTCTAGTGTGATTTCTTTCTCACAAGTTCAGATCTTCTCTATGCTGAACCAAATCTCAGTACCGGCGAAACCTATGGGTCTGTTTGAGTTGATTTTCACCTGACCACTGTTGATTTGAGAGAAAGGTTACAGGGAAGAAGATGAGAGAGCTGTATATACTCAAAAAAAGTTGCAGGGAATTGATTTTTACCTGATGCTACTATTGATTTGAAGTTAGATAAATGAATCATATCTATATATACTCAAAAAAAGCAAGTAAAATCGAATCCACACCTTGTTTTTGCCAAAATTACATGTTTAATTCTGTTAATTTTGATATCGAAATGAAATTTTATTTCTAGGGTTCATAAGATATATGGTTTTTCTGTTTTGTATATTAATTAGGGTTTATAATCGAAATTGAAGATTTTGAATGATTAATTTGATGTAATAATGGTTCAATTAGAGTATACTGAGATTGGGTATTTCAATCCTGATTGAGTGAAATTGAATGTATAATTACATCATGAATGAATGAAAATTGATGCCTTTGTACGAACTCAGGTGTTAATGGCGGTGGTTTGCGAACTCAGGTGTTGGTGGTGGTGGTTTGCAGTGATGATTGTGTTGTTGGTATTTGAACTCAGGTGATGAATTCAAGGTTTGATGGTTGATTTAGTTGAAGAAGATAGAAGAGAATAGATGAGCAGTTCAGATAAGCAGAGATGGGGGGTTTTATTTGAACGGGTTTATGACGGTGTTACCAGACATAAATGAAGTAGGAAATAAAGGTTAAGATTGGGTTTGTGCTGGATTGGGATTTGGCAACAGAGTGTATGAGTTCTTTTAAGGGTTTAGAATGAAAGATGATGTCGAGATTTGGATGATTGGTGGAGGTGGAGAACTGGAGCTTCAGATTGCTATGTATTCTGGTGGTGTGTGCAGCCGAGATTACCAAGGGGTTTTGGTGATGTTATGGTTGAATCTGAGAAGCCGAGATGGAAATATGGTGGTGTTGCAGGTGATTATCATGGGTTGGTGACTTGGTGTTGTTGGTTAAAGCCGGGCTAGCCCGTGAACCCGCAAGCTTTAACCGTTACGGGCGCGGGTTGAAGAAATGACCACCCGTGAAGAATATCAACCCGCAGGTTTTGGCCCGTGTTAACCCGGACCCGTGTAACCCGTAACAAGTCAGTCCCGGCCCGCCCGTTTGCCAGCTCTACTCTAAACCTTTTTAAGGTTGAAACAGTTCTTACGGCTGTAGATTGAGTTCCACTTTATCTTTCTAAAATCCTTAAATATATACGTTCATAATTGAATGCGAAACTCATCTATGATAGTCATTTGAAAGAGTCATCCTCGTAATTAATTATTACTGAATCACTTTCTTTTTATTTTTGCAGTTTTATGTTTCTCTAAAGTGATTTGGTGGGATCCTGATACTGCCGTGGATGTTGTAGCAGGTAATCATTGGTTGAGTATATAAAATCCCCACAGACAATTGTCTAACACTCATAAAGAGTGAGCCGGAAAAAAAAATGAAAAAAGAAAAAATATAAATAAATAAGGCTCCTCTTCATTTATTGACACTAAGAAATGATAGATCTGGAATTGCGGACTAATCATGTAGTCGATGAAAACAAAAACCTATCATCATTATATAGCAAGTCAAAAAGACTATTGATGAGGTTCTCGACACTTGGATAGCAGTATGTGTGAAACTTTGTCCCTGTATCAATCGTCTAAACAAGCGTGGAACGCAGGATCCGAGGCAACTTATCACATACTTGCTGAAAAGGAACATGCGCTTAGAGTATCTAATCATGTGGCCGAGTTAAATGGGTGTTTCTCTCAACTATCGCGCTAAAAATAAGAATCCTTTGACGACATTCATACAAGTATTTTGGGTAACATCTTTGACTTTAGTCAACATTTGCACAGTTCACTTTTCTATTTCCATTCTCTTATCTATCCATGTGATTTCAGTATGCGAATGTTGTGACAAACGTCGCAGCAAGTATGATGACTATCTTAGTAGAGTTTTGCAATCAGGTTGAATGTCACACGTAAATAATTGCTTATCTGTGATGATTGGAATGTATGTGGGATGTTTGCGGCTAAAGAACATATGCAAGCTAATTATTAGCTATTTCTTTGTGTTTATCCTTAATAGATACTTCCAAGGCGATAAATTGGAGCAGGTTTTGTGGGTATACCTCTTGTAAACCCTCACGAGACAATAACTCTTCCACTAGGGACACCTAGGGGTTTAAAAGCTTGTTATACATGTTAAGTGTAACTGTTTTCTCGACGACATGGAGTTGTTGTATTTAGAATTAGTTTTATTTTAGTTTGATCGAGGATTAGCAAAATCTAAGTGTGTGGGAATTTTATAAGTGCATATTTCATATGATTTTAGTGTCCATTTCATACTTGTTTTAGCTATTATTCTTGCATATTTTCGTATTATTACTTTTGTTTTCTCTTATTTGCCTCTATTAATTGAATCATCCAAAAAGAAGCTACAAAGTGCTGGAAATAGATAGGAAGAGAAGTATTTCAAATATCCAAGTGCCCAAGTCCAAGAGAAGTGGAAGAAGTGCGACGAAAACGAGCAAAACGCTCAAAATCAAGAGAAGGGCCAAAGACCGATCTTAACTCATTGAAATTAAGGATTTATCATCACCATCTTGAATAGAATTAAAATATAAAAAGAATTCAAAAAGAATGAGGTCATTCCGAGTTCGGACGAAGAAGTTGTGGCCAAAACGAGCTTTTATCGAATACCCAAGACATTAAAGTATGCAAATGGGTACGCATACTTAACAAGTATACAAACGAGTACGCATACTTGTGAAGGCCTAATGTCACGTTTGGGGTCGTTATTTCGGGTCGGGTTCTTGAACCGAATTAAATACGTGAAGGCCAAGCAATGTAAACCTATAAAAGGAGGTATTAGGTCATGAATGAGTGGTCATCAAGAGTTCACGAAATTGTAAGTCTTGGAGAGGAAAATATCACACGGATCGAAAGCCAGGGTTTCAGAGCGGTTCTTCAATCGTAACAATATCTCTAAACTTTTCTCATATGAATAACATGGATGTTTCTACACAGATGAGTAGCTAAACACCTATTGATTGAGGTTGAATTCTAAGTTGTAAACTTGATTTGGTTTAATATATGAATCTATTTTGATTTCTTCATATGATTATCATTTGTGTTTACTATTAAAAATACTTATGATTAATTGATAGATTGTTTAGGTGGCCAACTGAATATATTTGTTGATTTAGTATATTGCTAGTGAAGGTTAGGATATCCGTAATTGTTGAATAATTCCTTACACAAGTAGAAAACGTGAAACCTTGCAGAGGGATTCTGTAAAGCGATCACGTGTAAACACAGCCTTAGCAAGTAGACCGAGTGTACTGAGCCTAACTACTAGGATTAACCTAAATTCACAAAACCTAAAGCATTCGATTAAATTACATCTTGTAAGCGTACCTCAAGGTGGTTCAGACGAATAGAATCTGGTAACTAAGTGTACCTGTTATCCAGTGATTTAAGAAATTTTGGGAATATCTAAGCGTACCTGTTATTTTACGGTTGGTGATAATCTATGATTAATGACGAATAGATGAATATACTAACTCATTGATAGTTTATTAACGAAGAAGGATTCCTCGATCACATCTCTCTATTGCTTACAACTTATTATTTTAAATTGCTTTTATTTATTTTATTGAAATCTGAAACAAACCCCCTTTATGACATTTTGACAACTAAAACTCACCGCTCTTCGTAGGAACGATCCTTACTTCCATTATATTACCAGTTAATTGTTTGGAAATAAAATTATTAATTTGTTGAGCTTACGACACCCATCAGTACGATACCTTCCAAACTCAGCAGAAATTCCCGGAATTGAACCTCACGCCAGTACGCGTACCGGTATGCGTATAAGGTTCCCAGACTTCCACAAAACCAACTGGTACGCATACGGGTATGCATACCATGGTTCCCGGACTTGGAGTACATATATGCAAGTACGCATACTATGCTTATATCCAATTTTTTTAAACTCTCATTTCAATCATTGAAATATTCTTGGGACGACAATAGCTGTCTCACACAAACTATTAGCTTCAAATCAATTTTCAATTGATCGAATGATCAATACGAAACATTCCGAGTCTACATCAAATGACTTTGTCACATAAATCATGTAAGATGTTACCAGGCGAGTTTCACATGATCATCTTTTGAATTTCGTCAAAAATATAAGATGAACTTGGTTAAAGCGAAAGCTTACCAACACATATTTTGAGAAATATGTAAGCGAGTTAAACTCAGCTCGAAATATCAAATATGTATAATTGAAGTCTATATAGTTATACGACTTTTGTCTCAAATAGGAGATACAGTAGATAGAATTTTGAGTGATAGATGACTTCAAGTCTCCACATACCTTTTGTTGATGAAGTTCCAAAAGATCCCCTTAGTAGTTATTCGTCTTCAATTGATGAACGCCGTGAAGTCTAATGCTCAAATAGACTTTCTATCCTAATCCGACACTTAGCTATAAGTAGACTAGAAATCAAGACTTACAGTTTTGGTAACTAAACTTGACAACAATCTTGAGATAACAACGCTTGCGAGTTTGACCGAGCAATGCTCTAACACTACTGCTGATATTTCATCAATTCCCGTCTATAATTTGTTGTTTACGACTGAGAGTTTATCAATTCCCAACCTAGGTGTTCTTGAAACTGAAACTTAAAATTCAATTTCGAACAATCTAACCTATTTACGTAATCGAAAATAAGAAATATTCTCGATTCTTGCCTAATAAAAACCATTTCGATTCGACGATGAATCGTCGTTTGAAATAAAATAAAATTGAAGGATAAGGGAAAATAAAAACATATAAAGAAGAGAGTGAGGAGAACACATTTAAGGTATTTTTTTTCTTTCTATTTTTGAATTTTTGTAGATTTAGTGTCAGCTAATTGAAAGGTAATTTTGACAATCACTATATATTATGTCCTCATATCCATATTTAGGAAATGTGATTCCTAACACAGCCCTCAAAAAGAATCATGGAGCTCAATGATAGGTTACAGTAAAACAAACGCGGCTTAACTATAAATTGTACACTAATGTTTTTATTCATAATTCTCCACTTTGTACTAAACTACACTGATGAAGTTAAGGGTAGAGTGTCCTTTTGTACAAATAGAGTTAAGGGTAGAGTTCGGTCAACAGATGAAGTTAAGGGTAGAGTGTCGGTTTGTACAGATAGAGTTAAGGGTAGAGTGTCCGTTTGTACAGATAGAGTTAAGGGTAGAGTTCGGTCAACAAAAGCAGTTAGTGAAACTCAAATTTTGGAGCGTTTAGCATCGTGAACTCCATTCAATTTATTTTCCAATTTCGACGTTTCACCAATGGAAAACAAAAAACCTTTCTGACTGACGACAATGCGCTCTCCATTCTCTCTCCTTAAAAAAACCCAACGAAAATCCTAACAGCCTAAATACTTCTTGCTCACACCGGCTCCTTTAGGAGAATATTTGAACAAGGAAACTTCAACCCATTTTCAAGCTTTACTTCTTCTTCTTCTATATTTTTTTTGTTTTCACTTTTTTTCCTTCAGTTTTGGTTGTGAATCTGATTTTTTTTCTTTTTCAGATTCAACCATATCTAATTTGTTTCTTCTAAATCCAGTATGTTATTTATTTTTTTGGTCAATCAACAAATTTCAATTTATTCAAATCAAAATAGTGATTACATGATCGCTTACAAGAATAACAAAAATAGCAAAATACAAGATAATCAAAACCTTAATACAAATGAAGATATCAACTACAAGTAAAATGTGAAGCGAAAGAGCTATATCCCGTAGAGATGCCCAATTTTCGTAAAGGTGGTAGGGAAGGATGATGGTGAATCGAATCCGACCAGTTAATCTGATTTTCTTATTCTTCAATAATAGATACTCATAGAAGAAAGAAGTTATTTTCCCAACATCTTGTAGATCCAAATGAACCCGAACGCCTTAAATCCCTTGGATTCAATAGGGATTTGAAACAATACCGTGTTGGATAGTTTATTTTGGTACTGATTTAAAATTTATTTTGGATAAATTTTTGATGTGGGCGTTCTTTGATGGGGGCATGAGGGACAAATCAGGAGTTGACATGTATTTTTCATATTAATTGATTCAACTAATTTTGCTTCCAAAAATATCAAAGATAAAATATAAGCAATTAAGATAACCAATATTTTCTCAAAAAATAAACTTGTCTTGTTTTTTTGGAAACAAAATTTGTTGGAATCAATTAATATGAAAAACACATGTCAACTCCTGATTTGTCCCTCATGCCCCATCAAAGAACGCCCACATCAAAAATTTATCCATTTTTTAGGGGCTTTTCTTTGATCCTTTGTGGTTTTAAATTATGGTAATGAAATTTAAGAGTTGGATTTTGGTTCTTTCTAGAAGAAATCCATCTTTAGTGGTAAAATCATCATCAACGGCTACAAAATCAAGATATACAACAGCAACGACTCAGAGCCCAATAACAATATATAAGTAACAGCAGCAGACACCAGGACTCTAACACCAAGCACCCAAGACACCAACGCTGACAGCAACCAACTTTTTTTTCCAGATTCAAACCTATTTAAACCTTTTCACACAACAGATTCAAGAAACCTTTGTTATTATAGTTTAATTAATTAGTTTAAATAGTCACTTTTGAATTAAAAATTCTGAGAAATGGTTGGACCACATGATCTCTGCACTTTTGCATTTTGTAGTTTGGTGGAGTTTGTTTTTGTTACATAGAAAACAAGTAAGACCTTTGACTTGTTCCCGTTAACTTGTTTTTGGTAGAATTTGTAGAAAAGTTGATTACTATGATCAGTATTTGTGGAGAAAATCATATGATAATATCATAGCTTGATATTTGATGTTTTATTAGTTATTGTGATATGTAATGACTCCTGTAAACATTCTGATCTTGAATCGTCCCTTTAATCTATTTACGAAGCTTACCTCTTTTATGAGAAAAAAGTCAATGGAAAACAAACGACTCCCCCGAGAAAAGTTGTTTTCCCATCCATTTTACTCCCCTCATTGACCGCTATTGACATTTTAGCTTTTTCCGCCTAAGAATTTTCAAAAGAAAACCTATAGAATTATACACGGGGGAAATTAGGCTAAGGTTCATTCTTTTGATTGGGACGACCGACTGGACGGCTCGAAGGGCCGGAAAGGAGGGAGTCTCTTTCATGAAACTTTTTTGTAAATTGAAACCTAACAAAAATGTTCAATTTGATAAAAAAGATTGAATTTGGTGAGGCTTTTTTTGGTGAAGCTTTTTCACATAGTTCCTTATGTATCCTAGTTTTCCTTATGCATCCTATTCTTTTAGGGGTGGAAAACAAACTTTAATATAACATATCTAAAAATCCATGTCTTGGAATTTTACAAATTTTATCTCGTTGGAAATGTTATAAAAAAATCTACGCAATGAGCATAAACAACAATATCAAATTTATAGTTTTTACGAAAAATTCGGAAGTGTTTATCATTTTAGGCACAATTTTAGAAAATTAAAAGTATATCCTTTATGCAAACCATCACAAAGGATATATAATACTTTATGTAGCCATATTTTTGTTTATATATCAACTAATTTTCTGTTGCAATTAATAAAATGTATGTACATGCTTCAAAAAAAAATGTATGTACTCCTTCCGTTTCAAGAAAAGTGATACTTTCACTGTAGACACAATTTTCGAAAATTGAATACATAATCATTATGTAAACCACCACAGAAGATGCATAACACATCGCCCAACCATATTTCGGTTTATGGATCAACTAATTTTTCGTTTCTGTAAAAATGATACTTTCACATTCCGTTTCAGGAAAAGTGATATTTTCACTCCGTTTCAGCAAAAGTGATACTTTCGCTCAGTTTCTGAAACGAGGTGAAAATATTACTTTTTCTGAAACAAGGCGAAAGTATCACTTTTTCTTAAACGGGGCGAACGTATCATTTTTTCGGAAACTGAGCGAAAATATCACTTTTTTCTGAAACAAGGCGAAAATATCACTTTTTCTGAAACGGGACGAAAGTAGTCGAGGACATACTCCATCTTCCTCGGTCGGCCCTCCCACCGTGGAAGCGGTTGTACTAGTTCTATTGATGAATACAAATGAAGTAGAAGGAAAAGAAATTCTCTGAAACAAACGCTAGATTTTCAGAAAAAAAATTCGATTTTTTTCCACGATCCAAGAGCTCTGTAGATCGGCTTCTCTCTCTCTATTTCTGTTTTTGTTTCCGTTAATATTTTTTTTTTTAGATAAATAAATTTATATGAGGGGATATTTGTAATGTAACAAAATCCTTAATGGATCTCTGATGAGCATTAGATTGAGAGGGGTATATTTATTATATGATAAGGGTATTTGTGAAGTCCACCAAAACAACGAACATTTATTCTTATGGAAAATTACGGGCCCATGGAAAATTTTCTTAGGAAAACTGGGGCGGCAGTAGCATTTTCCGACCTGTTATAAACGTGTAATTATGTTAAGAATATCTAGGGTAAATATCGTTTATTATTGGGATGTCCTTGTGTCTAGCCCTATAAATAGAGGCTCTAATGTTTGTATATACTACTGATTAATAGAATTTCTCTCTCTCTTCTTCCCCTCTACTTCGTGTCTCCTTTTCTATTTTCTCTATTCACAAGACGTCATCACGCACGTTGTTCTACCAACTGATGCATCGAACTTACCCATAAAAATGGAGAAGATATTCACATCCATACTAACCTTTTCTCTTGGTTTATTATTTTTTTTCCTTCCAATTTTATTTTCTAATAAAGTTTTATGGTGTTTGTCATAGGGTTGTTGTACTATACCATATGGAATCTACTACTGATGGGAGTTGTCTACCAACGGGTGTTTGTGAATGATACCACGAGATAGCAGCCATAGAAGAAAGAGCTTTGTGAACAGTATCATACAATTTGTTTCTTTATTGCTTTGTTTTATTTTAACTTGTAGTCAATTTTGTTTTAAAGCTTGTTATTAATGTTACTGATAATCCATATTTTTATCAGAGGATGAATGCATTCGTCCATATTTCATCCATCAATATAAGAGGAGTTTTCATCCATATTTCATCTGTCAAATGGCTTGATTCTCCTTTTCAAGATAGCTCTGGAGATATTTTATGTGTTTGGAATTCTGATAAAATTGAGGTCATTGACTCTTTAATTGGTCATTTCTCCATTACACTTCATTGTAAATTCATTTCTAATGTTTTTGAGTGAATGTTTTCTGGAGTGTATGCTCCTTCTTCAAATCATATTGAAGAAGTTAACTTGTTCTGGAGAGAATTGGAAGAAGTTAGATGCTTTTGGAACTATCTTTGGGTTGTAGAAGGGGATTTCAATGAGATAAGATTCTCTCACGAAAGATCAACTGGAAGTGATAATACAATTGGTATGAGGAAGTTGAATAACTTCATTTCTAAATATCATCTTATAGACCTTCCTTTGCTTGGTGCCACCTATACTTGGACTAATAATCAAGTTCATACAATCAAGAGAAGAATTGATAGATTGATGGTTTCCCCTTCTTGGGAATGCATGTTTCCTCAAGTTATTCAAAAAGCTTTTGCTAGACCTTGCTCAGATCAAAATCCAATTTCCTTGATTTGTGAAGGTGTGAAGCATGGACCCTCTCCATTCTGCTGTGAGTATTACTGGCTTAATCATCCTAGTTTTATTTCTATTGTAAGAAATTTGTGGTCTTCTGTGGTTGTTTCTGGCAATGTAGTTTCATTTTTTTGCAAGAAATTGCAGTTGTTAAAGCAAAGACTCAAAGAATGGAGTAATGTGGAGTTTGGTGATATATAAAGAAGATTGAAGGAGCTGGAAACTATTTTTGTTGATCTTGATGCTGAAGAAGATATTCATAATGGTCTTTCTGAGGAGCAGTGCAATGATATAACTCAAGCAAGGCAAGAGTATTGCAATCATACTATAACAAGAGATGAAAAATGGAGGTCAAGGTCTAGAGTTACTCACATCAAAGACTTTGAAAATAACACAAAATATTTTCACAGAATTGCAAATGATAGAAGAAGAAGAAGCTTTATTGGGTCCATTAAGGTAAATGATGCCATAACCTCAGATGAACAAGTTATTAAAAGTGGAATTGTTTCTTTCTTTCAAGATATTTTTCAAACTCAAGCTACTAGAACTGTTTCTATGGATGGTATGAGTTTCTCTAAAATTTCAGAAGAAAGAAGTTTGTAGCTTGAAAATGAGATAACTGAAGAAGAATGTGTGGCTCCAACGAAGATGCTTGGGAAACATAAATCCCCAGGCCCAGATGGATTCCTTTTTAGCTTCTATTGTTTGTGCTGGGATATTCTTAAGGAATATTTCATGAATGTTATAAAAGAATCGTAGCAAAAGAATTTTTTGGATTGGAGGTTAAAGAATTCTTTCATTGCCCTGATTCCTAAAAAGGATACAATAGAAGAGATTAAAGATCTTAGACCTATAAGCTTAGTGCATGGAGCATATAAAATTGTGTCAAAAATTTTGGCAGAAAGGTTTAAACAATGTCTTCCTGAAGTTATTTCTTCTAATCAAACAACATTCATAAAAAGAGACAAATTCTTGATGGTGTTCTGGTTGCCAATGAACTGATTGATTCAAGATTGATGAGTGGAAAGCCTGGGATTCTTTGCAAAATTGACTTTGAGAAAGCCTTTGTTCATGTTAATTGGGATTTTCTTGATGAAATCTTTGTTCTTATGGGGATTTGGTGGAAAAAATGGAGAGTTTGGATAAGAAGATGTGTGGAGTATGCTAGATTTTCTATTCTTGTCAATGGCTCAGCAACTGGTTACTTCAAGAATAAAAAGGGCATAAGACAATGTGATCCAATATCACCATTCTTATTTCTTCTTGTGGGTGAAGCTTTAAATTTTATGATTAAACAGGCTCAAGAGCAAGGTATTCTTACTGACTTTCAAGTGAAATCTGATGGCACAATGATAAGTCATCTTCAATTTGCTGATGACACTCTAATTTTTTTGGATGCTGAGGTTGAACATGTGAGAAATCTTAGACTTGTTCTTCTTTCTTTTGAGCTTCTTACTGGCTTAAAAATCAACTTTGCCAAAAGTCAGATTTATGGAGAGGGATATGAGGGAGATCTTTCCATATTTTCTTCAATTCTGGGTTGCTATAATGGTTCACTGCCTACTACTTATTTAGGCCTTCCTCTTGGTGATAACTGTAATGGTATTACTAAATGGAACAAGATTATTAAAATATTCTTAATTAAGCTTGCTGGTTGGAAAAAGCCATTGCTCTCTAGAGCTGGAAAAATTACTCTCATTAATAGTGTTTTATCTAGCCTACCAGTTTATTACATGTCTCTTTTTGAGATGCCCTATTCTGTTATTAAGAAGCTTGAGAATATCATGATGAATTTCTTGTGGCATGACAACAAAGGGAGAAGAAAAGTTCATACAATCAAATGGACCGTTTTATGCAGAAAGAAGAAATATGGTGGTTTGGGAATCAAGAATTTGCAAAAGTTTAATCATGCTCTTTTAACTAAGTGGGCTTGGAGGTATACTGTGGAAGATAATGTGTTATGGAAGTCTATTGCTGTTGAAAATTATGGTGCAGGGGAAGTTTGTTGGGTCTCTAAGGTGCCAAAAAATTCTTATAGTACTTCTGTTTGGAAAGCTATAATGAAATGCAAACCAACTTTTCACAAGTATGTTAAATTTAAAGTCAATAATGAGCTCAAAACTAGATTCTGGGATGATAACTGGTTATATGATTTCCCTATTATAATCTGCTATCCAACTCTTTTTGCTTTATCTAGAGAAAAACATATGTCCGTGGATGAGATGTGTTATGCTGTGGATAACCTCACTATTTGGGATTTCAAGCTTCCTAGAAGAGTTAATGTTGTTGCTTCAGTAGAATTGAATCTCCTCAACAATGATCTGGTTTCTTTTAGACTTAATCATCTTGCTGAGGATGAACTTTTTTGGTCTCTTACAAAGGATAATCGTTCTCAGTTAAATCCTTATATGATAGTCTTACTCAAAAAGATGATGCAATCCCTGTGAATTCAATTTTTTAACTCCATTTGGAAGCTGAAGTGTCCTCCAAAGATCACCTTTTTCTTTGTCTCATTGCTCATGATAGATTTGCTACAAGAGATTTTTTTTATCAGAAGAGGTATGGAGGTTTCTGCTGGATGCTTGTTCTATGCAGAAAATAAGACTACTGCCCATTTGTTCTTACACTGTCATTTTGCCAAATCAGTGTGGGCTGATTTCTTAGTAAGCTGCACTGATTCTTTCTATACCACATGAGGTTTCAACAGTTCTTCATTCCTGGCATTTAAGGCGTCACAGTAAGGAAAGTACTTTCATATGAGACATGATTCCAGCTGCAATCCTTTGGAGCATTTGGAAAGAAAGGAATGGGCGTGTCTTCTCTGACAAAGTTCACAATGTTCAGGCTGTAGTCAACAAGGCAGTTTATAATCTCTTTTCCTGGGCTCTAGTTTTCAAAGACTTCGAGAATGTGAACCTAACAAATGTAATTAAAGAGTGGCACAATATTTACTTTCAGTCTAGCTAAGTTTTGGTAGTTTGTTACCAACTTGGTCTTGTTTTTCTTGTTCTTTTGTAAGGGTGGTATAATCCTGTTATACCTTCTCTTTTTTGATCAATACAATTTCTTATTTACCGATCAAAAAAAAATATAAGAGGAGTTTTTCTACCGGTGTATTATACATCATCCTATACTCCTTCTTATGGATTTCATGGTATAACTTTGCAATCCCAATTATGAGAATTTAGTTATGGCTATTCTCGAAGTTCTTATCTTTTCGGGTGTAATTAAAATCCATTGATTAGTCCTAAAAGACATAGTTTATATTTACGGAATGTGGGTGATCAATTTTTCCAAAAAGTTTGTTTTTCTTTCTTCTCTAATCTTTTCACATAGAGAAAGAAAAAAAAATCTGTTGCAAGAGGTTATAGTTTCTATTTCTCTAATGAAACTGAAACCACCAAAAATCGGTGTTTTCTTTCTTTTATAATTCATAGAGATAGAAAAATAAAATCTATAGGAAGATGATTTTTATTCCTTTAATGAAAGTGTAATCACCAAAAATTGGTGTTATCGCGATTTAGCTACCTTTACGGTATTTAATCACATGCACGGTTGAAAAACCTACGACCAATTAAGATTGGTATTTCTGTCCCTTACACAAGGATCATGTATATGATTTCTATTTATTTACAAGAAACCATACATCGACCACAAAAGTGGATTTTCCATTGCCATGACTAAAACGGCGATTTTTTTATTATTTTGTCGATACTCTAATAGGTGCTAATTTTCTCCATCGTTTCTATAAGATTGACATATTTTCTAAGTTTTTTCCAAAAAAAGGAGTGAATTTTTCAACCATATAATGGATTTTTTTTTTTCAAAATAGATAATGACAATGATTTTTTTATTTTCCTAAAAAGAATCATACACGCCAATTAAAATTACGATTTGTAGCTCTTATCACTAGCGTTTTACTATGATTCTATCTTACCATATCGTTTTTGATTCATTGTTTGAATTTTAACCTTTTTAATTAGTATTACAATATCTTACAGAAATACTATTACCTTCTTTAATTAATCTGCCTTGACATCAAACCAGGCTTTTTAGGGTTTCAAGTTTTTGTTTAATCTAAATAAATAAATAAAGACAACGTACATTGTGACTTTTTCCTTATTAGTCATGATTATGATTAGTTTGATTTTGCTGTTCCTAAACAATGAGATCATCTTGAATTAATCATGTTATATATTACTCCCTCCGTTCCTAATAATTAGGATGGTTTTGTTTTTAGAGAAAATTAAGGAAATTAAGAGAACTAAAATCATTGAAAGTGGTCCTCATGACGCTTGTCAATAAAAGAAGTGAAGTGAAATGGTCTCCATGACATTTGTTATCAAAAGAAATAAAGTGAAATGGTCCACATGACACTTGTCATCAAAAGAAATTAAGAGAAAAATGGTCCCAAAAAACTAAAGTAACATTTGACTTTCCAAATTAGGAAATCAGCCTATTTTTTAAAACATCTATTTATAGAAACAAACTTATTATTTAGGAACAGAGGGAGTATCTTATTAATTTTTCTATACAACCTTCCAGGTTAAGTTACTATTCGTTTTTGTGATGTAAGATCAGATTACACAATAAGCATATTTTGTTTATTCCCATTGTTGTTTTTATTTGGGTAGGTCAAAACCAAGCAACCTTGAGTAGCACTGATCCCACATACCCCATATATGAGCATGGCTACATTGCTTAAGAAAGATGTTTACTACCGTTGATCTTTGGGTGGAAAGACTTATTTATTTATGTTTAACGAAATTTCTTAGGATTGCTGTTCACATACATATTACTTGTGTGTATGTAAGATTCTCTATCTTTGAATATATAAAGATATCTGTCATCAACTTATACGACAAGATATCATGGGAAATTTGGAAATTGGTTGCATATATCATCATATTTCCACGTCGATGATCAATCTGGTTACCCGCCAGTATATCAGTTTACGCTATTCCCAAACTTTGTTGAAGAGAATAAGATCAATTTTTTTTGGTAATCACTGATTTTTGATTGCACTTGGAGTTGCAAGTTACAAAATGTCGGCCTTAATTTGACAATATGGGTTTCATATGGATTTCTATCTCCGGCTAACAAGAAATCTTACATTTGGTATATCCTCATCGATCTTTTTGGTTTTATCTAATAATAAATCATTGATTTTTATTTCTCCAAGAAAACCATAAAAAAGAATAACGATGGTGTTTCTTTATATTTTTATACGAAAGAAACAACTTATACCAATTTATATTGGTTTATCTATCAATTTTATGAGAATGGGATATCAAAATTGGGCTTCCCCGATTATCCAAATCGGCCTTCCCTAAATTTATATGGTTTCTCAAAGAATGACATTGGCCATTAGCATAGGATAAATTTTTATGATCAAATATATATGGTTTTATCTAATAATAAACCGTTGGTTTCTATTCTTTCAAAGAAACTATTTATTAACCATAACGTGGTCTTTTCATAGAAAAATAACGATTTTCGATTTTTTTATTTTCTCAAAAGAAATTTTTTCTTTATCAATCCCAAAATGATTGAATGTCGTTATTATAAATAATTTCTTTATCTAGAATACATTACACAGTTTGAATACCTTTACCTATGTAAAGAGTGGTTTGGATTGGTCCTCCAAATAGATAAATCAACTGTTGTGGTTAATCCCACTTAATTTAACTATTACACCCATACTAATTGTTAGGCGCCCTTCCGAGCCAGCCCCAAATCTACCTCCGACGGTCCAAATTTTCACATTATCTTTCATAGGCGCTTCACTTTCCCGAGATACATGATCTTCTTACTTCCCTGCTTGCTAGTGTGTGTTGTTTGAGTTTATTAATAGCAGAGGGTTTTCACTTCTACATTTCATCCCATAAAACATATCCTTACACACGATCGATACTCCACAGTCCACACTCAGCGATTCTCGAGATACATAAAGAGGGAGAGATAGAGAGAGTGGTAGATGAAGTTCGACCCTAGGGTTTGATATCCAAGAAGAAAGAACGGGACACTCATTTCTTTTGCTTATGAATAGATATGGCAACTAAATCTTAAAATTTTCTGATTGCATATTCATTATATTTTGTTCTTTTTTTTTTTTTTTACATTATGCTAATTTGGGTATTGGATCACAGTGTGTTCAAACATTTTTCCTCTTCACAACGCACAAAGTTGGTTTAGGGTTTTCAATCTCATCGAAATTGTGAGTTTAGAAAGTTTCTGTATTCGTCGTTCTCTGGAAGACCAAACGTTTCTAAGGTATCCCACTTTTTATTGTTCTCAACAGATATTCATTGGAATTCCAAATTCTGTATAAAATTGGAAATTTATGTTGAGTTTCATTTTTGTAGTCGTAACTATTACTAGAAACTTGTGTTTGCTTAATTTTTTTTTTTTTTTTACCATAGATGGATTTATACATCTGCAACTGAATGAGTTTATATCAGAACATTGAATCGTAGATTGAAATTGATAACAAGTTTTGGTGCCAAGTAGAATTTGGATACTCCAATAGTTTCTTTTATTGTTTGCTGGCTCAGGTCAACATAGGTTATGAGTGATAGAATAGAAGGCAACCTTTTCTTGAGCTTACACAATTAATTTGAACTGTTTCAGCAGATATTACTTGGGTCTGCATATGGCCATTTTGCTTTAAAAATGTGGTGGGAAGAGGGTTTTAATGTTATATACTACGTTGGATAGATAAACTATGCTTATCAATAGATTTCTGCTCCAAGTTCTGGTGCTCCTGCGAGTACCTCCTATTTCAAGCTATCCGTTGGAGCATTTTTGAAATTGAAGTATCATTTGAAAGTTGAGATTGATTTTTGAGATCAAAGTATCATTTTTGTGATCAAAGGGGCAAAGTAAAGTTTCTTTACGAAAGAACTGTTTTAGGATTATTTTATTTTTTTGCTAATATCCCAAGCGCAAGTAAACTCAAAGATAATTTGCAATAATTTTCCTTACTGATAAACTATGTAGGATTATAGTACTTAGGCACTCACTGCCAATTGGAAAATTCTTTAGGATATTGTTTTGCTACAATTTTGCAAAACTTATCATATCTTCCTAATCAAGCCTGCGCATTATCTAGAATACATATACATAGCACAGTTTGGCTAACTTAGCCTATGTTAAGATTGGTCAAGATTTGTCCTTGGCAAAGATAGATCCATTGTCGTGGTTGTCCAGACTGCATCTTTTATCCGCACGTGTGTCTTGGCTTTTGGGTAGATGAATGAGTAAGCGTGTTCCCTGAATGCTCTACCCTGAAATTCTTCGTCTTCCTGCCTTACATTCATGAAACTAGGAACACGCAGGTTCCGTTTTGTTTTTCATGTGAATGTTTACCGTGTGAATTAACGGCTGTGGTTGATCTTAGGTGAGGTATCACCGTGTGAATTGTTAGGGCCTCCTTTTCCAGACCTAACTTCCTCATCCTCTTCCTTGATTACTCCTTTTTCCCTTCGCTGCTCAATCGATTCACCTGCCCATCTCTCTCAAATTCCATTTTCACTCTGCAGCATCTCTCCGATCATCTCCTCCATATCCCGCATTCTAAAATATGATTCTCTAGATTTTAGGGGTTTTAGGTTTTGACTACAGTTGGGGGATTAGATGGTTTGTGTTTTGGTTGAAGGATTTGGGATTGAAATTAATAATAGCATATGAATCTCTCTATGTTTCCAAGAAATTGTCTACAAAACAAGATTTCTTTATCAAAGATGGTAACTTTTGTTGCTTCAGAATTTGCTCAAGTAACTGAAGAAGATGGTGATGAAATTGAGACTCCTGGTGGAGAATGGGAGTTTGTAGATGGGAAAGTAGTGGAGAGAGTTATAATGAACCTTCTGAAGATGCTAAACTCTTTGTTGGGAATTTAGATTATGATATTGATAGGAAAAGATTAGCTAATCCTTTTGACCAAGCTGATGTTTGTTGAGGTTGCTGAGGTATAATTTTTTCTATTTCTTTGTTATTTGTTGAATCTTGACTAATATGGATTTTTAGATTGAATTTTGAGATGATTGTTTATTAGGTTGAAGCTATGAAACTGAAGGAAAGGGTTGAGAAAAAAACATGGTAACTTTGGTCTCCTATAGGATATTGGAAATGATTTGTATGTGTTTCAATAATTTTCACTTTGTTCATGATGTGTCCTAGACAAGTTTAGTTCCCTTTTAAAATTTATTTGCAAAGCCAATATCATTTTGTTGTGTTGTGAACGGTAAAATGCTAAGAACATTTTGTTATGTGCATGATTTACAGAGCAGAAACAATAGTAACAGAGAATTAATCAACGTCAGATAAAATACTACAATATATGCATGTTTGTCAAATTGCTTCGATTTTATAAGACTAATGTATACTAATTTTGTTCATGTTCCCTATTGTTGCAAAATCCCAATAACATTAAATTACCAATCATTCCAAATCAACTTTATGGTCACCCTAGGTTTTGCAGTCGGTATGCTAATTATTGTATTTGTTTGGTTGGAATATTATTCAATTCACTATGAAAAATGTATTTATTTCTTATAAATATGTTTATCAGAGGCGCAAAGTGTAGAATTCTACTGTTTTGTTTTTGTATATATTAACGTTAGGTGGAATACTTACCCACAGACTCGCCCATACTGAGTTAAAGTTAGAAAATATGCATAAAAGTCCATTGGATAGACACAAGTTTTTATTCTTCACAAGTACTGCATCCTATTTTATCCGTGCAATCGTAAAAGAAAAAAAGAAGAAGGTGATATCTACAACTTCAACATGACCTTTTTCGCCATGGATATTATCATAATTTGATTTGTTAAACTGTCGTTATTCCAAATAATACGGTGTGCAAGTGGATACTTTATAAATGGTCTACATACCGTGTATGGTCCTATATTATTGGTAAACTAGGATGCGGTAAATGACCAAACCCTTAAACTGGGACTATCATGATGACTGCTTCTTAAACCCTGAACCAACAAGAAAATTGTTAATATGAGCCATCTGAGTAAGCAAAATTTGCCTATAAATTGAAATGCATATTCATCTATGATATGTTTAGGAATTCTCATATTATCTTTAGTTACCGGTTGCAGTTATGTCGTCCCTTGGGAATTCATGGTGAGGGTAAAGGTTTTTTACGTAGGATTTCAATCTGGCGAAACATCCAGGAAATCGGTATACCAAATCTACAAGTGACTAAAGGTATACGTTCGTGAAACATCTACTTCTGCAATTGATTGAGTTTGGTAGAGTAATTTAAAAACAAAAACTAAAATTTGATGCCATAGATAATTTGGATACTCCTATAATTTAAAGTTGGACTGAGTGATAGAGTAGAAAGCAAGTTTTTCTTGAGCTAGCATGGCTAATTATCCTTTAACTGATTAGAGGGGATATTACTAGGTTTGGCACACGAGCATTTGCCTTTCCAAATGTGGCGGGAAGAGGATATTATTAAGGTTATATGAATAGATAATTTATGGGTTAATAGTAGGTTCCTACTCCAAGTTCCGAGTATTCCTTTGAGTACATCCTATTTAAAGCGATCCATTGGAGGGTTTTTAAGCTTAAAGTGACTTTGAGCAACTATAAGATGTTCTGAATGTTGACTATAATGAGCTACGGAGATGAAGACTTTGGAAGCAAGTTCAACTGCAATTCCTTGCCACATATTCTCCTTACCTGAATATGACAAATTGAATACTTGGAATTCAAAATATTTACATTCTATCTAATGATATTTTTCCCTGGGCATTTAACTACGATTTTATGGTGTTTTGTTGATCTAGATGTTGTGGGATGTTGAGGTACCTGAATGAGAAAGCTATGAAGACGTACAACAGGAAGAAGTGTCGTATGCGGCACTTGATAATCATGAGCCTAAGGTACAATTAACATGTAATTCATTGAATAGTAACCAAATAATGAATACATATTTTCTTAATGATTTGTCAGTCAAAGCTACGAGTCAGATTAACTATGACCTCAATGATTCTGGATATGGTCAAGAAGCCGTTGTCTTCCAGTATGTTGAAAATAATTTATGTTCTTGCATAACAGATAGATGGCCATCATATTTTCTACATGCAAATTCACGTCCTCCACTAATGCCACCAAGGTTTTCTTTTTAAATCAAACTTGACATTCTTTAAGTCCTGGAAATGATAATGGATTCAAAGACGAATTATGCAAACAATTTTAATAGTCTTACTGGATAGAATGTTAATCCGTCACGATGTATGGAGCACAAAGTTATCTTCTAATTGTTAACAGTGATCATTTGATAAATATGTATCTTAATATCAGTATAACTCAGAGAGGGGGTTTATAAGATAATGTTTTGTACTGAATTCTCAGGTTTTTAACAAAAGCAACAAGGGAGGAAAGCACTATGGTCTCTAAGGAGCATGTTCGGATTTTATGTTACTTGATGCCAATTCACTATGGGATTATGCAACCTATCTTTGTGGCTATCGCTCTTGAGTTATCGAATGTTTATTACTATTGACATTTAGAATGTATCATAAGGGTGGTAAAAACAAAGTGACTCATTGGGCTGGTGAGATTGAAGGTGTAGTTGGAATGTTTATGTAAATATATATATGCAATTACTTTTAGATGTTTGGGTTTTCAATTTCTTTCGCAATCACCAATTCACAAAAAATGTTTGCTACTGCAACGTACATACATCAACTTAAATTTGCTTATAGATTTCAGGACTCAGCATCCATAATACACTTTTTGATTGGCTTTTATCTATTAATTTTGAAGATAGTGAATTTAGCTGAACAACTCAAATAATGGATTGGTAGTTGATGGGAATACCATGGTAGCGCAATTGATTTATGTAGCACCATGGGATGTTATTGACATTAGAATACCTGTAAGGGATTACCATTTGACACATATAAATATGAGCAATATCTGGTATGACTTATGAGGACGCACCATGCATTCTTGCATCACTAGCACAACTTATGTCGACGATTTGCATCACTAACATAAGTGAGGTCTAAAACTACGATATAATAATATAAAAAACCAGGTCCGTACTGTTATGGCACGGGTTAAGTCCTAGTCTAGTAATAAAGGAATTGATGCATTCTCGAGGGATAATGAGAAATTTAAATGTTCTTTTTTCTTTTGGTAATAGTCTCCAAAATTTGAGACAATTCCACCTGTAGTTGGAATACGGTCTAAAGATCAAAGGGTGCGCACCCAACTTGCTAGTTAGCCTATTTTAGTCCTTGTAGTGACTAGAATTGATCTTGATATTAATTTCTTTTGATAAGAGAAGTCCATAATTCTATTATAAAGTGAATGGTTTTCTTGTTGGCCATATAGGTCACAAATTTATTGGAGATTATAATTTATTTGCATATATATTTTATATGTTTCCAGCTTTAACCAATGAAATTTTGGGTTGCAAAAAGTAATCCATGGTTGATGTTAAATATGTATGTCTATCAAGATCACATTTTTTTTAATGTCAAAAGACATATTTTATAATAAATATATGTCTCGAATTAATCGGATAATAATTTATGAAACTTGTTTTCATATATGAGATAAAAAAGAACTTTCGCCATAATCAGGGGGAGAGTATACACTACCGGACGTTGGTGTTCATTAGCTAAAAAGTTGTATCAATTTCTCTCCCATCACTCAAATCGTTTAAGGCTGTCATTATATGATTGGTGTGAAATTTGTCATTTTGCTTTTATATAAGTTTTGCCTCTTAAGAGGAAATCTAGTCACATCTAGCAGATAAGTCGCATACTATAAGAGGCTACAAGTAGTGCTCCAATTGATTATACCAAATTTACATTCTCAAATATAATATCTTCTCACTTTAATATGGGGAGATTATAATGCCCGCGGGCATTGGTACCAGTAATTGATTGAAATTTTCAATATATGTATATACACTTGAGAATTGTGTTGGCTCGTAGTAATCTAAATTATTTTAGAATATTCATTTATGGTAGCTACTAAAATAATAAAGATGATGGTTATTATCCTCTCTGCAGAGGAGTATCGACATATGTGATTGGTAGGCACAAAATCCAAATTATATTGGATTGAAATCTCTTGAATAACGCAATATTTGGATCCAAGACGTAACACCTTAATTGTGCAAGCATGAATTTTTATAATTACATGTAGGTGTAGTCTTCATGCGTTATATGAGAAATATGATCGTTGTAAAAACGATTTGAGGGTTTCATTTATTTTTCTCAAACCCTAGGATTGATTTAATAGATTTTTGTTTTCCATGTATGATGTTTTTGGCTTGCGTGGTAGTCCTTAAAGGACTCGTATTGCCTTACCCAGAAAATATGTAATTCAGAACATATTCAAATTTGTAATCCTTGTAGGATTCAAATTATATTTAGACAACCACCTGACTCGATTATGTCAGGTTTAACAATTCTTTACGTGTTTTTAGAAATTTTGGTACAAAACCAAAAATCCGGATTAATTAGCTGATGATATCAACGTTTTAGGTCTCTTGAGGAGTCCTTAAAAACACAAAAATCTACGCTTTAGCAACATAATTATATTTTTCTTTCTTAAATCTGCAATTGGAATTATACTATCTTAAAATCGTCTTTTAGATAAGACTAAAGTTATTGTTTGATGCTTATCTTTTTGTCCATAAATCGTCGAAAGCTGTACTCTTTTTTCCTTCGTTTCAGGTTTTGTCCCATATGGTTTTCTTGACAAGGTTTTAACAAGGCAACATCATGCTGACGTTGATTTTTTTTTCAAACTGTTGATTTTTATGCTCTTTTTGCTTCGTCCAAAATTTTCCCACCGGGTTTTATTGGCAAGGTTTTAGTGAGGAAATTAAATTCAACACGGTGGTCATCCGAGGGGGAGTTGTATTAATTTCGATTATTTGGTGGATTCCCACCATTAACTAAATCATTTTGTTCGACCACATTAACATAACCATCTCTTATGAATTTGGATATCATTCTGATCCATATAAGGTATGATCACAAATTTTGTTCACCTATGGTACTGTAACTACGTATTGGCACTTTGTTGAAGAAATTACATCAAATACTACTGTAAATCATCTCCTGGAAGCTAGCAATCCAAGACACATGATATTAATGTATTTAGAGAAGCATGAAGACTCGAGAAAACTACTATTAGAAGACTAACACAAAAGAAGATTTCATCGAGTAGCAATTTTCTTCACAAAAGAACAAGAATCTTCTGCATTCAAGAATTTCCTTCATAAAATTGGGAAGTCACGACTCGAAGATTTGGAAAGCGAAGATTTAATTGAAGAACTTATCAGGGGGAACATCAAATTAGAAGGTTTTTTACTGGTGTTTGTGGGTGAAAACTGTTTCTGCTGGTTTTGGTAAATTTGGGTGTGTGAATGAGAAACTAACTTAAACCCTAAACAATGCACTGCACGGGAGTACTTTTGATTCGAGAGATCAATCTGTACAATCCTGGTCTAAACCAAGAAATGCCCGTTCCAGGATTGCTTCGTTCACAAAGTGAAGGAGAAGGGTTTATCTTAGGAAGGGAAGCGAAGAGAGTGTTGAGACCAGAATCGTTGATTCTGAAGGTGTGGTTGTTTATGACTTGTATCTGAAAGTAGAACTGGATAGCATAATGGAAAGCTACCAGGTGATTTCTAGATATTGTATTGTTGCCGACTAAAACTTGTGTTTTGTGAAAAATAGGTGAAGCCTATTTATATAAGTCATATTGAAACGTACCCAGGTCTCGTATGAATTTGAAACGATTGAGTGATGGAAGAAAAGATTAACGTGTAACTGTCAGACGTTATGCATCCATGATGAAGGAAGTGAATTCGTATAACCGTCAGTCATTATGCTTCCATAATGAAGGAAATAAATTTGTTTACACCGTTAATTTTCACCACCACTAATTGTCCCACTTCATGACACTTTCTTTAACGGCGCATTGCACGCCACACGCTGTAAACCGCCAGACCAATACCTTGATGAGCATCCCCCAGTTTGTGACATGTTTGATATCTCGAGTATTTTCGTGGAAAACATGTAGCACTTCGCTACGTGTGGAAAGTCAAAGTCAAGGGACTTACCGCAGGAAAATAGCATGTAATACTATTAGGCTCGTTTTGGCTGGTCTCCTAAAACTTGCCACAGGTTCGTCAGTTCGGTGGCGAACCTCGATGGATGAGATCGCATCTCATGAAGGAGGGTAGCCGTTGATTATGAATACCTTGTGTTGGCGCCTGATAAAGGCGTGGTGGCGTTTTGCTATACGCTAGTGGCATGACTTGTGCATGCCAGTGGAAAGGTGGTGCAAGTGGCGCCTGGCGTAGCCATGGCCACTAGATTTAGGTAGCTGGTCACCTGAAGCTTGCCACAAGTCTGTCAGTACGGTGGCGAACTTGGATGGCTGAGATTGCATATCATAAGGAAGGATGGCCATTGATTATGGCCGCATCTTGTTGTATAGCGAAGTGGCGCCATTGGCATAACAACATGCTAGTGGCATGCCAGTGGCGTTGTAGCATGGCCAAATCCAAGATTTGGCTTCATGGCCAAAGTTAGGGCTTGGCAGCATGACCAAGGATAGGGTTTTGCGGCATGGCCAATGCTAGGGTTTGGCGGCGTGGCCAAGGCTAGGATTTGGCGTCGTGGCCAAAGTTAGGGCTTGGTGGCGTGGCCAAGGCTAGGATTTGGCGCCGTGGCCAAAGTTAGGGCTTGTAGGCGTGGCCAAGGCTAAGATTTGGCGCCGTGGCCAAAGTTAGGGCTTGGCGGCGTGGCCAAGGTTAGGTTTTGGCGCCGTGGCCAAAGTTAGGGCTTGGTGGCGTGGCCAAGGATAGGATTTGGCGTCGTGGCCAAAGTTAGGGCTTGGCGGTGTGGCCGCTAGGATTTGGCGCGGTGGCCAAAGTTATGGCTTGGCGGTGTGGCCAAGGCTAATATTTGGCGTCGTGGCCAAAGTTATGGTTTGGCGGCATGGCCAAGGCTAAGATTTGGCGCCGTGGACAAAGTTAGGGCTTGGCGGCATGGCCAAGGATAAGATTTGGCGCCGTGGCCAAAGTTATGGCTTGGCGGCGTGGCCAAGGCTAAGATTTGGCACCGTGGCCAAAGCTAGGGCTTGGAGGCATGGCCAAGGCTAAGATTTGGCGGCATGGCCAAGGATATGATTTGGCACCATGGCCAAAGTTAGGGCTTGGCGGCATGGAAAAGGCTCATATTTAGCGTCGTGGCCAAAGTTAGGGCTTGGCGGCATGACCAAGGCTAAAGTGGCTCGTGGAAAGTTATTGCAGCAGAGTGGCGTGTTGGCATGCCGACTAATATGTTGTTGTGGCAGGGTGCGTTTGGCCTGCCGATTAACATGGAGGCGCGACAGGGTGTATTTGTCCTTTAATGTATGGTGGAAAGTTTAGAGCGACTTGATTGGTCAAGAAAAGGGGCCGGCAAAACATAAGGCGCGACCACACCTCTAGTGCTTGTGGCGCATTTAAAGTGACTTGATTGGTCGGTAGGAAGGAGAGGGGCCGGCCAAGCATGGACGTGGCTACACTTGGTGTGAGTGTGGCGGCTTTAGAGAAATATGATTGGTTGATGGAAAATGGGGCCGACTAGTATGGCCCATCCATAACTTATGTGCGTGTGGCTAATATAGGGCGACCTGATTGGTCGAGGGAAAATAAGGCCGGTTTAGGATGGGGCTCGACCGATGGAAGATGGCGCCGGCTGGCCTAAGGCATGGCCATGCCTCCCTTTGCTGCGGCTCCTTGTTTTCTGATTCTGGGAAAGATTTTGCTCTTGCTAATCCATGGCGGAATAATTACCTAGTTTTCCTAGGATTAATTTTGACAGGAAGATTTGGCTAACCTTTGTTAGGAGGCATGAAGAATATGTGATCCTTGCATTCGAGGCTTTGTATAAATTCGGCTTGGCCATAGGGTGTTGGCGTCAGCGCTGTAACTTTAGCTACTGATCGGCAGCGGTGGCAGTGAAACTTGGTCCACAGAACGGGTGCTGGCCGACTACAGAAAGGTGGATGACGCTGCTTCGCATGACTAGGTCAATGGCGCTGCTGGCTATGAAAAGGTGAATGACGCTGGCTAGGACGCGGACTGTTGGCGCTAGGGATGACATTTTGGCGCTGGCTATGGAGCGGAGAAGATGGCGCTGCTTTGAACGGCTAAGATAAGTATTGAGGTAATGGAGCCGTCAGCACTATAATGCATTGAGGAAGTATGCCTGACAATAGAGTAGTGAGTGTTGAAGATTTAACATGTCTCAACACTAATATGATGGATGTGTTAAGGAAGTATTCCTTGCAACACAGTAGTGAGTGTTGAGGAATTTACACGTCTCAACACTAAGAAAACGGATGTGTTGAGGCAGCATGCCTGGCAACACAATAGTGGTGTTGAGGAATTTGCGCGTCTCAACACTAAGAGGAAAATGTATTGAGGAAGCGTTCCTAGCAACACAATAGTGGTATTGAGGAATTTGCACGTCTCAACACCAAGAGGAAGAATGTGTTGAGGAAGCATGCTTAGCAACGCAGTAGTGAGTGTTGAAGAATTTACACGTCTCAACACTAAGAGGAAAATGTGTTGAGGAAGCATGCCTAGCAACACAATAGTGGTGTTGAGGAATTTGCACGTCTCAACACTAAGAGGAAGAATGTGTTGAGGAAGCATGCCTAGCAACACAATAGTGGTTTTGAGGAATTTGCACGTCTCAACACCAAGAGGAAGAATGTGTTGTGGAAGCATGCCTAGCAACACAGTAGTGGTGTTGAGGAATTTACACGTCTCAACACCAAGAGGAAAATGTGTTGAGAAAGCATGCCTAGAAACACAGCAGTGGTGTTGAGGAATTTGCATGTCTCAACACCAAGAGGAAAAATGTGTTGAGGAAGCATGCCTAGCAACACAGAAGTGGTGTTCATGAATTTGCACGTCTCAACACCAAGAGGAAAATGTGTTGAGGAAGCATGACTAGCAACACATTAGTGGTGTTGAGGAATTTGCACGTCTCAATGCCAAGAGGAAGAATGTGTTGAGGAAGCATGCTTAGCAACACAGTAGTGAGTGGTGAGGAATTTACACGTCTCAACACTAAGAGGAAAATGTGTTGAGGAAGCATGACTAGCAACACAGTAGTGAGTGTTGAGGAATTTACACGTCTCAACACTAAGAGGAAGAATGTGTTGAGGAAGCATGCCTAGCAACAAAGTAATGCGTGTTGAAGAATTTACACGTCTCAACACTAAGAGGAAAATGTGTTGAGGAAGCATGCCTAGCAACACAGTGGTTAGTGTTGAGGAATTTACACGTTTCAACACTAAGCGGAAGAATGTATTGAGGAAGCATGCCTAGCAAAACAATAGTGAGTGTTGAGGAATTTATACGTCTCAACACTAAGAGGAAAATGTGTTGAGGAAGCATGCCTAGCAACACAGTAGTGAGTGTTGAGGAATTTACACGTCTCAACACTAAGAGGAAAAGATATCTTGAGGTAGCATGCCTGGAAACACAATAGTGGTGTTGAGGAATTTGCGCTTCTCAGCACTAAGATATTTTAAAGTTCATTGAATATGCCTAATAGATATAAAACATTTAGTTTAAGTATAAGTACTTAGATCTGTCTACGCTAGGCATGTCCTTCACGCATGATTTGGCTTTGGGTATTTTAGGATCCGCTACGAGTAAGCGGCATCAGGTGTTAGTGATGACATCAGGACGATGACGGGTTGATAGACGGACAACAGTCCTCTGGTATTTGATGGGATGAAAAGGGTGGCCACAACTATGAACCTTGGCTGACTGCGATCACGATCCTTGACAAGGACGAGTGTGGTGTCTACGGGCACGAACCTTGGAAGGAAGGAGTTTGGCGGCTATGGAACGATCTTTGGAAGGTAGGAGGCATTAAAGCGGCTTTGGATTTTTGATAGGACATTGAATCTTATGGAGTAAAATTTTGAAGATTCGGCTTCGGATCCTAAAGGTGCTTATGGAGAGAACGTTGAAGCGGAGCCGCTGTTTGGAGAACGTTGAAGCGGAGCGACTTCTGGAGAGAACGTCGAAGCGGCTCCTGTAGAAAACTCCAATGAGGGTGCTTATTAACCCGTGACTTCGAAAAACGACTTGATACGATATGGCATATGGGAAGACGGCACAAATAATGCTGGTCGACAAGTCGTGTTTTTTCTCTCATGGGAAAGAATACGCTTCTTCTGTTTGATTTTCCCTTGCAACTCTCAGATCCTTGATGGTTACAATGTTGAAGTTGGAGGCCGCATCAATCAGCGTGCTATCAAACTCGACATCCTTCAAGTGAACATTGGTTAGGAGTCCACAATTCCATCTATCAATCGTGCTTTCCAGGAGAGGTTGGGGTTTGGGAACGACTTTCCGGCTGGAAACATCTACTTTCCTAATGCAGTGCGGTTGAGGGCTGCAAATATGTCTTGACGCTGCGCCTTGGAGAAATATAGAATCTCACATAAATGTTTCATCATTGACTGCACGATTTTGTAGGCGAAGTCCCCAGAAATCATGCAGCTCATGACGGGAAGAGGTTCTCTGTGAACTCAGGAAGGTTGCTGATTTTTTTTTCCTCGATTTTGGATAAGTCATTCCTGATCTTCAAGTGTGATGAAATTGGATTGCTGATTCCCTTCTACTGGGCGTTCAAGAGTAAAGCGAGCCTCTTCATCTATAAACGCGCGTCCTACTGAAATGCCTGCGCCGGATGTTTAAAAGTATTTCTTGTCAGCTCCATCTGGGATTGACGTGACTTTTTTGGTGGCCGCTCCTTTAGTGTCTTGAGGAAAATAGGGATCTCTTTCTGAGTTGTAGCCATGTCTGTTTGAGCCTTACGAGAACCTTTTGTCTTTCTGTCAAATCAACAGTGGTAATAGGAGGTTGGCTTCTTCTGGCTCCTCAAGTCTCTCGTCCTGATGATGGAGTAGCAGCGGTTCTGGTGACAGTTGGAGCTGTCACACTTGAAGAAACGTTGGGAGTGGCGGCAACGACTCTGGCTCTGGCTCCGGTGATCGACGACGTAACACCTGAAAGAACATTTTCCGCGCCATTGGCGTGGCAGATGGCGTATTAATGCCACTTTAAGGAGCGTTAGTACCGGGGATGATTTCAACGTTTGTGTTCTCAGGGTTTGTTGTTGATCCGGACCTGAGTTCTACCATCTTGATATCGCGGTTGAAAAAATGAAATTGGGAATTGGAAGTTTATATTGTAACCGAGAGATTAATCTCCCACTGTGGTCACCAATTTTTTATGGGTGAAAACTATTTATGCTGGTTTTGGTAAATTTGGGTGTGGGAATGAGAAATAAATTTAAACCGTAAACAATGCACTTCACGGGAGTACTTTTGATTCGAGAGATCAATCTGTACAATCCTGGCCTAAACCAAGAAATGCCCGTTCCAGTCTTGCTTCGTCACAAAGTGAAGGAGAAAGGTTTGTATTAGGAAGGGAAGCGAAGAGAGTGTTGAGACCAGAATCGTTGATTCGGAAGGTATGGTTGTTTATGACTTGTATCTGAAAGTAGAACTCGATAGCAGAATGGAAAGCTACCAGGTGATTTCTAGATACTGTATTGTTGCCGACCAAAACTTGTGATTTGTGAAAAATAGGTGAATCCTATTTATATAAGTCATATTGAAATGTACCTTGGTCTCGTAGGAAGTGAAAACGATTGAGTGGTGGAATAAAAGAGTAACGTGTAACCGTCGGACGTTATGATTCCATGATAAAGGAAGTGAATTCGTATAACCGTCAGATATTATGCTTCCATGATGAAGGAAATAAATTTGTTTACCCCGTTACTTTTCACCACCACTTATTGTCCCGCTTCATGACACTTTTTTTTTGTAACGGGCGCATTGCACGCCACATGCTGTAAACCGTCAGACCAATACCCTGATGAGCATCCCCCAGTCTGTGACATGTTTGATGTATCCACACTTCGCTACGTGTGGCAAGTAAAAGTCAAGGGACTTACCGCAGGAAAATAACATGTAATCCTATTAGGATCTTTTTGGCTGGTCGCCTAAACCTTTCCACAGGTACGTCAGTTTGGTGGCGAACTTCGATGGTTGAGATCGCATCTCATGAAGGAGGGTAGCCGTTGATTATGGCTACCTTGTGTTGGTGCCTGATAATGGGCGGTAGCGTTTTGGTATACGCCAGTGGCAATGTGGCATGGCTGGTGTGTCTCGTGCATGCCAGTGGCACGGCGGTGCAAGTGGCGCCTGGCGTAGACATGTCCACTAGATTTAGGCAGCTGGTCTCCTGAAGCTTGCCACAAGTCTTCCAGTTCGATGGCGAAATTGGATGCCTGAGATTGCATCTCATGATCAAGGATGGCCATTGATTATGGTCGCATCTTGTTGTATAGCGAAGTGACGCCATTGGCATAGCAGCATGCCAGTGGCGTTGTAGCATGGCCAAATCCAACATTTGTCTCCGTGGCCAAAGTTAGGGCTTGGCAGCATGGCCAAGGCTAGGGTTTGGCGGCATGGCCAATGCTAGGGTTTGGCGGCGTGGCCAAGGCTAGGATTTGACGCTGTGGCCAAAGTTAGGGATTGGCGGCGTGACCAAGGATAGGATTTGGTGACGTGGACAAAGTTAGGGCTTGGCGGTGTGGCCAAGGCTAGGATTCGGCGCCGTGGCCAAAATTAGGGCTTGACGGTATGACCAAGCTAAGATTTGGTGCCGTGGCCAAATTTATGGCTTGGCAGCGTGTCCAAGGCTAAGATTTGGCGTCGTGGCCAAAGTTAGGGCTTGGCGGCATGGCCAAGGATAAGATTTTGCGCAGTGGCCAAAGTTAAGGCTTGGCGGCATGGCCAAGGCTAAGATTTGGCGCCGTTGCCAAAGTTAGGGCTTGGCGGCAAGGCCAAGGCTAAAGTTTGGCCCCGTGGCCAAAGTTAGGGCTTGGCGGCATGGCCAAGGCTAAAGTGGCTCGTGGCATGTTATTGCAGCAGAGTGGCGTGTTGGCCTTCCGATTAACATGGAGGCGCAGAAGGGTGCGTTTGGCCTGCCGATTAACATGGAGGCGCGACAAGGTGCGTTTGTCCTGAATGGTCGGTAGGAAGGAGAGGAGCCGACCAAGCATGGACTTGGCTACACTTGGTGTGAGTGTGGCGGCATTAGAGAAACCTGATTGGTTTATGGAAAATGGGGCCGACTAGTATGGGCCCATCCACGACTTATGTGCGTGTGGAGAATTTAAGGCGACCTTATTGGTCGAGGGAAAATAGGTCTGGTTTAGGATGGGGCGCGGCCAATGGGAGATGGCGCCGGCTGGCCTAAGGCATGGCCACGCCTCCCTTTGCTGCGGCTCCTTGTTTTCTGATTCTGGGAAAGATTTTGCTCTTGCTAATCCATGGCCGAATAATTACCTAGTTTTCCTAGGATTAATTTCGACAAGCAAGGTCTGATATACTGCGCAAGGTGCGAAACCCTAACTCTTGCAAGTTAGTCAGGGTAATTAATTGAATTCTATTTGTTGACACAGTGTTCTTTTAAGTTCATTTCCATAAAGGAGCATGCTTTCTGATTGAATACTTTATGCAAATACCTTATCCTTGATACTTGGAAATTCGTGCTACTCTGCTGCGAGTGAACACAAATTGTCATGCCATATCAACATTAAGGGTTCATCTAGGGAACATAGCATAGAAAGCATTCAAAGAAAAATGTATTAATTGAATGTAAGCAAGGTGCCGAAATTTACAGAATACCTGGGATTTTTGCTACATGCACCATTTTGGGTAAATTTCATAAGAAAATATTGAGTTGCTCAATAAACGTGCCAGTGAAGAGGTTGACACTCATGGCTCCGTTCCCTTGCAGAGTGACTTCACATGAAGTGCAAGGTTTTATAATTTTAACCCTAAGCCAATAACCACCATCAACATTAAGTCCCCTGCTTAACTCGGAACAGTGACATTGTTGCGGGGTAAGCATGAGATGGTGATAAACAAGGATAAAATCGAAACGGTAAGTCATGAAGAGATTGTCAAGAAGATTTGGCTAACCTTTGTTAGGAGGCATGAAGAATTTGTGATCCTCGCATTGGAGGCTTTGTATAAATTTAGCTTGGCCATAGGGTGTTGGCATCAGTGCTGTCACTTTGGATACTGATTGGCATCGGTGGCACTGCAACTTGGTCCGCGGAACGGGTGCTGGACGACTACAGAAAGGTGGATGACGCTGCTTCGGCTGACTAGGTCAATGGCGCTGCTGCCTATGAAAAGGTGAATGTCGCTGGCTAAGAAGCAGACTGTTGGCGCTGGGGATGGCATGTTGGCGCTGGCTATGGAGAGGAGAAGATGGCGCTGCTTTGAACGGATAATATGAGTGTTGAGGTGGTGGAGCCGTCATCACTATAATGTATTGAGGAAGTATTCCTGACAACATAGTAGTGAGTGTTGAGGATTTTACATGTCTCAACACTAATAGGATGGATGTGTTAAGGCAGTATTCCTTGCAACACAGTAGTGAGTGTTGAGGAATTTACAAGTCTTAACACTAAGAGAAAGGATGTGTTGAGGCAGCATGCCTGGCAACACAATAGTGTTGTTGAGGAATTTGCGCGTCTCAACACCAAGAGGAAAATGTATTGAGGAAGCGTTCCTTGCAACACAATAGTGGTGTTGAGGAATTTGTACGTCTCAACACCAAGGGGAAGAATGTGTTGAGGAAGCATGCCTAGCAACAGAGTAGTGAGTGTTGAGGAATTTACATGTCTCAACACTAAGAGGAAAATGTGTTGAGGAATTTACACGCCTCAACACCAAGAGGAAGAATGTGTTGAGGAAGCATGCCGAGCAACACAATAGTGGTGTTGAGGAATTTGCACGTCTCAACACCAAGAGGAAGAATGTGTTGAGGAAGCATTCCTAGCAATACAGTAGTGGTGTTTAGGAATTTGCACGTCTCAACACCAAGAGGAAAATGTGTTAAGGAAGCATGCCTAGCAACACAGTAGTGGTGTTGAGGAATTTGCACATCTCAACACCAAGAGGAAAATGTGTTGAGGAAGCATGCTTAGCAACACAGTAGTGAGTGTTGAGGAATTTACATGTCTCAACACTAAGAGGAAGAATGTGTTGAGGAAGCATGCCTAGCAACACAGTAGTGAGTGTTGAGGAATTTACATGTCTCAACACTAAGAGGAAGAATGCGTTGAGGAAGCATGCCTAGCAACACAGTAGTGAGTGTTGAGGAATTTACACGTCTCAACACTAAGAGGAAAATGTGTTGAGGAAGCATATCTAGCAACACAGTAGTGAGTGTTGAGGAATTTACACGTCTCAAAACCAAGAGGAAGAATGTGTTGAGGAAGCATGCCTAGCAACACAGTAGTGAGTGTTGTGGAATTACACATCCCAACACTAAGAGGAAAATGTGTTGAGGAAGCATGCCTAGTGCCACACTAGGGAGTGTTGAGGAATTTACACGTCTCAACACTAATAGGATGAATGTGCTGAGGAAGCAAGCCTAGCAACACAATAATGAGTGTTGAGGAATTTACACGTCTCAACACTAAGAGGAAAATGTATTGAAGAAGCATACCTAGAAACATAGTAGTGGTGTTTAGGAATTTGTATGTCTTAACACCAATAGGAAGAATGTGTTGAGGAAGCATTCCTAGCAACACAGTAGTGAGTGTTGAGGAATTTACACGTATCAACACTTAGAGGAAAATGTGTTGAGGAAGCATGCCTAGCAACACAGTAGTGAGTGTTGAGGAATTTACACGTCTCCACACTAAGAGAAAGAATGTGTTGAGGAAGCATGCCTAGCAACAAAGTAATGAGTGTTGAGGAATTTACACGTCTCAACACTAACAGGAAAATGTGTTGAGGAAGCATGCCTAGCAACACAGTAGTGAGTGTTGTGGAATTACACATCCCAACACTAAGAGGAAAATGTGTTGAGGAAGCATGCCTAGTGCCACACTAGGGAGTGTTGAGGAATTTACACGTCTCAACACTAATAGGATGAATGTGTTGAGGAAGCAAGCCTAGCAACACAATAATGAGTGTTGAGGAATTTACACGTCTCAACACTAAGAGGAAAATGTATTGAGGAAGCATACCTAGAAACATAGTAGTGGTGTTTAGGAATTTGTATGTCTTAACACCAAGAGGAAGAATGTGTTGAGGAAGCATTCCTAGCAACACAGTAGTGAGTGTTGAGGAATTTACACGTATCAACACTTAGAGGAAAATGTGTTGAGGAAGCATGCCTAGCAACACAGTAGTGAGTGTTGAGGAATTTACACGTCTCAACACTAAGAGAAAGAATGTGTTGAGGAAGCATGCCTAGCAACAAAGTAATGAGTGTTGAGGAATTTACACGTCTCAACACTAACAGGAAAATGTGTTGAGGAAGCATGCCTAGAAACACAGTAGTGAGTGTTGAGGAATTTACAAGTCTCAAAACCAAGAGGAAGAATTTGTTGAGGAAGCATGACTAGCAACACAATAGTGAGTGTTGAGGAATTTACACCTCACAACACTAAGAGGAAAATGTGTTGTGGAAGCATGCCTAGAACCACAATAGTGAGTATTGTGGAATTTAAACGTCTCAACACTAAGAGGAAGAATGTATTGAGGAAGCATGCCTAGCAACACAATAGTGAGTGTTGAGGAATTTACACGTCTCAACACTAAGAGGAAAATGTGTTGAGGAAGCATGCCTATCAACATAGTAGTGAGTGTTAAGGAATTTACACGTCTCAACACTAAGAGGAAAAGATATGTTGAGGTAGCATGTTTGGCAACACAATAGTGGTGTTGAGGAATTTGTGCTTCTCAACACTAAGATATTTTAAAGTTTAATGAAAATGCCTAATAGATATAAAACATTTAGTTTAAATATAATTACTTAGCTCTGTATACGCTAGGCATGTCCTTCACGCATGATTGGGCTTTGGGTATTTTAGGCTCCCCCATGAGTAAGCAGCATCAGGCGTTAGTGATGACATCATGACGATGACGAGTTGATAGACAGACAAAAGTGTCCAGGTATTTGATGGGATGAAAAGGGTGGCCACAACTATGAACCTTGGATGGCTGCGATCACGATCTTTGACAAGGACGAGTGTGGTGGCTACGGGCACGAACCTTGTAAGGAAGAAGTGTGGTCGGAAGGAGGCGTTGAAGCGGCTTTGGATCTTGGAGAGGACGTTGAAGCTTATGGAGTAAAACGCTAAAGATTCGGCTTCGGATCCTAAAGCTGCTTATGGAGAGAACGTTGAAGCGGAGCGGCTGCTGGAGCGAATGTTGAAGCGGAGCCGCTGTTTGGAGAACGTTGAAGCGGAGCGACTTCTGGAGAGAACTTCGAAGAGGCTCCTGGAGAAAACTCCAATGAAGGTGCTTATTAACCCTTGACTTCGAAAAAAGACTTGATACGATATGGCATATGGGAAGACGGCACAACTATTGCTGGTCGGCAAGTCGTGTTTTTTCTCTCGTGGTAAAGAATACGCTTCTTCTGTTTGATTTTCCCTTGCAACTCTCAGAGCCTTGATGGTTACAATGTTGAAGTCGAAGGCCGCGTCAATCAGCGTGCTGTCAAACTCGATATCCTTCAAGTGAACAGTAGTTAGAAGTCCACAGTTTCATCTATCAATCGTGCTTTCCAGGAGAGGTTGGGGTTTGGGAACGACTTCCCGGCTGGAAACATCTGCTTTCCTGATGCAGTGCGATTGAGGGCTGCAATTATGTCTTGACGCTGCGCCTTGGAGAAATATAGAAATTCACATAAATGTTTCATCATAGACTGCACGATGTTATAGGTGAAATCCCCAGAAATCATGCATCTCCTGACGGGAAGAGGGTCTCTGTGAACTCAGGAGGGTTGCTGATTTTTTTTTGCCTCGATTTTGGAGAAGTCGTTCATGATCTTCAAGTGTGATGAAATTGGATTTCTGATTCCCTTATACTGGGCGTTCAAGAGTAACGCGAGCCTCTTCATCTATAAATGCGCGTCTTACTGAAATGCCTGCGCCTGATGTTTAAAAGTAATTCTTGTCAGCTCCATTTGGGGTTGACGTGACATTTGTGGTGGCCGCTCCGTTAGTGTCTTGAGGAAAATAGGTATCTCTTTCTGAGTTGTAGCCATGTCTGTCTGAGCCTTACGAGAACTTTTTGTCTTCTATCAAATCAACAATGGTAAGAGGAGGTCGGCTTCTTCTGGCTCCTCCAGTCTCTCGTCCTGATGATGGAGTAGCAGCGTCACCGGTGACGGTTGGAGCTGTCACACTTGAATAAACGTTGGGAGTGGCAGCAACGACTCTGGCTCTTGTGATCGACGGTGTAACACCTGAAAGAACATTTTCCGCGCCGTTGGTGTTGGGAGGTGGCGTATTAATGCCACTGTAAGGAGCGTTAGTACCGGGGATGATTTCAGCGTTAGTGTTATCAGGGTTTGTTGCTGATCCGGACCCGAGTTCTACCATCTTGATATCGGGGTTGAAAAAATGAAATTGGAAATTGATATTGTAACCGAGAGATTAATCTCCCACTATGGTCACCAATATTTTGTGGGTGAAAACTGATTCTGCTGGTTTTGGTAAATTTGGGTGTGTGAATGAGAAAAGAATTGAAACCCTAAACAATGCACTTCACGGGAGTACTTTTGATTCGAGAGATCAATCTGTACAATCCTGGCCTAAACCAAGAAATGCCCGTTCCAGGCTTGCTTCGTCACAAAGTGAAGGAGAAAGGTTTGTATTAGGAAGGGAAGCGAAGAGAGTGTTGAGACCAGAATCGTTGATTCGGAAGGTATGGTTGTTTATGACTTGTATCTGAAAGTAGAACTCGATAGCAGAATGGAAAGCTACCAGGTGATTTCTAGATACTGTATTGTTACCGACCAAAACTTGTGATTTGTGAAAAATAGGTGAAACCTATTTATATAAGTCATATTAAAACGTACCCTGGTCTCGTAGGAAGTGGAAACAATTGAGTGGTGGAAGAAAAGAGTAACGTGTAACCGTCAGACGTTATGCTTCCATGATGAAGGAAATGAATTCGTATAACCTTCAGACATTATGCTTCCATGATGAAGGAAATAAATTTGTTTACACCGTTACTTTTCACCACCGCTAATTGTCCCGCTTCATGACTTTTTCTTGTAACGGCGCATTGCATGCACATGCTTCAATCCGCCAGACCAATACCCTGATGAGCATCCCCCAGTTTGTGACATGTTTGATGTCTCCAGTGTTTTAGTGGAAAACATGTAGAATTTCGCTACGTGTGGCAAGTCAAAGGACTTACCGCAGGAAAATAGCATGTAATCCGTTTTGGATGATCGCCTAAAACTTGCCACAGGTTCGTCAGTTTGGTGGCGAACTTCGATGGCTGAGATCGCATCTCATGAAGGAGGGTAGACGTTGATTATGGCTACCTTTTGTTGGCGCCTGATAATGTGCGGTGGCGTTTTGGTATACCCCAGTGGAAATGTGGCATGGATGGCATGGCTTGTGCATGCCAGTGGCACGGTGGTGCAAGTGGCACCTGGCGTAGCCATGGCCACTAGATTTAGGAAGCTGGTCGCCTGAAGCTTGCCACAAGTCTGTCAGTTCGGTGGTGAAATTGGATGGATGAGATTGCATCTCATGAGGAAGGATGACCATTGATTATGGCCGCATCTTGTTGTATAGCGAAGTGACGCCATTGGCATAGCTGCATGCTAGTGGCATGCCAATGGCGTAGCCGTGGCATATTGGCATGCCAGTGGCGTAGCCGTGGCATAGCGGCATGCCATTGCCGTTGTAGCATGGCCAAAGCCAACATTTGGCTCCGTGTCCAAAGTTAGGGTTTGGCGGCATGGCCAATGCTAGGGTTTGGCGGCGTGGCCAAGGCTAGGATTCTGCGTTGTGGACAAAGTTATGGCTTAGCGGCGTTGCCAAGGCTAGGATTTGGCGCCGTGGACAAAGTTAGGGCTTGGAGGTGTGGCCAAGGCTAGGATTTGGCGTCGTGGCCAAAGTTAGGGATTGGCGGCGTGGCCAAGGCTAGGATTTGGCGCCGCGGCCAAAGTTAGGGCTTGGCGGCGTGGCCAATGCTAGGATTTGGTGCCGCGGCCAAAGTTAGGGCTTGGCGGCGTGGCCAAGGCTAAGATTTGGCGTCGTGGCCAAAGTTATGGCTTCGCGGCATGGCCAAGGCTAACATTTGACACCATGACCAAAGTTAGGGCTTGGCGGCATGGCCAAGCTAAGATTTGGTGTCGTGGCCAAAGTTATGGCTTAGCGGCGTGGCCAAGGCTAAGATTTGGCATCGTGGCCAAAGTTAGGGTCTGGCGGCATGGCCAAGGCTAAGATTTGGCGCAGTGGCCAAAGTTAAGGCTTTGCGCCATGGTCAAGGCTAAGATATGGCATCGTGGCCAAAGTTAGGGCTTGGCGACATGGCCAAGGCTAAAGTTTGGTGTCGTGGCCAAAGTTAGGGCTTGGCGGCATGGCCAAGGCTAAAGTGTCTCTTGGCATGTTATTACAGCAGAGTGGCGTGTTTGCATGCCGACTAATATGTTGTTGTGGCAGGGTGCGTTTGGCCTTTAATGTATGGTGGCAAGTTTAGAGCGACTTGATTGGTCAAGAAAAGGGGCCTGCCAAACATAAGGCGCGACCACACCTCTAGTGCTTGTGGCTCGTATAAAGTGACTTGATTGGTCGGTAGGAAGGAGAGGGGCCGGCCAAGCATGGACGTGGCTACACTTGGTGTGAGTGTGGCGGCTTTAGAGAAACCTGATTGGTTGATGGAAAATGGGGCCGGCTAGTATGGGCCCAACCACGACTTATGTGTGTGTGGAGAATTTAAGGCGACCTGATTAGTCGAGGGAAAATAGGGCCGGTTTAGGATGGGGCGCGGTCAATGGAAGATGGCGCCGGATGGCCTAAGGCTTGGCTACGCCTTCCTTTGCTGCGACTCCTTGTTTTCTGATTCTGGGAAAGATTTTGCTCTTGCTAATCCATGGCGGAATAATTAACTAGTTTGCCTCGGATTAATTTCGACAAGCAAGGTCTGATTACTGCGCAAGGAGCGAAACCCTAACTCTTGCAAGTTAGTCAGGGTAATTAATTGAATTCTATGTGTTGACACATAGTTCTTTTTTAAGTTCATTTCCATAGAGGAGCATGCTTTCTGATTGAATACTTTATGCAAAGACCTTATCCTTGATACTTGGAAATTCGTGCCACTCTGCTGCGAGTGAACACAAATTGTCATGCCATATCAACATTAAGGGTTCAGCTAGGGAACATAGCATAGAAATTATTCAAAGAAACTTGTATTAATTGAATGTAGGCAAGGTGCCGAAATTTACAGAATACCTGGGATTGTTCTTACATGCACAATTCTAGGTAAATTTCATAAGAAAATATTGAGTTGCTCAATAAACGTGCCAGTGAAGAGGTTGACACTCATGGCTCCGTTCCCTTGCAGAGTGACGTCACATCAGGTGCAAGGTTTTACAATTTTAACCCTAAGCTAAGAACCACCATCAACATTAAGTCCTCTGCTTAACTCGGAACAGTGACATTGTTGCGAGGTAAGCATGATATGGTGACAAACGAGGATAAAATCGAAATGGTAAGTCATGAAGAGATTGTCAAGAAGATTTGGCTAACCTTTGTTAGGAGGAATGAATAATCTGTGATCCTTGCATTGGAGGATTTGTATAAATTCGGCTTGGCCATAGGGTGTTAGCGTCAGCGCTGTAACTTAGGCTACTGATCGGCAGCGGTGGTGATGTAGTTTTTCAAGTGGTAAATAAAGTATCGTTCGCTCGGACTTGTTGAGATTGATTTGAGACTTAAAAATAGATAAATATATATACAAAAGTTTGTCACAATAACGAGAGGTATTGAGACTCGGGATTCCACCATAAACTCATTCATACGATTCATATATTTATTCCAAACAATTATAGCTCAAACAATATTGACTATAATTCTTTTCCAAGGTAGATTTTTAAAAGATTGACTGTAAATCACTAGCATGACGCATCAAAAGCACTTAGACCAAGCATACATCATCATACGACATCACAATCAATTAAGAAAAATCATAAAACGATGATAATAGTGCAAGTAGTCGTAAAAGAATTAAATATAATTACCACATGCATGAAATATAGCTTCCCCCGTCGTCCCAGAGTTGGGGTTTAGCTTCTCATATCAAAAACACGCACAAAATAATAATCCATAGCTCAAAAAGGTGTTTTATTGAAGAAATTACTTAACACATAGATTTGCAACACTGTAAGGGTGTTACAGACGCCACTGTTACAACGTTCTAAGACTGTAGAAGAACGATAGTTTTATGCTGCAGCAGAATTGCGACTGTTTCTGTTCGTCCAATGTTCTTCGTGTTCTTATTAACTGCAGCAGCAGCAATAATTCTCTGCACTGCTTTCCTTCACTTCTGTGGCCTCCCAATTGACCCCCCAACTCTCTATCTCTTTTTCTTGAACTCGAACCAACTTATATATACCCAACAGACACAAAAATCCCGAGTCAATCTCCTTTTTCTTCAACCAAAAGTCTCGGCTTTTCCTTTCTTTCCAAACTCTTTGTACGCGTCTCATGCAGTTATCCAAGCTCTACTCAGCGTATAAAATAAATCTGAGGGTTCATATCATCTCACAATCTTCACATAATCTTCCAAATATTCTCCAAATCAAGATAAAGAAAACTCGAAACTTACACGTCCCTGTTTTACTTCCAACCGGAGAAACTCTCGTATTCTTTCATCTAAGCACCGTACGTACTTCCCCTGTTTATCTCCTCTTCCCTTTTGTGATCAAGTTCTCGAGAGTATCTCCCACATAGCTTCCATAAATATATCAGCAAATACCCGAAAAAACTTGAACTTCCATGTTTTACCTAAACTCGGCTTCTGTCCCTTTTTCTTCGTATCTACAAGTCTTACCAACCCTGTTTTGATGAACCAGGGTAGTACCATATCATTCCCATGAAGAAATATGCAAAAATGTCAAGTCCATGTTCAGAAGTTCACGCAGAAACCAAACAAATTTCTTGCCATTTTCTGTTCGTATGAAAGTCATGAGGTGGAGTGCCCCTATCCTCTAAAGGGGTGCGAATATCAATTGAGTACCCCTTATCATTTGATATGCCCTTTATCAAAACTGAGAGTTCGAATAGTAATTTTCTCCCAAATACCACTTTTCGAGCCAATTTTCCCGCAAAAGCTTATTTCTCCAAAAACACCTACACAGACATAAAATAACCAAATAAGTATAAAATCGATCACTAACAATATATATAATTGAGATCTATTAGACACATAAATGCATCTATCAAATACCCCCAAACTTATTATTTGCTAGTCCTCGAGCAAATCAAGTAAAATAAAATCCTAACTCACTGTTGCAGGCATCGTCGATTGCATTTAGCGTATGCAATAAGCCTTTAAACCCCTAGGTGTCTCTAGTGGAGGAGTGTTGTCTCCGGAGGGCTTACCAGAGGTATACCCACAAAACTTTTATACTCCAGACCCTAGCTATCTACACAGAACCTTGGAAGGCACTAAAGAATCTCCTTGGTTGGCATACTTATTGACTACAGGAGGAAGTACCCTGATGCGAAATTCCAATTGTTATACACGAGTTTGCACTCTAGCATACTAAAATTCATATATAAGTGACAGAGCTCTACTCAGATAGTCGCACTATGGACATCAATATCCGGATTCAAAACTAATCACATGGATAGATCAAGAATATGGATATAGAGAAAAACATAGATGGTTTTGATGTTTACTAGGTGAACGGTGTTTCTCATATCTGTCTGAAGGCCTCCGCCAAAATGAACCTATCCTAATGGACTGAGATACTAGTCTGACTAATATCAACACACTGGCGTATACAAGGGTTCCAGTGGTCGACTTTATTGAATTTATTCCAGTTGGTCTGATGGTCTGGTCTCATTTTTTTTTTCTCTTTCTCTCTCTCTCTTTTTTTTTTTTTTTTGTATCTCAATCAATCTAATTCACCCTAACATTGGTAACAACTTGAATCGTGAGCCCCACCTAATCACTTAGAGAAACATAGTTTAAAAACAAAACAAAATAAAAACAGAAGTGAAAAGGACTCAACGAGATATGGTGAAACTATCATGTTATTTCTAACACATGAGCTCTGTGCTTTTATGAATAGACTCTTTAGATGTTTCCATCTATTCAGATTGGTTCCTCAACTCCTACAACCAAAATGCTTCCATCCACTTAGATTGGTTAGTGCCATCCTTAATAGGCATAAATTTCTAGGCTCTGGAGTTTAATTATGCAACTAAAAAGTTTATCCTATACCCCCAAACTTAAATCTAACATTGTCCTCAATGTTCCAAAGGTGAAATTAAAAGCATGAACAAGGAGAAACTGTTACCATTTGAAGCAAAAGAGATAAGAAAAGATATTACCGTGTCACATGAATATTGGGTTACCTTCCAAGAAGTGCTAAGTTTAATGTCTTCAGCCAGACTAAGAAAGGATTAGTCACCTTATAAAATCATAAAGTAATAGCCGAAATATCTGTGAGTCATCAAAACCAAATAGAGCTATCACAAGTAAAAATAATCTGCAACCTGTCAAGAAAATAAATAAATAAAGCACACCCTTGTCTAGTTTCCTGTTTAAGACAACTACATCTAGCTGTGGTTCAGGTTCAGGTTCTATAACTGGGTCCAAATAAAATATTTTCATGGGTTGCGTTTCCTCGTAGCTAAGATCCGATTCAGGTATTAGAGTCTGGAAAAACTCAAGTAAAAGCTTAGAAGCACATAATAATAACCTGAACAATTGCGGATCTTTAAAGTCAATTAGTTTTGACTCACACATTTGACCACGATGAAAGAGATGGTCAATCTTAGGCAAATGTGTCGTTTCTAATATCCTAAAGTACTTAGGTTTAGTCTCAAAACTCAGTAACTGACACATTTGAAATTCATACATCCCCACATTTGGAAGAAAATCATTTGGTGGGAAAACAAAGTCAATCTTGGTATCATAGCCTGGCCAAACCACATCAACCAGAGAATGGGTTTCTAACAACTGAACTTCCTTATGGACATCACTAGGTTCAGGAAAACGTGTATGAAGATAATCTTTTAAAATGGTTGAGGAACATATGTCAAGTCCCAAGTGAGGGATCTCTGTAAGAGCTAAAGGTAAGCCACAAGGAGAATGATAATCACCCCCAAACTTAGAGTTTTGGGTGTCTCTAGATAGACTAGCTACAATTTCCCTAATTTCTAGATAATTAGAATCCTGAAAATGGTCAATTCCTTCGTGTAGATTATACTCAGGTGATGCATCCTCACTCATATTTAAAAGCTCTACGAGTTCATCTCCTTCGTCTAAGAATAATGTTTCTAAGTCTTGGGACTCTAAAACAGTATTCTCAGAATAAACTTGTTCCTCTAAACCATTATCGACTTCGTAAACAGGAAATACTACATCGTCTAAAACAGGGGTATCTCTAGTCAAATCCTCGTCCTTTTGAATAGGTGAATAATTATTAAAATTATTTGTATTTGAACTAGAAATAATATTATCATCGTAAAGCTTAATTGGAGTAAAAAATTCTTGATCACTATGCCTACATATTTTAAATTCTTCATCAACATTATCCTCATCATAATCATCACTATAAGAACATGAAAATGGTTGAACCTCATCTAAACAATTAGTGTAACCAATTTTATCCTCATCATCCTGTTTATGCAAATAACTATCCTCATTTTCAAGGGTATTTTTGGAGACACTGTATTGAAAATTAAGATTATTTCTAGCAATTCTTTCGTTCATCTCAGCTATCAGCTTGAGGGATTCCTCTATAGAAAGTTTTCTTTCGTCATAAACTAAGTTATTTATCTCATCTATCCTACGTGTCGACTCTTCTAATTCCCTGAGAGACTCTTCTAAAGGAGAAATATAAGAATTTTTCTCATATGACCGGTGCATATGTGGATAGTAATTGGGCTCACCATGGTATGGACCATAATCTTCAAAAGGCTGATGTTCCCAACCACTATCACACTATGATTAAAGTAGTGACGTCCATTTTGAAACTCAGTCGGATATTCGTTGTATTGGCTATTGTAATACCAGTTCGACATTCTACTGCAGGGGTGTGAGTTGTCACACTAAATAAAAACCACTGACAGGGGATTCGTGGGTGGATAGAGTCTTACCTCCCGTACCAGATGGGCGATGAACCGTTGAAGTCGACTCAGGCCACCGACTCTAATGTCAGTGTACGAACCCGAGGGGCCGAGACAATATCGTAATTGTCTTCCTTCCCTGCAAACAGTTTATATTTAATTTTTAACCCTTCCTTAGGGTTTGAAAATAATAATAATGTCCAGTCCAAAAATAAAAATGTCCAAAAAGGAAAAGAAAAATTACAAAAATAAAATCCTATTTACAGTTTCTAAAAATAAACAAAATAACTATATACAAAATCTTCTTCTTCACTCCTTTCGGATACCTCTTTTCTTTCCTTCTTTGGTGATGCTTTCCTTTTATAGATATTTTTCTTTCCTTGTAGCTTCGCTCCAAATCTGAAAAGAATCGAAAAATACCAAAACGCGTAAAAAAGAACAAAAAATAATAAAAATAAACCTAAAACAAACCTAAATACAAATCCGCGTCAGCGGCGCCAAAAATTGATGTAGTTTTTCAAGTGGTAAGTAAAGTATTGTTCGCTTGGACTTGTTGAGATTGATTTCAGACTTAAAAATAGAAAAATATATATATACAAAAGTTTGTCACAATAACGAGAGGTATTGAGACTCGGGATTCCACCATAAACTCATTCATACGATTCATATATTTATTCCAAACAATTATATCTCAAACAATATTGACTCTAATTATTTACCAAGGTAGATTTTTAAAAGATTGATTGTAAATCACTAGCATGACGCATCAAAAGCACTTAGACCGAGCATACATCATCATACGACATCACAATCAATTAAGAAAAATCATAAAACGATGATAATAGTGCAAGTAGTCGTAAAAGAATTAAATATAATTACCACATGCATGAAATATAGCTTCCTCCGTCGTCCCAGTGTTGGGGTTTAGCTTCTCATATCAAAAACACGCACAAAATAATAATCCATAGCTCAAAAAGGTGTTTTATTGAAGAAATTACTTAACACATAGATTTGCAACACTGTAAGGGTGTTACAGACGCCACTGTTACAACGTTCTAAGACTGTAGAAGAACGATAGTTTTATGCTGCAGCAGAATTGCGACTGTTTCTGTTCGTCCAATGTTCTTCGTGTTCTTATTAACTGCAGCAGCAACAATAATTCTCTGCACTGCTTTCCTTCACTTCTGTGGCCTCCCAATTGACCCCCCAACTCTCTATCTCTATTTCTGGAACTCGAACCAACTTATATATACCCAGCAGACACAAAAATCCCGAGTTAATCTCCTTTTTCTTCAACCAAAAGTCTCGGCTTTTCCTATCTTTCCAAACTCTTTGTACGCGTCTCATGCAGTTATCCAAGCTCTACTCAGCATATAAAATAAATCTGAGGGTTCATATCATCTCACAATCTTCACATAATCTTCCAAATATTCTCCAAATCAAGATAAAGAAAACTCGAAACATGCACGTCCCTGTTTTACTTCCAACCGAAGAAACTCTCGTATTCTTTCATCTAAGCACCGTACGTACTTCCCCTGTTTATCTCCTCTTCCCTTTTGTGATCAAGTTCTCGAGAATATCTCCCACATAGCTTTCATAAATATAGCAGCAAATACCCGAAAAAACTTGAACTTCCCTGTTTTACCTAAACTCGGTTTCTGTCCCTTTTTCTTCGTATCTACAAGTCTTACCAACCCTGTTTTGATGAACCAGGGTAGTACCATATCATTCCCATGAAGAAATATGCAACAATTTTGGTCAAGTCCATCTTCAGAAGTTTACGCAGAAACCAAACAAATTTCCCGCCATTTTCTGTTCGTATGAAAGTCATGAGGTGGAGTGCCCCTATTATTTGAAGGGGTGCGAATATCAATTGAGTACCCCTTATCATTTGAGGTGCCCCTTATCAAAACTTAGAGTCCGAATAGTAATTTTCTCCCACGAGCGCAAATACCACTTTTCGAGCCAATTTTCCCGCAAAAGCTTATTTCTCCAAAAACACCTACAGAGACATAAAATAACCAAATAAGTATAAAATCGAGTACTAACAATATATACAATTGAGATATATTAGAAACATAAATGCGTCTATTAGGTGGCAGTGCAACTTGGCTCGCGGAACAGGTTCTGGCCGACTACAGAAAGGTGGATGACGTTGCTTCGGCTGACTAGGTCAATGGCGCTGCTGGCTATGAAAAGGTGAATGGCGCTGTCTAGGACGCGGACTGTTGGCGCTGGGGATGGCATGTTGGCGCTAGCTGTGGAGCGGACTGTTGGCGCTGGCTATGGAGCGGAGAAGATGACGCTGCTTTGAACGGCTAAGATGAGTGTTGAGGTGGTGGAGCCGTCAGCACTATAATGTATTGAGGCAGTATGCCTGCTAATATAGTAGTGAGTTTTGAAGATTTTACATGTCTCAACACTAATAGGATGAATGTGTTAAAGCAGTATTCCTTGCAACACAGTAGTGAGTGTTGAGGAATTTACACGTCTCAACACTAATAGAAAGGATGTGTTGAGGTAGCATGCATGGCAACACAATAGTGGTGTTGAGGAATTTGCACGTCTCAACACCAAGAGGAAGAATGTGTTGAGGAAGCATGCCTAGCAACACAGTAGTGAGTGTTGAGGAATTTACACATCTCAACACTAAGAGGAAAATGTGTTGAGGAAGCATGCCTAACAACACAATAGTGAGTGTTGAAGAATTTACGCGTCTCAACACTAAGAGGAAGAATTCGTTGAGGAAGCATGCCTAGAAACACAGTAGTGAGTGTTGAGGAATTTACACGTCTCAACACTAAGAGGAATTTTTTTTTGAGGAAGCATGCCTAGCAACACAGTAGTGAGTGTTGAGGAATTTACACGTCTCAACAGTAAGAGGAAAATGTGTTGAGGAAGCATGCCTAGCAGCACAATAGTGGTGTTTAGTAATTTGCATGTCTCAACACCAAGAGGGAGAACGTGTCATGCCTAGCAACACAGTAGTGGTGTTGAAGAATTTGCACGTCTCAAAACTAAAAGGAAGAATGTGTTTAGGAAGCATTCCTAGCAACACAGTAGTGGTGTTGAGAAATTTGCACGTCTCAACACCAAGAGGAAAATGTGTTGAGGAAGCATGCCTAGCAACACACTAGTGGTGTTGAGGAATTTGCACGTCTCAACACCAAGAGGATGAATGTGTTGATGAAGCATGCCTAGGAAAACAGTAGTGAGTGTTGAGGAATTTACACGTCTCAACACTAAGAGGAAAATGTGTTGAGGAAGCATGCCTAGTAACATAGTAGTGAGTGTTGAGTAATTTACACGTCTCAACACTAAGAGGAAAATGTGTTGTGGAAGCATGCCTAGAAACACAGTAGTAAGTGTTGAGGAATTTACACGTCTCAACACCAAGAGGATGAATGTTTTGAGGAAGCATGCCTAGCAACACAGTAGTGAGTGTTGTGGAATTTACACGTCCCAACACTAAGAGGAAAATGTGTTAAGTAAGCATGCCTAGCGACACAGTAGGGAGTGTTGAGGAATTTACACATCTCAACACTAAGAGGAAGAATGTGTTGAGGAAGCATGCCTAGCAACACAATAATGAGTGTTGAGGAATTTACACGTATTAACACTAAGAGGAAAATGTGTTGAGGAAGCATGCCTAGCAACACAGTAGTGGTGTTTAGGAATTCGCATGTCTGTTGTAATATTGAAAGTGGTAGTAAAAGTTCGTTGCTCGGACTTGTAAAGATTTAAAAATAAAAAAATATACACAATATTTGTCACAATGGGCGAGAGGTACTGGGACTAGGATTCTGCCAATTTCATTTCTTAAGGTTCAAATAATAATTCTTTTATCAATAATAGCTCAAAAAATATATTAAATATATCGACTCTAATTTATTGCCAAGATCGATTCTCAAAATATTAGGTGTAAATGTTAAGCATGGGACATCAAATCATCTAAGCTAAGCATGACCCATCAAATCAAATCACAACTAATTAATTTAAATCATAATTTCAATTAAAATTAATGCAAAAGTCATGAAAAGAATTAAATATAATTACCCAAGTATGAAATAAGGCTTCCTCCATTGCCCCAGTGTTGGGATTTAGCTTCTCATATTAATCATAATCTCAAAATACATGTATGTTGCTCAAAAGTTGATTAAAATGATAAAAATGAGTAAAACAGTGAATATACGACCCACAGGAGGCGTCACAAAAAGAACGATAAGAGACAGGTGCTGCTGATATTTAGACTGCGCTGCGACCCACGGTTTGCGTCTTAGACACTGGTGATAAACGACTGCCCTCGCGGGTCCGTTCTTCGTGTTCTTGGTCTTCATCAATGGCAGCAGCAGCAGCAGAGAGAAATCATGGTTCTCGACTCTGCAGCGTTCCTTCTCTCCTCCCAACTCTCGACAATCTCTTTTCGAAGAATTAGGCTAGTATTTATAGTGTTTTGGAGCCCAAAAATACTAACATCAATGCGTATAATTTCCCATTAATCCTCTAATTGCTCGCTGCCCAGAAATAGGAATAATTACCAAATTTAGATTCTCCACACGTTAACTCACTCCCTGTACGCTCCTAATCAGCTTATCCACGCCTCAGAAGCTTTCCCGCGCCTCCACATCACTCCATGCATAGCAGAAACACGATTGAGCTCGTGTTCAGTTCACGTTGCTCTGTTTTGAGCTCTTGAATCAAAACGAGCTTTCCAGCCAATGTCGATCAAATTCGATGCCCAAAATGTCTTCCCTATGTCATATCACATCTTTATGCCAATTTTCAGCAATTGAATCGCATTCCAACTTCTTCATTTTCTCGATCAAACATCATGCAGAACTGTTCTTCGTTTCCCGCCAATTTTCAGTTTTCAAACGAAGAAGAAAGGGTGTCCCCCTATCCTGTCTTGGTGTCCCCTTAGTGATTTGGGCTGAAATAGTAATTCTTGGGTTGAAATAGTAATTTTTCTGGTTTCCTCCGGGACATTTCTGGGACGTTTCCGAGACATTTCTGGGGTGCCTTTAGTACTTTTCTCCGGGGTGTAAATCATCACTTTTTGAGCAACACTTTCCATACAAGGGTATTTTCTCCAAAAACACCTAAACAAACATAAAAAAACCATAATGAGAACAAATGGGTACTAATAAAATACATAAAAGAGATCAAAATAGACACATAAATGCGTCTATCAAATACCCCCAAACTTATTATTTGCTAGTCCTCGAGCAAATTTTATTCTTGAAAAGAGACCGAGTTAATCTCGGGTGGGTTTATCAGAGGTGTACCCACAAAAACCAATACTCCAGACCCTAACTATCTACGAAAAATCTTGGAAAGCACTAAAGAACCTCCTTGGTTGGCATACTTATTAATTACAGGAGGAAGTACCCTGACGCGAAGTTCCAATTGTTGTATACGAGTTTGCACTCAAGCATACTAAAATTCATATAAGTGACAGAGCTCTACTAAGATAGTTTCACGATGGACATCATACTCGGAGTCAGACTAATCACATGAAAAGATTAAGAAGATGGAAAAATAAAAATATAGATGGTTGAAAAGCGAACGGTGTTTCCCATATCTGTCTGAAGGCCTCTGCCAAGATGAACCTAACCTAAATGACTGAGATACCGGTCTGACTAATATTAACACACTGGCATATACAAGGGAACCAGTGGTCAATAACTTAAGTCTAGATCAACAAACTGGCAAATACAAGGGAACCAACAGTTGACTACACATAACAATAACCATTTTTCTTTAACTTAACGGCATGGATAGATCTTTTTGATCCAAGCGCATGCTTCTTGTCAGCAGATTACACGATAGTTCCCACGGGTCCTGCATTCCACGCTTGCTTAGGCGACGGAAACAGGGAGACACAAGCATATTGCTATCCAAGTGTTAATACTTATTCCGATTGGTCTAACTGGTCCGGTCTAATTATTTTTTTTTTTGAAAAGGTAACTCAGTCACTCTATTTCACCCTAGCAAAGGTAACAACTTGAATCGTGTGACCCACCAAATCACTTGAAATAAAAGAAAAAAAAATAGAAAGTGAAAAGGACTCGACGAGATATGGCGAAACTATCATGTTATTTCTAACACCTGAGCTCTGTGCTTTTATGAATAGACTCTATAGATGTTTCCATCTAGTCACATTGGTTCCTCAGCTCCTAAAACAAAAAATTTTCCATCCACTTAGATTGGTTAGTGCTATCCTTAATAGGTGTAAATTTCTAGGCTCTGGAGTTTATTTATTGCAACTTAAAACTAACAAAAAGTTTCTTCCCCACCCCCAAACTTAAATCTAACATTGTCCTAAATGTTCTAAAGATAAAATTAAAAGCATGAACAAGGAGAAACTGTTACCACTTGAAGAAAAAGAGTTAAGGAAAGATATTACCATGTTGCATGAGATTGGGTTACCTCCCAAGAAGTGCTAAGTTTAAAGTCTTCAGCCAGACTTAGAAAAGGATTGGTCAACTCGAACCATAAAGTAACAGTCCAAATAACTGTGGGTCTTCAAAACCAAAATGAGCTGACCATAGGAAATTGCAGTGAACCAAGAAAATGGACAAGAAAAGGATGCCCTTACCTAGTTTCCTGAAAACTATCGCTAATTGCGGTTCAGGTTCAGGTTCTATGAAAGGGTCTAAATAGAATATTTTCATTGGCTGCGTTTCTTCATAGGTTGGATCCAAATTATTAGGTCCTAGAGTCTGGAAAAACTCAAATAAGAACTTGGAATCACAAAGTAATAACCTAAATAATTGCGGATCCTCTAAGTCAATCAGATATGACTTACAAAATTGACCACAATGAGAATAGTGGTCATTCTTAAGCAAATGTGTTGATTCTAATTTCCTAAGGCATTTAGGTTTAGTCTCACAACTTAATATTCGACACATTTGGAATATAAACGTTCCCACAGTTGGAAGAAAACTATTTGGTGGGAAAACAAAGTCAATCTGGGGATCATAGCCTGGGCAAACCACATCAACCAGAGGATGGGTTTCTAATGACTGAACTTCTTCCTGGATATCATTAGGCTCGGGAAAACGAGTATGAAGGTAATCTTGTAAAATTGTCGAGGCAGAGATATCAAGTCCTAAGTGAAGGTACTTTCTGAGAGTTAAAGGTAAGGCACTATGAAGGTGATAATCACCCCCAAACTTAGAGTTTTTAGTGTCTCTAGATAGACTAGTAACAATCTCCCTAATTTCTGGATCATTAGATTCTTGAAAATGGTCAATTGATTCTTCTAATTTATTATCAGGTAGTGCATCTTTACTCATCTCTACGGGTCTATCTTCTTCTTCTTCCAAGACTATTGTTTCTAAGTCGCTAGACTCTAAAACAGTATTTTCGAAATGAACCTGTTCCTCTAAACCACTATCGGCTCCGTAATCAAAAGGAAAAACTACATCGTCTAAAACGGTGGTATCCCTAATAAATCCTCCTTTTGAATAGGTGAATAATCATAAAAATTATTTGGATTTGAACTAGAAATAATAATCATTATAAAGCTCAATTGGATTAATAGATTCCTGATCACTATGCCTACATATTTCGATTCTTCATTACTACTATCCTCATCATCATAATAGTACAAAGATGATTGAATCTTATCTAAATAAGTAGTGTCTTTTATTCTAACCTCGTCCTCTAGATTGGGAAAATATTCACTATTGATATCAAGGGTAGAATTGGAAATACTATTTTGGAAATTTAGATTATTTCGAGCAGCATTAGCTAACTGTTCATTTTCTGCCTCTAAACGTGCTTGAATTTCACTGAGCGTAACACTTATACATTCACAAGTCTCATTGAATATCTTAGACCGTTGTGTACTCTCTTCTCTTGAACTAACTGCACGTTCATACTCCCTTCGAATTTGTTGGTAGGTTTCTTCTAGAGATTGAACAGGTTTAGAAATGTCATAATCAGGACTAGTTTTTAAGTAATTTTCCAAAAACGCATGACTAGTACTATAATATTCCTGATTTTCTTGCTCGTAAGACCAATTCGTGTGTGGATAGTAATTGGGCTCACTATGGTATGAACCATAACCTTGAAAAGGTTGGCGTTCCCAACTACTATTCCCACCATGGTCATAAAACTCATGATGTCCATATTCAAATTCAGGTCGATACTCATTGTATTGGCTTCTATCATACCAGTTCGACATTCTTAATTGCAAGGGAATTCTACACAACCACAAACAAGGCCGACTCGACTCCACCAAAACAAACCTAAAGATTTCTAGCAAACAAAAAAGCATGATGGCTCCACTTAGATTGTTTCTAGACCAGCTTCTATCTTTTGAAAGGGAATTCGTTGAAATTTGAGCAAACCCCTCTGGAATCAATCTGAGTCAAAGTAAGTTGAATTGAGGCGAGGGAAGCTCAGTGGAGCTTTGATACCCAAGGCCTCACTGCTATCACAAGGCGGCGCAGTCACGCATTCAACTCACAGAAACCATCATGAACTTTGAAGTGTGCTTAAAGAGCAACCAATATTTTTCGAACGAGTTTCCTATTAAGCTCGTTACCCTATTGGTCTCGTTCTATTCCAAATTTTAAAGCTTGGGTTCGCGTTAGGTTTCGTTTTCCTAAGGCGGGCGAGAAGGGAGCGGTGATGAAATCCGAACCCTTATCTTGTTTAGGCCAGGCTTTTCCCTTTACTAGGAAAATAAAGACAGTCCGGTTCGTCCTCAAACAATTATCACCTTAAGGAAGACAGTAACCCGCTTGCAGGAGATTCGCGGGTGTTTCGATTGGACTTACCTCTCGTACCAGACGGGCGATGAACCGCTGTCGTCGACTCGGGCCACGACTCCTATGCCGTGTGCGAACCCGAGGGGCCGAGACGATATAGTAATCGTCGTCCTTCCCTGCACACGTATTAACACTAAGAGGAAAATGTGTTGAGGAAGCATGCCTAGCAACACAGTAGTGGTGTTTAGGAATTCGCATGTCTGTTGTAATATTGAAAGTGGTAGTAAAAGTTCGTTGCTCGGACTTGTAAAGATTTAAAAATAAAAAAATATACACAATATTTGTCACAATGGGCGAGAGGTACTGGGACTAGGATTCTGCCAATTTCATTTCTTAAGGTTCAAATAATAATTCTTTTATCAATAATAGCTCAAAAATATATTAAATATATCGACTCTAATTTATTGCCAAGATCGATTCTCAAAATATTAGGTGTAAATGTTAAGCATGGGACATCAAATCATCTAAGCTAAGCATGACCCATCAAATCAAATCACAACTAATTAATTTAAATCATAATTTCAATTAAAATTAATGCAAAAGTCATGAAAAGAATTAAATATAATTACCCAAGTATGAAATAAGGCTTCCTCCATTGCCCCAGTGTTGGGATTTAGCTTCTCATATTAATCATAATCTCAAAATACATGTATGTTGCTCAAAAGTTGATTAAAATGATAAAAATGAGTAAAACAGTGAATATACGACCCACAGGAGGCGTCACAAAAAGAACGATAAGAGACAGGTGCTGCTGATATTTAGACTGCGCTGCGACCCACGGTTTGCGTCTTAGACACTGGTGATAAACGACTGCCCTCGCGGGTCCGTTCTTCGTGTTCTTGGTCTTCATCAATGGCAGCAGCAGCAGCAGAGAGAAATCATGGTTCTCGACTCTGCAGCGTTCCTTCTCTCCTCCCAACTCTCGACAATCTCTTTTCGAAGAATTAGGCTAGTATTTATAGTGTTTTGGAGCCCAAAAATACTAACATCAATGCGTATAATTTCCCATTAATCCTCTAATTGCTCGCTGCCCAGAAATAGGAATAATTACCAAATTTAGATTCTCCACACGTTAACTCACTCCCTGTACGCTCCTAATCAGCTTATCCACGCCTCAGAAGCTTTCCCGCGCCTCCACATCACTCCATGCATAGCAGAAACACGATTGAGCTCGTGTTCAGTTCACGTTGCTCTGTTTTGAGCTCTTGAATCAAAACGAGCTTTCCAGCCAATGTCGATCAAATTCGATGCCCAAAATGTCTTCCCTATGTCATATCACATCTTTATGCCAATTTTCAGCAATTGAATCGCATTCCAACTTCTTCATTTTCTCGATCAAACATCATGCAGAACTGTTCTTCGTTTCCCGCCAATTTTCAGTTTTCAAACGAAGAAGAAAGGGTGTCCCCCTATCCTGTCTTGGTGTCCCCTTAGTAATTTGGGCTGAAATAGTAATTCTTGGGTTGAAATAGTAATTTTTCGGGTTTCCTCCGCGACATTTCTGGGACGTTTCCGAGACATTTCTGGGGTGCCTTTAGTACTTTTCTCCGGGGTGTAAATCATCACTTTTTGAGCAACTCTTTCCATACAAGGGTATTTTCTCCAAAAACACCTAAACAAACATAAAAACACCATAATGAGAACAAATGGGTACTAATAAAATACATAAAAGAGATCAAAATAGACACATAAATGCGTCTATCAATGTCTCAACACCAAGAGGGAGAATGTGTTGAGGAAGCATTCCTAACAACACAGTAGTGAGTGTTGAGGAATTTACACGTCTCAACGCTAAGAGGAAAATGTGTTGAGGAAGCATGCCTAACGACACAGTAGTGAGTGTTGAGGAATTTACACGTCTCAACATTAAGAGGAAGAATGTGTTTAGGAAGCATGCCTAGCAACAAAGTAATGAGTGTTGAGGAATTTACACGTCTCAACACTAAGAGGAAAATGTGTTGAGGAAGCATGCCTAGCAACACAGTAGTGAGTGTTGAGGAATTTACACGTCTCAACACCAAGAGGAAGAATGTGTTGAGGAAGCATGCCTAGAAACCCAGTAGTGAGTGTTGAGGAATTTACACGTCACAACACTAAGAGGAAAATGTGTATAGGAATCATGCCTAGCAACACAGTAGTGAGTGTTGAGGAATTTACACGTCTCAATACCAAGAGGAAGAATGTATTGAGGAAGCATGCCTAGCAACACAATAGTGAGTGTTGAGGAATTTACACGTCTCAACACTAAGAGGAAAATGTGTTGAGGAAGCATGCCTAGCAACACAATAGTGGTGTTGAGGAATTTGCGCGTCTCAACACTAAGATATTTTAAAGTTTATTGAATATGCCTAATAGATATAAAATATTTAGTTTAAGTATAATTACTTAGCTATGTCTCCGCTAGGCATGTCCTTCACGCTTGATTGGGCTTTGGGTATTTTAGGCTCCCCCCATGAGTAAGCAGCATCAGGCGTTAGTGATGACATCAGGACGATGACGGGTTGATAGACGGACAAAAGTCCCCAGGTATTTGATGGGATGAAAAGGGTGGCCACAATTATGAACCTTGGATGGCTGCGATCACGATCCTTGACAAGGACGAGTGTGGTGGCTACGGGCACGAACCTTGGAAGGAAGGAGTGTGGCGTCTATGGAACGATCTTTGGCAGGAAGGAGGCGTTGAAGCGTCTTTGGATCTTGGAGAGGACGTTGAATCTTATGGAGTAAAACGTTGAAGATTCGGCTTCGGATGCTAAAGCTGCTTATGGAGAGAACGTTGAAGCGGAGCGGCTGCTGGAGCGAATGTTGAAGCGGAGCCGCTGTTTGGAGAACGTTGAAGCGGAGCGACTTCTGGAGAGAACGTCGAAGCGGCTCCTGGAGAAAACTTCAATGAAGGCGCTTATTAACCCTTGACTTCGAAAAACGACTTGATACGATATGGCATATGGGAAGACGGCACAAATAGTGCTGGTCGGCAAGTCGTGTTTTTTCTCTCATGGGAAAGAATACGCTTCTTCTGTTTGATTTTCCCTTGCAACTCTCAGAGCCTTGATGGTTACAATGTTGAAGTCGGAGGCCGCGTCAATCAGCGTGTGCTGTCAAACTCGACATCCTTCAAGTGAACAGTGGTTAGGAGTCCACAGTTCCATCTATCAAGCGTGCTTTCCAGGAGAGGTTGGGGTTTGGGAACGATTTCTCGGCTGGAACATCTGCTTTCCTGAAGCAGTGCGGTTGAGGGATGCAAATATGTCTTGATGCCGCGACTTGGAGAAATATAGAATCTCACATAAATATTTCATCATAGACTGCACGATTTTGTAGGCGAAGTCCCAAGAAATCATGCATCTCCTGACGGGAAGAGGGTCTCTGTGAACTCAGGAGGGTTGCTGATTTTTTTCCCTCGATTTTGGAGAAGTCGTTCCTGATCTTCAAGTGTGATGAAATTGGATTGCTGATTCCCTTCTACTGGGCGTTAAAGAGTAACGCGAGCCTCTTCATCTATAAACTCGCGTCCTACTGAAATGCATGTGCCGGATGTTTAAAAGTATTTCTTGTCATTTCCATCTGGGTTGACGTGACTTTTGTGGTGGCCGCTCCGTTAGTGTCTTGAGGAAAATAGATATCTCTTTCTGAGTTATAGCCATGTCTGTCTGAGACTTACGAGAACCTTTTATCTTTCTGTCAAATCAACAGTGGTAAGAGGAGGTCGGATTTTTCTGGCTCCTCCAGTCTCTCGTCCTGATGATGGAGTAGCAGCGGATCTGGTGACGGTTGGAACTGTCACACTTGAAGAAACATTGGGAGTGGCGGCAACGACTCTGGATCTGTTGATCAACAGTGTAACACCTGAAAGAACATTTTCCGCGCCGTTGGTGTTGGCAGGTGGCATATTAATGCCACTGGAAGGAGCGTTAGTACCGGGGATGGTTTCAGTGTTAGTGTTCTCAGGGTTTGTTGCTGATCCGGACCTGATTTCTACCATCTTGAGATCGGGGTTGAAAAAATGAAATTGGGAATTGGAAATTGATATTGTAACCGAGAGATTAATCTCCCACTGTGGTCACCAATTTTTTGTGGGTGAAAACTGATTCTGCTGGTTTTGGTAAATTTGGGTGTGTGAATGAGAAGCGAATTTAAACCCTAAAAAATGCACTGCACGGGAGTACTTTTGATTCGAGAGATCAATCTGTACAATCCTGGCCTAAACCAAGAAATGCCCGATCCAGGCTTGCTTCGGTCACAAAGTGAAGGAGAAGGGTTTGTCTTAGTAAGGGAAGGGAAGAGAGTGTTGAGACCAGAATCTTTGATTCTGAAGGTGTGGTTGTTTATGACTTGTATTTGAAAGTAAAACTGGATAGCATAATGGAAAGCTACCAGGTGATTTCTAGATACTGTATTGTTGCCGACCAAAACTTGTGTTTTGTGAAAAATAGGTGAATCCTATTTATATAAGTCATATTGAAACGTACCCTGGTCTCGTAGGAAGTGGAAACGATTGAGTGGTGGAAGAAAAGAGTAACGTTTAACCGTCAGACGTTATGCTTCCATAATGAAGAAAGTGAATTCATATAACCGTCAGACATTATGTTTCCATGATGAAGGAAATAAATTTGTTTACACCGTTACTTTTCACCACTACTAATTGTCCCTCTTCATGACACTTTCTTGTAACGGGCGCATTGCACGCCACATGCTGTAAACCACCAGACCAATACCCTGATGAGCATCCCCCAGTTTGTAACATGTTTGATGTCTCCAGTGTTTTCGTGGAAAACATGTAGCACTTCACTAAGTGTGGCAAGTCAAAGTCAAGGGACTTACCTCAGGAAAATAGCATGTAATCCTATTAGGCTCGTTTTGGATGGTCGCCTAAAACTTGCCACAGGTTCGTCAGTTTGGTGGCGAACTTCGATGGCTGAGATCGCATCTCATGAAGGAGGGTAGCCGTTGATTTTGCTCTTGCTAATCCATGGCGGAATAATTACCTAGGTTGCCTAGGATTAATTTCGACAAGCAAGGTCTGATATACTGCGCAAGGCGCGAAACCCTAACTCTTGCAAGTTAGTCAGGGTAATTAATTGAATTCTATGTGTTGACACAGAGTTCTTTTAAATTCATATCCAGAGAGCAGCATGCTTTCTGATTGAATACTTGATGCAAAGACCTTATCCTTGATATTTGGAAATTCGTGCTACTCTGTTGCGAGTGAACACAAATTGTCATGCCATATCAACATTAAGGGTTCATCTAGGGAACATAGCATATAAAGCATTCAAAGAAACTTGTATTAATTGAATGTAGGAAAGGTGCCGAAATTTACAGAATACCTGCGATTGTTGCTATATGCACCATTCTGGGTAAATTTCATAAGAAAATATTGAGTTGCTCAATAAACGTGCCAGTGAAGAGGTTGACACTCATGACTCCGTTCCCTTGCAGAGTGACGTCACATCAGGTGCAAGGTTTTACAATTTTAACCCTAAGCTAAAAATCACCATCAACAACTGGACAATCACGTTGTACTCTTTTTCCTTCATCAAGGTTTTTCCCACAGGGTTTTCCTTGTCAAGGTTCTAATGAGGCAACATATGCATGTCCAGCTCCGTTCTATGTTTGCTCACAATTGAAGTTTTTTCCCTTCAATCAGGTTTTGTCCCTTTGGGGTTTCCTGTCAAGGTTTTAACGAGGCAATTAGCTTAGACACAATGTCATCAGGGGGAGTGTTATAAATGTGTAATTATGTTAAGAATATCTAAGGTAAATCTCATTTATTACTAGGATGCCCTTGTGTCTAGCCCTATAAATAGAGGCTCTAATGTTTGTATATACTACTGATTAATAGAATTTCTCTCTCTCTTGTTCCCCTCTACTTTGTGTCTCCTTTTCTATTTTCTTTGTTCACAAGACGACCGTGGACTTTTCGAAGATAAAAAACGGGTCTAGGAGTAGTTTCCACATCTATCATGATTCTACATGCCCAAGAGAAATTCTCCCTCACATAATTAAAGTTGGCTATCTAAATTTCCAGCCCATGAACTAGCCAAGTGGGCCAGAAAAAAAAAAAGCAAAAAACAAAAAAATCTCTCCGAAAATTTGGAAGTTGACAAGATTTTCAACAAAATACCAAATGTGAATTACGTGTTACACAAGTAGATTGTCCCGTGAACCAAACTGTTGCTTAACTTCAAATTACCAACATTTATAGCGCACATACTTATACTACATCGTTACACAGTTTTTTTGTTGCGTGCGGTGGTTTCCAGTACTGCCTTGCGGTATTTGCCAAGAACCCATGTTGGAAAAGCATTTCTGAAAAGTGGATAGTGTAACATACATGTCTTCAAGGATGCTCCCGTCAATTCCTGCCACGATATAAAAATGTCAAGGCTTTGGAATTTCTTAAGTTTTTTGTTGAAATAAATGGTTTCTCTTAGAGCATCCACAGTGGGCGACTAAACCCAAATATTTGGTTTATTAACGAGACGTAGTGGGACGGACTATCGATTAAATCCTGACCATCGACTATATTTCAGACTATATTTGGTCTGGGACCAAGACTAAACCCAAATTTGATCGCGCGGGACCTGAAGGCTACGCCCCACACCAGGCGTACATTTAGATTACGCCCCACACCAGGCGTAAATTTAATCTCCGCGCCATTTTTTTTTTTCAATTTTGTATGGGGCGGACGTTTACACCTCCGCCCCATAAGATTACTTTGACTCTTTAGTGGGACGGGCGGAGATTTAATCGTCCGCCCCAATTTTTTTTTTTTTTTTTTTTTTTTTTAAAACAACGGGCGGATGCACAATGTTACGCTCGATCAAATTTAGTCTTCCACCGTAGCGTCACACACCAGACTAAACTCAAATTTAGTCGTTTTTTTTGGTCTTTGATCTTTGGTTATACTCGCACCACTGCAGTTGCTCTTATATCCTTGATATAAGTTTTTTGGTTTGTTAATGCTTGAGTTTACCTGGGGAGGAAAATCACCGTTTTCCATTTGACTATTTATCAGTACTCTTGCTGCACGGTGCAAAGGTTTTGGATCCCTATTCGCCTACAAACATGAAAGTTGAGTTGTATTTGAAAACTTAGAAAGTTAAAGTTATTGTCATCTTATTCAAAATGAACTTACTTGACCAGCGCAAATAAGTCCCATTAGAGCCCATGCTGTCTGCACCATATGGCTGTCTCTTGAAGGTACAAATTCCTGTAGATTGATTTACATGGAAGTAGCTAGTTTAATTCAACGCTTGGTAGCTAGCAAGTGCACACACGAGCTCGTCTTACATGGAGTGTTCATATACCTTCTTCATGCATGAAAGATAACTTTCTCCCCAACCTCCCGATGGTTTTTGGGTAGAGAGCAGAAAGTCGCAAGCTTTATGGACAGTCGGGCTGTTGGCATAATTCTTCCCTACAGCGGCTAAGGCTCGTAGTGCATACCATGTGCCATAGATATAGCATACTCCCCAATCTCCATACCTGGACAATACATTTTTTAAGAAAATTATCAAGCAATTCCTTTTTATTTCATGTCAGCGAATTGCTAAGATACCCTGATTAAGGATTACTATTACCACGCACCATTTGGGTCTTGTTTGTGTTCTAGGTAATGTACTGCTTTCTCAATGAAAGTTTGAATTTCTTTGGTGCGGTGACCAGGATGTAGTTTCTTGAACAAAACCAGGGCTTCAATTGCTGATGAAGTGTTCTCCACATACCTGCACTTAAAAAGTCAGTATTTTCCTCTACCAATGTTTATTTTTATTTTTAGATGGAGAATTTAAGGAATTAGCTATCACCCAATACTAATGCATAACAGCAATAAATTATAAACTTACGTATGCTCAACACAAACATCCTCGAAGAGTTCGGTTGGATTGAAAAGTACCTCCAACCTTCTATGTGATGTTGCCGGCTCCCATGCTGAAACTCCCCCGTCGGCGGCCTAAGAAATTAGAATCACTTTCATTAATGACTAAAATTTGTTTTGGGGTTATGAAGTTATATATAACATGTTGCTGGTGATTTTCATCCAGGAATAATATGAACAGTTTCAATTTTGCACCAATAAAATTCTAATTATGGGGTTTTCAGATGTTATCTGGATACCGAGTTTCCAGCTTGCAGAAAATTTCAGGTTATACATATCTTAGCAATTGTGCCCAAGTATAAGCATCAAAGGCTGAAACTTGAACGACTTCAATAGCATCATAAAGTTGGTACGCCGGCACTTTGACACCAACAATTTTATCTGGCATTTGAGAAAGTAGGAGACAAGCCTGCAATGCAAATATTTTGCTATTATCGTTTGCATACTTTGTGTCAACGGAAGCGATTTTGAAATGAAATGGCTTTTTAACAACGTAAAACCAGCCGTTAAATAGATTATAATGAAGTGGCCGGTACATAATATTACCATGAGTGCCTCAGTAGTACAATCAGAAACTTGCCAGCCTTGATCTTGACCAGAGAAAGTCCATGCTCCTTTGCTTATGTGACGATACATACTCCGAAAGTCACCTGATGGGTAATCCCGAACCTTCATGGAAACAAAAAAAAAAAGCTTCAATTCGAGGCTCATTGTTTTCTTCCTACTGATGTTTGTTATTAAGTTGAAACTATGTGGTTCAACCTGTGAAACTTTTAAGTAATGGTGAGCCTTTTCCAGAGTAGGGCCTATTTCGCCGAGAAGATCATCACTTGCTAGAAGTGCATGAAGTGCATGACTAGCATCCCATGTCTGACTTCCATTAGTACTCTGAAAGAAAACATTTAACAAAAAACAAAAGTACGTACTATTTAGTATTTAAATTCTTGCAGGTACACACATCTTTGGCCCTGCCAGGTATGCTGCTGTTGGGGTATATATTTAAAAACATAGTTTTGTAATAATATGCCAAAGTTAGAGAGATAGTATGGTGGCATTGTTTTGAGCTCCCACACTATAGGTATGGGTTCAATTCCCACCCCACACAATTTCACTAGGGTATATACTATTTATACTATATATTATATTACATTAGTCCGGGAGCGGGGTCTTGGGAGGTCTGCTGATCCAGAAACAATTTTTTTTTGCTGTTTTTAACTTAAATTTTCAAAACGTATTAAGATAATTATATCATGATTAATTACAGTTAATGTTGAAATTTTAATACGGCCGTTTTTTTTGCTGTTACAAAGAAATTTAATTGGCATTTAATCGAAAATTAATTTTCCATTAATTCCATTGATTCTTTTTGATTATAAAAAAAAAACTGGTTTCTGGAAGAAAAAATATAGAACGTTATTTTTATTTCGTCAAGTTTTCTGAGCAAGTGTTGTTGAAAGAGTTATTATTGATTCGATTTCTCAGTGCAGAGAAATCGAAAGAGATAAGCTGTTTTATCCCATAGGGTTTCGACAAAAAACTGACTGCTAGCACAATCAAGAGGCAGAGTCGCGAAACACCTTAAAGATAGCGACCTAGTACGCGACTCAGCGGTTTCTTTGTGTATTTGATTATAGTGCTTTGTTTCCAACAATTTTAAGGTGATTCGTTTCTGCTATGGAGAATGAAAAGAAGCGCGTTGATGATACCAACAAGCCTTTCAAATTTGAAGGGTTGCATTTCAGAAGATGGAAGCTGAAGATGTTCTTTTATCTCAAACTGATGAAGCTGCATATGATTGTGTCGAGTGTTCATCCTGGAACCCTGGAACCTGCTGCTGATAAGACTGCTGCTGTTGCTGCTGCTGTTGCTGCTGGCGGTGGTGCTGCTACAGATCCACCTCCTACCGGTGGTGTTGAAGAAGTTGTTTCTCAAACTCCCGAGGAAAAACAAAAGGCCATCGACAAATGGATCGATAATGACTTTGATTGCAAAAACTACATTCTTAATGCATTATCTGACGATTTATATGAGTATTATTCAACTTTTGAAACTGCTAAAGATGTATGGGATGCATTACAGAAAAAATATGACACCGAGGAAGCGGGTTCAAAGAAATATGCTGTGAGCCGGTATGTGAGATACCAAATGGTGGATGATAGATCAGTTGTTGCACAGGCTCATGAACTTCAAAAAATTTACCACGAAATTGTGGCCGAAGGTATGAAAACTGATGAACAATTTCAAGTTTCTGTAATGATTGACAAGTTACCACCTAGCTGGAAAGATTTTCGTAATACTTTGCGTCACAAGACTAAAGAATTTTCTCTTGAAAGTTTGATTGTTAAGCTCAGGGTTGAGGAAGAAGCTCGGAAACAAGATAAGAAGGAAGAGATTCTCATTGTTTCTAACAATAAGACTCATCCGAATTTAAAACCTAAGAAAAGGGATATGAAACCTAACCCGAACCAGAAGAAAGGAGGAAGGCCTAATCAAAACAAGAACCAACACCCATCGAAAAATGGACAGAATTCCAATTCTGAATTTCTTTGTTATATCTGTAATAAACCAAACCACATGGCTAGGAATTGCAGATTTAACAAGGAAAAGAATAACGCACAAGCTAATGCTGTGGGTGACGTTATAATTGCCATGGTCTCTGATCCAGAGTTCTACATGGTTGGTGGATCTGATGGGTGGTGGATAGACAGTGGTGCTTCGCGTCATTGTTGTTTTGATAGGTCCATGTTTAAGACTTATGCTGAAACCAAGGACAAGAAAGTGTTATTGGGAGACTCCCACAGCACTATGGTGAAAGGTTCTGGTACGGTAGAGTTGAAGTTTACTTCTGGGAAGACACTCATGCTGAAAGATGTCCTTCACACTCCAGAAATGAGAAAGAACCTTGTTTCCGGCTATCTTCTCAACAAGGCTGGGTTGTATCAAACTATTGGGTCTGATATTTACACTATAACTAAGAATAAGAATTTTGTAGGAAAGGGTTATGCTACTGATGGAATGTTTAAGCTTAATGTTGATGCTATGAATAAAATTGATTCTTCTGCTTATATGGTTTGCAATTTTAATGTTTGGCATGGTAGGCTTTGTCATGTGGGTAAAAAGTTAGTAAATAACATGAGTAAGTTAGGTGTCCTCCCTGAATTTTCTGAAAATGATTTTGAAAAATGTGAATACTGTAGTCAAGCAAAAATAACCAAGACTTCACATAAATCTGTTGTAAGAGAATCGAAACCACTAGACTTAATACATTCTGATTTGTGTGAATATGAAGGTATCCTAACTAGAAATGGCAAGAGGTATATCATGACGTTCATTGATGATTGTTCTAATTATACTTATGTTTATTTGTTGAGCCATAAGAACGAAGCTATTGAAAAGTTTAAGATTTTTATTGCTGAAATTGAAAATCAATTTGGTAGGAAAATTAAGAGATTTCGTAGTGATAGAGGCACTGAATATGATTCTTCTCCTTTTACTGAAATTTATCAAACTAATGGCATTATACATGAAAGAACTGCACCATATAATCCTCAAATGAATGGGAAAGCTGAAAGAAAGAATCGTACTCTTACTGAATTGACTGTTGCTTGTTTGCTTAGCTCTGGTGCTGCTTCTCATTGGTGGGGTGAATGTTTGCTGACTGTTTGCCATGTTTTGAACCGCATTCCTAATAATAAAACCATGATATCTCCTTATGAACTTTGGAGAAATAGAAAACCTAATGTCTCTTATTTTAGAGTTTGGGGTTGCTTAGCTTTTGTTAGAAAACCTGATCCTAAAAGACATAAGTTAGAAAGTAGAGCTTATGAATGTGTTTTTATTGGTTATGCTCAAAACAGTAAAGCTTATAGGTTCTTTGATATTAATAATAAGGTTATTATTGAATCTATTGATGTTGATTTCTTTGAAGAGAGATTTCCTTTTAAATCTAGAAATAGTGGGGGTAATAGTGGGGGTTCTTTATCTAGTGTTTTACCTAGAGCTGATTCTGAACATAGATTAGAAGAACCTAGAAGTGCAGAAACTAGGATCACTGAAGTTGAACCTAGAAGAAGTAAAAGAGCTAGGACTGACACAAGAGATCCTGATTTTGAATTTTATGCCGTAGAGGAAGAACCTTCTAATTTACAAGAGGCGTTCAGTTCTGCAGAGTCTAGTTTCTGGCAAGAAGCTGTAGATAATGAATGGGATTCTCATATGTCTAATGGAACTTGGCGTATAGTAGATTTACCTCCTGGTTGTAAGCCTATAGGTTGTAAATGGGTTTTGAAAAGGAAACTAAAGCCTGATGGAACAATAGAGAAGCACAAAGCTAGACTGGTTGCTAAAGGATTTAGGCAACGAGAGAACGTAGACTTCTTTGATACTTATTCTCCTGTTACTAGATTAACATCTATACGTGTTTTGATTGCTGTTGCCGCTGCTCATAATCTTGTTATTCACCAAATGGATGTTAAAACTGCCTTTTTGAATGGTGAACTAGAAGAGGAAATTTATATGGAACAACCTGAAGGTTTTGTAATTCCTGGACAAGAACAGAAAGTATGTAAGCTAGAAAAATCCCTTTATGGTTTAAAACAAGCTCCTAAACAGTGGCATGAGAAATTTGATAATTTAATGATTTCACATAACTTCAGAATAAACGAGGGTGACAAATGCATCTATTATAAATTTGAGAATGATGTGTGTGTGATTGTTTGCTTGTATGTGGATGATTTGTTGATATTTGGTTCCAATTTATCTGTTGTCAATGAAACTAAAGGTATGCTTAGTTCGAATTTTGACATGAAAGATTTGGGTGAAGCTAGTGTAATCTTGGGAATCAAAATAACTAGAACTAGTAGTGGTATTTGTTTGGATCAATCTCACTACATTGAAAAAATTCTGAGAAAGTATGAATATTTTGATTGTAAGCCTGCTTGTACTCCGTTTGATCCTAATGTGAAATTGTTTAAGAACACTGGAGAAAGTGTTAGACAATCTGAATATGCTAGTATAATTGGAAGTCTGCGTTATGCAACTGATTGTACAAGACCAGACATTGCATATGCAGTGGGAGTTCTGTGCAGGTTTACCAGTAATCCTAGTTTGGAACACTGGGATGCTATTGAGAGGGTTATGCGGTATCTGAAAAGAATCACAAACCTAGGATTACACTATAAGAGGCATCCCGCAGTCCTTGAAGGATTTAGCGATGCTAATTGGAATACTCTTTCAGATGATTCCAAGGCCACCAGTGGATATGTTTTTACTATTGCTGGGGGCGCTGTATCTTGGAGATCAAAGAAACAGACAATTATAGCCCAATCTACGATGGAGGCTGAATTGATGGCACTAGCAGCAGCTAGTGAAGAAGCAGGATGGCTGAAGAGTCTGTTATCAGACATTCCAGTATGAGAAAAACCGATACCAGCCACTTTGATCCACTGCGATAGTACCGCGGCTATCAGAGTAGTAGAGAACTGTTATAATAACAGTAAGAATCGACAGATACGTCGAAAGCACGACACAATTAGAGAATTTCTCACAACTGGTGTTGTTAGAGTAGATCATGTAAGGTCTGAAGGAAATATAGCTGATACTTTGACGAAAGGATTAGCAAGAGAAAAGGTATGGAATATCTCTAAAAGTATGGGACTTTTGCCCGTGAGAAGTTGAGTCATTTGTAGTGGATACCCAACCTAGAAATAGGTTCAAAGGGACTAGACGAAGTTACAAATAATATGATAGAGTCATGCATTCCCATAGCATGATATCCTGAAGTGGGAAACAGGTTGAGTGTTTAAACTCTTAATGATGTCTATAGCTCTTAAGTTAAGAGTGGGATATACAGGAGTATCCTTGATAGACTCACCTATACGAATGTGAAGGTGTGGCCGCCTTCTATGAGAACTTGGGCATTTCTCTAGATCGTTCGTTAAGAAAGGGATAAGCACATGGCCCTAATGTGCAAAATTAAGAACTTTACTCTAAGATATAGTTGTGTGTGTTGTATAATCTATTATTAGTTAGAGTTCAAGACGAGAGTCACTCTAGTTACCTGATACTTAGAAAGTTCAACACTATGTAGAGGTTCAAGTCGAAAGGCACCTTTGCTTATGCACAACTGTATAGCACTTGCTCAATGTTTTAAACTATAAGTGGGGGATTGTTGGGGTATATATTTAAAAACATAGTTTTGTAATAATATGCCAAAGTTAGAGAGATAGTATGGTGGCATTGTTTTGAGCTCCCACACTATAGGCATGGGTTCAATTCCCACCCCACACAATTTCACTAGGGTATATACTATTTATACTATATATTATATTACATTAGTCCGGGAGCGGGGCCTTGGGGGTCTTGGGAGGTCTGCTGATCCAGAAACAATTTTTTTTTGCTGTTTTTAACTTAAATTTTCAAAACGTATTAAGATAATTATATCATGATTAATTACAGTTAATGTTGAAATTTTAATACGGCCGTTTTTTTTGCTGTTACAAAGAAATTTAATTGGCATTTAATCGAAAATTAATTTTCCATTAATTCCATTGATTCTTTTTGATTATAAAAAAAAAACTGGTTTCTGGAAGAGAAAAATATAGAACGTTATTTTTATTTCGTCAAGTTTTCTGAGCAAGTGTTGTTGAAAGAGTTATTATTGATTCGATTTCTCAGTGCAGAGAAATCGAAAGAGATAAGCTGTTTTATCCCATAGGGTTTCGACAAAAAACTGACTGCTAGCACAATCAAGAGGCAGAGTCGCGAAACACCTTAAAGATAGCGACCTAGTACGCGACTCAGCGGTTTCTTTGTGTGATTTGATTATAGTGCCTTGTTTCCAACAGCTGCAAACTCAAATTCTTTGCAAAAATCCATAGTGACTGCGGATTTGCAGTAAAATAAACTGGTTTTGTAGGCTTTTGCAAATATCTGAATTTTTTGGCAGTGAACTTGGCCTTGCCAAGCAACTATAAATTTGGCGGTCATGCAAAGTTTCATATTTTCGAAAATTTGCATGATACTATATGTATACAAGACCATATATATATAACCTGCATTTTGAGTCCATCTTCGGCAACCCATATGTAATCTTGGACTCTAGCAAGATGTTTCTTGAAGGCATCTGAATTCGGATCCTCCACCCAACAAGCAAGCATGCATAAAGACTGTTAACATATAACATCATCAGACACTCAATTAATATGCACTGTAGAATAATAGAGACTCCAAGATTTTCTATAACCTCACATCTCGCATCCCTTCAATTTAATCATGCATACCTTTTCTACAGCAGCCATAGTGATGTAGCGACTGTTTTCATCTTCATAATGGACGTGCTTCATTGCTAGCTTCAGAGCCTTTTCTCGCACCACCTTCGAAAATGGCCACCTTGTTAACAGAGGCTCTGCGAACTTGTACACCGAGTCCCATACCAGGTTTTGTATATATGAACGCGGGTAATATAGATCCTCCTGAGAAAGAGAGAGACGTACCGCAAAATAACTCGTCAATGACTAATATTAATTGACATGCATGTGTCCATGGTCATCACTAATCAAACCAAGCAATGATAAGTTACCTTACAACAAACATGCCGCATTTGGCTCCAGTTTATTTCATTGTATGGTTGAACATGAAGTCCTTTTCTTAACGATAATATGAAGTCCGTTACGGGTGCAACAAATCTCTTACCAAATAGATATGACATTGGCAAGTAAACCAACCGGCAAAAACACCATAGCTTAGCTGCAATTACATATATTGAATACATTGAGAATCCTATTTCATCCATTTGAAATATATTTCATTAATTCGAAATCTAATCAATTTACGTACCGATCAAAAAATATTAATTTTAATTCGAAATCAAATGGTCTTAAAATAAACACTGTACAAACCAGGATGCATAGGCAAAAAGGAAGGAAGAAACCAAAACTCGGGAACCATGGGAATGCAACCTGACCAGTCATAAACGCCAAGTATCTGCACATGTGTACATAATATAATGTAACGCCAATACAGTCAACAAATAATGGAGTTGCTTCAAAAGAAAATAAAAAAAAAAATACGGAAAATGGGTCATTTGTTCAAATATTTTTAAAACATGGTTTAAATGGACGAGTAAAAATTAGTATGAATGAAATGGACACCAAAAAAATAGCAAGGATGAAACTGGATTCATCCTGACTTAAACTTAGCAAGGATGAAACTGGATGCATCCTGATGTAAATTAAAAATAAGAAAAAATATTTGAAAATGGGTAAGATGAAACTGTTTACATCCTGACTATTTTTACATTTTTGTCCATTTAAACAGTATCAAAATCTAAATGTCCTTTTCACCCAAGAATTATTGATTTTGATATTTTTAACCAATTTTGTAAATAAAATAAAGAAAAAAAACTACCTACCAAAAGCCAAGCCTTTTCCCATGTAGGTACAGATGGTACACCACCAACATGGTCAAGAATCCATTTTCGTGCTCTAGCACAAGCATTGTCTTCTCCACCATCTGGTCCTTGTCCAAGTATACGCATACAAATGTAGTTCAGCGCAGTACTGAACATGGTACTATGCCCCTCTATATGAAGCCCAAATCCTCCATCTTAATTCTATATATAGGGTAGTTTGGAGAAATAACCCCACTAGAATGTTAAAATTTGAAAGACAACCCCACTATGTGAGTTTTTGCTGATATATTTAATAGCAAGTCTGGATAGCATATCAGAAGTAGCTTTTTGAAAAGTCAGAAGTTAGTTTAGCTGTCAAATTTCAAAACGACTTCCAGAAGTTAAAAAGTTAACTTTTTGTGAAGCAAAATAGTTTGCTTATGACTTTTGTTTCTGACTTCAACTTCTTGAGAAGCAGAAGTCAGAAATAGATTTGTATCCACACGTGCTCAGTCAAGTCGACTGCATCACTGTAGTATGCATATAAAAGGTAAAAATGAGAAGTGATAGACTGACCATGTTTTGTCCCGCAAAACGTCCCGATAGAGGTATAATTCTAGAATTTGGATGGTGAAGGTGTATAGTGGGTCCCAACATATGTCTTAGTCGGTGGTTTTTTCAGGATAATGCTGGGCCAACCTAGCATTTTCGAGCAAAAATTCTAAGTTTGCCTTGGGAAACACAACCCAAAAGCCGTACTGAATTACTTTTCAGTCTTGCTCCACACATCGAAGGATTACACCGAGTGAAACAAAAAAATGGGCCAGCCCTTCACGTGATTAGCAGGGGGTGTTTTTAGGGCCCACTTTTTGTTTCACTCGGTGCATTTTGCGGGACAACCCTTTGGTGTATATATCATTTATGATTGCTTTTTATGGAGGTCTCCCTGGCTTAGGTGTGACACCTACTATTTTCCAAAAAGAATTTATGATTTTTTTTCTTTTTCTATACAGTTTTGGGTTATTTTCTATATAAAGGAAAAAGATGGAACAAATTTTAAAGGAATACTGACGGGAATGAAAAGAGATTGATATGAAATTTAGTTAGCAAAAAGTTTATATGAATAACAGTTTTGGACTACTAAAATCGCCCACTTACAAAAAAACAGGTCCCGCTTTTTAGGAATAGTGAAGAGAGATTGACTTCACTTAAATATGAAATTTAGATAGCAAAAAGTTTATATAAATAAGGGAAAATAATCGTTTGCTCCTTTTTTAGGTGGGCCTATGTCTGTTTAGTCTTTTAGGAAAACGCCTTTACTGTTTGGTCCATAATTATTTAAAAATATTAAACTGACAAAAGTACCCTTCCGTGTTAATTTTTACTTATTTTCTTGTAGTAGTTCATTACAGAAATGAAGTCCATATAAAAACCTAAAAAGAACAGACTTCATTCCAGAAATGAAGTCCATATAAAAACCTAAAAAAAACAGACTTCATTCCAGAAATGAAGTCCATATAAAAACCTAAAAAAACAGACTTCATTCCAGAAATGAAGTCCATATAAAAACCTAAAAAAACAGACTTCATTCCAGAAATGAATTCCATATAAAAACCTAAAAAACAGACTTCATTCCAGAAATGAAGTCCATATAAAAAACCTAAAAAAACAGACTTCATTCCAGAAATGAAGTCCATACAAAAACCTAAAAAGACAGACTTCATTCCAGAAATGAACTCCATATAAAAATATAATCAAACCAGACTTCATTTCTGGAATGAACTCCATATAAAAACATCAGCAACATCATCTTCATCTTCTTCGACGTCTTCAACAGCAGTAGCAAACATCATCATCACGAAAAAACATCAACAAATCATCATCAACACGAAAAACATCAACAAATCGAGATTTCCAACACGAGCAACAAACAGAAATCATCATCAACACGAAAAACATCAACAAATCGAGATCTTCAACACGAGCAGCAAACAAATATCTCATCATCTTCGTCTTCAACACCAGCAAAAACATCAAAAACGCATCTTCATCTTCGTCTTCAACAGTAGCAAAGCAATCAAAAACGCATCTTCATCTTCGTCGTTTTCATAATCTTTATATGATTCTTCGTCATCTTCATCTTCAACACCATCATCTTCATCAAAATCAAACACCAGCAGTAAAAACTGAGAAAGAAAATCAAGAACAGAGAAACTTGATCTGAAAAAATTAGGAGAGAGAAAACAAATCTGAAAATAAAGAGGAGAGAGAATGTAAATCTAAGAATGAGATATTTTTTAGTGATTTTGTTTATATATGTGGCCCCAAAAGGGTATTTCTGCCACCACATAATGACATTTACATCATCTATGACATCATCGTAGGACCAAACTATAATATATTTTACCAAAAAGGACCAAACAGACAGTTGACTGGATCAACTGGACTAGACTCTCTCTAATATATTATTTCTAGGACCTAATGGTATTTCCTACTATAAATAACAGTTTTGGACTATTAAAACTGCCGACTCACATATAGAATTACTTATTTTTTTAGGAAAAGTAATACAAATTAGTGATCTTCAGAAAGAAGAAAATACAAAATATCACGGCGATTAACAACCTTCTGAGTATAAAATCAAGTGAGAAATTCAAGTAAAAAATCGAATCTCCTCTTTTTGTAAAAACTAGAGAACCTGTATTGTTCACGCTCATTCCTCACCTGTTAACTCAAGTAGAAGTGGAGTTGTCTATTTCTGAAGAAAAAAGAAAGTACTATAGCAAAGACAAATATTTTGATAAAATACCAAACAAACAAAAAATAATAATTTAAGATTACGTCTCAAACCATCGGCGACCACAAACAATTTGTTATGTCATGGATTAGATTAACTACCCCAAAGAAAATGAAAGCAGTTATCAAATCATGACGTGGACTTCTACAGTCCAGAGGTGTGGAATGTGTGACTTCTACAGTCCAGAGGTGTGGAATGTGTGATGACGCACCATCTTTTACGATCAAAGGTAGATTCTTTTTTTTTTCTTTATATCCATGTAAAGTCCCTCTATTAGAATGTGAAGCCCTAATGATAGGCTTTTTTTTTATAAAATCTCAACAGATAAACAACAACGAATTTGGAAGTAAGTATTCTGGGATATTTCCTCTTACACAGTTGTAAATACTTATAAAAATAAATATATTCTGAAATATCAAACTTCATTATCTATAAATCTTAATTTCGACAATTAATTATGTAACAAACCAACTTATGGTTCAAAAAAGACTTAATGGTATTGTTGGGAGCCCAATACCTGATGCCAATACATATACCGTAATGTCTCCTTCTTGTGTTCATCCAGTAAGATTGTATTAAGCGTTCCCGATATATACGTGAATACATACGATTTTTAAAGCTCTTATATTTGCATAATAACATGTGTTAGTGGATGGAAGATTTGGCTAGTCTATAACACTGCTATATAAATGATAACTGCTATTACTTTCATTTTAAAAGGATAGGCTTGTTTTATGTATAAAATACACGTGAAACACGCATATTTTTTCGAAACCAAGAGAATACGGATGATCAAAAGTTCAATTAGAGAGAAAGAGTACCAATGGTGGCATCAAAAATAGGGGCGCATCAATATTAGCAGCCCAATGACCATCCTCTCCTTACATGACAGAAAAGAATCGGATTGCTCTCCTCAAGGTATCCGATGTTGCTTCATACGTCACTTCATCAACTTCACTTATCTTCTCCACAGCAGGTATGCTATGATCGAATTTATCTTCATTTTTTCTGGATTGCTGCATTAAATACACACATATACGAAAAAAAACAAACTAATACGATGAAAATAGTGGTCTGAAATTATAACCTGCAAGCGGACTAAAACATCCCCGCAAGCCCGCACTTTGAACCGATTTCTATAAAATTCCTGGCGAGCATTTTCGACTTCAGCTCGTTCTTCTGGCGTCCCTGAATCTGGTTGGAACTCCCAGCTTTATCTTCCCACAAAATTGTTGGTACTGAATAACCACTCGCTGAACGGACCTCCATTATCTGCGAATTTGAGCCTCCACATTCTGATAACTAGAGAGGTAGTCCCTCGCAGATGTGTAGCTGCTACTACTAGATGTGTAGCTGCTGACAAACTAGAGAGGTAGTCCCTCGCAGAGAATTTTTATGATTCTCAGTCAATAATTGCTTTCCATATATAAGGACGGATGGGGCATAAAATATTTCAACAAACATTTTTAGGGTATGTTTGGCTCCCTTAAATCACAGGTAATAGGAGGATGTAATGCCGTTAAAAGGAGTAGTCAAGGACTGCAATAAAAAATTGGGTGCTTGGCATGGTTCTAGTTATTATTTTTTTTTTGATTAAAAAAGAAGATTTTATTAGAAAGAAGAATTTACACAAAGCTAAGCTACCAGAAGTAGCAAAAGCAAAGGCAAAGAGAACAAAAAGAAGAAAGAAAGAAAACGAGAAATTTTTTGATGGGGCGAAATCCGAAGGGGGTATGGGGGACAAATGATATGTTGACACATGTCTTTGATTCCCATGAGTTCTGTTTTCAATAATATCAACAACAATTAAGAAAACAAGTTTTCTGTCCAAAAATACATTTCTTTTATATTATTGGAAACATAATTCATGGGAATCAAAGACATGTATCAACATATCATTTGTCCCCCATGCACCCTTCGAATTTCGCCCCCATCAAAAATTTTCTCAAAGAAAACTACATAAAGATGGTGTATTAAGGATTCAACTTGCAAAATTCAGGTGAACTCTTTTTTCCACTGCAACAGCCCAACTTAGCACTAAAGATTTAATATCAATAATCAAGTCTGCATTATATTACTAACATCGACCTTTTGTAGTTAACTAATCTTTTATGTTTCTATATTTTATTTATCTTATTTAACGTTATGACCATTAAATTATTTATCTATTAATAATTATTATTTATTAATAATTATCTTTATTTTTATTTTGTTTAATTATTTATTTGGAATAAACATAAATTATTTTTTTAATTAATTTTTCTATTAAGAACATTTCAAAAAACTAGTTGGAACCCTGATCGCAAGTTAAACTCCAACGCATTGCTGTATAATAACTCCTAACTTGTGAAAAAAAAATTAGACTTGTTAGCAAAACAGTTTTTCTTTTTAGTTTTATTTATCTAAAATGTTGACAAATACTGACCGCGTATTGTATTTATATAATCGGAAGTATATACATTCTATTGTTTTAAACAGTTTTTTCAATAAATATTTAGTTCAATTAATTCACACTAATTTCATTTTTTTATTTTCTTGTTTCTTAAGAAAATTAAATATTTTTTAATATAATTTCTTCAATGTATTTATTTATAAGCTTTCTTTTTTTATAATTAGGTTTCAAAGTCATCTTTGTATTACATCGTCTTATTTTCATGCCAAACCACAAATATTGAATTACACGCGGTTCAAATGACATTGCTACTACATGCAATAGGCACTACACATCATTTAGATTTTTCGGTCTGCCATATGAACCCATAGCCCTGTACTTAGCTTTTGGATATATGAATGCAAGCGCAAAATATGGAGTACTAGGATTTCCTAAAAGTTGAAACCGCTTACTCTTAAAAATTACAACCACTTAAAGAGTTTTAGAGCATCTCTAATATTAGAGGTGGAGGTCATAAAAAAGCATGTCATCTAAGATTTAAGACCTTTTTCACCAAAATTCCATCTTCGACGCCAGGGTCAAGGTCCTTGGGAAATGTGACATGCTTATGTGGGGTGGAAGAGAAAATCTAAATAAGACCTTCTCTATAACCTTGGGTCTAAGGCCACATCATCAATTTGTCTCTATGTTAATTTAAAAGTTACTAAAACCTTGAGGATTGGAGATGGTTTTTGTACTGAAAAGTATTAACTTTATTTATTTTGTCCTTATGTGAATGACCTCCATAAAAAATGTGATATTTAGACCTCCACATAGGATGACCTCCACTCGTAGCATTGGAGATGCTACGAAGGATAGTTTGGCGTGGGTATGATAGAAGGAGGTAGTGCAGTCAATGTTGTGGTGGTTAAGGGACGCATTTAAGATAAACTTGTTTAGCAGGACCCTGAATGCATGATATAGTAACTAATGGTGTAATACCCAAATATCCGGCAGTGGTTGTCCGAATGGAATATAAGTAATGATTTGTCCTTTCCTAACACCGAGGCCTGATGGTTTCACTTGACTGAGTTGTGAGAAAAAACTTCTCAGTTAAGCGTGCTCGGCCAGGAGTAGTAACAAGATGGGTGACCTCTCGGGAAGCTGCTGATGGATAACTGCAGTAGTGCCGTTAAAAATCGCACACTACTGGATAACCTCAGTGGGTAAGTGGGAACAATATCGGTGTTATTTGGGATACAACTAGGGTTCGTTCGCTTGTGCTAGGGAGGGAGAGTATGCTGGGGTGTTATGCCAGATATTGCTCTCACAGGAGACAAGGAACGTTATACTGAGGCATTTTCAGCACAATTGTCTCCAGAGTTGGCAGAAAAATCTACAGTTAAGCGTGCTCGGAGGAGCAATGCAGGGATGGGTGACCTTCCGGGAAGTTTCAGTTGGATTATCACAGCAATGCCCATTGAAAACCTCACACTGCCGGATGACCGCGGTGGCTAACTAGGGACATTATCAGTGGAGGGACGGGTCATTACAACCGGTAATCATACTACCTCCAATGCGCGGAACTGATTACCGATCTCTAAAGGTCTCATTGAAAGTTGCTTCCTCTTCAACGTCTAATTCTACCTCCTTGACAACAAAGTTTGACTAGATTGTATAATTTTTCAGATTATTTTCATGCTTTTTTCTTTTATTCCCTTGTTCTTTTATATCTGAAGATTAAAACTAAATCTTCTTGTTCTTATTTTCATGTCCTCCAAAGATCAAGATCAAGCTTTATATTTACAGGGAGATATACAAAAGCTAAAAGTTCTTGATTGATCAAGACTCCAACGGATATATCTATAATTTTATATTCTTATATCTTTCATAGATCAAGATGATCAAGTTTTCATGTCTTTTATAGATTAAGATCATGTCTACTATATGTTCAATAAAATTAGGTTTTTTTCTACAAATTAGGATTTTTTTCTTTTCTGGTTCGAAGCGTTAAACCGGAGATATGATCAAAACTCGATAACTTGATTAATTTGTTGCCACTGTTTTATTTTCTGAATAAAATATGTAATAGGTGAATTTATGTTTCTTGTAACGTGCCAAAGAACTAAACGACGCTACATGTTTTTCCAATGTCGCGTAGTTTAATTATCTGCAGTTGTAACTACCTTGCATTAGTAAAAACTCTATGCCAAATGGACCCTTAGGTCCGTTGGAGACGCTTCAATCGGAGGCAGTTCAGTGTATTGCAGTCAAAGTGAATAATCAAAGCTTGCATTCAAATATTCGGTGTTTAGCACATACCTAATTATACGACTTACCAATTACAAGTAATTTCTACTACCTCTAAATGGATATATTCAATGCTCGCCTTTTGAGGTGCGCATTTAATGAGGCCCGTATTGCGCCGTCTAATTACATCGTTGACTAATATTGACATTTATTTTATTTACATATTACTATATATTGTCATTTATAATTTAGAAATCATTTAGTATTAAATATTCAAAACTGAGTGAAGAATAATTAAGCCCACATACCTGAACATATGTCTATAGAACTTGCTGGGACACAGGACTGGGATCTGCAGAAGCGACGTTGTGAGAATAATTCGCAGCACAGATTGAGTTTGGAATTGTGATGCCAGTTGGCAGTATTGGGAGGTGTCCTCCATAGTGTAAACTCCTATCCTGCCATCCCTGATAGAAAGGGTCACCAAACGAAACTGTAAGGGGTCAAATCCGGCGCCATCTTTTGTAACTAACAGCCGCAGGTGTTGGTACAGGTAGGCGTCGAAACGAGCTATAGCTTGCTCCAATGTTGCAGGGCATGTAGTGCACATAGTAAAATATAATTTAGAAATGCCGGAGCAGTTGCACAATAACAACAGTTCGCATTCGGGGTATTTGAGCTTCTTGAATATAAATTAAGTTATTATTATAATAATTATGATTATTTATTTTATTTTCTTATACTCCCTCCGTCCAACTTTAATTGCCAAAATTGTGTTTTTTTTTTAACAAATTTGTACCAAAAATTTGGTATATTTCCTATTAAAATTTTCTAATTATCAAGAAAGAAACAAAAACTAGGATATGAAAACTAGTATATTGAACAAACAATTTGAAAGATCGATGGTGTATGTGGAAGTAATTTTAATTTCTTTCAAGTTTTTGCAAAATCCAAATTAAGAAAGTAAACTTGGACGGAGGGAGTATATTTTTGGTCTTTTTACCTTTTTATTATTACATGATCTAATACATTTTAATTTTATTCTTAAACGTGATTTTTTTACTATTAAATGTTCAACTTTAATTTTTTTTTATATATATATTTTTTATTATTTTTTTCTTAGAAAAAGAAATCAAAAAAGAGGTTCGTACACAGAGGTAGTCGGAAGCCTACAAGCTAGGCTCCAACACCTTTTTGAATAGCTGCGCCTATTCTATAGAAAAGAAAACTGCCTATTTTACCATTTATGTCATGGCTCGCCAAACAATTCTTTAATCTCTTCAAAAATACGACCACATCACCACTTAGTTCGCCAAAAATAGTGAAGGCTAGGATACCAAGGCCATAGCCGTTAGCAACACATTTGTCTACATATTTTCGTTGTTTGCGAGTGAGTGCCCTTGATATGGCTTGCCCTAGAACAAAGGTAGCGATGCCACTCCCGGTGAAAGGTGAAACTCATGTGATATCGAAACATCTGTCTCGACCATTTTCCCAATTGTATACGAGGATATCGGCGGGATTTAGAGCGCTGTCATTATCGGATAAAAAACCTAAGTCCACTTCCTTTCTTGCGGCAACACCTGCCGTGTAGCAAATATCTGCAAAAACATCACGGACGAGGTCGTGTCGAAATTTTGAACCCACCTCATTTGCGCAACGTATTGCATGATTTCCATAAATGTCCATAGCTTTGTTACAACAAGGGCATGAACTGCATTCCTCGAACAAAGGTATGCCAAGTATGTAGCATAGGATCGAACTGAATTGTTTAGGTCCAATACATTGCCCAAGCCAAGCAATCGGTACAGCCAGAAGACAGTCTTGAGCGTGTTTAGATTTATTTCACTGCCACAAAACAACATCCCTATCTGACAATCTGAACTTTTCCAGTATCTCCTTCAAGACAACATTAAAGTAATGTACTGGCAAAGACTTCATATGGTGGGGGCAGTGTCGTTGATGTTGAAAGAGCAAGGAGATAGACTACATACCTGAATGTAGGTTCGTAGGGCATGATCAAAGGTGGAGCTGCTTTCTGGGATTACGCATCTACGTAAGATGGTGTTCTGCAAAGGCTTTTTTTGGACCTGTGATGCCAAAAAACAATAATTGATAGTGTCAGACATAGTATAAATACGAAGGCCGCCATGTTTGATAGGCATGCATGGATGCAAGACGTTGTTGCAGGGGGACAAAACCAGCTCCGTCGCCAGTAATAAGATGCCTTAAGTATTGGAACAGGTGAACATCAAAATGGGTTTTCGGCTGTTAAAGATCTAGAGGATTCGTTGTACGCATTGTGAAGTACATCCTCGACATGCCTGTGCAATGACGTAATAACAATAGTTCGCTCCGTGGGTCATGTAGTTTTGTGATTGCAATTATCTTTTATTGATCTAATTATTTTTAGTTTTGTTGATTTATTATTATTAATTATTTTTTTTTATTTTTATAATTATTTCCTATCAAAAGACGAAAAAAAACTTGTAGGTTTATTCTTGGGAGACAGATGTATCTATTATCGTACTGTATAATACAAATTAATTTATTAAAGTCTTCGAATTTGGATCATAACAACTCTTGGTTGTGGGTGAGATCAGTTAAGGGAATCAAGTGCGCAGTATCCTGCTGGGATCAGAGACGTAAGGAGCGCAACTGTACCTTGAATCGGTGTGATATTGATTAGTATTCAATTACAGTCCATACCGAAGTTAGTTTATAGTAGGCTAGTGTCTGTAGCGGCTTAATATAGTGTGGTGTTCAATCTAGACTAGGTCCCGGGGTTTTTCTTCATTTGCGGTTTCCTCGTTAACAAAATTTCTGGTGTTTGTGTTATTTCTATTCCGCATTATATTTTGTTATATAATTGAAATATCACAGGTTATGCGTTGTATCGATCAATTGTGAAATCCAACCTTTGGTTGTTGATTGGAAATTGATTGATCCTTGGATATTGGTCTTTGGTACCATCCAAGTTTATATCTCTCTTGTATTTGATAAAGACACGCAGATTTCTATTTGCTTGAGTAAAGATCAAATCGAGAGATAGAGATATTAACTCCTTGATATAATTTTTATTAAGATTGAGTCTGACTGTCTAGTTGATTCTCTTAAAAGTATATTAGAGTTAGTCCATACAGATTGCTAATCGAAATTTGGGTGTGGTTGTTAGACCCCCGCTTTTTCAGTATCACTCAAGTTAGTAACGGGAAAATTCGACCACATGAATCCCACGTTATGTTTACTTCTTTTTTTTCATTGTCTAATACAATAATAGAAATGAAAGAAGATCATAGCAAGAATTAACGGCGCAGAGTACAACTATGAAACAATTGGTCCAGGAAACTCTTCTTAATCCACCAATAAATTGGGAATTAAGAGGGAGCGACGTTTGGACCATATATAATTAGAATGGGCTTAATAGGATCTTCAGCCCATTAGCCTTAAACAGAAATTTTGGTTCATGGGTTAAAGTCTAAGCCCATAAGAGGTTGAGAACCAAATATGTTAGCCTTTATTAAAGGTGACTACATTCATTGTACCTTGAAAGGGGATGAATATGTTCAATCCAAGAAGTTAGAATTAATCTAGACAATTATTTAGCCCAAATACATTATTAATCTGGTCACCCTGAAAGGAGGGTATGGATAAAGGTTAATTGTTGGGCCAAATACATTTCTGAATGTCTAGATATATAAGTCTTATTTTTAATAATGATGAACCTGGAGGGCATTTTGTCCAGGTACATCATCAAAATGAATGCAGACAGGTAATTGACTGGATGCATACCCTCTATTACCTATAAATAGAGGATGGATTTCAGCAGTAAAGGTACACAATTCTAATCCTTTTCTCTCCACTAAAACCTGTTTAGAGTTCTTTACTCATTGAGTCATCGGAGTGTCCTTGTAGGTACCCCCCTCATATTCTTCATTCGTCAAGAGTATTAGAAAGACAAGAGCATTGAAGAGCTGAGTAGGATTTTTTCCATCATCAAGAACGTATCACGAGGAAAAGTTGTGGATCATCTCAAAGGCCTATAAATCATCCATCAGAAATTAATCTCACGCCATCCAACAGTTAAGATTATATCATTTCTGTATAAATCTCGAGGAACATTTTTGCTATAACAGCTGGATAGCAATATCATTTACTGTTGGTGCTTTCTCTGTTCCCGTCATGATTCAGGTACACAGGATCGACAAGCTGATACCAAATGTTGTGAGTCAACAACAGTTACTGGAAAAGAACATCTACAATAACCTACTCTCCAAATTGGATGAGCCAAAATTTCCTTAATTCAATTCTTAAGTTCTCTTTTACAAAATGATTGGACATAAATAGTTCACGATTAACCAATCCTCAACAGCTAAACAGGGTCGTTGGATTAGTTTTTCCCTAATCTAGAATTAAAGACAAGGCTTCCCTAAAAACCCACTCTAACTGAAATTAAAGAGAAGAGAGAATCAAACTGTTTGAGGGATTGTGACAAACAAAGATCGCGCAGGCCTAAAGGCTCATGACATAATTCTCCCCCTTTTTGTCAATAAAAATTGGCAAAGGTACGAAAACTAGTGAGATCCTCATGAAATTTTCACGGAAACACTTCATGACCAAAAGAAAGAAACATATCAACTTTGTTTAGACGATATCACAGAGTCGAAACTTAGTGACTTCGTCAAGGAGTTTATTAAGATATAATATATCCCTACATGTTCCAAACCCTCTTCTCCCTACAAAGACAATCATTGAAATTTTCTCATGAGATCGAGTTATTAAAAGTTTAGAACTATCTTATGGTAATAATACATAATATGTAATCATGAAGATCAAGTATTGTGATCATCTTTTATAAGATACAAACTTGCATAAACAAGAATTGATATGCTTAGAAGGAAGAATAACCTTTTCAACAAGGATTTACACCAAGAATGGTTACCATAAGTGTACGAAAAAGTTTCTTTGACAATAAAAACCAACGTCCAATGACTTTGATTATTGCTTCTAACCTGTTATACTTAAGAATTTAAATCACAAATAAAGTTAGGTAATTAAGAATCATACACGTGGTATTTATCCATATTCATCTTAATCACAACTAGTTCAAATGACTTCAAAATAACTAGTTAGAGAGTTTTTCAATTGCTTAGGTCTTTATAATAGGCACAATTGAAACAAAATCGGTTTGATTCATTTGAATCAATTCATGAACATTATAGCCACGGTTTGCAAAGATTACAATCCTTATAATTTATTGTTTAAGTTCATGAACTACCGATTTGAGAAAATAACCATCTTGGGTACGCGTACGGGTATGCGTACGTTAGAAACCGGATTGAGTTGGTTTTGGTTTCCAAACTCAGCAGAATTTTCCGGGAGGAAAATTTCCTTCGGTACGCGTTCGGGTACGTGTACCTAAGGTGACTGGTTTATGAGTTCGTAAACTCCAAACTCAGCAGAATTTCCCAGGAGGAAAAGTTCCCTCAGTACGCGTACCCAACCTATCTCCTTTACCAATTATGTATGCACACATATGCGCGCACTTGGTTTCCGACACATGGATTTATACACTAATGTGCGAACACACTATATATGCTTTTATCTATAGATGGTCACATAATCTCAACTCTTCATTACAATAATTGAAACATTCTTCTATAACGTTATAATAGTCGTTATTCACAACTACCATCGTCAAAGTAATTTTCAAGATATTGAAATTTCATCATGACTTTCGTCACGGATAAAGATGAAAATGGTTAAAGCAAAAAACTTCCACATTTTCAAAAATTACTCAACATAATATGTCCCCCCCAATTCTTTTGCAATCCTCACTGTATTTACAAGGGCTTCTTGGTGAGGATGTACTTCCAACACAATCAGGTTGTGTTTAGGTGAACAAAATCTTGCTCACAACAGGTATTTGAAACAAAATCATGCATGGACTCTAAGAATTTAAAAACTTCCTTGAAACTTTCAATAATTGTTCCATACCTTTTTAAGACGTTATCCCTTGTCGAACTCTTGTCTGGGAGATCCTTCTTAATAGTACTCGTTACTTTATTAGTTTTCTTTGGTACCCATTTCTGAGCAGCGTTTGGAGCAACGTATTTCTTTTTCTCCCCAATATTATTATGAAATTTCTTGGGGGGAATACTGGAAAAAATGGTATTATGAGACTCAGTTTTTCTCCAGTTTGGAACATCAGATCTTGTCATCTTAACAGAATCAAATCTGGTTTCATCTCGTTTAAGAAATCTGCAATTCCTTTGCAAGTGACCTGGTTTTAGTAGAATGGAAAAAGTTATGTTTAGTGTTACCTGAATGTGTATGTGCTTGTTTTGGATCTTGACATAATTTCCTCTTTTTAGCATCCGCAGTTGGTAGAGATACTTCTCTTTTGTCAACCGTGGAAGGTTTTGGTTTAGAAGAATCGTTAGCTCTGACAAATTTTACCTCTTTGCAAATACCAGGAGCGTTTATTCCTTCATAGCCCAATCCTCACGATGAATTTTACATGCTCCCAAAATCGATGTTAATTTTTCTGAGATGCTATTTCTAAACAAACTCTCTTTCAAGCTTGAGTTTTCTTCTTCCAACCTTTTGAACTTTTTGAAAAAGTGGGGGTCTAACAACCTCACCCAATATTTCGATTAGCAATCTGTATGGACAAACTCTAATATACTTTCAAGAGAATCAACAAGACTCAATCTTAATAAAGTATATCAAAGAGTTATATCTCTCTTTCTTGATTCAATTCTTTCTCAAGCAAATAGAAATGTGCGAGTCTAATTGAATACAAGAGAAATCACTTGAATGGTACCAAAGACCAATGTTCAAGGATCAATCAATTTCAATCAACAACCAAAGGTCGGATTTCCAATTGATTGATTCAAACGCACAACCTGTGATATTTCAATTATATAACAAAATATAATGCGGAATAGAAATAATACAGACACCAGAATTTTGTTAATGAGGAAACCGCAAATGCAGAAAAACCCGGGACCTAGTCCAGATTGAACACATATTGTACTAAGCCGCTACAGACACTATCCTACTACAAACTAACTTCGGTCTGGACTGTAGTTGAACCCCCAATAAATCTCACACTGATCCAAGGTAAATTTGCGCTCCTCTCTGTACGTCTATGATCCCAACAGGATACTACGCACTTGATTCCCTTAGTTGATCTCACCCACAACTAAGAGTTGCTATGACCCAAAGTCGAAGACTTTAATAAACAAATCTGTATCACACAGAAAAGTCTACATGAATAGATAAATATGTCTACCACAGATAAACCTACAAGTTTTGTTCCGTATTTTGATAAATCAAGGTGAACAGGAACCAATTGATAACCCGGACTTATATTCCCGAAGAACAACCTAGTATTATCAATCACCTCACAATAATCTTAATCGATGCGGCGAAAGAAGATATTGTGCAATCAAAAACGATGAGACGAATATTTTCTGACTACTTTTATATCTTGCCTATCAGAGATATTAATCTCAAGCCAATCGTTACGATTGTACTCAACATGATAGAATCAGCAAGATCAGATCACACAACTACGAGAAAGTAGTATCGGTCTGGCTTCACAATCCCAATGAAATCTTCAAGTCGTTAACCTGGTTTTTAAGAAGAAACCTAAGGTTAAAGAAGAATCGAATCTATCTAATAAAACTAGTATCACACGAAAGGTGTAAGGATTAGGTTTCCCAGTTGCTATAGTTCTCCCTTATATAGTCTTTCAAATCAGGGTTTGCAATCAATGTTAGCTTAGTAACAAAGCATTCAATGTTTACCGTTAGATGAAAACCTGATTATATTCAAGCTAATATCTTTCAACCGTTGGATCGAAAACTTAGCTTGTTACACACAAATGAAATGCACGATTATAGATTTGTGTAACCGTACCCAAACATGTACATTTGTTGGTTCAACAATAGTTAACCAAATGGTTAGCCATATGATCACTTTCATATCAACCATATTCTTCTTCACCATAACTAGTTCAAATGACTCAAATGAACTAGTTAGAGAGTTGTTCAATTGCAACACAAGACATAATCGAAGCAAAAAAGATTTGATTCATTCGAATCGGTTCATGAACTTTATAGCCACGATTTGCATTTTGCATTCCTTAGTTATTATAAATTTAAGTTCACAAACAATCGTTTTTAGATATAACCAACTTAATTAGTTCGCAGACTTAAGTTCCCGGAAGGAGTTCACAAACTCCAGCAGATTTTTCCGCCAGTTCGCGGACTGAGTTCACGGCTCTTGTTCCGGTTCTGTTGATCAACAAAGTTCGCAATCTTCGGTTCAAGGAAATAAGACTTATACATATATGTGTTACCACACAATGCTTATATCCACCATTAGTTATATAATCTAAACTCTCATTTCAATCATTGAAACATTCTTAGACGTTATTATATAGTTGTTATTCACAAACTATTTTTCGTCAAAGTAAGCAATTTTCAAAGTGATTGAAACGTATCATGACTTTCGTCACTAGGTAAATATGAACTTGGTTAAAGCGAAAGCTTAGCAACACATATTTCGAGAAATAGATAGGCGAGATAAATTCGGCTCGAAATAAGAAATGTGTATAATTAAAGTCTATACAGAAAAACGACTTTTGTCTCAAAGATAAGAGATATAGTAGATAGACTTTTGAGTGATAGATAAATTCAAGTCTCCACATACCTTTTAGTCGATGAAGTTCCACCAGTTCCTTGAATAGTCCTTCGTCTTGTATGATGATCGCCATGGAGTTCTTGAGCTCAACTACACTTTCTATCCTAGTCAGAGACTTTAGCTATAGTAGACTAGAAATCAAGACTTATAGTTTTGATCACTAACATTGACAAACATGCATGAGATAGCAACGCATGCGATTTAGACCGAGCAATGCTCTAACACTTTTCGAATAAAATAACAAGTTCATCTCAATGTTCTCCAAGTTATCTAGCTTTGCTTGAAGAGTAATTTCCCGATCTCGCCTTCCGGTAATTTCTTCTTTAAGCATTCGTATTTCGTTGAGATGATCTCTTGCACCAATAAAATCAAGTTGGTCTTGGAAGTCTCTATTCTGACTAGAAGTATGTCATATTAAACTTTCTCACTGAAAATGGTGCTTTCAGCCTTCGAGAGCTTCAGATGACATTCCTTAAGAAGATTATTAGAAACTGGATCTACATGGAACACTTCTTCGTCAGAATCATTATCCAAAAGAATTTTTCCAGAAGCTAATGCAACCTCGCCTGCGTACTCTTGGTGATCATAATATTTGGGTCCATCATCAAGAGTAGGCAAAGATGCTGCATATGCCGATTTTCTACGGCTCCAGCTAGGACATACTGAAGAAAGGTTCCCGAAACCACGGCAGTTATAGCATTGTACATTATCATTAGGAGATGTTGTAACTTTAGAAAAATTCTTTTTCCTGTCTCTCAAGAGTTTTCTAAATTGTCGTGGAGTGACATCCTTAGTACTGGTGAACCAAATTTATCCTTAGACGATTCATAATTGTTTGCAGCTTTAAGAGAAATCACCTCTTTTCTAGATGCGTGTTCATTATCAAAGATCTTTAACTTTCCAACAAGAGAATTTCTGGAGAGTGTATAAAGATATTTTGCTTCCTTACTGACATGTTTCTTAGACTCGTATCTTGATGGTAGAGACCTGAGAATTTTGCACATAATAACTTTATCCGGAATAGTTCTTCCAAATGAATATGAGGAGATGACTAGTCTTAGGTTAAACTCATCAAAGGTTTCATCATCAGACATGCGAAGGTTTTCCTACTCATAAGCTAGATTTTGAAGCCTTGCTTCTTTCTCTGCGGCATTCCCTTCGAATACGGTTTCTAAGATATCCCAAGAATCTTTAGACTTAATACACGTAGTAACGTGGTGCTGAAGACATGGGGTAATGGTATGGATGACTGCATTTAATCCTTCAGAATTTTTCTTTGCAGCAAGAATATCAAGATCATTATAATCACCAGTATCCTTTGCAGCAGTTACACCGTCTACTGTAACTAATGGAGGATTATAGCCATTAACAATACGAACCCATGATTGAAAATCTCGCGCTTGAATAAAGGAACGCATAAAAATTTTCCACCATAAATAGTTCGTGCCATCTAAGAATGGTGGTACGTTTATAGAGATAACACTTTTGTCCATAACAATAATATTGCTTCAAACACGGACTTATAAGGTCTTAGCGTGTTTGCCTGCTCTGATACCAATTGAAAAAGCGGGGGTCTAAAAACCACACCCAATAATTCGTTTGGCAATCTGTATGGACTAACTCCAATATACTTTCAAGAGAATCAACTAGACAGTCAGACTCAATCTTAATAAAAGTATATTAAAGAGTTATATCTCAATTTCTTAATTCAATTCGCAATCAAACAAATAGGAATTTGCGAGCCCAATTGAATATAAGAAATAACTTGGACGGTATCAAAAACCAATATCCAAGTGTCAACCAATTTAATCAACAACCCAAAGGTCGGATTCACAATTAATTGAACTTACGCACAACCTGTGATATTTCAATTATATAAACAAATATAATGCGGAAAAGAAATAACACAGACACCATAAATTTTGTTAACGAGGAAACCGCAAATGCAGAAAAACCTCGGGACCTAGTCCAGAATAAACACACACTGATTAAAAGTTGTCACACCAATTTCCTACTACCTATTCGGACTAGATTTAATACCTGCTTCAGTTGTATTTAAGCACTTAATAAAACTCCTAGCACAATACTGATTGTCTTTATGAATTCTTCTTACAAATCTTCTAGCATAACCCAAGGATCTTTTTAGAAGATACAACAACACGATTTATAGGATTCGATATTTTGTTTGCACAGAACACCGGTTTGATTTCCCTTTAGATGTGAATCAAGATTTTGGAAATCTTGTGTTTGTTTTAAACAACTACCAAATAAAAAGTAGTGAAATCAAAACAAACTTAATAAAACTCCTAGCACAACACTGATTTTCTTTAGGAATTCTTCTCACAAATCTTCTAGCAGAACCCAAGGCTCTCTTTAGAAGATACAACAACACGATTGATACGATTCGATATTTTGTTTGCACAAAACACCGTTTTGATTTCCATTTAGATGTGAATCAAGGTTTTGGAAATCTTGTGTTTGTTTTAAACAACTACCAAATAAAAAGTAGTGAAATCAAAGCAAACTTGTAGATTAGGGCTTTAACTTACAATCAGTATGCATACTCGCAACAAGTCCGTGAACCTGATTTTCGTAAGTGAACTCGGGTGATTCTAAAGATCAATTTCCAAGTTAAGAAAACCCTAATAATTCTACAACAAGAACAACTAGATAAATCTATAGATATCTTGTTTAAAACTTCTTAAGTATTTTTACGAGATACCTTAATCAAAGTTTTCTTTCTAGCTTTCGATTTCGACTAACAAGTGTTGGTATACGATCGGAAACTAAAATCTATCAAAACCTAGGGTTTATGATCAACAACTCTTGAATGGTTTTATATCAGAAGAGAAAACCTTAGAATAGACAAGAGGTGAAAAACCTAGATTACAAGTTTTATAATGAATCACGAAGATTAAATCCAACTCGGCTTTGTGATCCCCAAAACAAAGACTTTTATCTCACTCTTGTTCACGAAGAACATAATACATGGAAAACCGTGTAGACTCATGAACCCTTTATTTATAATGAATAAGTTAGCTTAAAAGCTAAGCTAGGGTTTTGACTATTTTCCTTTTTCAAGACTCTCCTAAATATGGGAGTCTTTCCTAAGTTACAACTCTTGCCAAAATAATTAAATAAATAATTAATTAGAAAATATTGTATTTATGTGAATAAATCACATTTTAACTTAGGCAGGAACCAAAAGTTATCACAAACACTTTAATATGGTAATCAAATATGTTTAGATTAATAGTCATCTCGCCTAGATAAGGAAACATCACCAACTTGACCAAAAATTCCTTTTAATCACGTAATTGGGCCCAAGTCCGTGAACCGTTACAAACAGTCCATGGATTGTTTCCTACTAACGAACTGTAACAATTACAACAACACTTATAATTGTTACTTTAATAAATCACTCATAACTTCATCGTATAACTCAGAATTGAGTGATTCTTGGCTCGTTGAATTCATAAGCTCATTCACTATAACATAGGATCCTTTATAAGGATAAAGGTTATTGTCAACAAGGTCATGAATCAAATAACCTAAAGTATATATACATAAATATACATTTACCGTCATAGGAATTATTCCATAAAGTGAGCATTTATCTCGATAGATTAGAAAGGTAGAATTGAACAAGAATCCAAATGAAATCAATCACACACCTTTGTTGATGAAGTACTTGTTGATGTCTTCTTGTAGTCTTCAATCTCCTTCCTTTAATAATAGCTTCGATTCAAATTCTTAGACCTAATCTAGTCTGAAACTATCTTTAGTATGCTAAATCAAAAATGCATTTTGGAAACTAAAATTGACAACTAACTTGCCATACCAACGCTAGTGGGTTCAACCGAGCAATGCTCTAACAACAGATAAGAACATATTTATCCCACTTTCTCCACTTAAAATAAGATGGATTTAAGATCTCAGAGTCCCCATCTTTGATAAACTATGATGGTGATTTGATTGAACCATCAACATAACCAAACAGATCCGTACTGACAAGTATAGATTCCATCCAATTTTTCTAGATGAGAAAATTAGAGTCATCAAGTTTTAGTCCAATAAGTTGAGTAATGTTTTGAAGCAGAAAAGCTGTGGTAGTCTCATAGTGATGTGATACAAAGATTTGAGATATGAAGTACAACAATTAGATAAGATGTAAAAATAACGTATCAGAAGTAAAGATGTGGTGTTGAAGTAAAGAAATGGTTGTACTGAGTTTGAGTAAGACGAAATAAAGGTATCCGGCGGAAGCAATAACTAAGATCAAACCCTAAAATTGAACAACCCTCGTGATACCATGACAGAAGTAGTGTAATGTAATAAAGTAGTTTCATTAAACGTGAACTGAAATAAAAGGAGAGCTGTTGTTTATAAAGAACAACGACAGTAAATAAACAAACCCTAAAACAGTTAAAGAAATACAGTGAAAGTAAAAACAAAAGATAACTAGGAATTTAACCTGATGCTCAAGATACACTTAAAGCAAAGGAATTAAAGTCTTCTATTCTTCTAACAGGTTCTTTGCAGAAGTTCTTGAAGCTCAATCTTGGTCATCGCTTCTTTGGTACTCTTATCGTCAGAGAATAGGCGCCCTATTAGCGATATAAAATATGTTTGGGAACATTGATATCTGTGAATAAAGCGCGTACAGTATCGACAGGAGGGTTGTGGGAAAACATAAAGGTTCAACTAGCTAAGAAGTTGGTTCACATACCTCCTGATTGATAAAAAGTTTAGGAAATTCAATGGGAAAATTTACTCCCATTACATACAGGAGCTATACGCTATACAATATATTAGTGAACACTGAACAGTTTATAAACAAATTTTAATAAATATCATGATTAATAAATGCATCTATCTAAAGACTTAAAGGCTTAGACAAATAAAGCTCCCAAGTTGAACGGTGAGGAAATCCTCGCTTCCTATTGGCCGAAGTATGTTTTTTTTTGAGTTTTGTGAAACGAGCGTTTTGGTGAGGACACTTGGCAACATATGATTGGTTTAAATATTACAAACTCGAAATGAAAACTTATCTTACGTATTTGGAATTTTATGGAAGTTCAAATTCGATTTGGAAGTTGAATACATGCCATATTAGGACTCTTTTTTTTCTTCAAATTAATACATATAAGATAAGAAAAAGAAGAAAAAAAACCACATATTTTATGCGAAAATAAAAGAAAAAAATAAATATCTACGAAAATAAAAGGAAAAATTTAATAAAATCTGCATATATTTCCTATCTTTTCTCCGCCTATTTAACGTATTCGCCACACTACACCAAATCAAAAATACATTTCCATGGGGCGGGGGTAAGCCCCGCGTACACAAAATCGAAAATACATCACCATGGGGCGGGGCTAAGCCCCGCGTACACCAATTTAAAAGAAACAAAATGTTCCATGCATAGCACCGACACAAATCTAGTTAAGATAATTCTTATAAGATAATTATCTTTATTGGTCCCTTGTGATAATCTGGTTATGTTTAGGATATTTTCTAAATATCTAATCCATGGTTTATATAAGGAGTTAGTATCATATTCATGGTTTAGGATATTGCTAAATATTTAATCCATGGTTAATTATCTTCGGCTCTCATATATTCGTTATAAAGCGACTTGAAAAATACGCTAGGAATGGAAAAAATATCAAGTCAATATTAGAGGAAGGATGATGTCTCCGTTGCAGTCATTACTTCTTCACTTTCTTCAGGTCTTCAGAGTAATACTTGTACGTCTCAACATACTTAGACTTGCTAATCTAACCTAAACGAAGTTGACTCTAGTAAATAATCAAGTGACTCTAGATGAGTTTTGATACTAAAATATGACAACCAAACTTGACATACCAACGCTTGATGAGTTCAATTGAGCTATGCTCTAACAAACGCCTACCGGATTTGACTAGGTTTAGCAAACCGTTGATTCGGAAATATTTGTTTATAAGGAAACAAATTTGTTAGGAATCTTACCATAATTTTCCTGTTGACATATGAAAATATGACAATCAAACTTGACATACCAACGCTTGGTGAGTTCAACCATGAAATTCTCTAACACATACCCAACAATCATAAGAAGTCAACGTTTCTAGAACAATAGTTGGTTCTGTGTAGTAGCCTTTACAATGACCTTGCAAAGAACAATGACATATATGTCGCACCTAATGCATGAAATCAAGGTTATACAACATTCAGTAAAGCCCCTTTTCACATTTTCTTTTAGCATTCATTTGGTATCATCATATGTTATTTATCGTAAAAATAGACCAAAATGGTTGACTATAGTTTCGCAAAACATAGAGAGATTTTCATCACATGCATCTACTGGGCACCCATAAGATAAAATCCTTAGGTAAAAGTGACCATTTTTCAGGACGATGTACATTTCGTGCGTCAAACTAGTAGTTGAATTTGGGGTTTACCCGAAAATTCTCTCTAATAAACCTAATGAACAGGTTTTGCGGCATGCATAAGCGACGTTTGAAATCTTCATTAGAGTATATACATCCAATAAAATAATCATGCATCATCTATTGGCGTCTCCACATATATATTCTTGTCAATACTACTTTTGGTTATGGAGCTCACGGTACATGCCTTATGTATAATTGTATCATGCATGGGGTTAATTATCGTTCTCTCATCGTCTGAGTTTTCATCCATTTGATTCAGATGCAAAAATGTTTTTTTTCTGTTTAAGAAATAGCGCATCTGATTTTTGCAGCGCGTCAAAATTAATTTACTTTCCCACTACTTTATAAATGTGAACCACTATGTACCAAGTCATCTACCAAAATTTTCAGAAAGTATTTTATTGAGAATTATGTTTATTCTCATTTTGTATATTTATTTTGCAATACATAAATATTATATTGTGTTATTTATATAAAATAAATTTGAGAGATGAATGGGTTAAAATTCCATAATTGAGAGAAGTTGTAGGCTTGGCTGGGCATGCACGGTGTGTATGGTGTATTCAATAATACTAACATGATATGTTTGTCTTCTTTTTCACGATTTATAAAGGAGATACCATTATTAATGGGAGGGGTACGGATAAATGAATATAAATCCTGATCGTTGGAACGCTTAAATGGTATCATCCCGTTAAAAACGATATCGATCCCTTATGCATATCATGTTTTTTTTATTTCAAAACTATTTGCATAAGGATGACAAAAATATCAATGTAATAAAGAATTTTATTGGAACCTTAATCAGACCCTTTTAAACACAAATATGCCGTTGATGTCCGCATAATGTTAAAGAGCTGATTACCTCCACAACTCAGTCTAGACTCTAGAGCGACAACAAGCTTTACTATGTCTTTCTCTAGATTATAACATTTTAATTACCAGATCGATCGTAATTCATTGCGAGTCGCACATTATTTGCTACTATTGCAAACCCAATCATAAGACCTTTTTTCTTATAAAAAATTACTAGTGATCTACAAAACCTTGTAACCTAAACAGAGAAAATAAAAATTGTCCAATCGATGGAAGAGATATCCGATGATTCCGATCCCTATACACTCGGGCATCTAATATTTCTCTTATTTTATTCCTTGTTTAAACCAATGTCTTTTCTGAAGTTACTAGTTTTGGTTGCATTTCAACCTTCTGTCGATATTCTCCAAGTGCCCATATTGGAAAAGTATTTCTGTATACTGGGTAATGTAACATGCAGTTCCTCATACAAACTCCAGAAATGTCCTGTCATAGTAGAAAAGAATAAAGAAACCTATATATATGGTGATTAGAGTAAGAAATTCGTACGAAGAACGGAAGAAGTAAAGTAAGCTTGCTTACTTGTTGAGGAAAATCGCCATTTTCCATCTGAATATTTATCAATACTTTTGCCGCATAATGTATAGGTGCGGGATCCCTATCAGCCTATTTCGCAAAATTAGAGTATAAAATAATTAAAAGAAAGTGCTGCGAATTGTGTTTTTTTAGCTCAGTGATAGGAAGTAAGTGTTATGCAGAGGTCTAAGATGATTTACCTGACCACCATGTGTCAAAGATATTGTGTCGACATCACCAGTTGTCCAAGATATTGTGTCGTCACAAGAATATTCTGCCAAAGATACGTAGCTATCCTGTTTCCTGTAATATGTAGATTCTGTATGATATGCTATCTACTACGGGAACAATCTTATCTCATGGAGTTCAAAGAAACAACCTACGGTCTCTCGCTCTAGCACAGAATCTGAATATCGAGCCATTGCAAATGCATCAGTTGAAGTGGTTTGGCTCAGATCCTTATTCCGTGAACTAAATATTCCCCTTACCTGTCCACCTACTCTATGGTGCGACAATATAGGGGCTACGTATTTGACTGCCAATCCGGTGTTCCACACACGGAGCCGTCATGTTGAAATCGATTTCCATTTTGTGAGAGACATGGTTTCTCAGAAACATCTCATTGTCCGGATCATATCATCACAGGACCAGCTAGCAGACATCCTAACTAAGGGTCTTTCTACATCCCGTTTCAACATGTTGCGAGACAAGCTTAATGTTGTTGACACAGACATTAGCTTGAGGGGGCGTGTCAAAGATATTGTGTCGACATCACCAGTTGTCCAAGATATTGTGTCGTCACAAGAATATTCTGCCAAAGATACGTAGCTATCCTGTTTCCTGTAATATGTAGATTCTGTATGATATGCATTCATTGTGCATTCATTGTGTATAAACTCTGTAAAGATAAATAGAGAAGGGGGACCTCTCCCGATCATTCAAGGAAGAAATAAACCATTCGTTTTTCTTTAAACTCTGTTACCATGAATAAGACCCATCAAACCCCAAGCAGTTTGTACCAAGTTTATTCTATTGTTTGCCAGAGGTATGAACTTCTATTTCACCAAATTTCAAAAGTAATAAAGAGAAAAATCAATTAGTACTTTCGCCAAAATGAACTTTCGTTGGACGAACCCCATGCAGCAAAAAAACTAAAAATGCAAGAAACTAGTAGTACATAAATTACAGAGAATTCATACCAACCACGAGTATGTAGTACACTTGCCTTATTTGGACATGAAAGGTAACTTTCTCCCCAGCCACCGGATTCCAATTGAGTGGATAGCAAAAAATCACAAGCTCTACGAACCATCGGGCTATTTTTGCAGTTTTTACCAAGAGCAGCTAGTCCTCATAATGTGTACCACGTTCCATAGATAAAACAAATTCCCCAGTTTCCATACCTGATAAACAAATATGATTCGATGATTTTTTTCGGAACGCTAGAAGAAGAAAAAAAATGTCAGCAAAATTTATCTACAATGTAAGTGTTTAAGTTACCAGGAACCATCAGGCTTTTGTTCATCTGCAAAGTAGTTTAGTGCATTTGCAATGAAATTTTCAATTTCCATCTTCCTATATCCTGGGTGTAATTTTAGAAATATCACTAGAGCTTGAATGGCGGCTGCTGTGCACTCCACATATCTGCAAGCAATAGACAACACTGTAAAGTCTTGTTTTTCTTTTTTGGTAACAGTACTATAAAGTTTCTTTATAAATTTTTTTTAATTTATAGCCCTTATAATATAACGGGGCCGACTCAATCTGTGTTAAGCTCCGCATAATTTATTTGTTTTCCCAAATTCCAAAACTCTATGGATATAATAGATGCTATTTAAATGAGATTTTTGTGGAACAAACACAAAGGAAAAAGGGATGGATTCTTCAAAAAGTGGAAAGTTGTTACTTAGGCTCAAAATTTGACATAAACTTCTTAGTTAATGATTTTAATCATGTTAGAAGAACCGAAATAATTTGGGCAGCTAAATTAGAGGTGTTTTGTAACAAACATGCTATAAGCATAACTGGGTGGGCCAAAGTCTTTGGACAATGTTAGCTTATTTAAACATTTAATCTCGGAATGATGATGTTCGTAATTTTCCTTTTGAAAACTACGGTAATTTTATTTCAATGCAACGAGGTTATCTTTTCTTTTCTAAAGAAAAAAAAAATAGAAAACTAAACGACATAACGAATCTGGCTTTATTAGAAAAATAGGTCTGGAGAGATGGATTTCATCAATAATTTCCACTGTAAGTTCTCAATTTGTTTCCTCTAATATGAATCACACATCCCAATTGATTGATTATGAAACTATACAATGGAATTTGCAGATTCTTATTGCCTTGTCTGATTTTCATACCATCGGTAAAATCCAAGACATTAAAATCCCTTTTGATGGCTTAGATTGTACACTACAAGAAAATCTACCTATTGCTACTACATCATTTATTATCACACCTTCAATATAGGTGTTGCAACAACAAATTTCTAGTCACAGTACTTTTCAGGTGCAGTTAAAAGCTATAATTTACTGTTGCCAAATGAAACTTTTTCCACACAACTGTATCAATAATATGAAAAAAGCGTGGTAAAAATGTATAATCTCTTGATGCAACAATAAAGAGTGGCTGCAGCAATAGACTTCTTCCTACATAGGTTATCGCGGCACTAGTAGGGTTTTATGCCATAGTCATTGGGTGTTACAATAGGTTAATTTTCTTGTAGTGGTACCTTAGGTGGCAACCTAATTCTAATGGTTCTTTCACCGTCAAGTCTGCTTATAAAGTTATTCTAGGTGATAAGAATCAAGACACAAAATTTGTTAATACTTTACTAATCTCTTGGAACTCGTACTGGAAAGCAAACCTCCCTGGTAATATTTTTTTTTTTTTTGAAAAGTTTACAAAATTGTCTCCCTATTGGTGAAAAACGAGTTAGGTTTTTAAAAGCTACTCAACACTAGCTTTTAAAAGCTGGAATAGCAGAAGCTATCGACCCACGTAATTCGATTTAATTGATTATCTATTTTAACCTTGTTATTTTATTGTAAAGACAAGTTTTACCCTAAAATATTGTACAATTAACATTATATTTCTAACGTTTATTTTATTTCTCTATTTTTTCATTTTTTATTTTAAAATAATAAATACAATAATAATATTTTTTAAGCAAACCTTAATCATAAAATTCTTTAATAAATAGTAAAAATAATTCCAAAAAGGCGTTGGGGCGCAACTCGTTGCTAGGCTCCCAACCCTTCCAAACAACTCTGTGTAAATATTTCCTTTTTTCTTAATAAATGCCTCAGCGATGCTCTTTCATAAAGAAAAATAATAATAAAATAAATATAACTTTTATTTTATTAAATATATTGAAATTAGAAATATAAATTACTATAATAAAATTGTATTTAAAACTTAATTTTGAAATATGTCTATTTTCGTCATTAACTACATCACCAGCACTTTAAAATATCTGTTTACCAAACAGAATTTACAGTTTGTTAATTGCACAATGCTTTTTAAATCATAGTTTACCAAACATCATGCTGATTTCTTTCCACAGCACAACATAACACAACAGAAAAACATTTTTCTAAAACTCACAGCAATACCAAATTAGCCAATCACCCGCTTTTTAGTTAGTGGAATTCTTTCAAGTTCGTTGGAACATAAGAACGCAATCATTTCAGATCAGGGTGCTTTTGTACCCTGAAGCAAATGTTAAATTGGTCCTATTAGCAAATGAATGCAACTTGGAGGTTGTTAAACTTTGAGTCCTGTTATTGGGATGAAAGAAATGGATTGAGGAGGGAAGGATTAAGGGGATGGAATTGGATATTTAGGGGAGGGATCGACTCTTTAATAAACAGATAAGGTGACTAAATCGTCCTCAAAATTAAGTATACGCTTACAAATCCCCAAAATGCATCTTCTTCCCACGAACACTAGAACGAGCCAAAAAATGGTTGAATGCTTTTTATAATTTTTTCAAACGTAACCTAAACTTAGATCGGAAAGTGTAGCGACAATTGCAAGTAACATTATGCAAATGGCTAAATTCACACCAAACCCTTTAACGTATTTAATTGTGGTTTTAGATCTTGTGCAATCTTGTAACAACTGAACAGTTCTGTACATAAGTTTGAGACAAAATTAATTGATCTCTTTAATAATGATATATAACAAAGAAGACTAGCGATGAGACTATGAAATTTCAAATCATAATGATGCACATTTAAACTGGTTGATTTCCAGTGCTGAATCGTGCCGTAAAAGTTCTAAGAATCAAAAATTTAAAACTTGATGTTGACTTCCCCAAATAACAACAAAAGGCCTTGTTTGGCAAAATTTATGATTATCTATTTATGATTATAGATAATCAAAAATAGATAAATGATTTTAGTATAATCATTTTTATAATAAATTTTCACAAACACTTTTATCAAATAATTGATTATCTTTACAAAATGCTCCCTAAAAGTAGTGGAAAAAATAATGATCTAGAACTTTTTTCTAAGTTCCCTAGTGTTTTTTTAACCCTCTCTTGATAGTTTATAGAAAATAAGAGGAATAAACACAACTCAATTTTATTAAGAAAAAATAATTGATTATAATAATTTTTAAACAACTTTTTTCTGTTTATGGAAATAATGGATTTTTTCAATTATGATTAAAATAAGCAATTATTATAATGGTTACCAAACGCATATAAAATCCATTATAATCTGCATAATGGATTATGGGATGATAATCCATTAAAATAATGGTTACCAAACAGCCCCAAAATATCGACATGATAATCATCATTGGGAGGAGCTTGACATATAAAATAAGCTAGTTATTCATAGAAAACAGTTAGGGATTTTAGAAAACGATAATCTGTCGAAGAGGAAGTGATTAAGAACGATATCTCCAATGGTAGGATCGGGATTAAACAAAAATATATTATTTTGACTAGGTTTTGCTTTGACCAAATATTGACTTGAATTTAATTTTATTCTTTCTCTTCTCGAATCCATTCTTTCCCTCCTAATAACAGGACTCTAGACTTTGTACTGTACATTTCTTTTCAAACTTGGAATAGTTTGGTTTCTACCATGAGACTTGTCCTTATGCTGGTTGAGAGCCTTTCCCAACTCCTTAGGCATACGGAGCAAAAAGAAAAATGAATTGAAAATAATTAAGCATTGGAGGATAATGTTTTCGAAAACGATTCCCGGATGGTACTCTCATTGTTTATTGATGCATGAAAAAACTGGGGAGACACTTTGTAGGATCGAGCAAGAGAGAGGAGAGCACACGCGGAAGCAATAAAACGATTACATTGATAATCAGTTTGGTGTACATAAACTCATGGCTTAGTAGCCTACTTATAGTCTCACAAACTTGACGATCACTCAAAGTACTTTCCTAATAAAATCAAACTCTAAACAAAGCACACTTCTAGAAACACAAAGAAACTCTAAATATAGTAAAACTCTAAAACAAGCAACCGACACAACTTGCTCTTCTAGTTAACTCGAACTTCTAAATATCGCACAGTGTGTCAACAACGTATGTTGATCCAACTTGACTGCGTCAACTGCAACAGTTAATCCATTCGGACTGGATCAACATCATATGTTGATCCACGAACTAAATCCATATCTTGGTTTAACTTCCAACACACTTGCACAGTAAAAAGATAAATAAAAGAGAAACGAATGCCTTACTCGTGCTCCACGACAATATCTCCCACGAATTCTATCGGATTCAGAAACAGAACAAAAATAGATAAACAAATGATGAAAAGAAATCAGCATTCGTCCATTAAATCACTGAACAACATTTGTTTAAAAATAAAAATATTTTTATTTTTATATTTGTTTCTGTAATGGAATTACTTGGCGTTAGTTGGTGAATTACCTCCAACCACTTGTGTGGTGATGCTGGTTTCCATGCCACCAAATCACCATTGGAACTCTACAAATAGTGAGATATTTCTCAGTTAAGCTTGACATAATGTCCCTTGGAGTATATATACAGTATATACTATTCTGTTACTGAGTCATATGTACCAATCCTTGTCATTCTAAGTCTCTGAATTCGATCAACTTAATCAAATTGTACCAATCCTGACTGCAATATCAGCTTTGACCTCCATTAAACTGTACCAGTCCTCCTGACTGCAATACCAGCTTTGATTCTCTATCAAACTGTACCAATCCTCTGACTGCAATACCAACTTTGATCCTATTGCGTCTATTTCAAATCCATGACTTAACCCTTTGAATCAATCACTCACCTAAAGCTTCTTACTTCAACCAATATCAAATCTGGTTTCTGCAACGTCTTTGACAGAAAACTGTCACACTTCTTTACTGTCATAACATTTTTGTCACACACACTGTAACACTTTCTTCTGTAACTATTCTTCAACTGTTTGTTCTTTGTAACATATCACCTACTGTTACTAACTTCCAATAACACTTTATTTTTTCTTTTTTTTTTTTAACTTTGTCGACCTCTGTAAACTTCATTAACAGCATCTAAGCATCTTTAATGGCAGTTAACATATGTAACCCCTTTTCCATCTTGACTGCAGGTATCTTCCTGACGTCATACCCATATATCTTCATTAATCACCAACTGCCATCATCATTGATAACAATCAATGCTTTCCATCTTCTTTTCTTCCATTGATCATCACGCAACAAAAGGGAATCGCCATCTCAGTTAACAACCATCGTTGTTTTCTTTCTTTCTACAATATTCCTTTTCTTTATGCGTCTTCTTGCCAGAACCACACGTCAACATCTCCATGAATCATCAGCATCAGCTTCTCTATATTCTCGGCAACTTGAAATAACTTCTTTGTTCATGTCTCAACCTTCAACATTGATCATCAATCCTCAGCAACAACTCTTTGTTTGCTTCTGACTGAAATCAGGTCATCATCCTTCACTGGTACCAATAATTAACAGCACCATAACTTCCATTACCTGAACTGTCGTGTTCCTAGCCATCTTCCAATGATCACAGACAACGGAATTAATTACCACAGCATCTCTCAGCAACAACCATCATCGCCGGAAGTCTAATCTAGGACAGCAACTTCTTTTTCAATGCCAAACATTCAATCACCAACTAACTCAAACCCTAAACTCACCGAGAATAACATGATGCAACAACAGCGATATGAAACAAACACCAATATTCATCGTCTTCCGTCATTCTTTTCACCATCAATTTGATGTAGCAGCTACAACTCAATCTTTACAGACAATCCACGATCACGACAGAAACTCTTTGCCAACAATTCTTCTTTCTTCAACTTTCTTTGACACGAGCAAAACATTTTTTAAAATTCTCAAACCCTAAAACGATTATATTTGTTTTTTAAACGAGGACTTTCTCATAAACCCAAAGATGAAAAACTTCTCTTACTCTCTATCTTCCTCTCCTCCCTCTTCCTCTCACCTTGCTCTGATACCAAATGTAGGATCGAGCAAGAAAACGGAGAGCACACCTGGAAGCAAAAAAACGATTACATTGATAATCAGTTTGGTATACGTAAACTCATGGCTTAGTAGCCTACTTATAGTCTCACAAACTTAACGATCACTCAAAGTACTTTCCTGATAAAATCAAACTCTAAATAAAGCACACTTCTAAAAGAAACTGTAAATATAGTAAAACTCTAAAACAAGCAACCGACACAAATTGCTCTTCTAGTTAACTCGAACTTCTAAATATCGCACAATGTGTCAACAGCGTATGTTGATCCAACTTGACTGCGTCAACTGCAACAGTTGATCCATTCGGACTGGATCAACATGTGATGTTGATCCACGAACTAAATCCATATCTTGGTTTAACTTCCAACACAGTTGCATAGTAAAAAGATAAATAAAAGAGAAACGAATGCCTTACTCGTGCTCCACGACAATATCTCCCACGAATTCTATCGGATTCAGAAACTGAGAAACAGAACAAAAATAGATAAACAAATGATGAAAAGAAATCAGCATTCGTCCATTAAATCACTGAACAACATTTGTTTAAAAATAAAAATATTTTTATTTTTATATTTGTTTCTGTAATGGAATTACCTGGCGTTAGTTGGTGAATTACCTCCAACCACTTGTGTGGTGATGCTGGTTCCCATGCCGCCAAACCACCATTGGAACTCTACAAATAGTGAGATATTTCTCAGTTAAGCTTGACACAATGTCTCTTGGAGTATATATACAGTATATACTATTCTGTTACTGAGTCATATGAAAGTAAAAATAAATGATATATCGTGATTAATAGCTTACCTGGAGGGATAAGATGAGCTAGACAGAATCATATAGATTTTCATCTGCCATTTTTTCACCCACACTTTCAGGGGGTAGTTGTGAGAACAAGAGACAACCCTGTCAAATTATAACATTCTAAAGTTCATTCTCACATAACTCTAAATGTCAACCTATGCTTGTTCCACCATCTAGCTCCAGTGGTATGGAAATCTAAAAAAAAAAAAAAAAGTTCTATATGGAAAAAAACTTTTAATGGTGGACCTATTTTAAAAGACATTTTTCTAAGAAGGTATCTAAATTTCCAGTTACATTTCTACTTACAATTAGACCCTCTGCGGTACAATCTGAAACTTGCCATCCATGATCTCGATCTGAGAATGTCCATGATCCCTTAGTAACATGACGATACATCTTCCGAAAGTCACCGGATGGATTATCTCTAACCTTTAAACATATACAGTATATGTACAAAGTTAAGATTGTATTGGTTCATTGAAGGTCATATAATTTCGTACCAAACAAAGAATTATAACCTGCGAAGCTTTTATGAAATCATGTCCTTTCCTGAGCGTATCATTGATTTCGCCAGTAATATCATGACTTGCTAAAAGGGCTTGAACCGCAAAATCAGTATCCCACATCTGGCTTCCAAAACTCTACAAAATCATCAATTAATTAATAATTTAACTTGGATGTAAGTTTATTCTTTCTTTTTCTTTTCTTCTTTAGTTCAGCATCAAATCCCCTTAAATATTCAGCTTTTTACATGATTGATTAACTTAATCAAACTTGTTTCACATTAAGTTCTAAACAAACCTGCACTCTGAGTCCATCTTCAGCAATCCACAAGTAATCAGGGATTCGAGAAAGATGTTTCCTGAATGCATCTGAATTTGGATCTTCCACCCAACAAGCAAGCATACATAACGCCTGCATATCAACGTAAAGGGTGTCTTAATTAATGACAAGTCGGTGTTTCATGAACTAAAATATACATGCATGCACAGTACTCATATAAGTTAAAAAGACTATCAAAGTTTACGTATATATCTTGAGAACCAGAACCAGTCCGGCCAGCTGACCGAGTCTACCCAGAGTGTCGTATCAAACCAAAATGTATACTTACCTTCTCTACACATCCAATGGTAATATAGCGACTATTCTCATCTTCGTAATGAATGTGCTCCATTGTTAATTTTAAAGACTTTTGTCTTAGTAAAGAAAAGGGCCATCGTTTTAGAAGTGGTTCCGAAAATAAGTACAGAGAATCCCAGATCAAGTTCTGAAGTAAGGGATGAGGGTAGAAGACATCCTCCTGCAATACAATTTTCTCGGAACATTTATAATTGACTGAAAAACAAGGAACTATTAACAATTTCTCATTACTAAATGCAATAATTTGACGAACCTTGGAGGAAACATGACGCCATTTATTCCAATGTATTTTTTCGTAAGGTTGAACATAAATTTCTTCTCTCAAGGATAAAATGAGATCCGTGATTGGGCCAACAAACTGTTTCCCCCATAAATATGACATTGGCATGTACACCAACCGAGTATAACACCACATTTTTCCTGTATATATACATTTATATTATATAAGATGGAGTAATACTCATAATCGACACGAAAGATGAATCAACGTACATTGACTCTTAACAAGTTAATTGATTAACTTGAATAGTAAAACGAAAAGGACAAAAATACTTAAGAAATATTAGCAGCAACTAAAACTAGATGTTGGAGACGGACCAGGATGCATAGGCAGAATGGAAGGAAGAAGCCAAAACTCTGGAGGTATAGGATTGCAGCCTGACCAGTCATAAACTCCAAGTATCTGCATCCACAGGAAAAAAAATAACTGTTAATTTGCGACATATATCTAACAGCTATTTCTTCTTGTTTTTCTTTTTTGGCTTTCTCTTGGCAGTTACTCTAGCTAGCATTTTGCATAAAACATGCCGAAAGCCAAGTCTTTCCCCATGTAAGTATGGAAGTTGCACCGCCTCGATCAAGGATCCATTTACGTGCTCTTGTGCAGGCATTGTCTTTACCACCATCAGGTCCTTCGCCTAACAAGCGCATACAAATGTAGTTAAACGTAGTGCAGATCATGGAACTGTGACTCTCAATATGTAGTCCAAAACCTCCGTCTTTGTTCTGATAAAATAGGCACCTAACTGAGTTAATATATATTTACAAACCCCCTGATTTCAAATTTTGAAAGAATTAACTAAAATAAAGCTGATACAGACCTGATGACAGCACATGTAACGTAGAGTCTCCTTTATATGCTCCGGTGTTAGAATCATGTTAAGTGTCCCCGTGATGCTTAGGGCAAAGACCTGCATTTGGTCGAGAAAAAATTTTGAACTCTGTTTTTCCGGTGGGGGGTAAAAACAGGTATTTGTACAAGAATATGTTTTTAAAAATGCTAATTTCTTTTCATTGAAAATGTTAAAACTCACTAGGGGAGGTGTAAAATACAACGGACCACCAATGTCAGCACCCCAATGGCCATCGTCTAACTGGATCGCTGAGAAAAACCGAACCGCTCTCCTTAACGTCGTGGTTGTAGCTTCAAAGGTTACTTCTTCGTTGTTCCCTAGCTTGATTGGGGTATGCTTAGATCAAATCTATCTTTGTTTTCTCTCAGGCGCTGTTTTTTAGACACAAAGGGTGAAAGCGACTCACTAATGTTATATATACGAGAAACATACTATATAGTTCATAAAATGCATGACCATTGTGACGGCGTATACATAGTGTCATTCCCAGTGATTACCTGCAAACGCAATAAAACATCCCCACATGGCTTGACTTGAAACCGGCTTGAATAGTAATCTTTTCGAGCTTTTTCGACCTCAACTCGTTCTTCAAGAGAACCAGAATCGAATTCCCAAGTTTGTCTTCCCATGAAATTATTAGTACTGAATAGCCACTTGCTAAATGGACCTTTACTGTCAGCCACCTTAAGCTTCCACATGCTTCACAGACATAAACCAGAGTTAGTTATTGATGAAGTACAGAGTCTAGGGCTTTCTTCTTGTGAGAAACTAACCGGAAATGCTATTCCCGTCACCATTTAACACTCTACTCACCACTCAACTGACGTTTCAACCTAAGATAATGAAAACGTGCGAGAGAGAAAAGGTGCTCCGTAAAACTTTAATTTAATATTATAACAATAAATACGAGAAAGAAAATACCAGAAATAAGTAAAGATCTGTTAAAAAATTTCTTCTTTTGGTTGTTGAAGAATAATCGAAATTAGTATTAGGGATTTTCTTGTATTTGATCTACGATAAGTAATTCTACCAGTTTTTTTGTTAGATTTATATTATCTAATCGTTTGTTAATCATTTCATCATGAAAATATGAAGAAGAAGAGCTGGATGGATCCATTTATAATAATGTGCAGATATGGAGTGTGGTGATAATATGCAGATATGGAAATACCAAATCCGTTTATAATATGCAGATATGGAAATATCAATATATCAATTAAGTACACCTTCTGACACAAGTTGCAGTGCTTCTTCCACTGTTCTCTATTTATAATCTCTCTCCCACATGCAAAGAGTAGTTCTCGGTATAGGCATGTAGATATGGTATATGGTATTATGGCCGACCTTTTTAGGAGTGGACCAACAGAGATGGACCATTGGTCCACCTTTCTTCAATCACAGGATTTGATAGGATGAGTTTTTTAAGTACCGTTTTTCGGATCCCATCTTTTTTAATACTAAAATTACCCTTTTTTAAAAAGACGAGGGTACCCAAATATACCGAAACCAGAGCTCGTCTTCCAATAACAAGTACCGGGTCCGAGCAGAGATAGTCGCATAACGACCTTATCTCCAGAGATATGGCTAAAGTTTATACACCGGCTACCTGCAGACCTAGACGCAACCCACCCGAAGGTAAGGAATAATCCTTGACACATACCGTGTCTTGTTTGCTTTCGGTACAGAGGGTGCAGTGGGCATCATTTCAGTGGGATTACGCGTTCGCGACCATTCAGTGATGTATCCACATATTCCATGTCCCGGCTGCAGGGTTACTGGGGGGTCTCCCCCATTCACGATCCCGCTAGCTTCAGAGTTGCTGGGAGGTCTCCCCCATTCACAATTCTGCTATGGTTGTTTACATGTTTGCGGTTTAAACAAACCTACTAATATAAGGGACAAAAATTCAAAGGTAATAGGGTCATCTCGCGTACCTCGTGTACATACCTCTTTCACGTGGATCGCTGCTTTCCACGCCCTTCTGTCCAATGCCAATTCTCTGTCCAATCCTCGGTCAGTCAGGTCTCGCTTTATCAATTCATCCCAGGTGAGTTTCGGTCATCCCGGACGCTTCATTCTTCCTTCCGGGCGTGTGATGCGTCCTAAAAGAACTGGGGCGTCAGGTGGTCTTCGTTGGAGGTTCCCGAACCAACGTAGCCGATGTTGTGCCAGTATATCCTTCACTGATGCTACCCCGAGTTTCCCACTGACACAGTCATTTATGATTTTATCGCGCCTTGTGTGCGCACATGCCCACCTAAGCATCTTCATTTCCGTCACATGGATTTCCAGGAGGTGCGAGCTTCTAGTTGCCCAGCATTCAGCTCCGTACAACATCGCTGGCCTTATTGTTGTCTTGTAGAATTTTCCTTTCAGTTTAACTGGGACCTTACGATCAAAGAGGACCCCAGTCGCCAGTCTCCATTTAGCCCATCTTGACTAAAAATTTTCCACCTATAAGTCCTTTCTCCGAAAGTGATTGTCTATGGAGTGAGTCGAGACAATACAACTAATCGGTTCATACTTCGTGTGATCGTCTATGGATCCAAGATCGAGACAATACGACAACAAGATAACTTGTGTGATTGACTATGGATACAAGATCGAGACAATAAAACAACGAAGTATGTTTACTTGATAATAGGTTCGAACTTAACCAAACACAATAGGATTTCTATCAAGTAAATATGAATTAACGCTTGTGTATTTTACTTGAAATTATAATTGCGGAAATAGAAAAGTAAAAGACACAACAAGATTTTGTTAACGAGGAAACCGCAATTGCCGAAAAACCCCGAGACCTTGTCCAGAATTGAATACTCTAAGGATTAAGCCGCTATACAAAATCTAAACCAACTTCGTATAGTTGAGACCAAGCAACTAAACCTATAGTTCACCTAGTTCCGTCTGTATCCCTGTGCCTCCAACTTGCAATAAGTCATGTACTTGGAACAATTCCTTTGGTTCCTATTACAAACAGTAAAGTAACAACAAATATGTTCGGTAACAACTCTTTTCAAACAACGTGATATGAGTTTGACAAAAGGCTCTTTCGTTTATTCCAATAATCCCCTTTGTCAGGTTCTTAGATCTATCCAATAACAACTACCAAAGTAATTTTCAAGGTTTTGCAATCAATACTTCGAATCACAAAGAAACGTATTGATGCCGATCTACTCAAATATTCAACCCAATCTATCAAAAAGATAAACCGATTATAGTTGGATCCCTTTCCGGCCAAAACAAGTTTTAGTGTACACCAAAGATTATGAACCCAAATCAAAAATCTTTTTCGTCTTCAAAACTTCTTAGATCTTCAATAAACACCTGCAGACAATCAACTTGAATCTCTTGTGATCAATCACACACAGAACGACGTCTGTTAATAATGGATTATCATAAGACGTCTTTAGATCTACAAACAATTCTAAATATCCCCGTCGATACTTCGATCTAGTTTGAGTGAATCTTATATCAGAAGAGAAGATTCTCAAGCATAAACAAATTAGGGGCAATCAAAGTTCAACAACCATTAGTCAATCAAATCAATCGAAAACTAAAAATAAAATGCAATTATCTAGTTTCCCACCAACGGTACCAATAGAGCTTCTCAATCCCAAAAAGTCTTTAAACCGAGCATCCGTAAGAGATTTCACCTAATTATATTACTTTCCTCTCCGAATAGGCGGCTCCACCAGTAACAACACAACTAGGTAGTTTTGCTGGCTCTGGGGATTAGTTTGCTTGAAATGCAAACTTAAATATTTATAGACCAAGGACGTTTGGACACCAAGGAATTTCCAAAATCGAAAATATTCTCAAGATATGCAATATATTTCCAAATTCAGTTTTCATAATTCCTGGAAATGCTCTGTCCAAATATTGACCAAAATCTCAGTAAAAAATCTCCAATTAGTAAATGCACATTACCAATTTTTATTTTCTAAAGATATGCATTTTAATTGCTGGAAATTAAAAGCATATAAAACTAAAAACCTTAACTAAAAGATTCTCAATTTATTTCGATTCGGGATTCTCCTTTAGCTATTAACGAATATCTTTGAAAAATAAAAGATAAGAGTTACTGCACATGTTCAAAGTATGTCGACATCTTTAGTTTGTAAATCCTCTTTAATATTTAAAATCTTGGAACCGATTTGTCACACTTCCGAAACGAGTTTAGAATTGCTTCATCTGACTTCCAAGAACTATGTGATTGATTATCCTATCAAATCGCCAAACATGGGTTTCACGGTTCTACCAAAACAAGTTTCAGTTCTACCTCCATGTGGGTACTAGAATTAGTCACGCTAGTTACCGAAACTTGGTTGACTAGGTACTAGGATCGGTTCCCACATATATATGGTATCTAACTTGTATTTGGTGCACATGTTCATAGGATCGGTTCCCCAATAACTAAAAACTTGTTTCACCTCTTACAAGGATCGATTCCCCTTTTGTGATCGGTTGCACCTCTTACTAGGATCGGTTCCTCAATGTCTAGAGTTGGTCATACCAATTAAACTAAATCGATCATACCATGTTAGGTGATTACTTACGATCGGTTTCACTAATAAAAGTCATACCAATACAAAAGTTAGGCATTGTGAATAATTTTACCAAGATACATAAACAAGTTATGAGCGGTTATACTAAACACACATATTGGTAATCCAAAGATTTGTAATGAATAACAATACCAATAATCCTAGCGATTTCCCTTTCGATTCACAAAAAAAGTTTATGAATTTATTTCCTTTAAACGAATGTAAAACATTGTTTCCTAGGAAGAAATCGTCACCCATACCCATACATAATCACAGTAGCATTCATACGATTATGTCGATGTATTATATACGAAGTTTAAAAGATAGAGTTTATACTTCGTATTGTAATTCCTTAATACTATGTCTAACTAGAGTATAATCATTTACAGCTTCGCAGTTATATTTTCAATATGCACGACTTGAAAGATACGTTAGGAATGAAACAATTCAAGTCAAATATTACTAACCTCAAGAGGAAGGATGATGTCGTCGTTGTAGCTCTTTACTTCTTCGCATTCTTCAAGTCTTCACGTAATACTTGTAAGTCTCAAATCCTAGTAAATTTCTAGCTAACCTATACGAAGTTAACTCTAGTAAATAATCAAGCGACTCTTTAAATGATTTTTGTTTCACTAAAATTTAAGACAACCAAACTTGACATACCAACGCTTGGTGGGTTCAACCGAGCTATGCTATAAAAACTCCCCATTTATCAATTTTAGTGACAAAACTCTTACATCATATGGATAAACAAATTACACATACGCTTGATTCCCAATTTCAACAGCATAATAACCTGTATACACTCAATCCATAAATGTCGTTGTTGACATTATAATAACAAAGCTAATACTCCCCCTAAAGGTAATATAAGTAGATTTTCAATACGCACGTCTTTGTTATTCCCTTTGTAGTTAAGAACCACAAGTATCAATATGATATGTTACTCCCCCTTAGTCTATGCTTTACTCTTTCGTTTGATATAACATTTAAGCACTATTGTCCTTTCCCTTAGTGATACCAAATCAATATCAAATCACTTGTTTACTCAACATATTTCTCCCCCTTTTTGTCACAAAATGACAAAGGTACGAGCAAATAAAGGACAAACCTAAAGGATCTTACAAATCTCACAAAAATACTTGCAACCTATAAGAGTTAAGTACGAGGGTTCCACACACCATTTTAGATAACCAATATCAAAACTGAAACTACAAAGTAATTTTGTTTTGATATGTTACCAAGGAAACAATTTCCCGAAGCAATTTTCCCTATAGTTTAGAAAATCAAAAATTGACTAAGCTCCTTAGTTGTTTTGTCAAACCGATTGTACAATACAATCGCTTGTTCTATAAGACCAAAATAAATATCAGAATTAACTCTACTTTTCTCATCAGGCTCTAATTATTCTCATCAATAACTTAGACCTTTCAATTTTCAACAAGGCAAGTACTAGGTTAGTTAACTAGCATTTCTTGTTAAGGCATTCGATTAGACTTGAATAACCGAAACCTCCACTTTGATAAGTCTAACTAAGATCATAATTAACTTAGTTTCTCTTATCCGGAATCGAATTGGACTAAACAATTCATCCCGAAAACCTTTTCTTTTGTTAAGACGTAAACAATTGATACCAAACAATAAACCAAGATAACAATAGTTTTTCTTAACCGGAAACAATTGAATCACACACACATGCATACACAACTAATGGAATAAATATCAATTGTACATAAATTTTGTTAAGCAAAAGCAATAAATATATGCAATAAAATCAGGCTTTTCTTAAACAGGAAAACGATTAACTAACAAAGTCGTTACCTCAAATTCCACATCCTCTTCACCCTTTTCCTTTGCATCTTTCTTGGGAGAATTAATACCAAAATACCACTATGTTGTCATCTTCTTGCAAGATAAAATAACAACAACAAAGAGCAACCTTTACCAGAAAAAGGTTAAAAACCAGTTTTAAGTAATGCAATGCAAAAGTTGAAACCACGAAACATATATGATTTTATGTTAAACCAAAAGATTCAACATATTGTGACTTTTTCACATATTGTTTCAATGAAAACCCCTCATGATCCTTTGATAAATCCTACCAACATGGGCTAGAACTCAATCCCGCTAAATCAAAAAGGCACCCAAACCATAAGGGTCCATACAATATGAAATCGAATATTAAGGTTATGAAAACCAAAATCAAACATCACATAAACATATACTTAACCTGTCACATAAACATATACTTAAACATATATATCAAGTGGAAGGATGACGTTGTGGTTGTATCTCCTTACTTATTCACTTCTTCAAGTCTTCGCAATACTTGTAATGTCTCATATCCTAAACTTTTAAGATAACCTATACGAAGTTGACTCTAGTACATTTAATCAAGCGACTCTTAAATGAGTTTTGGTTCACTAAAATATGACAACCAAACTTGACATACCAACGCTTGGTGGGTTCACCAAACAAGTTTATGAATTTACTTCCTTTAAATGAATGTAAAACATTGTTTCCTAGGACGAAATCTTCACCCATACCCATACATAATCACAATAGCATTCATACGATTATATCGATGTCTTAATACTATGTGTAACTAGAGTATAATCATTCATAGCTTCACAATTATGTTTTCAATATGCTCGACTTGAAAGATACGTTAGTGTAGATGGTGTATTTTCAACAAAGGGCAAAACCGTAAAATCATGAGGCATGTTTTTGACACGGCTTTCAGACATGCAACGATTCATATTTTACGAAGCCATGATGAATGTGTTTTCGAAAAGCCTCCACCAGCTGGGCGTTCGATCCCTGGCATTTTTTCGTGACCTCTATGCAGAATAAAGTATTTGGGCGGTTCTCCGTATATTGAGAGCTTAATGCCTTCAGGACGTCGGTGATACTCACTTTTTCCTGACTGCAGGAGAGATACCCACCTCCACATAGAAGAATAGTTGGGCGGCGGACGCCTTCAGGACGTCGGTGACACTCACCGTTCCCTGATTATGTGGAGAGACTTTGCATAGATTCAGGCGGTTCTCCGTAGATTGAGAGCACTAACGCCTTCAGGCCATAAACAACACCGTGACTCCCTGACTATGCACCATTCAGAATAGATGTGACGCTTTAACTGGATAATATCTTTTCTGCAATAGATTAATCCTGCCGTGACATTCACTACTGAATTCCCATAATAATCTATTATTGCTCCTACTCCATGTTCGAACCCACGGCCTGATCCCATGGAATGGAAATAACAATTTCTCTTATTCTATGGTCGAATCCACGGCTTGATCTCATAGAATGGAAATAAAAAAACTGTGATATCTCATTACTCCGATTTCATGATCGAATCCACTGATCTCATGAAATGGTAATAGATAATCTTAATTACTCTGATTATATGGTCGAATCCACGATCCCATAGGATGGTAATGCTTGTTTTATTATTCTGAATTCGTAGTCAAATCCACAGCTGATCCTGTGAATTAATAATAAACAACTATTCATTTTTATTACTCGGTTTCATGGATTATTCTCCACTGAATTCATAGATTAGTAATAGATACTCAACAACCGGGCATCTGGACCATCACTGAGTAAGCCCCACAAAAATCGTGTGACTGTACTCGACAATGATGCACGACTGATCACCCGTATGCACGAACGAGTGTCCAAAAATATGAAATAATGAAGAATCCTTACCAAAACAGGAGAAAACAATAAATAATAATAAAATAATAAGTGACGCTCAGGGCCGGGCCCACCAGCCGGTCGGTCGTGCCCTAGCCATGGTCGATCCGTTCCTCTCCCATTATTTTCCTTATTTTTTGTTATTTCGTGAACTCACGAAAACTCCTTGGTTTTAGCAACTTTCCTTGTTTTTGCAAAACTCGTGAATTCTCCATAACTTGGTGGATTCACGAAATAATATTATAAAATAAGGACCGGGCAACCTAACCGCGCGGCCATGCTAAGCCGTGGCCGGTCCCACACATCATAATCCTTAGCTTTTTATAATTATTATTCCCTAATCTCACGAAACTCCTCCGTTTCAACAAAAACTCGTGGATTCTCCATAACTTCAAGGATTCACGAAAAATAATAAAATGGGGAAAGGTGTGCGGGACCAGGCAACCTAGCCGGCCGGCCATGCCCGGTCCCACACCTTGAAATCCCTAATCTTTCATAATTATTATTTTCCTTAATTCATGAAATTCCTGGGGTTTGAGAAAAATTCATGATTTCTCCATATTTTCTCGAATATTGCTCAAATCACGAAAAACCAAAAGCCAACATAGTCACACGACTGGCTAGCCTCTCACGGAAATTTTAAATATTAAAACAGTTTTATTTTAATATTCTCAAAATATTGATAAATTGAGCATACATGCTCATTCCAACAAAAAAAATCGAGAATTCTCAATCAAGATGAAACTCTTCTGAAAATTCACTATGTTGCTCGAACGCGTATCAGAAAATACTGAAACTCTCAGTATGGAAACATTGACACCACGAAAATATGTGTATGCCTTCATGACCGACCAGAGTTATTCCTAGGTCTTGCACAAAGCCGGTCTCACATGTTTTCATAATTCTGACCTAATTTGCTCAATTGCTCATACTGGGACCGAACTCTCTCCAACCAACTGGGGGATTCTCCAAATGACCAACAACTGGTCTCGTGACCACCAAGATCCGGTCCCATGCTCTCTTGGTTGGTCCTCATCTCTCATAGCTAGGTTTTATCACCTAATGCTGAATCCAACAATATTTCAATAAATGATGAAACCTGCATTTAATCATCGTTCTTTCACCAACTCTCAAACTGAGAACCCTGGTGCATGCTCACTCGAGAACTGGGCACCCAAGGACGCTCATCATCCCATGTGGTCGGTCCCTCCTCACTCATGACCAATTTTCAGCAATTCACTAATTGATGAAGGATTGATAAAAATTAGGGTTTCGAACAAACGCTCCACGAATCACCGTTCTGAGCAAGTTCAAACACAAAATAATGTTGATTCAGCAATCAACATCCAAATTAATAATATTCGGTAATTTACCAATATTTTTGATTAATATTTTATTGGGTCATGGCACCGGTAAATAATTCGTCGAATTGAGCAATACTTGCTCAGTTTCTCGAATATTGTTCCAACCATCAATGTTCAGTAATTCATCAGTAGTTTGTTGAATTGAGCAACAATTTCTAAGTTGCACGCCAAAATTATCAAATTCGTCGAATTGAGCAATACTTGCTCAATTGCTCGACAAACTCTCAATATTCAACAATTCATCGAGTTGATCAATACTTGCTCAGTCGCTCTAGTCAGACATTCATTGACATCTCAGAGAACTACATGTTCAATCCATGAATCACTGAGCATTCACCACTTATGTTCGATTAACCAAAACTAGACTCATAGTCTAAATCAGTGAACAATTGACTAACTAATACATGTCTTCCTTGTAGACTCCACGATTCGTGAAATATCAATCACGTCACATATGGGAGGATATCACTTAGGGTTTGGTCTGGCGGTCTACAGCATGTGGATTCATCCACAACGAGAAATGTGCGTAAGTCGTGTAAACGGTTGAAGGAGTTAGCAAAGTAGTGGGTGCATGATTAGTCAAGTCTCCGCACGACATGGAACTGACTTTACCACGATCTCCCACTTTCCCACTCTTTCACTCAAGAAGCCGTCACACTTACAGGAATCAGTGGTACATCATTCTTGCAATATAAATAAGTCTAAATTGAGGACATCAGGATATCATCAATCATCGATTATCATCATTATCCGTCAAACAACTCGATATAAACTTATTCACAGAACTCAACTTCAGCAGTTCAACAATATTGCATAAACCTTCAAAACACCCACAATCCTTAATCATCAGTGATCCCACACAACTCTCAGCTTCCCTCCTACAGATCAACCCATCTCCCTCTTTGCGACCGAATTGACACTGGAACGACCATTGTCTTGGTTTAGGCCGGAGTCATACAGATTAATTTCTCGAATCTAAGCACCCCCTTTGCAGCGGTGCATCTGTGTGAGGATTAACATTCTTCCCGGCTGAGGAGTCTCGACAGCACGCTTGACTCTTCACTTTCCCAAAAAAAAACGGCGGCTCGTTTTTCCCCATCTACAGATTTGAGACCACAGTGGGAGATTAATCTCTCGGTTGCAATCTCACATTTTCGCAAAATGGTTGATCTTAGGTCAGGTTCAGTTACAAATCCTAACGCAAACATCGCTAGCACTAGCAACAACTGTGGTATTCCAGAAACCATTCCTACTTACAACAATAGTGGTGATAATACTCCTCCTCACACCAACAACGAAAATCAACCTCTCTTCGGCGGACGTCCTGAGGAAGTCATGGAGAATCCACCTACCGTAGATGATCTCATGAAGGTGCAAGGGACTCTCGCCAAAAATCAGATTGACATGGCCACCACTCAAAAAGAGTTGTGCAATTATCTCAAAACTCACACTGACAAGATGTCAGGAAAAGCTCAGGAGAAAGGAAAATCCAAAGAAACATCTCCGGCCGCTGGTCCTGAAGTCATTCTGATCCATATAGTAGATGATGATGAAGTCCACAAGGCTGCAGATAACCCACCAACAAAGAAACCTGCATGCTTCATCACTCGTGAGGACATGAAAAGCTTCATGGAGGATCAAGGAAAAGACAAGACACCATCTGTCCACCGTCATCAACCTCCATATCCTTCTGCTACTCAAATAATTCCTCTCCCAAAGAGCTACACTTCCCCAACGTCCACACTATACAACTGAACAGGGAACGCTCAAGAACACGTGATTCATGGAGGCACCAGGAGAGCATGAACACAGCGGAATGATCCCAATCTACAGAGCCTTGCTGGAGAATCTGCGATTCCATACTTTCTCAGAACTCCATGGAGCATCCAAGCGATCAACAATGCTTTACTAGAAAGAGCAAAGTCTGCAAGGTCGAGGAATCTCGAAGCATCGAACGCCTAGTCAACAATCAGTACAATCTCCAGACTTCCACAAATGTTGTTGTAGAAAGGAGCAAAGAAAAAGTCGAATCACAGCGCAAGCACGTTTCTCTAGCTCCTCCGAAATCACCAAAAAAGGGTAGTCAAATCCGGGATGCACAAGCTCCAACTCAAAATGCAGATCCAGCAGCAACTGATTTCCCTTTCTCAATCGAAGAGGTGATCGAACTACTGGATGTCTGGATCCAGGATGGTGCAATCAAGCTGCCATATGTCAGAAAAGAACCAACTGAAGAAGAAATTGAGAACCCTCGCTACTGCCGTTTCCATAGGTTCGTCAATCATCCCACCAGCGACTGCAGGATCTTGAAGAGCATATTCAAGGAAAAAGTCGTATCTGGGGAACTTAACTTGGGGACTGAAAGAGTACACAGAGACCCTCTTCCAGTCAGAACTTTCACAATCTCCGAACAACCAGTCAAAGAAGCAGTTCAGTCAGGCATGTATGCGAATTTCTTTATCTGTCAAAGGCTCAAAAGGGAGACATGTTCACGGCTTTGAACCATATTATAGAAGTGCCTCCAGAACCTCCCGCCACAGACAATGAGATGCATGACTGGGGACTTCTTACCATAGTCCATCTTAGAGGAAATGAATTCAGAAGAATGTTGATCGATGCTGACACCGCCATCAACATCATTCCACTGAAATCCTTTAGAGTCACAGGAATCAGTGGATAAGAATCTACTCATGCACCCATCTCAATCAGAGACCATGAAGGAACGCTCAGCGATGCTTATGTCTACATCACTCTCAAGGTGAAAATACGTTCAACCTGAACATATAACAATTTTCACATAATCAGGAAAATCCAAGATATGGCGAGATAACATGGACCCATGCTGAAAACATGACTACAAACAAAGCGTATTTTGTTGCACATCTCTCCAACAAAGAAATTTCTGATCCAGAAGATTTGGCGGACGTTCCATCATCAGAGTACTTGGAGGAAATTCGAACTCTAACGAGGTTGAAACAATAACCTGCAAAAGATACATAGAAATTCATCAAGAGGTTTCACATTCAGGCAAGTCTCATTCCTTCCATGTCTATGTATTTCATTCCCTCACATGTTATTCTAGCACGGGGACTCAATTCAGCTAGCATCTCTGTTATTAGAAGACGTTATGAATGGGTAATCTCACTCCAACAATATTTTACCAAGTGGTTGAACCTGACACCGCTTCGAATCGAGCATCTCCCCGTGACATTCACCACTTAGAGGTGACGGAAGCATGGCAAAGAACACTTTGGGAATTTCTCCATAGACTTGCAAGAATGTCCACAAGTGCCACAAAATCAGAAATCTCTGATGTCTGCACAAGTGTTGAATCCCTCGCAGCGGAATGCTGAATCGACAGAAGATACACGGAGCCGAGATGATCAAGCATAAGACATTCGACGCTTTAGCGCTCAACCACATAAGAAGCCTTCGAATTGTACTCCCAATCAAAGAGTACACCTTCAATAATAACGCCTCTACAATATCTCGACGTGACACACCGGTTCAACACCGACACGACCAAAGTATCTCTGAATTACAATCGATAAGCCTTCACTATCCCATGATAAGAATTCTGAAGTAGATGCAACACCATTCATCAATGGATGCTACAAACTCCTTCAACTCTGCTAAGTGAATGAGGAATGCACTGGGGACTTGATTTTATTGGAAATATCATATCAATATATTTCAAAAAATGTTATCCACATAACAAGTCATTGCAACCTAATGTGATTCCATGAAACGTCATCAAATGGAACCTCTCTACATCAAAAGCCCCTGCACGACTAGGGAACTTCCTCTCTTCACCAATCATATCCAGAATGAAGACTGTTGCTGCTATCTACCGCGCAACAACATCGATTCCATGACGAAGCCACTTCACAGTAAAGTCATAACAAGAGGATTTTGGTTGAAATCCTAATACACCTTCAACTTAGGAATGCTCAACTCACTAATTAGTTCGTGCATGCTCAATGGACGGAAGAGCAAAGACTATCGTCTTCGGTCTCTGTATCAACTCCGATCATAGTATCGGCATCAGCATGTGGAGGAACTCTATTCATGGTCTCAGCGTCAACAAGAATTTATGGAGAACTTCCAGTTGTAATCTCAACATCGCGCAACATCCGACTTCATCAACTATCCATTCTCTATGGACCATACTTCTTCAAGCCCTAATGATTCATATCAAGATGTGTAAACATGAAAACATTCTAACATGAACGTCTTCCCAAAGCTTGCCCGGAAGACGGTCACAAAACCAAAATCTTCTACAAGATGTTCTCATCGCCTCTACAAGTGAGATATGACATGCTCCAGGCCATGGGTTTACAAAATCGTACCAATGGGTGAGGAATGGGACAATACTTACTCAATTAAATATGTTCGTCTATGTTTCTTCTACAACATACCAAAAGGGCGCATCAATCGGGAATATGAGATAAAAGATATGGCCTTTACCGTCAGGTCTACGACATCTGAAAAATTTATACGGGATTACAAATTATAAATGTTCACGCTTAGTTGGCTGACCTATGCAACTCCAAATTGAGTGATTCTTTTCTCTTGTGATAACTCAGTCTCTTAGCTTCAAAAGTTGGGGTCAATCATCGAATTCCGACGTCGTATGATGTTCCTACAGCTTCCAGAGCATACAACATGCAAGCAACAATTCTTAGACGGGATTCATAACCTCCACAGTCGATCGATGTCCACCAGGTCCTTCCGCTAAATCCTTCATCAAGGCACCTCCAACTTCGACCACCTAGGTCTTTACATCAATTTTTCTACCTAGGTCCTCTATCTAGGTCTCACCAGAAGAAGGGAAAACGAAAGGGAGAGACTTAACAAAATACTGGAAACTGACGGTCCACTGGTCAAGACGATCGATTTCACAATCCAAAACCAATCAAAAAATCAAAACCAAAATAAAACCTCGTATCTCTCATAAGTCCAAGGTTCAAGATATCATGGAAAGAAAACTAAAGAAAGTCAGCAAAATAAGATTTCTGTTTTTCTGCATCCTCCAAGACTTGCAAAGCAGCTTTCTCCGCCTCCAGCTTCTTGGCCAGCTCAGCAGCTTCATCCATCTTCTTCAACATGGCATCACTGGTGGTGAAAGGAGTGTCACCTTCCACTGCTTTCCTGATAGCATAAATATTTTGACGAAGCCACTTCAGATTGAAGCCAAGTTCTTCAACTTTCTTCAAGTTGTACTCCCAATCAAAGAGTACATCCCGGGTGACAGTATTTCTAGATGTGATACAGATATCATTTATAACACGCAAGATGAATTCTACTTGCCTCGTCAAGAAATATCTATGCTCTGGATCCTTGGTAACCACGATGTGCCCATAAATCTTCCAGGTTTCTTGTACATAGCAACATATCCAATGGGAACGCTAAATCCACCAAGAAACCTGTGATATGGAGTATCTCACAAAATGAAGGAGTAAAAGCAGTCCCTACGTTGGGATACTCATGCACTATTATCCGGTTCTCAGTCGCTGGAACAACGTCAGCAATCATAGGAACAACTTCGGTTGGAGCAGCTTCTTCCATTCTCGATTCAGGTTCCACCATCTCACGCACAATTGGAGTTCCAGTCACCTCCACGGCATCAAAAAAAAGTGTTACATGACCTTGAGTTACAGGGATGGAGGTCTCATTATCAACGGCTCCATGGTTGCTCAAGTCATCATTGTTGGATCCATTATTCCTAACTTCAGCATTTGGCACCTAATGTGAAGATTACATGGGATTAGAATGATTCAAGCGTGGAAACCCAACACAACCATAAAATACATCATTTAAGTTAACTAACATCATCTAAGTTCTTTACTATGCATATAAAACATGAGCAAATAGTATAGAAGCCATGAAACACGTTTTTCAGACAAGCTCATCTGAAGAGATTTTACACTGCCCTATATTAAACGACAAACTGTGAGCAATTGGTAAGGAATTTAAGGTTGTGTCATATATCATTCTCTTCGTATGTATGTTTTCTACAACATTTCAAAATTTCATATCAATCAGATGAACGAGCTAACATATGTAGCCAAAACATCGAACAACATGCAACCTGGAAAAGTTCTAAAGATCTCCTGGAAGTTCACTATTTCGCTTTTTTCAGGACATAAAAATGCTCAAAATTCAAAAAAATTCTTTGCTAAAGCTTGGAAATTTCCTTGTCTTGAAGATACATACGCAGACCGTGAAAATACGACTTCGGACGAGGATTCTACAGCGTTTCTACTAAAATCTGAAGTCTGAAATTTTCTGGTGACGTATTTCGGCAAAGTTATCCATAAATTTACATGGATTCTCATTCATTCATTCACAAATCAGTAATTGCATACTTCTATGAAGAAATTACAGGAGATATACTTACTAAGGGAGTCTCTAAATCATTTGAAGGCTCGGCAATACCGGGATCTCCATTGGCAACGCCGTTATCTCCATTCGGTTCGGGATTTCGGGAATTCTCCATATTCCCATGTCCCAAATAAGAGCACGTTTCATCAACATGATGCTTATCTACAATGATTTCTTCCTAGATTCATCAACAATAATTATTATTATTTCATTCAAGGAGATGCGCACAAAAAAGATACTTACATCGACTTCTTCATCAGTGCTGGATTCCTGAATTTTTCCTGGGAACAAATTGAACACCGTCAATCGGTGGAGCAAAAGTCTGAAAAGAAATAACAAACCTTGGTCCCGTGATCCTAATTGCACGGTCAAATTCATGACACAAGGAGTGCTAACAACTCACCAAAGAAACGGCTGGGGACTGCACGTCATTTGCTAACCTCTTGTAATCCTTACTTCTGGGTTCTCCGCTCCCGTATACTTTCTTCCATTTCCGTGGAGTCTACATTTATCCGGGATTTCACTATACGATCATCCTGCGGTAAAGCTAATAAAATAACCAAAAGTACAACTCGGTATGAAGGATCTCTCACCATCACTCAGAGGTCCCAGGAGTACCATTTCTTAAAGCTTCATCCGTAGAGATGTCATCCATGGAAATGTCGTCTTTGAAACTTTCATCATGGGAGTCAGTCATTCTTGCAGAGTGGCTATGACAGATGCATAACATTCAGCGCTCATTCATATAAAGCACAGGATTCAACAAAACAACGAATCATGGAATAGAGATGCTCACATCAGCGTCTGCAAAAATAGTAATCCCCAACTCTTAACTATTTTACGATTTCACTAGACTTTAGTGACGACACGAAACTTTGAAAAGTTGCTCACTCCTTTAAACCTGCGAAGACGAGCAAAACTTATCATTCTAGATTCAACACTGACTTTTCACAAAACTATGAATAGTTCACATAACCTTTCATGTGAACATTCTCTGATTTTCTACATGTGTGCATACACTATAAAATCTCCAAACTCATACATACATTATTTCATTAAATATACGATTGTTTGCTTTCAGCAATTGCTCAAAAATCATAAATTGATTTTCATAAAACCGTGAACAACCCATGTAAATTTTACTATGTCAATATCCACTGATTTTCACCATGTATGATTCTCTACTTTCAACAGTTTTTCAAAATCAAAACATTGATTTTACAAAAATATTTTTAACGTGAAACTCACGTAAATTTGAAAATATATATTTTGCTCCCTTGTGCGAGCATCCGTCTTTGAAACAAGAGCATATTTTCAAAAATAAAAAAATTCATGAAAGCTCAGAGACAAAAATTTTATGTCATTAGACTCAGGTCTATTTGTTTGTTTCTTAAACTAACGAATGAACGTCTGTTCCTAAAACAAGGATTTCCTTTTTTTGGCCGAGCCCATAAACGCTAAACTGACCAAAACTGGACTTTCAACAGACCAAATCAGTGATGCTTCATCTCTGTGCTCATGGAATCACACTCTATCATACCAGCAGGGTCCTCACCCAAACATTTGCACGTACATGACACCATTGGAGCAAATCGAGGATTCTGGAGATACCTTTGTAGACAGAGTTCAACCACTGATCTCGTCGACTGAAAATCACCATTTAATTCTTAATATGGAACATGATTATTCCTCACTAAGCAGGGGACTTAATGTAGATGGTAGATTTTCAACAAAGGGAAAAAACCGTAAAATCATAAGGCATGTTTTTGACACGGCTTTCAGGCATGCAACGATTCATATTTTACGAAGCCATGATGAATATGTTTTCGAAAAGCCTCCACCAGCTGAGCATTCGATCCCTGACATTTCGTCGTGACCTCTATGCAGAATAAAGTATTTGGGCAGTTCTCCGTATATTGAGAGCTTAACGCCTTCAGGACGTCGGTGATACTCACTTTTCCCTGACTGCAGGAGAGAGACCCACCTCCACATAGAAGAATAGTTGGGCGGCAGACGCCTTCAGAACGTCGGTGACACTCACCGTTCCCTGATTATGTGGAGAGACTGTTCATAGATTCAGGCGATTCTCCGTATATTGAGAGCACTAACGCCTTCAGGTCGTAAACAACACCGTGACTCCCTGACTATGCACCATTCAGAATAGATGTGACGCTTTAACTGGCTAATATCTTTTCTGCAATAGATTAATCCTTCCATGACATTCACTACTAAATTCCCAGAATAATCTATTATTGCACCTATTCCATGGTCGAACCCACGACCTGATCCCATGGAATGACAATAACAATTGCTCATATTCCATGGTCGAATCCACGGCTTGATCTCATAGAATGGTAATAAAACAACTGTGTTATCTCATTACTCTGATTTCATGATCGAATCCACTGATCTCATGAAATGGTAATAGATAATCTTAATTACTCCAATTCTATGGTCGAATCCACGATCCCATAGGATGGTAATGCTTGTTTTATAATTCTGAATTCGTAGTCGAATCCACAGCTGATACTGCGAATTAATAATGAACAACCATTCATTTTTATTACTCGGTTTCATGGATTATTCCCCACTGAATTCATGGATTATTAATAGATACTCAACAACCGGGAATCTGGACCGTCACTGAGTAAGCCCCACAAAAATGATGCAAGTGTACTCGACAATGATGCACGAGCACCAGGATGCACGAACGAGTGTCCAAAAATATGAAATAATGAGGAATCCTTCGCAAAACAGGATAAAATAATAACTATTAATAAAATAATAAGAGACGCCCAGGGCCGGGCCCACCAGCCGGCCGGCCGTCCGTGCCCTAGCCATGGTTGGTCCGTGCCTCTCCCATTATTTTCCTTATTTTTTGTTATTTCATGAACTCACAAAAACTCCTTGGTTTTAGCAACTTTCCTTGTTTTTGCGAAACTCGTGAATTCTCCATAACTTGGTGGATTCACGAAATAATATTATAAAATAAGGAGAGGTGTGCGGGACCGGGCAACCTAACCGCCTAGCCATACCTAAGCTGTGTCCGGTCCCACACCTCACAATCCTTAGCTTTTCATAATTATTATTCCCTAATCTCACGAAACTCCTCCGTTTCAACAAAAACTCGTGGATTCTCCATAACTTCAAGGATTCTCGAAAAATAATAAAATAGGGAAAGGTGTGCGGGACCAGGCAACCTAGCCGGCCGGCCATGCCCGGTCCCACACCTTGAAATCCCTAATATTTCATAATTATTATTTTCCTTAATTCATGAAACTCCCGGGGTTTGAGCAAAATTCATGATTTCTCCATATTTTCTCGAATATTGCTCAAATCACGAAAAACCAAAAGCCAACATAGTCACACGACTGGCTAGCCTCTCACGGAAATTTTAAATATTAAAACAATTTTATTTTAATATTCTCAAAATATTGATGAATTGAGCATACATGCTCATCCCAACAAAAATCGAGAATTCTCAGTCAAGATGAAACTCTTCTGAAAATTCACTATGTTGCTCGAACGCGCATCAGAAAATACTGTAACTCTCAGTATGGAAACACGGACACCACGGCAACATGTGCATTCCTTCATGACCAAACAGAATCATTCCTAGGTCTTGCACAAATCCGGTCTCACAGGTTTTCATAATTTTGACCTAATTTGCTCAATTGCTCATACTGGGCCCGAACTCTCTCCAACCAACTGGGGGATTCTCCAAATGACCAAAAACTGGTCTCGTGACCACTAAGAGCCGGTCCCATGCTCTCTTGGTTGGTCCTCATATCTCATAGCTAGGTTTTATCACCTAATACTGAATCCAGCAATATTTCAATAAATGATGAAACCTGCATTTAATCATCGTTCTTTCACCAACTCTCAAACTGAGAACCCTGGTGCGTGCTCACTCGAGCACTGGTCACCCATGGACGCTCATCATCCCATGTGGTCGGTCCCTCCTCACTCATGACCAATTTTCAGCAATTCACCAATTGATGGAGGATTGATAAAAACTAAGGTTTCGAACAAACGCTCCACGAATCACCATTCTGAGCAAGTCCAAACACAAAATAATTTTGATTCAGTAATCAACATCCAAAATAATAATATTCGGTAATTCACCAATATTTTTGATTAATATTTTATTGGGTCACGACACCGGTAAATAATTCGTCGAATTGAGCAATACTTGCTCAGTTGCTCGAATATTGATCCAACCATCAATGTTCAGTAATTCATCAGTAGTTTGTTAAATTGAGCAACACTTGCTAAGTTTCACGCCAAAATTATCAAATTCTTCGAATTGAGCAATACTTTGTCATTTGCTCGACAAACTCTCAATATTCAGCAATTCGTCGAGTTGAGCAATACTTGCTCAGTCGCTCTAGTCAGTAATTCATTGACATCTCAGAGAACTACATGTTCAATCCATGAACCACTGAGCATTCACCACTTATGCTCGATTCAACAAAACTAGACTCACAGTTTAAATCAGTCAACAACTGACTAAATAATACATGTCTACCTTGCAGACTCCACGATTCGTGAAATATCAATCACGTCACAAATGGGGGGATATCACTTAGGGTTTTGGTCTGGCGGTCTACAGCACGTGGATTCATCCACAACGAGAAATGTGCGTAAGTCGTGTAAACGGTTGAAGAAGTTAGCATAGTAGTGGGTGCACGATCAGTCAAGTCTCCGCACGACGTAGAACTGACTTTACCACGATCTCCCACTTTCCCACTCTTCCACTCAAGAAACCGTCACACTTACAGGGATCAGGGTGCTCATATCCTAGTAACTTTCTATATAACCTATACGAAGTTGACTCTAGTAAATAATCAAGCGACTCTTTAAAATATGACAACCAAACTTGACATACCAACGCTTGGTGGGTTCAACCAAGGTATGCTCTAATATTTCTAATTAAGTTAGTGTAGAATTAGTTAGTTAAATGATTAAGTTAAGTTAATTAGTGATTATGACGTTAAATTTAAAAGTGGTTTTTTCAAAATAATAATTGTTGAGATAGAAGAAGAAGATGGTTTTGAATTTTTTTTTTTTTTTTGAGATGGTTCATTTGGAAATGAGGGTTTGGGGTATACTCCAAATTTAGTTAATGTTGATTGACTTGGCCTAAACTTTTTTGAAAATGAAAATTTGATAAACTGATTTCGGTTGTGGTAATAAAGTTTGGCTACAACGTCTGAAGAACGAGTAGCCGAACTCATCTGCAAGTGTAGTTCGGCTAATGTTTCTGAAGACACAGGTAGCCGAACTCAACTTTAATGAACCTTTTTCTTTCAGAGAAAAGTTCGGTTAGTGATAGACACATTTTTGTGTCTAATTTGTCCTCAATGTTTCGTATTGTTAGTACTCGTTTTCGAACTTATTATGGTGTTTTGTGTGTTTGTAGGTATTTTTTGGAAATAAATATTGTTGGAAAATTCGGATCGAAAAATCACTCGGAGCACCCCCGGAGGACATTTGCTATACGGACCCCCACTTTTGCTAAGGAGCACCCACGGCTATGTGTAACCCATTTGTCTATAGCATCCACTGGTTATTTGGCACCAAAGACGTTGGATAAGGGCTAACCTCCTTCTTCGTTTGAATTAAAAAAAATGGCGGGAAAATTTTCACACCACTAACAGATTTTCAGTCCGTGATTTGGAGGGGTTATAGTGTGATTCAACAGCTGATTTCGATTGGGATGAACGTGATATTCCCAAACAATGCTGGTATGGGTGTTCAAATGAGTTTACTTGGGCTGGATAATCGTTGGGAAGAAAAAAGGGGAGTACGTGTGTAGTTGAGATAATCACGGGATTTGCACGAGCAGCAGAGGAGTTTGCAAGTGTTTAGAAGACCCTAACAACTATTTGGAGTGTGAAGGAGTTAAATATGGAAATTTGGAAGCTTTAAAACGCGTGTAGGGATAAAAAATCTGAGTTATTTCCTAAACTGGCCGTGAAGAATAATGGAGAATTATATGAAGTTATTACGTGAGATTTTGCTGTTGCTGGGTTATAAATAGGTGCTGGGATATCATAGAAGGTTTACGGAGAGTTTGGGAGATTACAGAGCTGTGAAAGTCGAGTTGCAGAAGAATCACCATTTCTGCTGCTGTGAAGAACACCAAGAACATAAGGCGCGCAATAGCAGTCGTTTCTCAATAGTGGAAATGACACACGGGCGTGGGTCGAGAGCTACAAAATCAGCGACAGTACTGTTCTATCGTTCTTTTCATTTTGTAACAAATATAACTGTTACAAAACCCGGTTTAATGGTTTTTCTCCATTACATTTTTGTAAACACCCTTTGGGCAATAAAAATGAATTTTGAGTGTGTTTCCAACATGATGATGAGCTAATTCTCCCACAACCAAGGCAATGAGGAAGCTATTCACGCATGAATAATGGGTAACTATTTCATTTTCTCTAATTTGTAATTATAATTCACTCAATCACTGCTTTTGCAGAGTTTTTAAATGTTTACATAATTTTGTTAATTACTTGTGATTCAATTTGATAGATTATACTTTGTTTAATCAATTGATAGTCTATGCTTGGGGAATACAATTAATATTTGAGAATATGTTTGATTATTTGTGAATTAAGAAATAAGGGACTTAAAAGATAATTAGAGTTTTGGATTATTTGCCATAATTTATTCATGTGTGATAGTGGAATCAGTGTCTTGGTTATTCCTAATAATCTTGAATCAAGTTTTGTTTGTCTTTAAACTTCATTAAATCTAAAATATTTTGCTTTCACAAGTCTCAACGAACTTTTTACTACAAATCAATTGAAAATCACATCAGTTAGGAGAAAAATATTGTGACGTAACCGAACTCAATATATAGGTTTTCATAGAAAAGTTCGGTCAGGACAAAAAAATTGTGACGTAACCGAACTCAAAGTTCGGCTAGGAAATTAAAAGTTCGGTCAGGAAAAAAAAAGTTCGTCTAGGACTTTTTTTTTCTTTTTTTCTTTTTTCGAAATAGCCGAAATGTTCTTCATTTCCATCAGGTTCGGCTAGTTCGACATAGTATTTTCACAAAATTCCTAGCCGAAAGAATTCCAGACTTTTGGGGCATCGATTGACCCTTACATGGGATTATCATCTCCGACAACTCCCAGTGAGCAGGGGCGGAGCCAGAAACTCTATTAAGGGGAAGTAGAGAGAAAATTAGTCTAGTGTGGCTGTAGTAGTTATTTACATGTTTGTGTTCCATCACACTCTATTGTACCTTCACCTTCAACCATAACATTTGGTATTACCCAGAAGATCTTAGGTTTCATCATCAGCAATGATTGGCAGTCCAACCATTAAGGATGTTGATAGTACAACCAAAGACTTATCTCGATTATTGATTTAACTCACAGACCTTCAGACTAAAGCAGAAGAGAGATGTGAAGCTAACGCAAAAGCTAAACAGATACAGATGAATCATTTTGTATAACTAGCAGAAGATACTTTAAATCAACTTCAGCTTCACAGTAGATCTGCAGATCCACCACCCATCATGTCCACTCCTTTGTCTGGTCACTCTCACCAAGCTCAGAATGATAATCAGGCTTTTGGATCTCATCAGCACAGTAGACCTCCATTCAATACACTCAGACCTGCAAAACTATATTTTCCTAGATTTGATGGAGAAAACCCAGAAGATGGCTACGTAAGTGTGATAGATTTTTTTCATATGCACCCCATGGAGGAGATACAGAATACGAAGTTGATGTCGAGAATGAGACTGATTTGATACAGAATTTCCTTGCAACAAGGTTTGAGTCTAATGAAGAGGAGTATGTTGAGAATGAGACTGATTTGATCAATATTATGGAAGACCCAATTGAGCTTGTAAAGGATTGTAATGATGATATTGATGTAGAGACTTTGGTTGAGGCAGAAACAGACGATGAATGCTTGCAAGGTTTGATAGAGAGGACCACGATGTGCAAGAGGTAAGTAATTCACTTGAATTCTTTAAGGATGAAGAGGATACCATAACACAAGAGTTGCAATGTTTTTCTAACCCTTTGCCTATTAATACTTTTCATTTACCTCTTATTGGCTTGAATGTATGTGCTTCGAGAATATTCTTGAATGACTTTGTTTCTCGATATGCGCCATTAGAAAAATTTGATTCTCATACTATGCAGGTTTGTAAATAAGATTCCATAGAAGTTCCTGATTTTTATGTTCTTTATACACTTCCAAGTGTAGAAAAGACTAAGTGTGGGGGAAACTTTTATGGGGCGATAGCTTCAATTATATTTTCTTGTACTAATATTCGTGTAAAGCTAGTATTTCCAGAACAGGTTACATAGAAGGATCCCTAACTTTTCAGATTGTTGGTATATGGGGAATGAATCTTGCAAGGATATGGTCGGGATGACGACTTTAAACTAGGCGTTGCATGGGAGTCAACCCATTGGTTTTGTATCTCTTATCTCTTATTTTTTCTTGTCTTGAATATACTTTTTTTGATTTCTTGTCACATATCATTATAAGATTTCCCACCTTGACTTTCTTTGGACGATTCAATTTACATTGAGGACAACGTAAAGTTTAAGTGTGGGGGTGGTTAAGCTTGCATTGTAAATTTTTCACATATTTTCAACATTAGTGCATGAAAAAACTCCAACTTGTAGTTAGTTTAGAGTCACATAGTATACATATCGTTAAGATTACATCGAAATTCTCACAAGAGTGACTGAACTTAGAAATGCCAAAGAATGTGATCGTGTTTCTTGCTTGTATGATAGTTAAAGTTGGATTTAACCATGCCAGTGGAAAATAAGGTGCAGACTGAATACGGTATTAGAGTTGTGATCCCCTATAGTGAAGACTACCCATGTTACATCATGAGAGGCACCGACCTTCAATTCTTTGTACGTGACTAAATATCTGCTTTTAGAGTGTGTGTCACCGTACGTTAATTCCGGGTAGAATAGTGAGCTACCGAACCTCCCACCAATAGAATCACTACTTTGATCTCTTGAGTGCTATTTTGTCAATCATGATGGTGACATCGAATTGCTAACTTACATACCACTTGTAATCTTGTTCGCAGTTACCACCCGCTACACCATTTTTAGTGATTAGCAACGGCAGACTTCTGTTGCAAAGCGGGGTTGCAACAGTTTCAACCTGTTACGAAAGTCGATGTTGCAAGTTTTCGCAACGGCTCATAAGCAGTTGCGAATTTTCGGTCGCCACAGTTTCCAGCTGTTGCAGCGTAAGTTTGTCGCAACAGTTACAAACAGTTGCGAAATTAGGAGGTCGCAACAGTTCATAACAGTTGCGAAATTAAGAGGTCGCAACAGGTGATGCAGTTGCGAATGTTTTTGCAACATCAAAACCAGGCTACAATTAGAGCTCCCTGTAACAAAATCAAGTTACCTTGTTCATTTGGAAATCAAGTGGCCCTGTACATTTGAAACTCAAATTAATCTAACAATTTTTTTTTTTTTGAAATTGAATGAACATTATTAACACTTCATTTTACAGAGTTCAACAAACTACAATCTCTTCCAAATGTGAAAATAATCACATAACACTATAGAAATCTGAAAGTATACATTCTTATTGAGAAGCTGCCAAAAAATATAAGTAGATAAAACATCAGTTTCAAAACGAATTAAAACATGGAACTATTGGTGAACCTGGACTGGCAGAAGGACTTGCAGATGTATTGACCAAGAGAGCCAGCCAGCTACTAATCAAGCAAACTTTCCTGTGAACACAAGGAAACAAAGGTTTTACTATCCAAGTAAAAGCTCTTACTAGTTTGCAGTTGCTATTTAGAAAGCTCAACCTTAGATATCTGATGCAGTCCTCATGCATAATACTCATCCCTGTCAACAAAATAATTTCAAAGTGCAAGTTACTACTTAATATACTACTAGCCAGAAGCACAACACAGAATGAATCATAATGAGAACAAAATTAAAGAACTTTTTTGCAGCACAAATACTGATGTCATATGCATTTTACTTGGATTTGGTAGATATCTCATCGCTGGACTTGCTTCCATTACTGCTACTGCCCTTGTATTTGTTATTACTGTCCCTAGACTTACCAGCTAGGTCAGAATTTTTCACTGAAACACTTTCCCTCCTACCACATAAAATAAAGGAACAGGAAGCTCTAAGCATTAGTTGCCTCCAATCCACATAAGATGAGGTCACAATAACTTGCCCTTCGGTTGAAGTGTTTCTCTTTGTTTGCGAGGTTGAAGAATCTAATTCCTGTTTCCCTTTTTTCGTTTGATGCCAGGTAAAGTACCAAACCACAAATTAACAACATCACTTAAATTAACAACAACACTTAAAGCAGACAATCTTTATATATTTTTCAGAATCGCCACTGAAAGCAACTGGCGCACAATCTTTACATATTTTTTAGAATCACCACTGAAAGTATTGTGAGAGGCCTTCTCAAGAGCAATTATGGCTGTAACAGCAACATCCGGCCAGAGGGCAGTTTCCTATACAATTTTACGAAAAAGATAGATCAATAGATTGAACTGAACAAAGGTATAATCAGTAAGAGAAGCATTAGAAACAGAGTACCCAATGTCAAGATCATGAGAGTACTTACTGCCTACCTTCTCAAGTGATAAAGAGCCACATTTTTCTCTGTGTTCATCTTTCACATAGTCCTTGGAATCACAAACATATTCAATACCTTGAAGAAGCTTCGCTAACCATTTGTCACGAACAGTCTCTCCCGTTAGATAATCGGACTTCTCTAAAATCTTATAGTACTCTGAGTAAACCTACATAGTCAAGAATTAGGACTTCAAAATACAATTTCAACAAACCTCAAGGGACTTTGCTCTTTCCTGGTAAGTTGTCTAATTGTGCAGATGATTTTCCAGTATATTCTTTCTAAGCACAGTTAATACTCACTGATAGTATACTAGTAGTTTAAATAAGTAGGGGTGTACCTTATCAGCGTTAGTCGGGGGCCTCTCTGTTCTTCCTGAACTATTTTTTGGTGGACGACCTCGACCTATTTCAGCAATAGCATTTTCATGTTCAAGTTCAATAGCATTCTCCATCTCAAGTTTAACACCATTATTACCAAGTGTCATACCCTGAACAACAACAATTAGGATAGTGTTAAGCTCTTCTTGAGCAACATGACTTTGATTTGACTGATAAGTTGTCTAATTGTGCACTGATAGGATACTAGTAATTTAGGTAAGCAGTGGTATACTTATCAACTGTAGTTGGGGTTGGTGGACGACCTTGACCTCTTTTAGCAATAGCATTATCCTGTCCAAGTTCAATAGCATTCTCTGGTTCAACACCATAATTACCAAGTGTCACACCCTGAACAACAGCAACTAAGACGATGTTAAGCTCATCTTGAGCAAGATCTTGGTGTGATATTTCATCCATACACTCTACACATCAACAAATCTCAACTGCAACATCAACATACACACTTTATCTTCCATTACCAGCAAGCTTCTCCTTCTGCTAATCTCAGTATCACCTGATTTAGAACTCAATCAAGCTCCTTCCAACTGCATCATACACGCAAAAGTAACCACTCGCTCTACTTTTTAACCTGAGCTGCAAACAACCATGACAACCCATTAGCTCAAGCATTCTAGTTTCAACTACCAATAACAATTATCTCAGTATCTCCTTCAACTCTAGTTAATACCTTCGGTTTTGTATACTCACAAATTACGAAAATAAATTGAATAGTACTGCAGTGAGTTCTGTACTCCTCCAACGAAGTGATGATCTGAATCAGGAACTTGATCATGTCATAAGATTTACAGTGTAAAACGACTTTAAAAAATATGGGCGGAGTAAGACATAAGACACTGAAGCATGGAAACTTCATTAGAATAAGCTAAACTACCTGCACTTGTTGCGTGACAGACAATTCAAACATCCATAACCCAAGTTCTGATGTGGCACCTCCAACCATTAGCATCCACACTGAGATATTGTTGTTTTGGATCCATACAGAAGCAGCGCAGCGCAAAGTAACAGAGAACTCCACTACAATGACAAGTTTATGTTTATACAATCCCTCAGAAAAAATATTCAAAAGAACACTTCTAATTCTTATAACGTAAGGAGCTTGAGCACAACTCCAACTAAGTAAGAAAACCAAAAACTGAATTACTGGAAAAGAAATATACATAAACACTACAGATCTTCTTTTCTTTCCATTTATACAGTATTACAAGTAGATTCCTAAGAGCTCTTGAAATTGGTGACAATGGGGATAACAGTCACAAGGATAAGGATGAGAAGTAATACCAAACCCATACACATACATTTCCTGTTGCTTCTCTGACAAACCTTGGCCTGGTAAAGCCCCAATAGACTCCTTTCAATCTCTTTAGCAGCCTCATGCCTATCTTTAATATCCACAACAGTTTCAAGGACTTCTCATTTTCCATGCTCTTGAACTGGTTTCTGCAAAATGCTCTCCACTATTATTAGATATGATCTTCTCAATCACTTCCTCCTCTGGGTACTCCTCTGTAACATTATAATACAACGATTAGAAGAAATCAAAGATTACAAAATCAAACTAAAAAACAAAGGGTTTGAGTTTTTCAGAACTTACTCTCGATTAGAAGTATCAACGATTTGACAAACAGTAAGAGCAATCAAAGAAATTTTTTCCAATACCAGATTGAGGTTGAGCAATCACGTCTCTACCTCAGCACAATTGACAGTTAGAAATAAAAAATTAAACACAATTACAAATCCAAAAACCCAATATTGAAATCAGATATCAGATTTACAGGTAAGGATCAAGCTGAATCTTCTTCTTGAAACTCAAATGTGTAGATAATCAGAGTAATTTTCTAGGGTTTAAGAAATTAGGAAAGAAATTAGGGCTTATTACCGAAAAGGGTTTTCTAGGTTTACAAAGTTATGATTTCTTAATCAGATGAGGGAACTTTTTTCTCGTAGAGATGAGAACGAGAGAGGAGCAGAAGTTTTCTGACAGGGAGTTAGTCCTGGAGTGATTTGTAGGGAGTTTAGTGTAGTTGAATTTTACCCGTTAGTCGTGAGGGAGTTCGAGGGAGTCTCTCAAAATCCCCGTGGGAGAGTTTAGAAGAGTCTCCAAACTCCTTACAAAATACTTGTTAGTCGTGGGGGAGATTGAAAGAAACCCTTGAACTCCCTGTTAGTTAGGGGTGAGCAACGGACGGACGGATGCGGATTAGGGGTCACCCGCAACCAAACCGTCAAAGTTGCGGATTTGGAAAATTTAACCGTGACCGGCCCAATCATCCGCGGATTTGTCCTCTGCGGATCAACGGATTTTGTGGGCCGGTTGCGGATTAACCGCGGATTTAATCACAAAAATCATCTAAGCAGCTAAGCAGCATAAGTCACTAGGCAAGCGAATCCTCCAAAAGTTTCCCTATCAGCCATCTAAGCAGCATAAGTCACTAGACATGCGAAATCCGTAACTAGATGCCGACTGGAAGGGGGAAAATGCTATGTATCAAGAGGTATCAGCAAGCCTAAGACTGATTAAACCACAACAGAACAATCCAATTTCAGAAATATGCGTAGTTTGATTAAATACAGGCAATAAATGATCTTAGCATTCATCTGCAAAGAAAACTAGTAACGGTTACAAAACCACATACCCTAAAATCAACCGGATAGGGAGCATGCTGAAGCGGCATTGGCATTTGACTGTACATTCCTCCTCCTCTTCCTCCTCCTCCAACTCCTAGTTCATTGTTAGGATTCCAATGTCTGCCTTGCACTCCAACATCCATTGCTCTCTCAGCTGCATCCATATTACCAGCAAAGTGTGTCAATTGTGATAACGCCTCAACAGCAGCGGCAGCAGCAGGGTTCAAACCTGGAGAATCAGAAGATGTTGATGGGTTATCAAGTGGTTGAGTGTAAGGAGGATAATAAGCAATTTGGCTAGCCACTGCTGCTGCTGCTTCTGAGGAAACTCATGGTGGTTGGATAGGAGGAGTATTGTCTATCTGAGAATATGATTGGTGATGATGATGGTAAGCATTTGAATAATCATTAAAACAGAATCAATCCTCAACTACAATTTCAAGCTATTCGTCAACTTCAAACTCTAATTCAGGCTAAACCCATCCCTAACCATCATTCTATGACATCAATTCCATCTTCGAATTCTTCTTTGAACTTCTTATGAAACCCTAGTTCTTAATTTAGGGAAGAACGGAAACCTTAACTCTTTGATTCTTCAATTCATCTTCAGAACATCTTCATATCACTAAATTAATAAACACCACTTCCTTCAAAAACTACCAGAAACTCACAAACAACATTAATTCTACTCGAACTCTAAATTCAGAAAACCCAATTTCTCTGTGGACTTCAATTTCTTAAAGATACCAATATTTAAACTGCATGCAATCATCTCTACCCTAAACGAAAGCAAACCCGTCAAATCCTTAATCAAATTAAATTCATCTCAATCAAAATCCAAAACCGATTATGAAACCCTAATTCATCTTACCGATTATCTTCTTCCAGAACTCGGATTAACACCTAGAGACGACACCTACTTCTTCAATTCATCACGTTATCAAGTAGTCTATGAATCACTCTTCCACTTAACTCAATCCTCTGATTGAATTCGACACAGAGAAAAAGAAGAAGAAAAATAGAAGGAAAGAAATAAGAAGAAGAAGAAGAATGAAGAAGAATGAAAAGAAGAAAAAGAAGAAATTAGAAAGACGATGAGGTCTATTCTGTCCGCAAACTTCCCATATTATCCTAAATACTTTACTAAATTTCCTAATTGTCCTACGGTGCGGGTAATCCGCGGTTATCAAATCCCAACCGCAACCGTAACCGCACCGCGTGCGGATTTGAGAATGCACCCGTGTCCGGTCCATAACTCTTACGGATTGGTTTTCACTTGTAATTTTGCGGACGGATACGGATGAAATCCGCGGTTACGGTTTTTCTGCTCAGCCCTACTGTTAGTCGTAAAACCCTAGAATTCTAGGGAGTTGGTTGTTTTGGGGAGTTCTGGAGAGTTGATAGTGTATTTTTGCCTCTACACAAATCTCCCAAAAGAGTAGAGATTTGGGAGGGAGTTGGGAGGGAGTTTGGTCATAAAAAAATACAAGAGAAAGAAGAGGAAACGCTTCAACTTCAGGTATGATTTTTCTTTTATCTATTTTCCTTCTTTGATCGCTATGATGGTTGGTTTTTATGGGTATCTATTTTTACTTTTGATTGTGATTCTGTTATGCATTGAACTGTTGATAACTTTGCTTCATAGATCTGTGTACATGTGTGGTATTATTTTTTTTTAATAAACCTTACTGCAACTGTCCAGTTCATGCTCAAGACCGTCATGTATATTGATTTTTAACTTGCAAAGGTTTGAGGGTCTAGTTTAGTGGTGGAGTCTGATAGTTTCCTTCCATCTAGGAGATGCAAATAGGGTGTAAATCTTGTCACTTGGCTACACAGAGTCGATAGTGTTAGGCTGTTAGCTAGTACTTGTAAAAATATTCAGAAGGTCATACTTGTTAATGAGATGTTTAATACACATGATGTGATATATAGGGAGTGAAATGACATCAAAGTAAGGGTTTAGGTAGTTCAGATCTTATGCAGAACATCGTGGAATTGTTAGTAGATTGGTAGTTTTTGTGCTAATGCGATGAATCAAATGATCAGTGTTGTTGAATTTGTGTAGTAACAGTGCTAGTTAAATGAGTATGGGATTTCCAATTGGGTGAATTTCAACATCCCAAAGAGTTTATCAACGAATTAATCTGAGATTCTAAATTAAGAGGTAGGAAAAGTATTGCATAAAATTGCATTTTTATGTTGTACAGGTTTAGTGTATAGTTATAAAGTACCCATTCGTCACCTGATAATATACAGATATCGTATCATTTTTTATTTTTATCGGGTTTGATAACGAATCAGTAATGTACATTAGTGTGCAGAGTTACCGGCTAGATGTATTAAAGGTTCAAATTAGACAGAAGGAGCTCTTGAACAACGAGAGCCTAATGATGAGTGTTCTGAATTTTTATGTGCGTAAAACTGATTAGTATTCTGAATTCGCTTAGTATACCATACACAAAGCACGCAGTCACATTAGCATGAGCTTGTTGATTCTTAGCCTAATAAGTCTTCCTATATCCACTAAGATGTGTATGCATTTCTTATACATGGTTAAAAAACACGGTATTACATATAGATAGAAGAAAAAAGAGTGAGAAGGTACTTTGTCCAATTCCTTGGATCTGTAAACCAAAAATTTGTACAGAACTAGTGTTTCTTTACTCCTGAACTTGAATTTTTTAGGTGCATCTTTAAGGTTTGTTGTTTGGTTTGATTCCACCAGTTGCAGCAACAGAACTTGTTTTGACACAAACTCAAGAACAACAACGTCAAGAAGCTAATACATGGAGAAAGAGAACAAATGGAGTTAGAATTGTATGGAGACCGTTAAAGTGAAGAAAAAGTTTTATCTCGTTGCACAATAGTAACATATTATTGATATACAGAGATATGATCATTTTTTTTTCATTTGATTAAAGATCATTTTTACTTATAAATGAGGATTTGTTGTTTCTTAAAAGAGAATAAGTTAGAAATGAACTCTCTCAAACTCCCCCAAACTCTCTCAAACTCCCTCTAATAAACTCTCTCAAACTCCCTACACTCAAAAACACCAAACTCTCTCAAACTCCATACAGTCTCTCAAACTCTCTCAAACTCTCCAAGATTCAAAATACACTCGACTCCCCACAAATCACTCGTGGACTAACCCCCTGTGAGATAAAAAAAAAATCTGGTGGAGAAAATGAAAGAGGAAGAGAGAAGAGAAAGAAGAGGTTGAGAAGAGAACAAGGTGTTCTCGATAATCTTATTGAGTGAGTCAGTTTTTAAGCTGACTCTGAATATCTGAATGGGATGAAACCGAGTCAGATTGAAAGTGTAGGAAGGCACATACACGAGACGCACGCGTACAACTCTATTTAGTTTCAAATCGTAACAAGTTCAAACAGTTGCGAGTTTTGTAACTGAATCATACTGTTGCAAAATTTTCGCAACTGAATTTCGCAACAGGGGACAAGTTGTTGCAACTTCTAGTTACTAATCCTTGAATTTAGTGTAGTGACCATCCACTTTATCTCTCTCTACACCAACAGGTCCATAGAAACACCATCATCATCAAGCATCACAAATTCGAAGGAAAGTTGAAGACGTTCAAGGTTTACAAGCAACGGTACAGAAATGATAAGATTTCAGATTCAAGTAAAGCAACAAGAAAAGGAGCAGAATTCTTACAAGTTGAAGACTTATGTACAAGAGCGAAAATTAGCAAGATGAGAGTTCAAGAATTTTATGATATTCATACATACAAGTTGTGAAGAATCATGCGGTAAAGTACTTACACCATGGCCATTTGTACTTATTTTATTTTTATTTTCAGTTTGTGTTTATTTCTCTTGTCTCATGAAGAAAAAAAAAGAAAAAAAAAAGAGATTGAAAAAAAGAGATTGAAAAAAAAAAGTAAAAGAAAAAAAAATAAGAGAAAATTTTGGATTCAAGGTGATCCCAGCAGAATACTACATACTGGATTCCCTTAGCAGATCTCACCCATAACCAAGAGTTTTTACAACCCAAATTCGAAGACTTGATAAACAAATCTGTCTCAGACAGAAAAGTATATAGATTGAATAAATCTGTCTCCCACAGAAATACCCAAGAGTTTTTGTTTTGTCTTTTGATAAATCAAGGTGAACAAGAACCAATTGATAAACCAGACTTATATTCCCGATGAACAACCTATTATTATCAATCACCTCACAATAATCTTAATCGACTAGCGAAACAAGATATTGTGGAATCTCAAATGATGAGTTGAAGATGTTTGTGATTACTTTTATCTTGCCTATCGGAGAAATTAATCTCGAGTCGTTTATTTCAATTGTACTCAATACAACAGAATCGGGTAAGATCGGAACACGGAACTACAAAGAAAATAGTTGGGTTGGCTTCACAATCCCAATGAAGTCTTTGTATCCGTTAACCTATAGGGTCTCGATAGAAACCTAAGGTTAAAGAAGAATCGTCTCTATTTGATGCAACTAGTAACACACAAGAGGTGTGGGGATTACGTTTCCCAGTTGCTATAATTTTCCTTTATATAGTTTCAAATCAGGGTTTTCAATCCAAGTTACCTTGGTAACAAAGCTTTCAATATTCACCGTTAGATGAAAAACCTGATTCAACCAAGCTAATATATTTCAACCGTTAGATCGAACTTATCTTGTTACACACAAATGAAATGTACCCTCATTTAGGTTTATGTAACCGTCCCTAAACGTGTACATCATGTTGGCTCGACAATAGTTAACCGAAGTTAGCCATATGATTATTCTCATATTAACCTTATTCATTTTAACCATAACTAGTTCAAATTACTCAAATAAAACTAGTTAAAGAGACGTTCAATTGCTATATTCTCATAGAAGTATACAAGAACACAATTGAAGCAAAGTCGATTTCATTCACTCGAATCAATACATGAACATTATATCCACGGTTTGAAAAGATTGCATTCCTTAATTTATAAATGTTTAGGTTCATGTAAAACCGATTTAGAAAGTAACCAACTCAAGTACGCCAACGGGTACGCATACTTAAGTAGCCGGACCGAGTTTGGTTACGCCTGTATGCGTACGGGTGCGCATACCAATTCACACTCCAAACTCCAGCAGAAATTCACGGACGTGAGACTTCCTCCAGTATGCGTACGGGTACGCATACTTGGCCAGACATCCAACATTCGCCAGTATGCGTACGGGTACGCATACTTTCCCAGACATCCAACATCCGCCAGTACGCGTACGGCTACGCATACTTCAGGTTCCCGGTTTTGGAGTTACACACAAATGTGATAATACACTATGTTTATATCCAAACATGGTTACATGATTCTAAGCTCTTTATTTCAATCTTTAAAACTTTCTTAGAGGATGACAATAGCCATTTTCACACACTATTAGCATCAAAGCAATTTTCAAGATACTGAAATAACCATTAACGAAACATTCCAAGACTACACCAAATGATTGTATCACACAAACCGTGTAAGATGTTACTCGGCAATTTTCTCATGATATAAGATGAACTTGGTCGAAGTGAAAACTTGCCAACACATATTTCGAGAAAAATGTAAGCGAGATAAACTCATATCGAAATAACAAATGTGTTTATAGAAAACTATATCGTAATACTACTTATGTCTCAATATAGGAGATAGAGTAGAAACAGACTTTCCAAGTGATGGATGAGTTTCAGTCTCCACATACCTTTTGTCGATGAAGTTCCACAAGCTCCCCTTAGTAGTTCTTTGTCTTCAAATGATGAACGCCGTGAAGTCTAAGCTCAACTACACAATCTATGTCCTAGTCCGAGACATCTATAAATAGGCTAGAAATCAAGACTTATAGTTTTGATCACTAACATTGACAAACATGCTTGAGATAGCAAGGCATGTGAGTTCGACCGAGTAGTGCTCTAACAATCTCCCCCTTTGTTAATTTTAGTGACAAAACTATCAATACATATGGATTACAAAATAAATAAAAATTTGTAGCATCTCATCCAAATTCTATTCTCCTTGGAATCTTCAACACGACTCGAAAACTTCGTCACTTCCAAGTACTCCATGATCCTAAACGTGTTCAACTCAGCATCATAGTTTTGAAGATCCGCAGCGATAATAATGAGAAAACAAGTTCTCTCGATCATTGTTATACAATTTCATAGTATCATTACACAACATCAAAGTTCAATTGTATCACAACTTTGACAACAATACTATGGTGATATGTATCACTCCCCCTTAGCCAATAATTCATATCGACATGAAAACCACTCCCCCTTACATAATGATCCGTAAACCATATGTATTTGTAGTATGAAACTACACATTAATTCTTCCCCTTTTTGTCAATAAAAATTGGCAAAGGTACGAAAACTAGTGGGATCCTCATAAAATTTTCACAGAGATACTTCATGACCAGAAGAGAATAACATACCAACTTATTTATATGCAATCATAAAGCCAAAGCTAAATGCATTCATCAAGGAGTTTATAAAGGTACATGATAACCCTATAATATTCCACGGCCGCACTCTCCACAAAGATTTGACAATAAATCACAAGTTCAAAAAGAACTATCCCCCATAAAATGTCATTCCCGAAAGAATAACAAAGGCTACCTTGCTTTTACGGGAAAAAAAGGATTTCTAAAGAACACTAGGATACTTAACAGAAAACATATCTACTAGAAACAAATGCAAACACGAAGCAACACCATTGTGGAATTCTAAACCCAATTGCCCAAAAGATCGATATAAAAGAGTTATAGGGAACTAATGAACCAGAACAACACCAATAGACTGTCGTAGGTGTTGAAACGTGGTCGTGTCTAATGGTTTGGTGAGAATATCAGCCAATTGTTGTTCGGAAGGCACAAATTCCATAGTGATGATACCATTTTCATAAAGATCTCGAATAAAATGGTACCTTATGTCTATGTGCTTAGTTCTTGAGTGCTCAATAGGATTCTCAGTGATGCGAATCGCACTTGAGTTATCACAAAAGATCTTCATTATTCCAGAATCAATTCCCTAATCATCAAGCATTTGTTTCATCCATAGAAGTTGAGTACAACATGAACCTGCATCAATGTATTCTGCTTCACATGTTGAGAGAGATTGTGAATTTTGTTTCTTGTTATGCCAAGCTACAAGATTCATCCCTACATAGTAGAATCCCCATGATGTACTCTTTCTGTCTTCCACACACCTTGCCCAATCTGCATCTGAATAGGCACTAAGGTCAGTGTTAGTATAAAAAGTGTAAAAAAGACCATACCCGACAGTGTGATTAATGTAACGTATGATCCTCTTTGCGGCTGCAAGATGAGATTCCTTTGGATTTGCCTGAAACCTAGCACAACAACCAACACTAAAATCAATATCAGGTTTTGTGGCAGTGATATACAAAATACTTCCAATGATAGACCGATAAAGCTTTTGATCCACATTTACACCTTTCTCATCTCTATGTAGTTTACCTGTGGTAGGCATAGGAGTAAGTTTTGGAGTTAACTTTCAAGACTGAATCTTGAAACAAGATCCCTTTCATATTTTTCTTGAGATAAGTAAATTACATCCTTATGTTGTTGAATTTGTAAACCTAAAAAGAATTTTAATTCACCAAAGTTGCTCATTTCAAACTTCTTACCAAGAGAGACTTGAAAATCTTTTGTAAGTTTCTCCGATGTTGATCAGTAGATGATATCATCTACATAAACTTGAGAAATTACAACATCTTTCCCACTCCATTTGGTAAACAATGTTTTATCAGCTCCACCTCTTGAAAAACCTTTCCTAAGAAGAGAAGTAGTTAGTTTTTCAATCCAGGCACGAGGTGCTTGTTTTAACCCGTACAATGCCTTGTTGAGTTTAAGGACATGATCAGGGAAACTAGGGTTTTCAAATCCCTTAGATTGAGCGACATAGACTTCTTTCTTTAAGTTTCCATTTAGGAAAGCGGATTTAATTTCCATTTGAAACAGCTTAACCTTACGAAAACAAGCATGAGCTAATAATAATCGAATGGACTCAAGGCGTGCCACAGGAGCAAGGTTTCGTTAAAATCGATTCCTTCAATCTGTGAATAGCCTTGAGCGACAAGTCTATCTTTGTTTCTGACAATGGTGCCAAATTCATCAGACTTGTTCTTAAATATCCATTTGGTACCAACAATATTGATATTGGGGGGACAAGGTACGAGTTTCCATACATCTTGTCTTCGGAATTGATTTAACTCTTCATGCATTGCATTCATCCAAAAGGGATCATTAAGAGCTTCATCAATATTCCTTGGTTATACTTGCGATAGATAACAACCAAAATTGCAAATATTTTGAAGTTGACTTCTCGTCTTAGCAGTAGATTCCTACCTCCAATAATATTGTTAGTATCATGATTCCTTTGAACCCAAAGGTGTCGTGGAGTGATATGTTCTTGTTCAATAGGAATATCCTGACCAGATCTTTTCTCCTTATCACTAGAGACATCAGGATCAGCAACCGTTGGAACAACTTCTTCTAATTATGGCGTTTATTTGATTTTCTCAATTTTCTCGGTTGGAGGCAACTCAGCGGGAGAGTCATCATGACGAAAATTACTAAGATCATAAATAATAACAATTTCCGATTCCATCATGACTTGGGTTCTGAGATTAAAGACTTGGAAACCACGACTTTCAGATGCATAGCAAAGAAAAATACCCTCATCGCTTTTCGAAACAAACTTCCCTTTCTGTTCACGATCCTTTAGAATGTAGCACTTACTGCCGAACACTCTGAGATAGTGTAAGTTGGGTTTCTTACCATACCACAACTCATAGGGAGTGTTTAAGGTCTTTTACCGTAAGTAAACACGATTGATAAAATATCAAGCCATAAAAACAACATCACCCCAAAACCTTAACTGTAAGTTTTTGTTATGGAGCATTACCCTTGCCATCTCCTGAATGTTTCTATTCTTCCTTTATGCAACTCCATTTGCTTGTGGAGTGATAGGTGGAGAGTATTTTTGAATAATTCCCAGAGAGTCACAGTGTTCAAATACTTTGGTGTCTTTGAATTCAGTGCCACGATCACTTCTAATTTTCTTTAGTTTGCGACCTTGTTCATTATGGATCCTATAAACAATAATCATGAACTCACTGAGAGTTTCATTCTTGTGAGCTAAAAATGCCACCCAGGTGAATCTGGTATAATCATCTACCATAGCCGAAGCATACTTATTCCCAGCCACTGTAGATTGTTGAATTAGGCCGAAAAGATCCATATGAATTAAATCAAGTAGAGCTTTAGTGAGAATATCTCGAGATTATTTGTGTGGAACTTTCGTTTGTTTACCCTTTAGACAGGAACCACATATACCTTCAACCTTAGCATTTATTTTGGGAACCCCTCTAACAAGTTCTTTTGTTAATGATCTTAGTTAGAAGACAATAATTAATTTGACTAAAATGCTCATGCAAAAGGTGTGTAGATTCTATCTTAGTCAAATTGCAACAATTACTGAACTGAGTATCTAGAAGATAACCGTTATTTTTGCCACGTGATCCTTGAAAAATCACTTTTCCAGATTTGTCGACAAAGTCACACCCTTTATTATTGAAGACAAATTTATGTCCTTTGTCACAAATTTCACTAATAGAAAGAAGATTAGTTGTCATACCTTTAACATATACGACATCATGAATTTCAGGAACGTCGGGTAACTTGATCGTCCCCTTTTTGCTTATGTAGCAGCAACTTCCATCTCCAAAAGTTACTAGTCTACCATCAAAATTGCTTGAGTTGATAAACCATGAGAGTTCTCCAGTCATGTGCCTGCTACACCCACTATCAAGGAACCATTGTAAGGGTGATGTTGACTTTAGAGAAAAAATTCTCATACTAGCACTAATGACCACTTTAGGATTTCTTGTTAGTATTGAATGTATTTTAAGAGACGACAAAAGTTGAACATCATTCTATGGAGATCACCAGAAACCTTTAGTCTTTTATTGAAAGACAAACAAACATGCTGAAACTGATTTTAAGAACCACAAAACAAACATGCACCAACATCATAAACCTTTTTCGAAGAGTTCTGAGCACTGTCAGGTTTCACAAAGCCTAGACCTTGCTTATCACCTTACTTACAGCAATTCTTCAAAGAAGAATTAAAGGCGTTATTTAAAACCTTTGGAAAATACTTTACAGACTTCATATCCTAAAGTTTTGCAATTTCTGCAGCAAGATCAAAATTGATCTGGATTTTTTCATATAACTTTTTCTGGAGGTCAACCACCTCTTCAGAGCGTTCTCGAGGTTTAGGTTTTTTGATATAAACTTCACAATGATAACCATCAATTTTCCTTATCCATCGAAGTTTTTCGAGACACGAGAAATTGATGAGTTTTTTCAAATCAGGATTCTCAACCTTGTCGATGGTTTCTATAACACTCTCAATGTTGAGTTTACCCATTTCTGGTGAAGCGTTTTCAGAGAAAATATTATCCATCATCAGATTGCTACAAACACTAACTTGTGAGGTCTTTAATGTGTTTGCCTGCTCTGATACCAATTGAAAATGCGGGGGTCTAACAACCACACCCGAAATTCGTTTGGAAATATGAGAGGACTTACTCCAATACACTTTCTATAGAATCAACTAGACAGTCAGACTCGATCTAGAATAAAGTATATCAAAGAGTTTAGTATCTCTATTTCACAATGTAATCAGCAAATCAAACAGATAGAAATCCGCGAGCTTGATTATTATGTGAAACAACTTGAACGGTACCAAAGACCAATATTCAAGTGTCAATCAATTTAAATCAACAACCAAAGGTTGGATATTCTAATTGATTGATCTTAACGCACAACCTGAGATATTTCAATTATGTAAAAAAATATAATGCGGAAAAAAAATAACACATACACCATAATTTTGTTAACGAGGAAACCGCAAATGCACAAAACCCCCGGGCCCTAGTCCAGATTGAACACCACACTGTATTAAGCCACTACAGACTCTAGACTACTACCAATTAACTTCGGACTGGAATATAGTTGAACCCTAATCACTCTCACACTGATTCAAGATATAGTTGTGTTCCTTACGTCTCTGATCCCAGCAGGATACTACGCACTTGATTCCCTTAGCTGATCTCACCCACAACCAAGAGTTGCTACGACCCAAATTCGAAGACTTGATAAATAAATATGTCTCACACAGAAAAGTATATAGATTGAATAAATCTGTCTCTCACAGAAATACCCAAGAGTTTTTGTTCCGTCTTTTGATAAATCTGTTGATGGTGGATTTTCAAAAAAGGTCAAAACCGTAAAATCATGATACTGCATGTTTCTGACACGGCTTCAGGAATCCATGTGACGATTCGTGTTTTACGAAGTATGATGCATATGTCGCTCGAAAGGCCTCTCCAGAGCGTTCAACACCGGGCATTTCATCATAGCCTCTATGTAGAATAACGTAATTGGGAGGTTCTCCGTAAGATTGAGAGCTTAACGCCTTCAGGATGTCGGTGACACTCACTGTTCCCTGACTACATAGAGGAATTCTCCTCAACATAGAAGAACGATTGGGCGGTTCTCCGTAAGATTGAGAGCAATAACGCCTTCAGGAGGCCGGTGACACTCATTTTTCCATGACTATGTAGAGTGTCCGTGTATAGACTCAGGCGCTCCTCCATACATGAAATATTGAGAGGGAAAAACGTCTTCGGGACATTGGCAACACTCGCTGATTCACTGACTATACGCAAGAGATTGAATTCTACGTCATAATCACCACTGAATTCCTAGATGATAATCTATCTTATCTTATTGATCCTATTCCTTGGTCAAACTCACGACTGGTTCTATGGAATGGTAATAGATAAATGTATTACTCCAATTTCATGATCGAATCTACAGCTGATCTCATGAAATGGTAATAGATATTACTCCTATTTCATGGTCGAATCCACGACTGATCTCATGAAATGGTAATATCACCACCTATCTTATTACTCCGATTTCATGGTCAAATCTACGATTCCTTGAGATGGTAATAAAATTATCATTTTATTATTCCAAATTCTTGGTCAAATCTACAAATGATTCTATGGACTGATAATAAATGACTACTCACTTTTATTGCTCAATTTCATGAATCATTCTCTACTGAATTTCATAAATTAGTAATAAATACTCAACAATCGGGCATCTGGACTATTCCTGAGTGAGTCCCATAAAATGGTGCAAGTGTACTCAACCATGATGCACGAACGAGCACCCAAATGCGCGAACGAGCATCCAAAATATGGACGAATGAGGAATCCTACACAAAATAGGAGAGAGAAAATAATAACATTAAAATAATGAAGACGTGCCCATGGGCCGGGCCCACCGGCCGGCCCCATGCCTCTCCCATTATTTATGAATCATTCTCCACTGAATTTCATAAATTAGTAATAAATACTCAACAATCAGGTATCTGGACTGTTCCTGAGTGAGTCCCATAAAATGGTGCAACTCTACTCCACCATGATGCACGAATGAGCACCCAAATCCGTGAACGAGCATCCAAAATATGGACTAATGAGGAATCCTACACAAAATAGGAGAGAGAAAATAATAACATTAAAATAATGAAGAGGCGCCCATGGGCCGGGCCCACCGGCCGGCCGGGCATGCCCTAGCCGTGGCCGATCCCATGCCTCTCCCATTATTTTTCCTTATTTTTTCTATTTTCATGAACTCATGAAGACTCCTCAATTCTAACAACTTTCCTTGTTTGAGCAAAACTCATGGTTTCTCCATATTTTCGTGGTTTCATGAAAAATAATAATACAAAACAGGGAAAGGTGTTGCGGGATCGGGTAACTTAGCCGGCCGCCCATACCCTAGCCGTGGACGGTCCCACACCTTGCAATCCTTAATCTTTCATAAATTCTTATTTCTCTCATCTTGTGAATCTTCCTTGTTTCAACAAAAATCATGGTTTCTCCATATTTTCTCAAATATTGCTCAAACCATAAAAAAAATGCCAAAAGTCAACATGGTCACATGATCGTCTAGGATACTCACGAAAAATATATTAAAATATTATTATTTTAATATTCACGAAATATTGATCAAACGGGCATACTTGCTCATTCGAGGAAAATCGAGAATTCCAGTCAAAAATCGAACTCTTCTGAAAATCCAAGATATTGCTCAAACGCACATCAAAAGCTGTCGAAACTCTCAGGACTGAGACACGGGCATTACGGTGACACGATCATGCTCTCTTGACCGACCAAGGGAGGCTCTAAGGCTTGCAACAAGCCGGTCCCACACGTTTTCACAATTTTGACCTAATTTGTGCAATTGCTCATATTGGGTCCAAATTCTTTCCAACCAACTTGGAGTTTGCTCGAACGCCAACCAGCTGTCCCACGACCACCAATGGCCGGTCTCATGATATCTTGGTCGGTCCCTCACTTTTCCATAATTAGGTTTTATCACCTAACGCTCAATAGAGCACTATTTCAATAAATGATGAAACCAGCATTTAATCATCATTCCTTCACCAACCGGTCAACTCAGGACCCTAATGCGCGCTCACTCGATCAATTGGGAATCAAATGGACGTCCATAATCCCATGATCGGTCCCTCCTTCGCTCATGACCTATTTTCAGTAATTCGTCAATTAATGAGCAATTGATCAAAAATTAGGGTATCGAACAAACGCTCACCAAATCATCATTTTGAGCAAGTTCAAACACTAAATAAATTTATGTTGATTCAGCAAACAACACGCGGATTAATTATATAATATTCGGTAATCTACCAATATTTTAATTAATATTTTATTGGATCACATCACCAATAAATAAATAATTCGTCGAATTGAGCAATACTTGCTCAGTTACTCAAATATTGATCCACTATCAATATTCAGTAATTTATCAGTAATTCGTCGAATTGAGCAATACTTGCTCAATTGCTCGAATATTGATCCAACTATCAATATTCAGTAATTCGTCGAATTGAGCAATACTTGCTCAATTTCCCAACTATCAATATTCAGTAATTCGTCGAATTGAGAAATACTTGCTCAATTGCTCGAATATTGATCCAACTATCAATATTCAGTAATTCATCGAGCAGTACTTGCTCAGTTTCTCGAATTTACAATATTCGAGCAATATCTAACATGTTCCATTGAGCATTCGATAACTCATGCTCGATTCAAAAAAAACCTAGATTCACTATCTAAACAGTCAACAACTGACTAATAAAATACACGTCTGTCATTCAGACTCCAAGATTCATGAGACTCCAATCACGTCACATGGGGGATATCAATTAGGGTTTGGTCTGGCGGCCTATGACACGTGGATTCATCCACGATGAGAATGTGAGTAAGTCGTGCAATGGTTGAAGGAGTTAGCAAGGTAGTGAGTGGATGGTTAACCAAGTATCTGCACGACCTGGAACTGGTTTCACCACGATCTTCCACTTTCCCACTCCTTCACTCAAGAAGCCGTCACACTTACAGGGATCAGGGTGTTCATTATTCTTGCAATATAAATAAGTCTAAATCGAGGACAACAGATCAGGATCATCATTCGTCAATAACTCGATTAAAACATATTCACAGAACTCAACTTCAGCAGTTCATCAATTTGCAGAAACCTTCAACACATCCACAATCCTTGATCATCATTTATCCCACACAATTCTCATCTTCCCTCCTACAGATCAACCCATCTCCCTCTTTGTGACCGAATTGACTCTGGAACTGCCATTGACTTGGTTTAGGCCGGAGTCCTACAGATTGATCTCTCGAATCTAAGCACTTCCTTTGCAGTGCATGGTAGGACTAGAAATGATCCTAAAAATTCTAACTGCAAGTGCACAGTGTCGGCAAGCAACACAGGGCAAGCACAGGTCAGTTCCACAGGGACAAGGGGGTGCAAGTGCTATTTTTCTTATTGTAACCAATTTCTAACTGATTACACTAACCAGGGCAGATTACTAATCGGACAAGTCAAACTAACATTTATTTTTTCACTAACATTAAACAGAACTAACATTAACTTGTACCAATCATAACTATCAAACTGAACTCAAAACATTCATGGCATTAACTTCAGGCTAGCATTGGATTTCTACTAACATCAAAGTCAACACAGCATTTATTTCTGATGCATTAATCACTGACTACTCATTCAACATTAATCATTAATCATTAACACTAATCATTTATATTAACTGAACATGCAGATTTGTAGGCAGAGCATTACACTAATTCAATCATGGAAATTGAAGCAAGGTTACAAAGATAACTAAAGGTGAACAAGCAAATATTGAGGTTAAGATTTCTGAACAGCAATGAAGAGATGGTGAATCTGATGAATGGGAAACTAGGGTTTGAGAATTCACCTCTCAGCCCATACTATCATGTTAGCTATTGCACTACTCAGCTTCTTTAAGTGGATAATTTAACTCCAATCACTAAATCACGGCAAGCATTAGTTGTCTGCTTAAAGAACAACTAATCAAAACACAATAACAAGCATTTGAGAGTAAGTGAACATACATAGAAGGATTCTAACTACCTAGGATGCTTGACATTCTATGTGAAAGCAATATGTTGTTCATCAAAAAAAATATATCCTACACAGTGATCTTAGCATAAATCAGTAGCAATAAGCACACATCCTAGCATTAAGGCTAAGGGTTTCATCTAAACCCTAGCTAGGATGTTTAGTTCATGAATAGAAGACCTAACATGATACTAGCAGGGTTGGTGTACATGGAAAAATCAACAGTGACAGGACAAAAACCAATTGCAAATGAATTGATAATTTTTCACTCTAATTAACTTGGGTCTCTCCCCCCATGCTTCACAATGTTACACAGTGTACAATTTATACCAGAACACTAACCCTAATTGTAAATCCCCAAATCAGAAAATTAGGGTTTTTTAAATTACACAAAATTTAACTTACAAACTCCCAAAATCTGCTCGACCCATGCCTCCTCTAGTCCTTGATGCTCTTCCTCTGCTCCTATTGTCCCCTAATTTCGAGTTATTTTACTCACCCCAAAACCTAGGGTTTCAGAGGTTGTGAGATGAAGAAAATAACTAGGCTAGGGATATGGGGGTGTTGTCGGTGAAGAGATAGTAGTGGCAGTGATGGAACTGGTGGTTGTGACGGAAGTGACAGCGGCAGAGAGGGGAGGTGGTGGAGTTGCAGAGCTCTGCAACTGTCGGGTGAAGGAGATGAAGTTTTGGGGCGATGGGTTGTTTGGGTGGATAATAGGATTCGGTGCTAGGGTGTGAAGCGGGAGCATCTGGTTCGATGTTTGGCGAGCTGAGCCGCTGGATATGGAGATGGTAGGTAGATCGGACGGCTAAGAGAGAAGCAGTTTGTAGCGACCGTTGGATGTGTAACACAACGAAGTCAACAGTGCTAGATTAGGTTAGGTGCTGTAGTGTTGGGCGGAATCATCGGGATTTGATGCACAGGCATAGGAGCGACCGTTGGATTCAACTGCAATCTAATCTGAAGGCTTGGAATTTAGGTACTATGGTGTTTGATATGAACTTCGGATTTTGATGCACAATGATGAGGTGACCGTTGGATGACAAGATGGATCCAATCTGACGGCTCTCATGGAAATGGGTATGGATAAAGGAAATGGATTTGGGTAAGGGTTTTGGGCCTTGGGTATGCCAAGCCCATATCTTCTTTAAGAACAATTCTTCCTTCTTGAGCCCATTCCTAGCTTTTTGGTCTTGTGCGCAACATTCTTCGCGGCTTCCTTGCGTAATTCCTCCCGGCTTTTCACTACTTTTCTGCTCTTTTTGCTCCGCAATTCATCCAGACTTTATTTATTACCTAAAAATGCAAAATTAAGTAAGAAAAATATTTATTCTTGAAAACAATGAAAATACAGAATATGGGATAAAATGTAGAATTAATGCACAAAAGATGAGTTAAATGCCAACAAAAATATATATAAATATGCACTATTTAGCACTCATCAAATACCCCCAAACCTGAATTTTACTTGTCCTCAAGTAAAACAAAACTAAGGAAATCCTAACTATACCACTGTCGCTGGTCTTTCGAATGCATTTAGCGTATGCACTAAGCCTTTTAAACCACTAAGTGTCCCTAGTGGACGAGTTGAAGTCTCGTGAAGGTTTGCTTAGAACGTACCTACAAAGTTCTAGGTCAAAATATAAAGCTCAGATTCCATCAAATGTGACATGTGCAAAACAGTTTAAGCTCACAGCAAAATGGAGATGTCAATCTAGCTATCGAAGGCACAATCCTAGCACTGATAACAAAAAAAAGACATGTGATAAGAGTGTAAAGTGTATCTACACATGTGTAAAGAAAGATCTGAAGTTATGACTACTAATCACCAAGAGATAGTTTCTCAGGCTAAGAACCGAGGTCGAAATCTAGCTAGCTGTCCGGACTTTACGAGAATTGTGAATGAGTGGAGGTGTTTCACAATTGCTCGCGTTGTACATCAATGGCATACACCCTCCTTGCTTATTACAAAGAAACAAAAAATGACTCTTTACATGACTCTTATTTACATTGACTACTCTCTTTTATTTTTGGAACAAGAGAGGATGGAATTGATAAATACTTGATTTTTTTTTTTTTTTTTGTATTTTTCTGATATTTTTTCTGAATATACATCGTTTTTTTTTTTTTTTTTTTTTTTTTTTTTTTTTTTTTTTTTTTTTTTTTGAACAGGAAACACTTTTGATACATAACAAAAGAAACAAAATTACATGACACTTTGCAAGAGGTAGCCCTTTTTGATGCACCCAGTTAAATTCGATGGTTGTCTTTCTTAATGTAACCTCCACCTTCTATCCCAACCAACCAAAGAACAAGCTAGTCAAGTTTCGTTCAGTATTCTAAAGTGATTGGCAATCGTAACTTCCTATCAACACCTTGAAGATCGAGGCCATACATGTATTGGTAGATCGTGCGCGTGCAAATTTCTTATCACTATGTGAATTGTGCTAGAATCAGGGTGCCTAAATATCTAGACTAAGACTCCTAATAAAATACATATTTGCACAAGAGTCAACATTTCAAGGTAAATGAGCTCCATTTTTATGATTTTTCATTTTTTAATTTTTTTGAATTTTGATTTTTATTTTTTTGGAATTTTTCAATTTTTCAAAAAGAGAAGGAGTTCGTTTTCAATTATAATATTATCATGGTATCTATTCTATACCCCCAAACCTAAACTAAACATTGTCCTCAATGTTTCAAAATATGGAAAGAATTAAAACAATATATGAAGAGGAACATGCTGAGTAGAGTAAAAGGAGAGAGAATACCCGATTGTACGGCGAAAGCTCGATTAAAACTCCGTTATTCAAGGCAAAAATCCATCATATTAGGAGTCACAATGGATGAGCACAAAATATATACAAAAGGAAATTTAACTAACACATTATCTACAAGAAAATTTGGTTTTTAATGGGATTGGACTTTTTGGGAAAAATTTGGTTTTGGGAGAAATTTTGGTTTTAGGGAAAAGAAAAATTTTGGTTTTTAGGGAAAGAGTGGACCAGTTTAGTCCACATAGACCGGGTCCTCCAGGTTGGTTGTTTCAATGTCGGGTGGGAATGGCTCAAGGAATGGCTTTAATCTCTGCCCGTTGACTTTGAAAACGTTCTTGTTGGAGACATCCTCCAGCTCTACAGCTCCATGAGGAAAAACTGTGCGTACTAGGTACGGACCCTTCCATCTGGAACGCAGTTTTCCTGGAAAAAGATGTAATCGGGAGTCATACAGCAAGACTTTCTGACCAGGAGTGAAGGATTTGCGTAGAATACGCTTGTCATGAAACATCTTCATCTTTGCTTGTACTTGGCACTGTCATAAGCCTCATTCTCAATTCTTCCAACTCGTTGAGTTGAAGTTTCCTTTGAATTCCAGCTTCGTCCAGAGAAGTTCAGCTCTTTGATTGCCCAGTAGGCACGATGTTCTAATTCCACAGGTAGATGGCACGGCTTTCCATACACTAGACGATAGGGGGACATGCCAATTGGTGTCTTATAAGCTGTTCTATAGGCCCACAAAGCATCATTCAATCTTAATGACCAATCTTTCCTAGACGGTTAACCGTCTTCTCGAGAATGTGCTTAATTTCCCTATTAGAAACTTCTACTTGTCCACTCGTCTGAGGGTGGTACGGAGTAGCAACCTTGTGAGTTATGCCATACTTGCGTACTAAAGACTCAAAGTACTTGTTACGAAAATGTGAACCGCCGTCACTGATGATAGCTCTAGGGGTACCAAAACGTGCAAATATGTTTTCCTTTAGAAATGAAAGTACCACCTTGTGGTCATTTGTTCTGGTTGCTATGGCTTCTACCCACTTAGAAACGTAATCAACTGCGACTAGGATGTACACTCTGTCAGAAATAGGGAATGGACCCATGAAGTCGATCCCCCAAACATCAAAAATCTCCACAATCAAAATGGGGTTCAATGGCATCATGTTTCTCCTCGAAATGCTTCCTAGCTTTTGACAGCGTTCACAAGCAACACAATAATCATGGCAATCCTTGAACAATGATGGCCAATAGAATCCACACTGCAAGATCTTTGCAGCGGTTTTCTTGGCACTGAAATGGCCTCCACATGCTTGGTCATGACAAAAGATATCACATCTTTCTGTTCAGTGTTGGGGACACATCTCCTAATGATTTGGTCCGGGCATACTTAAACAAATATGGGTCATCCCAAAGGAATGTTTAACTTCAGCCAAAACTTATAGCGGTCTTGTCTCGACCAATGTGAGGGCATCCTACCTGCAGCGAGGTAGTTAAATATCAGCAAACCAAGGAAGGTCTGAGATAGACATCAGCTGTTCATCTGGGAATGATTCTCTAATCAGCTCAGATTCATCAATAGACTCTAAAGTTAATCTAGACAAGTGATCAGCAACCACATTCTCACACCTTCTTATCACGGATTTCGATGTCGAATTCCTGTAATAAGAGTATCCATCGAATAAGGCGAGCTTTAGCATCCTTCTTAGAAAGAAGATACTTCAAAGCCGCATGGTGTGTATATGATGATCTTAGATCCTATCAAATAAGATCTAAACTTGTCTAATGCAAATACCACGGCAAGTAACTCCTTCTCGGTAGTCGAATAGTTGAGTTGAGCATCATTAAGAGTTTTACTAGCATAGTATATCACATATGGTAGTCTATCAACACGCTGCCCTAGAACAGCGCCAACGGCATAATCAGAGGCATCACACATGAGCTCGAACGGTAGTTTCCAATCTGGTGGTCGGACTATAGGAGCGGTGGTGAGGAGAGTCTTGAGTTCTTCCCATGCCTTCACACAAGCAGCATCGAAGTTAAAGACAACATCTTTGGCAAGTAGGTTACACAAAGGTCTTGAGATTTGGCTAAAGTTTTTGATGAATCGCCGGTAGAACCCAGCGTGACCTAAAAATGATCGAATCCCCTTCACAGAGTGGGGTTGAGGTAATTGCTGAATGAGGTCGACTTTAGCTTTATCTACTTCAATTCCTTTTTCCGATACGATGTGTCCTAGAACTATGCCGGAGTTCACCATGAAGTGGCATTTTTCCCAGTTTAAAATCAGATTCTTTTGCTTACATCTTGATAGCACAAGGACTAGATGGTCCAAACATTCGTCAAAAGAGGAACCAAACACAGAGAAATCATCCATAAAGATCTCGAGAAAACTATCTATCATGTCTGAAAAAATGCTCATCATGCACCGCTGAAAAGTAGCAGGTGCATTACACAGCCCGAAGGGCATACGTCTAAAAGCAAATGTCCCAAATGGACACGTGAATGTAGTTTTTTCCTGATCTTCCGGTGCAATATGAATTTGGTTATAACCGGAAAAGCCATCTAGAAAACAGTAGTGACTGTGTCCAGACACACGTTCTAGCATTTGGTCTATGAAGGGAAGGGGGAAGTGATCTTTTCTTGTTACTGTGTTCAACTTCCTGTAGTCGACACATACTCGCCATCCTGTGGTTGTACGTGAAGGGACTAACTCATTCTTTTCGTTCCGAACTACAGTAATTCCTGACTTTTTAGGCACAACTTGAATGGGACTAACCCATTTACTATCTGCAATCGGATATATGATACCCGCATCAAGTAGCTTCAAGATCTCACTCTTAACGACTTCTCTCATGTTAGGGTTAAGTCTCCTTTGCATTTCCCTAGATGGTTTGGCATTCTCTTCAAGATTAATGTGGTGCATGCAAATGGTGGGGCTTATCCCTTTGAGATCTGAGATGGTCCATCCTAAGGCTTCTTTCTGCTCCTCAAGTACTCCTAAAAGCTTGTTTTCCTGTTCTATGTTTAATTGTGAAGAAATGATAACAGGTAAAGTATCAGAAGGACCTAGAAATGCATACTTCAAAGTATCAGGTAATGGTTTCAATTCCTGGTTGGCCTTAGGCGACTCATCCGAACATATAACAAACTCCTCAGAAAGTGGGGGTTGTTCCACTGTATTCTGCCACTTAGTGATGTCCATTTGAGGTACAGATTCGAGCAAAGATTGGACTTCACTAGTGTATTCATCATCATACAACTCCAAGTTAACACCTTCCAAACATGCTTGCAGGGGATCTTTTGACATAATGCTAGTCAATGAATCTTGTATCAAACTCTCAATCATATTGACTTCATGTACCTCCTCATCATCAAGATTCACAGGTTGTTGACTAACATTAAACGCATTCAATTCTACAGTCATGTTTCCAAAAGAGAGTTTCAACACTCCATTCCGACAGTTGATGATCGCATTGGACGTCGCCAAGAATGGACGTCCTAAAATGACAGGAATGTGACAATTTGGGTTTTGGACAGGTTGAATGTCTAAGACAATGAAGTCTACAAGAAAATAGAATTTTTCAACCTTAATCAAAACGTCTTCTACCACTCCACGAGGAACTTTGACGGATCGATCCGCTAATTGGAGAGTTATAGGTGTAGGCTTCAACTCTCCCAGACCTAACTGCACATAAACAGAATATGGTAGGAGGTTCACACTTGCACCTAGATCTAATAAAGCTCTATTGACCGTGTGTTCTCCGATAGTGCAAGAGATTGTTGGACAACCTGGGTCCTTAAACTTGGGTGGAGTTTTGTTTAGAATGATGGAACTCACTTGTTCAGCTAAGAAAGCACGTTTGTGCACATTAATCTTGCGCTTTTGAGTGCACAAATCTTTGAGGAATTTGGCATATGCAGGGATTTGCTTAATTGCCTCAAGAAAAGGAATGTTGATGTTGACTCTTTTGAACAGTTCTAACATCTCATTGTAGTGGGTGCTTATCTGTTGGCGAACTAACCTCTGAGGAAAAGGAGCAACAGGAACATTAGGAGGTAGAGGGACGTTCCTAGCAGTAGGTTTGTCGGCTTCACTAATGTGCTCGGATTCTTTGGTTTTCTGGGGTTGTGGAGACAGCGTGGAATTTGTATCAGATTCATTAGGTTCGCCTACGTTGTTCTCGATGATTTTACCACTTCGGAGGGTGGTAATGGCATGGACTTGATCGGGTGAGGTTTCAGTGCAGGATGTTGTGCCTGTTTGAAATATCCTCTTTGGATTTTGTTGGGGTTGGCTAGGAAGTTTACCCTTTTCTCTCTCACACATTTGATCCATCTTTTGATCTAGATTTTTCTGACTTTGCATCAGAGTCTGGAACATCTCCTCTAGGGCGGATAATCTCTTGTCGGTATTGTGTTGAGGATAAGATTGTTGAGAGTTTGATTGTTGTTGAGGGTTCCTAGGGTGTTGATAACCTTGATTGTTCTGATATCCCTGATTGTTTTGATAGCTCTGATTGGGTTGAGATGGTCCTCCATGAGTGGGTCCTTTGGACCATGAAAAGTTAGGGTGGTTTCTCCATCCTGGATTGTAGGTCTGTGAATAGGGGTTATGCTCTTGTTTTTGAAACATGGCCTGTGCCTATTCAAGCCTAGATTCCTGGACTGCAAGCAAATCGGGACAATTTTGGAATTGATGGTTGGGATCGTTACAAGCGGCACATACAGACGAAGCGACATGTTCTCGGAGAGTAGTGGTGGAAGGTTTTGAATTTTTATGTAGTTCTAACTCTTCTAATCTCCTAACTATTGATGCCATGTTTGCTCTTCCCTCGAAATCTGCTTCAATCCTAAAAGCCCTAGCTTCGGAAGTAGTCTTTCTGGGTTCACGGATGGATTCCCACTGTTGCGTCTTTTCAGCTACTTCAATCAAGAAGTCCCAAGACGCATCAGCAGTTTTGTCTACGAATAGACCATTACACATTGACTCAACCGTTGTTCGGGTGGACACATCTAGACCCTCATACAAAATTTGCACAAGTCTCCATTTTTCAAAACCATGATGGGGACATTGGAGCAATAATTCATTGAATCTCTCCAGGTATCTAGCTAAGGTCTCACCCTCTAATTGCACAAAGCTATTCAGACTTTGACGAATTGTCGCAGTCTTGTGATTCGGGAAAAACTTTTTGAAAAACTCCTTTATGAGGTCATCCCATGTCATGATGGATTGGGGCTGTAAAGCATACAGCCAGGCCTTTGCCTTATCTTTCAGGGAGAAAGGAAAGAGCCTTAACTTTAGGGTTTCGTCGGACATTTGAGTGAAACGCAGAGTTCCACAAATTTCCTCGAATTCTCTCACGTGGTGGTAAGGGTTTTCATTCTCAACACCTCTAAAAATAGGGAGCATCTGTATTGTGCTTGATTTCAGCTCATAATGGCCATTAGCCTCGGGTAGCACAATACAAGAAGGTTGACTGGCTCTAGTTGGGTACATATAATCCTTGAGGGTACGGGGTTCTCCCATTGTTTCAGATTGGTCCGGTGTGTTTTCCTCAGAAGTTGTGGGTATGTCAATTGGGTCTATTTGATTTACTCTAACTAGTCTATTTGATTGGTCTCTAAAGGTTACAATCATATCCCACTCATGAAATAACAAGCCCACAGATAAGGAAGAAAACAGGGCCCATAAGGATTTGGTTTTGAAAGGGTTAAGTGGAATTTGGTTTTAAGGAGTGGAATTTTGGTTTTGGTCTAAAATTGGGCTTTGGAAGAGTTTTTTTTTTGAACTAAACCTAGCATAAATTAGCACAACCCATAAAAGAAAAAAAAAAAAAAAAACAATAATAATAATTACAATCCCGTAAAAGAAAAATAAAAGAAAATAAAAGAAAAAGAAAATAAAATAATAAAAAAAAATAAAAAAAAAAATAAAAATGAAAATAATTATTACAATCCCAAATTAAAAAAATAAATTAATTATTACATACCCAAATTGAATATTTAATGAGGCCCAAGTGGGTTACTCATGGTTTTAGGCTTACTTGGTTAAGGAGGGAAGCCCAGTTAGGCTTTTGTTCCCTTTTAGTTGCACAGCCCAGTTGGGCTTTAGGATCGTCCTACACAGCTCTCGCTCAAGCCCAGAAGCAGAAGGCAGAACCAGTAGTGAAGCCCAGTTGAGTTGGGTTCAGCTCAGTAACAAGAGACCAGGAGCCCAGTTAGTTGAGGAGGCAGAGCCCAGCAGCACTTGGTGAAGCCCAATTCAGAAAAGTACAAGCCCAGCAGCTTCTCTTCAGTTGGCAGCAGCAGCTTGGCAGCCCAGTTCACCAGCAGGCTTAGCAACAGCAGCAGATTTTCAACAGCACCACAGCACCACAGCAGATTTCAGGCAGCAGCAACAGTTCAGTGGCAGACTTAGCAACAACTCAACAGGAGTTACAGCAAGCAAAATCAGCAAGCAAGCATAGGAGTTACAGCAAGCAGAGTTCAGTAACAACCCAAAAGAAAGAAAGAGCAATTGCGCCGCAACCGAGTCCCCGGCAGCGGCGCCAAAAACTTGGTAGGACTAGAAATGATCCTAAAAATTCTAACTGCAAGTGCACAGTGTCGGCAAGCAACACAGGGCAAGCACAGGTCAGTTCCACAGGGACAAGGGGGTGCAAGTGCTATTTTTCTTATTGTAACCAATTTCTAACTGATTACACTAACCAGGGCAGATTACTAATCGGACAAGTCAAACTAACATTTATTTTTTCACTAACATTAAACAGAACTAACATTAACTTGTACCAATCATAACTATCAAACTGAACTCAAAACATTCATGGCATTAACTTCAGGCTAGCATTGGATTTCTACTAACATCAAAGTCAACACAGCATTTATTTCTGATGCATTAATCACTGACTACTCATTCAACATTAATCATTAATCATTAACACTAATCATTTATATTAACTGAACATGCAGATTTGTAGGCAGAGCATTACACTAATTCAATCATGGAAATTGAAGCAAGGTTACAAAGATAACTAAAGGTGAACAAGCAAATATTGAGGTTAAGATTTCTGAACAGCAATGAAGAGATGGTGAATCTGATGAATGGGAAACTAGGGTTTGAGAATTCACCTCTCAGCCCATACTATCATGTTAGCTATTGCACTACTCAGCTTCTTTAAGTGGATAATTTAACTCCAATCACTAAATCACGGCAAGCATTAGTTGTCTGCTTAAAGAACAACTAATCAAAACACAATAACAAGCATTTGAGAGTAAGTGAACATACATAGAAGGATTCTAACTACCTAGGATGCTTGACATTCTATGTGAAAGCAATATGTTGTTCATCAACAAAAATATATCCTACACAGTGATCTTAGCATAAATCAGTAGCAATAAGCACACATCCTAGCATTAAGGCTAAGGGTTTCATCTAAACCCTAGCTAGGATGTTTAGTTCATGAATAGAAGACCTAACATGATACTAGCAGGGTTGGTGTACATGGAAAAATCAACAGTGACAGGACAAAAACCAATTGCAAATGAATTGATAATTTTTCACTCTAATTAACTTGGGTCTCTCCCCCCATGCTTCACAATGTTACACAGTGTACAATTTATACCAGAACACTAACCCTAATTGTAAATCCCCAAATCAGAAAATTAGGGTTTTTTAAATTACACAAAATTTAACTTACAAACTCCCAAAATCTGCTCGACCCATGCCTCCTCTAGTCCTTGATGCTCTTCCTCTGCTCCTATTGTCCCCTAATTTCGAGTTATTTTACTCACCCCAAAACCTAGGGTTTCAGAGGTTGTGAGATGAAGAAAATAACTAGGCTAGGGATATGGGGGTGTTGTCGGTGAAGAGATAGTAGTGGCAGTGATGGAACTGGTGGTTGTGACGGAAGTGACAGCGGCAGAGAGGGGAGGTGGTGGAGTTGCAGAGCTCTGCAACTGTCGGGTGAAGGAGATGAAGTTTTGGGGCGATGGGTTGTTTGGGTGGATAATAGGATTCGGTGCTAGGGTGTGAAGCGGGAGCATCTGGTTCGATGTTTGGCGAGCTGAGCCGCTGGATATGGAGATGGTAGGTAGATCGGACGGCTAAGAGAGAAGCAGTTTGTAGCGACCGTTGGATGTGTAACACAACGAAGTCAACAGTGCTAGATTAGGTTAGGTGTTGTAGTGTTGGGCGGAATCATCGGGATTTGATGCACAGGCATAGGAGCGACCGTTGGATTCAACTGCAATCTAATCTGAAGGCTTGGAATTTAGGTACTATGGTGTTTGATATGAACTTCGGATTTTGATGCACAATGATGAGGTGACCATTGGATGACAAGATGGATCCAATCTGACGGCTCTCATGGAAATGGGTATGGATAAAGGAAATGGATTTGGGTAAGGGTTTTGGGCCTTGGGTATGCCAAGCCCATATCTTCTTTAAGAACAATTCTTCCTTCTTGAGCCCATTCCTAGCTTTTTGGTCTTGTGCGCAACATTCTTCGCGGCTTCCTTGCGTAATTCCTCCCGGCTTTTCACTACTTTTCTGCTCTTTTTGCTCCGCAATTCATCCAGACTTTATTTATTACCTAAAAATGCAAAATTAAGTAAGAAAAATATTTATTCTTGAAAACAATGAAAATACAGAATATGGGATAAAATGTAGAATTAATGCACAAAAGATGAGTTAAATGCCAACAAAAATATATATAAATATGCACTATTCTCATCTTCAGATCAGGATCATCATTCGTCAATAATATGGGATAATATGGGATAAAATACAGAATATGGGATAAAATCGAGGACAACAGATCAGGATCATCATTCGTCAATAACTCGATTAAAACATATTCACAGAACTCAACTTCAGCAGTTAATCAATTTGCAGAAACCTTCAACACATCCACAATCCTTGATCATCATTTTTCCCACAAAATTCTCATCTTCCCTCCTACAGATCAACCCATCTCCCTCTTTGTGACCGAATTGACTCTGGAACTGCCATTGACTTGGTTTAGGCCGGAGTCCTACAGATTGATCTCTCGAATCTAAGCACTTCCTTTGCAGTGCATCTGTGTGAGATTCAGCAGTTTGCTCGGTCGAGGAGTCTCGTTCGCGTACTTTCCTAAAAAACTAGCAAACCGTTTTTCTCCATCTACATATTGGCGACCACAGTGGAAGATTAATCTCTCTGTTGCAATCTCGATTCACACAAAATGGTTGATCTTAGGTCAGGTTCAGTTACTAATCCTAACGCAAATAATGCTAGCACTAGCAACAATAGTGGTGCTCCAGTAACCACTCACGTCTCCAATACCGGTGGTGTTGACAACACTCCTTCTCAAACCAACATTGGAAGCAATCCTCTCTTTGGCAGGTCTCCTGAGGAAATCAACGCATACCAACCTACCATAGACGATCTCATGAAGATTCAAGAAACTCTCGCCAAGAATCAAATGGATATGGCTGACACTGAGAAAGATCTATGCACTCATATCAAAACTCTTACAGACAAGATATCAAAGAAAGCCCAGGACAAAGGAAAATATCCAGAAGCATCTCCGTCTACTGATCCCGAAGTTTCTCCCATTCACGTGGTAGATAATGATGATGTCCGCAAGGTTGCAGATGATACACCACCATCTGGTTTCATCACTCGTGAAGATATCAAACGTCTCTTGGAGAACCATGGAAAAGAAAGACACCATCGGTTCATTGCCACCAGCCTCCATACCACGCTGTTGTACAGAGGATCCCTCTCCCAAAAGGCTACACATCTCCAAGATTCACACTATACAATGGGACAGGGAACGCTTGAGAACATGTTTCTTGGTTCTTGGGGTCACTAGGTGAGCACGAGCACAACCATATTGTGCGTCTAAAGGAATTCTCAAAATCCCTGACAGGACGAGCATACACCTGATACAACAACATTGCACCTCGAAGCATCGCCGGCTGGGGGGAAATGGTTAATGCCTTTTACAGAAAATACTTCTTCGTCTCTGAGCAGATCACTTTATATGACTTGGGAATAATGGCCCAGAAGAGCAATGAACATACGAATGTATATGTTAAAAGGTTCAGAATCCAGGCTTTGGATTGTCATGACCCAAACGTTACTGAACAACAACTGGTGGACTTGTGCATCAATGGGATGATCACGGTCTACAGAACTCTGTTGGAAAATCTCCGATTCCAAACTTTCTATGAACTTCATGAGGCGGCCAAGAGATCAGCAACTACTGCTCCAGCCCTACTGGAAAGAACAAAATCCGTGGAAGTCGAGGAGCCACGAGAAACTCGCAGTACCAGATGCCTTATTAACAAACAATATAACGCTCAACCCTCCATGAACGTTGCTGAAGGGATCAAGAGAAAAGATGAAGTGCCACAACATAAGAACGCTACTCCAACATCTCATCCTACAAAGGCACCAAATAAGGACAATCAGGTTACGCAAGCACCACCTCGGCATTAGAAACAGGACGACCAGGAAGAAACAGACTTTTCTTTCCCTATCGAAGAGGTGATCGAGCTATTGGAAGTCTGGGTACAAGATGGTGCGATCAAACTACCTCCTGTCAAGAAAGAGCCAACAGAGGAGCAAATGGAGAATCCGCGCTACTGCCACTTTCATAGATATGTTATCCATCAAACGAGTGATTGCAGAATCTTGAAGTGAATATTCAAGGAAAAGGCTGATTCAGGAGAACTGGGGACTGAAGGGGTACACAGGAATCCTCTACCAATCAGAACCTTTACACTCTCTAAACAAACAGTCAAATAATCTGTCCAATCATTGATCGAACATGCCTGCGAATTGCTATATCTATCGAAGGCTCAAAGGGAAGACATGTTCAAGGCTCTGAACCATGTAGTGTCTGGGAAACGACTATCCATTCCAGAAATTTCCCTTGGGAATGACATCAAATGGGGGAGAGTTCTTTTGAACTTGTGCTTAATGGTCATATCTTGAGGGGTGTGCGGCTGTGGACTTTTAAAGGGGTTATCTTGTATCTTTAAACTCTTTGATAAATGCTATTAGCTTCGGATATATTATTGCATCTAAATTAGATGGTATGTATTTTTCTTTTAGTCATGAAATGTCTCTTACGGAAATTTCACTATGATCCCGTTCTTGTACCTTTGCCAATTTTATTGACAAAAAGGGGGAGAATTAATATGTAATTCACACTACAAATACATATGGTTTTCGGATCATTGTGTAAGGAGGAGTGGTTTCCATGTGAGATGGAGTATTGACTAAGGGGGAGTGATACATATCACCATAGTATTATTGTTGAAGTTGTGATACAATTGGACTTTGACACCGTATAACAATGATCGAGACCGATGCTTTCTCATTGTTATAGCTACAGATCTTCAACAACGGTGATGCTAAACTTACAACCTTTGGTATCATTGGAGTACTTGGAAGTGACGAAGATTTCGAGGAATGTTGAAGATTAGACATGTGGAATAGGAGCTACTAAAGTTTCTTTATCTTTTTTGTATTCCATATGTATTGATAGTTTTGTCACTAAAATTGACAAAGGGGGAGATTGTTTGAGCATTGCTCGGTCGAACTCCCATGCGTTGCTATCTCAAGCATGTTTGTCAATGTTAATGATCAAAACTATAAGTATTGATTTCTAGTCTACTATAACTAAGTCTCGGACTAGGATAAAAAGTGTAGTTGAGATCAAGGACTTCATGGCGATTCATCATACAAGAAGAAGAACTACTCAAAGAACCGGTGGAACTTCTCGACAAAAAGGTATGTGAAGAATTGAACTTATCTGTCACTCAAAAGTCTATCTACTCTATCTCCTACTTCTTAAGACAAAAAGTCGTATGCTATATATAGACTTTGATTATATACATTTGGTACCTCGCCTATCTATATCTCGAAATATGTGTTGGTAAGCGTTTCGCTTCGATCATGTTTATCTTTACCTAGTGACGAAAGTCATGATATGTTTCAATCACTTTGAAAATTTCTTTGACGAGAAATGGTGTAACAACTATATAACGTCCTCTAAGAATGTTTCAATGATTGGAATGAGAGTTTAGATTACATAACCAATGATGGACATAAGTATTGTTGTGGAAACACATATGTGCATAAGTCCTATCCCTTGAACCAAAGTTTGCGAAATTTGTTGATCAAGAGAAACCGAAAGAATGGATTGTTTCCAAGTCCGTGAACTCAGTCCGCGAACTTCCGAACTTCTCATCCCGAGAAATTCTGCTGGAGTTGACAAACTTTTTGCGTGAGTACATGTCTGCGAACCGGCGGAAAGTCTTTGCCGAGATTTTCTGCTGGAGTTTGTAAACTCTGCCCGGTTGCTTAAGTCCGCGAACCTACTGTGCGAACTTAAGAAGGTTACTTATATATCTGAAGATGATTCCTGAACTTAAACTTATAAAGACTAAGGAATGCAGTTTGCAAACCGTGGATATAAAAGTTCATGAACCGATTCAAGTGAATCAAATCATGTTTGCTTCAATTGTGTCTTGTGTAGTACATAAGATTTCCTTGCAATTGAACAACTCTCAAACTAGTTCATTTGAAGTCATTTGAACTAGTTATGGTGAAGAAGAATATGGTTGGTATGAAATGCTCATATGGCTAACCTTTTGGTTAACTACTGTTGAACCAACAAACGTACATGTTTGGGTATGGTTAACAAACCTAGAAGTGTGCATTTCATTTGTGTATAACAAGCTAAGTTTTCGATCTAAAGGTTGAGAAATATTAGCTTGAATCTAAATCAGGTTTTCATCTAACGGTGGATATTTTTTGCTTTGTAACCAAGGCGAATCCCTGATTTGAAAGACTATATATAGGATACATCTAGTATTGTGCAAAAATAATCCCCACACTTCATTGTGATACTAGTTTGCGTGCTAGAGTCGATTCTCCTTTAACCTTTGGTTTTCTTCTTCTAAAACCAGGTTAACGACTTAAAGACTTCATTGGGATTGTGAAGCCAGACCAATACTAATTTTATCGTAGTTGTGTGATCTGATCTTGCATCTTCTATAGTACGAGTACAATCATATTGATTGACTTGAGATTAATATCTCTGATAGGCAAGATATAAAATGTAGTCACAAACATCTTCGTCTCATTGTTTGTGATTCCGCAACATCTTGTTTCGCTACCATACAGTTAAGATTGTTATGAAGTGATTGATTTATCTAGGTTTTTCTACGGGAATATAAGACCGGATTATCAATTGGTTCCTATTCACCTTGATTATTATCAAAAGACGGAACAAAAACTTTAGCGTTTTTCTGTGGGAGACAGTTTTATCCTTTGATAGACTTGTCTGTGTGAGACAGGTTTGTTTATTGTTAAAGCTGCGATTTTGGGTCGTAGCAACTCTTAGTTGTGGGTGAGATCAGCTAAGGAAATCAAGTGCGCAGTATCCTGCTGGGATCAGAGGCGTAGGGAGTACAACTGTACCTTGGATCAGTGGTAGACTGATTGGGGTTCAACTACAGTCCAGTACGAAGTTAGCTTGGAGTAGGCTAGTGTCTGTAGCGGATTAATACAGTGTGTGTTCAATCTGGACTATGTCCCGGGGTTTTTCTGCATTTGCGGTTTCCTCGTTAACAAAGTTTCTGGTGTCTGTGTTATTCCAGTTTCTGCATTATATTGTTTTATCTTTATAATTGAAATAATACAGGTTGTGCGTTAGATCATCAATTGGAGTAATCCAACCTTTGTTTGTTGATTGTCATTGATTGATCCTTGGATATTGGTCTTTGGTACCATCCAAGTTATTCATTGTGTTTGATTAAAGAATCGTTGATTTCTATTAGCTCGAGTAAATCAAAACAAGAGAGAGATATTAACTCCTTGAGATACTTTTACCTAGATTGAGTCTGACTGTCTAGTTGATTCTCTAGAAAGTGTTTCGGAGTTAGTCCATATAGATTGCTAAGCGAAATATTGGGTGGTGTTGTTAGACCCCCGCTTTTTCAGATACTATATTTAGCGAAACTGTTGATTTGGATTGTACTACATCAATTTCCTAAACTAGGATCACTCTTCTTCTCCTTTGGAATCAATAAACTTCCATTATTTTCTTTTCTATACCCCATTTGGGCAATCTTTATAAGAGTAAATAGTATGTCGTATGTGTTTATGTTAGGGTCACTACTTAGATCTTTTGTGGTATCGTATTTTACTGAACTTTTGCTTTAATTGTTGTAGAGCATTCACATCCCGGCGAAGAGGATGATGGTTGTTGGTCATTTGATCCTAAATATTCTCTACCACACCAGAAATCAATCAAATACTTTAATGGGGAACCAGCGGAGCTAAATGCGATTAAACTCTTTCTGAAGTATCTTAGTTTTCTGGAGACTGTAATCATTGTTGCTTCTCGGGAGCTCTCCAAAAACCATGAGGAACAAATAAATGCAATGAATACTTGTAGTGTATTATACAAGAATAGAGCAGTTGTCGTGTATTATACAAGAATGACCATAACTTGGAGAAGAGAATTGTAACAAAAAAATAATTTTGACTCAAATAGCAAACTGGTTCTAAACTTTTAGAAATATTTCAAACTTTTACTGATAAATCTAATCAAGCCTTAAACCTTATGGTTTCTTATCTAGAGCTGATAAAAAAAAATTAAATGGGAAAAGAAATAATAATAAAAGTAAAAAGAAGACCATGGTACTATACACTGTAAAAATGTAACCGTAAGCTAAAAACAAAACAGCAGCACTTAATCCAGTGAGGACTCTATAAATTCCCACCACCACCATTAGAATTAATCTTTGTTTGTGCCTCCACGTTATCAATTTTTCTTTTAGAATATTCATCTTGAAATTGCTGCTTTGGGGTTTATTCTTCTTTGGTTGCTGATTATTAGCTACGCCTCTGCATGCCAACTGTAGGTTACGTGATCGACGCGCGTCTGGATATTGGTTGTGAAACGTGAAAAACGAAGAGAAGAAGGTGAAAACAGAATCGTTTATTTCCAGGGTTTTTGGAATATCGACTTAAAACCGAAGTAGTAGTCGAATACAGTTATGGGGGTCTTCCTTAAATAGTCTTCAACCGGAGTCGGAGCCAGAGCCGGTGCCACCCTGTCTCTCTAACTCCAACACCATTTCTACACATACTATTTGATTGAAAAGAGAAGTAAAGTTCACTTTAGGTTCAAAACTTCAAATCTAAGGGGAGAAGTGACCCGAGCTCAACTTCAGGTTAGTTTTAGTTCCAACTACGAACGCAGTCCAGATTTCTTTAATTTTATGAAATTATAAATAATATTTATTCCATCTTTAGAATTTTTCTTCATTGATTGATTTTCCTTTTTAATGCATGATAACTGTTTGATGAAATGTGTAACATAGTTTTGTCTCTTTTATGGTAACTCTCATTTTGATTGCTTTCTCAGGAAAGGTCATTTTGGAATTATGGTGTTGAAAAACAAGAAGAAACATAAAAGTTTTCAGAACAGCAACGTGGGTATTGGAGAGGATAAGATAAGTAATTTACCTGATGCAATAATTCATCACATTCTTTCTTTCCTTCCAACCAAATGTGGTATGTCTACCTGCATTTTATCCAAAAGATGGAAGTATGTAGTCTATTGTATCCCTATTCTTGATTTTCGTGACTGGCAAACTCGAGTGGATACTAGAAAAGAAAGAGAGCTGGAAACCAAATGGCTCATGAATTTTATTGACACAGTACTATTTTTTCATGAGAAGCCTAATGTCCAGAAATTCTATCTTTATTGGGATGAGTTCGTCGACAAATCTAGGGTTAATAGATGGGTCACTACTATTATGAAGCGTAAAGTTGAAGAAATTTGTCTTTACATAAGATGTCCAAGTACATCCTCAATATTCCCGCTATCATTTTTTACTTGTGATTCATTGACACTGTTGGATTTGCGTTTCGACATGGGAACTTTTACTGAATTCGTTATGTACTGGTACACTTTGTTTTTTCCTGATGATTAGGTTCAAAGTGAGGAAGATATCCTCTTAACTGATTTGCCTGCTTTCAACAATTTGATCCATCTAGAAGTTGGTTCAAGGTCCAGGTTTTGGTTCAGATTCTATTTCGGTTATGAGAGGATTTTTCAGGTTTCTCCAGCTCTCGCCTAATCTAGAATCAATTGTCTTTGCTCAGGCAAGTCACTGACCTCTTACCTCATATAGTTAAAAATGATTTATTTATTTTGTTTGTTAGCATTTTATTCACTTCTCTGATTGAAAACTGGTGTTACCATATTTGGCGAAACCGTTGATTTCAATAGTAATACATCGATTTCGTTAAACTAGAATCACTTGTCTTCTCATTTGGAATCAATAAACATTCATTATTTTCTTTTCCATACCTCACTTGGGCAATCTTTATAAAAGTTAGTAGTATGTGTTTGTGCTAACATCACTACTTAGATCTTTTGTGGTATCGTATTTCGCTGAACTTTTGCTTTAACTCTTGTAGAGCATTCACATCCCCTACGAAGAGGATGATGGTTGTTGGTCACTTGATCCGAGATATTCGTTACCAAACCTGAAGTCGATCAATTTCGAGTATTTTAATGGGGAACCAGCAGAGCTAAATGCGATTAAACTCTTTCTGAACTATCCTGGATTTCTTGAAACTGTAACCGTTGTAGCTTCTCCACGGCTCTGCGAAGTCCATGAGGAACAAATAAGTGTAATGAAGTTGTTACTGATGTTTCCAAAACCTGCCAAATGTGTGGTTAAGTTCTTGACAAGCTCTGGAAAAGCTTGACAACACTTTCAGTATGTCAGTGTTGTTATTCTTATCTTTGCGAGGATCACTCTAGAAGTCCCCTTGTGAGTGTTTACAAGTATTGTTAGTCTTTTTTTTTTTTTTTTTCTGGAATATGTTGGAGATTGGTGTAATTCCCTGAACCATCAAGGATAATAGGGTACTAAAATGTTTTGATTCTGCCCCATTTTCTGTTTATAGTATATTTGCTTCAGTTTCTTGTCTGCTTCGGATATTTTGGGAACATTGCTTTCTGTGAATAAAGTGCGTACAGTATTAAAGGTTCCACTAGCTAGGAAATTGGTTCACATACCTGCTTGATCAAAAGATTGGGAAATTCAATGGAAAAATGTAAGCACTCTCGTTACATGTAGGAGCTATACGCTATACAATATTATAAACAGATTTTAATGAATTTCATGATTTATGAAAGCATTATCAAGATGAGAGGACAACAACTTTACTTAAGATCCATAAAACTAGAGAAAATTCGAAGGCAAAGAGTGTGTGTAGCAATCCCCTGTCCAGCGCGAACCCATACACGGTGATTCCGCCGTTGTTGTGCTGCAAATATGTCACTGCAAAAATTTCCACCAACACACAAACTAATTAGAGTTAAACCCACATAGACATGCAACGGATGTTCGTTTTGATGGGTCAAGGGAGAACAGATTTCTGAATGCACAATACTCACCCAAAGATTGTCTGGTTTGGAAAGATGATGAATCCTGTGACGGCATCGCAATCAAAGTGTCATTTGTTGAGTTACTACTGATTGCGCGGTTAGACTCTTCGACAACCCCAGCATTGGCCGCTGAAATTCTGTCTATCTTTTCCAGCGTGCAGCATTTACTCTTCGAGACCCCATTGCTGTATGTAGTTGCATGAAGCATGTGCCACCTTGTAGCAATGGAAACAATTCCTTGGGCTCTATGAGTAATTCTTGCTGCTCCCAATAGTGACAGTAAGAAACCACTCAACTGCACTGCTGAACAAACCACAAGATCGCCTGAATTGAAGAAGTTCTTCTCAGCTTTTGAACCCAAAACTAACATGAGAACTCCAAACTGACAAATAGTAATCATAAACAAAGAAGCCACAATGAAAAGCCGGTACCGGTGACTTGTTTCCGATAATTGCTTTTTTATCCTCATATGTTCTTCAAAAATGGTACCGGGGTCTGACCCATAACCTTCTAACATCTTCTGAAATCCTTCAAACCTTAGTATCTGCAACTCACATGTTAATCTAAACAAAGCACAGACTAACAAAAACACACCAGTTCTATACACCCATGATACTAATCCTGCTAGAAACATAATCGAATTGTACGGTAGACGGTTTTCTGCGTACGGTACGGGGATCGACACTATGACTGTTGAAAAGAATAGTATCTTATGTGCAAATTCAACAAGAAAAGAAGGTAAAAGAATGTAAGCAAGGTGTCTAAAGGATTTATCAAGTTCTCGTGCATACCCACGTCGAACGTACGTTGAATCATCTTGAAGTTCATCAAGATATAGAAGCCGACGCAGACCGTACTTTTTAAAGAACCGGGATATTGTGAAGAAACCAATAATGGCTAGACCTGACTCTGGTAACTGAATCAACTTGTTGAATGAAATTGGATCCTCAATAGTTGAAGTTTTAGGGACATGAACAAAAACTGAACTAAAAATGGGAACAACTATGGTGAGGAAAATAAAAACCAAGTAAGAAATGGTTTTATTTACATATGTTGAATGATCAAGTGCACACCACTTGAGACTTACACGGAAACTTCGTAGCTCATCGTATATGTTCGACTTTGAACGATGATAAGACGGGTTCGTCAGCAGTAACGGGACGATCATTGCATTTGCTTCATCAGAGATATTGACGTTGATGGTGGTACTGCCAAGAGAGTTGGTTGATGAATTCATGGGTTCCATGATAAGAGAGGGAAAAAAGGTCAAATGATAGCTTGTTCTTGAGGTTTTAATATGCTTAGAAATGAATTTATACTAAGCCATAAAATGTGGTACATAAGAGATTGCTTGAGAAGAAGATGAAAAGAAACTCAGTTTTAAGGCGCATAGAGGTGTGTAAAGCACTTTATAAAGTATTTTGTGAACCCAAGACTAATAAAAAAGAGGACGAAGATAGGTATATGCTATTAAAAGGAGGCAGTCTTTCGAAGACTTGTACCGAAAGCACCAGCAAGAATACAAAACAAGGCAAGGAAAGCCCAAGTCTTGCTTTTTCCCCGTGAGCTTTCAACAAGAAGTATCAATGAAGAGAATAATAAAGTTGAGGTGGTGGTGGTGGTGGCTGGGACTGGGAGAGACCGCAAAAGTTCCTCACTCAACAATACACGTACACCGTATTTGAATCCAATTTTAAAATGAGTCATCAAGCTCATTGACTATATTTGGGCACCGTGGCACAAGATTTGTGGCCAACTAAATGGGTGGACAAGTGAATTCATGTGATCATAAAATTGTGGTTTTGAACTAAAACAGATTGCAACTGAGAATTAGTTGGCAATCAATGAGTGATGCTGTTCGTTAGGTCAGGAGTTAACCCTAGATCATGGGAAGAACTGTAAAGTCTCCTTGTACAGTATCACACTGTCAACAAAAGGTTCACCTGCAATTGACATCAGCTGCACAAAAGGTAAAATATGACCAAATGAGCTGGACTTGCACAGAATCTAAGCTTCATTTGGTCATGGCATGAATATCATATATCCATAAATGAACCGAATTTGGCAGACCTGCAAATGAAGTTCTTGAAAATTTATACATTCCAAATACAGTTCTTGAATCAACTTTTGTAAATCAATGGAATCTAAACCTATTACTGTAAGTTAATTGATTTTTGTTAACAAACAAGGATGGGTATATCTACTCTTTTTCCGTCTTACTTCTCTTTTCTTCAGATTTGCTTTGAAAGAAATTCACTTAAACTTTGATATCTCAACAGTGGTGGTAGAGAAAAGTTAGCATAAGTTGGTCGAACCCCAGCAAACACCTGCCAACTAATGCTAATGTCCTTCATCCATAGGATCATTTTGCGTTTGAGATGTTGAGTCCTTGATATCATCTTGCCTTGAACCAGTTTCCCCAGAATCTGAAACCTTTGCAACAGAGTCGTCCAAAGCTTCGAGGAAAGATTGAACACTAAAGTTGTCTGCAAAGTCACAAATGCAGATTTTCAAGAGTTGATGTTAGAAATCATTCTAATATATACAAACAGATAAAAATCCATCCACATGATCCAGGAGAATTTTTGGAGTGTTCATTACTTACATTTAGCTGGGTCGATACCAAACTGAGTCAAATCAATTTGTCCTGTGCGAAGCACCTAAAACAAACACAAAGAAGAAGTGTCAATCCTGAGTGGACTTCCTTAGAGACTAGAACCTAAATCAACAAAGTATTAAGATAGGATCCTCACATATGTAAATGATTCTACTTGTTGACGGAATTGTGGGCACTGTAGTAACTCGATTAGATCAGAAGGACTAAGTTTGCCCTGAAACATTGCATCGATATAATTGTGGTTAGAGTAGCAATACTTTACATCAAATATAAGAGCTTATAGAATGAGATACTTCCTACCTCAGGCAAATGTGACGCCAATCGCTGTTCCAGAGGCAGTGATTCAATCAATGGCAGTATCAACTCAGGAGTCAGAATGTCCTCCAATCCCAGACCTTAAAAATAAAATCTTTCAGAAGCATTACCGAAAAAATAAAAGAACAAGAAGAACAAAAAAAATAAGATAAGAAAAGAAAAGAAAAGAAAAGGATTAGAACGATTGCATTGAGAAGATTAGAACTGAACATGGCCATGGTCCAACAATTGCATTGTGGCAGACTTGACCAAAAACCATGGGTTAAAATTACAACCGAGTATATTATGAATCCTGGAGACGATGAGATCGACTTTCACATTCACCAAGAGACTTAGATGGTCAGCAGAATTATGTTTTGAGGCCATTAATGGGATACTCCAGGCAAAGATGTAACTGAGTGATCACAACCAGAGACTGAAGACAGCAAAATAGGTGTGATTGGTTTGGGATAGCAAGTCAGGTAGATTATGGGCCTAGTGGTATACAAGGAACGGCCTTTTAAATATGCCAAGTACAACGCCCCTATATTATGCATAACAAAGTTAAAGTTCACTAAGCCCTATATTTAAGTAGAAAATCACCTCCATCAGGATCCACGGCAGCATCTGCATCGACAACCACAGAGTATAACATGTCAGAAAGTAAATAGCATACAAATGAGGCCCTAAAATACGAAAAGATAACCATATATAATACCTCCGGCTCCAAAACTACTTAATATTCTCTGCAGATCTGCCATTTTTACTGGTCCAGCTGAAGAGCTAACATCACTAGTTACTGTCGTACCCAAGTTAGGCATAACCAAGTTTGCCCTGTAAGAGAGAATATAAATATCATGTACATAAGTTCTTCCATCTGAATATAAACCGTTCAACAAACTTTAAAACTTTTGTGCCTAGAAAGTTGTGGATTGCTCAACAATAGGTTATCTAATATTATTTCACCGTTCAAAAAATATTGATCTTAAAAACAATCCTATTAGAAAAGCAACAAGTTAAAAACTAAGAGTGCAAAATTTCACAGCAGATGAATATTGCTTGCGAATTTGAGTTTGATACAGCAGGTATTCTTCCTAGTTCTTACATGATTTGATACAGTGGAAAATACTGATAATCTTTTATGTCCCCGAAAGATAATAAAAATTTGGTATGCAAAATCGTTCTTTACCTCGATGACACCTCATCTTCAGCCATGTCTTCTGATTTATCAGATGCTTCAGACAGTGGGTTAGGAGCTGAAATCTCAGGTACTTCTCTATCAAATTCTGCCAAGCAATTGGAATAACAACAACTTTTCAGAAAACATAATGTGATCATAGAACTAGTTGAACCAAAACAAAGATGACGAATGTACCAAAAGGGCGATTCATGTGGAAGTTGACTGAGGTGCTAATTCGTGAATCTTCATCAGCGTTTGGCTCCTGAACACAAGATGTGATGCCAAACAAAATTAAGAATTCCAAACGAAATAAGAAGTAAAACGCCTTAAGGAGAAACAATAAATGGAAGGACAAAATAAAATAAGCAACAGTCGACAAAGCGAACCTGCATCCAAAAAAAGAACGTCCTATTGTCGGTGCTGAACTTTAAACGGTATACCCTTTCAGATGCCGGACCGACCTGAACAGGCAACAACAGATTAAAGAAGACGAACCACAACTTAACTTCAATTAATCACAAATATCTATGTAATACTGATTGTTAGGGTACCTTCTCGAAAACTGCCTCGTCAGGGAATATTATTTGATCCTGTGATTACTCTGTCAAGGAAAAGTACAGTACTTCCAGCAGAAAAACATCAAACTGAAGCGTTGCAAGCTGAACAACTGTAAACAACTCTATTCCACAAAGCAATAAGTTGAATAAACGATAAATGAGACAACTTACAGAAGAAATACACCTAGACTTTGTTCAATTTACTTTTTTCTAATTAGTTAGTGAGATAGCGATAATTCAACTTTTCTGTTGGTAAAAATGGAACCTGGAACTACTCGGATACATAAAGTGAACATGACAATTTCGCAACGATCAATATATCCAAACTAATAGAAAAAGCAAATGTCAGAAGCCTAAGAATCCTAAAAAGTAAACAAACACCAATGCAAGTTCCTTTTAATTGATAAATTTCCAGCTGCAGTAAGGATACATCTTCGAGCACATTCTGTGTGCGATCTAGCCACTGGAAGTGTAACAGTCCCTCATCACCCTGTGTACACAGATATTAAGAATAATAAGTTCCTCCAGCATCGTACTTGTAATGCACACAAATTCTACAAGTCCTTAAACACTCACCCTTGCTATTCGAACAAGTCCTTTACGTGAATCAGCAACCAATCGTGTTCCTTCGAGGTTCAGCTTGCCCGCACGAAATTCAAGCATAACATCCTACATGTAGTTAGGTGTAAGACTCACTGGACGTATGTACTAACTAAAAGAATCACGGTCAAACTACAAAGCATTTATATCGCCATTGAAGAACCACAAAGAATATTTCACAATAGATTTATCCAAAATATTACCAAATTGTATAAAGTAATCTGATACTTCATGCGAAATTAAATTTGAATAAGAGAAACTAATCAGTGAACAAGAAAAACATAAATATCAGAATGACAATTAGAAATTTGACAATCGGATATAAAGGAATTCCATGTCAAACATTTTTGATTTTTGGTTTCTCGTGTGCTATACTATAAGTAAAATCTCTCTTAATCGTCGACATAATGGGATATACCTAACTGCATATCTAATCATACAAGTGGACCAACATAAGTAATACACCAGTTACTTAATCTATTTCTTCATAGTAGCTCAAAAATAGGCCAAAACAACCTAAGGCTACATAGCACTGTCTTTTTTCTTTTTCTGTTGGGACTATTAAATACTCAATTTGACGGTTCTTCACTTAAGAATTCTAAGGTACTATTGGATTTGGAGGAAGGACTCCAAGGCAAAAAAAAAGCTCTCTTAATCGTTTACATAATGGGATATACCTAACTGCATATCTAATCAGACAAGTGGACCGACATAATTAACATACTAGTTACTTAACCTATTTCTTCATATTAGCTCAAAAACAGGCCGAAACACCGTAGGACTACAAAGCACAAGGTCTTATTTTTTGTTTATGGACTTGACGGTTCTTCGCCTATTGAAGGAAGGCAGTGGCAAGGCAAACAGAACCTTCCCTCTTAATAGTGGAGACCTAATCAACACAGGTTTCATGTCTATATTCATTTCCGTGCAAGTAAGATAAACAAAAATCACTCTTAGATCATCGATAAAAATAAGGTACATATACTAAACTGGTATGTAAGTTTCAGGTGCATTTGGTGGAATTTGATCCATCGCTGATGAACTCTTTACTTCTCCTCCTCCTTAGCCAAAGTAATTGTTCTTCTTCTTCCTATCTGATGTACACAAACCATGAAATACGCAAAATTAGGCTTCAGAAAAACATCCTAATCTACACAACACCGAAGTTTACATCGTACAGAAGAATACATCACAAAACCCTAATTCTCAGAAAAGAAAAATAAATAAATAACGGTACATAAACCCTAACATTTTGACTGAATAGAGTAATAGTAGTCTCGAAGACACTGAATGAACAGAAATCTTATGGAGTAAATCCATAAAAACCCTAGATTGTGGAATCTTACATACCAGTTTCTGAAGATGATTCCGCGAGACGGAAAGGATTTGCAGAGAAAGAGAGAGAAGAGTTTGTATTGTAATGAAAAAGGACAAGTCTCCAAGGGTGTTATTTAACGCGTTATGATCCGTTTGGGTCTGAGGTGCTCATAGTCGCCCGATAGCCTGTCACGGGCTTGCCCGGCACAGCTGATTACTATCACTGGTCGGACGTTGATTTTTATGGAAACTTTTGCACCCGGCCCTTTCCGACTGCCTACTATAGCATAGCAATAGAATGATATTGAAGGATGTCTGCCTTATGGAATAAAATAGTATTATGGATAACCTGCAAACATTATAATGAGAAAAGAACAAAGCGAAACAGACTAGATGATGCAAGATTTGAAGAAAATAGTGATGTAATGTCCCTCTACCGCAAGTTGTATGACAAGATTCCATTTATATATAAATATCTTGTCAATATCAAACACAGACATGCATTGATTACGGATATAAAAAACTTTTCTCCTAAACATATTAGTTTCGTCTAAAACTTTTTGGACATTTGAAACTCATAACAAGAACACCATCAAAAGTGTCTTCATATTGCATCGAAAGACCAATGTTAAGATCCACACACATTGAATTATCTAACTGACTGCACAAACTCATATACATATTTCCTTGATATACACTTGCATAGGGTTCTTCCACTTGTTGAACTGGCAGGTAACATTCTTCATGATTATACATAATAGTACTAGAAGATTGAGGATCACCATGTGGAGTCGCTGAAACACCTCCATGTTTTCCATACGTGTCGTGTAGTGTGTGTTCTTCTTGGAATTGTGGTGAAAAATGACTACTGGATGTTCGGCCTGTGGCAAGACCAGAAGAAGAAAAGCTTCCATGAAAATAGTACTTTCTGGAACGCTTCCGAACAACTCTTTTAAATTCATTAATAAACGTATGTTGCCCGAAACATAAGTTCAACAACTCCTCCTAAAAGGGGGAAAAATTTAGCCAAATCCCACCCTTTTCACAACAAATAGTAGTACACAAAGACCAAGTAAAAGATGTAACGTACTTACCCGTCTGGCAGTAATATGATCTAAAGTATAGGATAAGATGTAGGCTTGTGCACGTCCAAATATATCAAATTCCCATTAATGTACATAGGGATATGCCAGTCTACTATTGGTAGTTGAGTCACCAATGGGTCGTCAGGGTCAGCGTCATATGAGTGAGACATCATGTCCTGGTGTGGACGCCTGGGTTTACAGCGACTACACTATTGCCTAAACCAATCACATCATGGTTTTGTATGTGTTTTACTCCTTCAGGTAGTAATAATCCAAAACTCTTCTCCTCCCACCATGCATCGTACCTTTCATGATGGACGCCTGGGTTTACAGCGACTACACTATTGCCTAAACCAATCACATCATGGTTTTGTATGTGTTTTACTCCTTCAGGTAGTAATAATCCAAAACTCTTCTCCTCCCACCATGCATCGTACCTTTCCTGATCGACCAACAATTATTGGTGTACAGTTTCAACTATGATCGACTGAACTAAATCTAACATGAAGGGATCACATGGGGTATATATTTCACCTGTAATCTGCCGCACACATCTCTTACCAAGCTACACACTCAACCTCTCACCCCTGCATCCATTTAATACAATTTTAGTCTTCGACATTTCGTTTGCCGCCATTACCTCTTGAATATCGTTGTACTGATCATCTTTCCAAGGTTTCCATATAACAACTTTTTTGGTTTTTATGTCAAGTTGTTCACTGGCTGTACCAAGTGAACGCTTGTAGTTATTAACTTGACTTTGACCCGTTTGATTTTCCTTTCTAAATAATAAAATTGCTGGATAGAGGCACTGATTATTGATGATAGTTTCATATATTCTCAAAAGTTGTTGGAAAGTGCGAAAATAAAAGTAGTACCAATATTCTAGAATATTCCACATCCCACACATTTCATTATGCTTGGTAGTGGTCCATTTGTCAAGGCAATCACACAAATTTCCTGATACGGCACTACCCCAATCATATTGGCCGAGATTATGCAATTTTTTTAACAATACTAACCATCCATTATCTACTCTTGTCGGGGGATTTTCAATTAAAAATCTACCAATACACTATAATAAAAACATTCTAGTCAACTCTTCTCATACACTCTCGTTGTTTATGTTTTCTCTACTAGTAATGTAGTTTGCGAGAAAGACCAACGGAATGAAACACGCCTTCGATTCCTATACACCGACTTTAACATGTGGACGACCTTCTAGCGCCGCTTACTCTGAAGCCGCTGCTCTTGCATCCCACTTATCCTTCATACCAGATAAATATGTGTTATCATATCCTCTGGGAAATGAAATGTCCTAGTTTTCTTCCACCATTTATCCATAAGAGCTTCGGTTAATTCACAATCAGAACAAGAGAAATCAAATTCAAACACTGAAGAAAAACCACAGTTTTGTAACACATTCAAGGTTTGCGGATTATTTTTCACCATCATGTCATCATAATTCGTCACTTGAGCCCAACTTGTTTTAAATTTCAACTTCCTATCAAGTATTAACTTGTCTTTACTTCTATGTTATACATCACCCTTCCTAGAAAAAATCTCACTTGTCGTCATTACCCTAACGTACTACAATGAAAACAAGCACAAAAATATTACTCTCATACTCCTTTATGATTATCAGTTTTTTATCTAAATTTAAAATTTAAGAAATTACCCAAACTCTATATGTTCCATCAATGGAACCCTAAATATACTCCTTTGAACTTAAACATGAAACTAATACCACAACATACAATAATCAGTAACAATTTATATGCATAAATAATTTTTAAGTTTCATCCAAATTGAAAATAAAAATAAAACCCAATTCCATATGTTTCTCCACTGAACCCTAAAACCCTAAGATGCTAACAACAATACTAAATCAAATGAAATTGAAATTGGTACTACCAAAACACACATCAATCAACCATCAACCTATTACCGAAAAAGAATCAATCAACACAACTACTACAATCAAAAAATTGAATTGGGTTCAATTTCATACCTCACTTTTGATTGATATTTAAAATAAAATTAATTGAAATCATGTGATCACCATCCCATCAAGATCAAACCCATTCAACTGATTGATAATCAAATCAATGACTTCCTAGGGCATCACTCTTATAGAGAGAAAAAACCTAAGCTAAACTTCTGATAGAGAGAAAAAAAGAAAAAAACAGTCAAATGAAGGGGGAGAAACCGAAGTTTGGTTTCTATGTAATATTTGGGAGAGGATTGTATTATCTCCTCAACGTACATTTACCATTCAAGCGAGGATCCAGTCCTCGTTTTTCAGTTTTCTGACAGGTAAGTTTTGTTTCCTCGCCCTATCGAGGGTGCAGTCCTCGCCTATAACCAAATTACCTCCGGCACCTCTAGACTCAGTCCTCCCTCCTACATGACGTGGTGAAACTGTTGAAGTACCTCCTTACCTCCTCCACTAAACTCACCCTTAGATCCAAAACTTGTATTTCTTTCTAAAGCTGCACATGGGTCGAACGGCTTGGGCTTCTACCTAAAACACCTACCAACCTGCTAGTATCTAAGATTTACAATATAAAATCAAAATTACCCGACCTATTTTCGGTTCAGAAATCCGACCACTATGTGTTGGTCAATTTTGGGTTTAAACTTTCGTTAACCTAGTTTACCTGTAATGTTTATATTTCAGCATTTTCTATTATTTTTTCACTTATAATATTGACTATATTTGTACTTACCATATATATTCAATGATCAGTCATACACCTATACGCATGTTTTAAATTTTAATCATACTTATTTAACTTTTGATTATTTAAACAATCCAAACCACAACCATAAGTCTTCAAAGTTCAATACTAACAACAGTACTTCCAATGAAAAGAACTAACAGCCAACACTACATCACTATCAGTTTTTATGGGAGGGTTCGATCGGTTTTAACATCAAACCATAAACTGATCCGTCTTGTCGGGTTTTTATGGGCGGATTTGGTTTTAAAACCCACGGTTTCATCGAGTGTGGGCGGGTTCGGTTTGATGGGTCGGTTCTTGTTTCGGGAAACATGTTGTCTCCCTTGCTTAGCCCTCCCCAAATTAAGAGGTTCTTGTGCCCGCTGGAAAGCCCATGAATTTTATCAAAAACTTGAGGAATTAATCTTAGGATATAGAATTTCCCTATTATAACAGGTCGAATTCAAAAGGATTTCCCGTTCTTCTATCAAATGATCTGTTTTTTCTGGATACTCGGGTACAAATACTTGGATTCGTTATTTGCTTATTGCCTTCATATAATTCAGAAAACACGAGTTTTCAAGAAGCCTTTTGCTCTTATCTCTCATAAAAGGGTGTTATTAGATAATGCATGCATGTCTAGTAGGAACTGGTGGATCCGGTGTGCAACAACGGTGCGCAGTTGCGACCCCTCCACACTGGGCTTTCAAGCCTAGTTTCCTAATCCCAAAATTTTTAACAACCCTAATTTTGTTTTCTTGCTACCCCTAATAGAATTTTGCTTCCCCTTAGTCTAGTTTCTGGCTCCGCCGCTGCTAGCAGGTCCCCCGCTTACCTGAGTACGCATTCGAATATTTATCCTACATTCATTCATGGAAGTACTCATAATGGATTGAAGATCGTATCAATAAGTGTCCCGTCTTGTAATATGGCTTATCATGTCTAGGAAAAATTGTGGAAATGATACCTTTATTCCCATGCCTTCTAAAAACTTTACACCCTACTTTTATTTCGTGTTTCTATAAAAATACATGTATCATTTAAGGATTATAACTAGAACCCCCCATTTTCTGGGTACATCTCACATCAATAACTCGCCTCTTCTACCTATATGTAATTTTAGATAAGTTTCCTTTGCAGTGGATACTTGAATGCCAAGTGTTGCCCATAATAATCTTTCTTCAGGGGTATATGATCATTCTTTCATCATCTGAGGCGTTAATTTATCTAGTAAAATTCACATGTTTCTACCCAAGACCCAGCATCATAATTCAGTTTCTATCTAAATTCCAAAGTAAATGATGTGCTTCTAAATTTTGTATTTCATTATTCATCCTTTCAGGTCCTTGCTTGTCACGTGCATATATTAAAAGAAATATAAATATCGCCATATACTAGACGTTCACTAGTAAATAAGGTATCTTTAAGATTGTAGCCTTTCCATGATATATAAGCTACTAATACTTTTTCCCCAAAGCAAGTTCGCCACCAATTGTAGCAACAACATCTGCTAAAATTTGTCCCTTTTTAATGCAGTTAACAGACTTTCGATGCATATAAGTAATTTTGTTGGAACGTCAACACAAAACCAACGGCATTATTAGAGTTTATCCATTACCTGAGAAACTGATCTTGTCAGTATTAGGTAGAAACGGCCTTTTCCTCGTGTTCCTTTATAGCGGAAACTCCTCAATCTAAAGATAATTGGCGTTCCAGCCCAGTTCCAACAATGCACTTTTAAAATTTAGAAAGCGGAACTGCTTAACATTGCATATTAGAACTCATTATTCGCATCATTATGTTCGCTAAAAGGAATAAGGAAAATGACAACAGAAACATACTGGAAGGAAAAAATGCTTCGAAGATGAATATGTTCCAATGCAATAGCTAGGTATTCTTGACAATATCGAGCTAGAACAACCTTTTCTTCTTGAATTCCCTGATTCAACACCAAAAAACTTCCTTCCGACACCATATAATATTCATTTATGCTTGGAGAAAAATAAACTACCCGTACCCCTTTGAATATCATCAATTTCAAAAAACGGACTTTCTAGAGACCCCCAATGACCTATTATATCATGAATAGGTAAGGATCCAATATTTTCAACGTTAATTCTTTCAGATGTGTCAATTGGACAAATACGCCCATAATGACTAGCATGGATATCTCATATCTAACCCGTTCGACCTGTCAATCCTCAAAGACCTAAATAACTAAAAATATTTCCCATGAACCATTTGTGTCAATGGATTAGTTCGATCAAAAACATGAGATAAGGGGTGTAGATCTGAAAACGATTCATAAATGGAGTTGATGTTACTAAATTACGGGGAGTTGGTATAAATTTATGCCTAATTAGTTATCCACATACAATTCCTCGAACTACATTTTTTAAAAGAACCAGGGCTAATCCGAGTTGGTCTTGTAACAGATCCGCTACAGAAAAAATGCACTTATTTTTCAAGTGATTTACACCTTCTACTATACCCATTCCAAATTTCATGATGATCAAATGATCTAAAGTTGCCAATACTTCTCGTGGGAACAAAAATGTATTATTCTGAGGTATATCAAGATTAAATCTCCAGTCCATATTTCTTCGACCAATCCTTCCTAATTCACAGTTTTATTTTTTTTTTTGTTTGTAATTCCTTACATAAGGAGTCGGAAAATACCGTATCGATGCCGACACAAGCAAACTGTTGATGAAATTCCAAAATAACATTTTGAAAGGACGAGGGTACCAAAATACACCACAATATTTCGAATATAAATCTATAAGTCATGTACCTTGTGTGATTATCTATAAACGAGGTTAAGATAATACGACAACAAGATATTTACTTTACAATAGTTACGATAATAAAACTGATTGACTATTAGGATCACTGTCAAGTAATTCGGATTAATGCACAAAGTATTATTTACTTAATTATAATAAAACAATTATAATGCGGAATAAAGTAAATAACACAACACAAGAATTTTGTTAATAAGGAAACTGCAAATGCAGAAAAACCCTGGGACCTAGTCCAGTTTTGAATACTCTCAGAATTAAGCCTTCATACAAAATCCAAAGACAACTTCGTATAGTTGAGACCAAGTAGACTACCCCTAGCTACTTAGTTTCCTAAGTATCATCGCGCCTTCGACTTCGCGAGTGACACACGTGAATAGATACTCCTTTTGATCGTATTCCAAATAGCTAAGAAATGAATCTTTTTAACTACTTCAATCAAAGTTTGATAAAATATATCTTTATTTGTTGAAAAAGGCTCTTTCGTTTAATTTAATAAACTCTTTTGTCAGGTAAGTTCAATCCAAATCAGTAACTTAGATTACATTCACAACTATCAGATTTGGATACTGAAGAGTACCACCAAATGATAGTTGCCGACCAAAACGACTATATGATCAAATCCATCAAAAATAATTCTAATCTAAGTCGGATCCCAGCCGATCAAGATGTGTGCACAAATTCATAAGATACGAAAACTAATAAGAAAATCTTTTTCTTCTTCAAATCTTCAATTGCCTTCTCAATAACCTGGACAACACAAACTTGAATCCTCTTGTGAGCAATCACACGTAGAACGAAGTATGTTAACAATGGATTATTACAAGATGTCTTTAGATCCGCAAATGGTTCTAAGATCCCGTCGATACTTTGATCTAGTTTGACTGACCCTTATGCTCTCAATAATAATCAAACTAGGTGCAATCAAAGTTACAACAACCGTTAGCCAATCAAATCAATAATCAAAAATTAAAATAATAATGCAATTATCTAGTTTCCCATCAATGGTGCTTGTAGAGCTTCTTGATCCCATAGAAGTCTTTAAACGAGTGGTCGCAAGAGATTTCACCTAATTAGGGTACTTTCATCTATGAATAGACGGCTCCACCAGAAACAACACAAATGAAGTTTTCCTGGCTCTTAGGATTGTTTGCAAGAAATGCAAACTCAACTATCTATAGACTAAGATTTTTTATAAAATAAGGAAATTCCAAAACCGAAAGTATTTTCAAAATATGCAATTAGTGCAAAATGCAGTTTTTCCTATTCCCAATAAATATCAAACCATATTTCCAAAATCCCTCATAGAAAACTTTTACAAATAGTCTAGCACATTAACTACTAATCCTTTTCTAGAGGATATGCTTTAATTGTTCAAAATGAAATCATATAATATCAAGGATCATAATTAAATGTTCTTTAATTATTTCGGTTTGGGATCACCTGAAGTAAGAAATATCAAGAAATATCTTTGAACAATAAACGGTAAGAGTTGTACACATGTTCAAATAATATCGACATCTAGAAGTTTCTCATCTTAGAAACTCTAATTCCTAATTCACACACAACAAGAAGAAATGTGTGAACTTTGGAAACTCGGTTTTGCAATTGGAATTATACCATATTCCCAATAGAGGTTGTGACCGGCTACACCTTGTTCCCAAAAGTAGCTAGTAATAGGTTACACCTTGCTTCCCGAAGTAGCTTGTGACATTTTACACCTTGCTTTCTGAAAATGTGAGGGCCTAACAACCACACACAAATTCGATTGGCAATCTGAGAGGACTTACTCCAATATACTTTTTAGAGAATCAACTAGACAGTCAGACTCAATCTAGAATAAAGTATATCAAAGAGTATAATCTCTCTAACTCTTAATTCAATCCCCAATCAGAAAATGGAAATCTGCGAGCCCGATTGAATATAAGAGGAGTAACTTGGACGGTACCAAAGACCAATGTTCAAGTGTCAATCAATGTAAATCAACAACCAAAGGTTGGATATTCTAATTGATTGATCTTAACGCACAACATGTGATATTTCAATTATATAACAAGATATAATGCGGAAAAGAAATAACATAGACACCAGAATTTTGTTAACGAGGAAACCGCAAATAAAGAAAACTCCGGAACCTAGTCCAGTTTGAACACCACACTGTATCAAGCCGATACACATACTAGCATACTATCAATTAACCTCGGACTGGAATATAGTTGAACCCTAATCAATCTCACACTGATTCAACCTACAGTTGCGCTCCTTACGTCTCTGATCTCAGCAGGATACTACGCACTTGATTCCCTTAGCTAATCTCACCCACAACCAAGAGTTGCTACGACCCAAAGTCGAAGACTTGATAAACAAATATGTCTCACACAGAAAAGTCTATAGGATTGAATAAATCAGTCTCCCACAGAAATACCCAAGAGTTTTTGTTCCGTCTTTTGATAAATCAAGGTGAACAGGAACCAATTGATATACCTGACTTATATTCCCGAAGAACAACCTAGTATTATCAATCACCTCACAATAATCTTAATCGACTAGCGAAATAAGATATTGTGGAATCCCAAACAATGACACGAAGATGTTTGTGACTAGTTTTCTATCTTGCCTATCGAAGAAATAAATCTCAAGGCAATTTTACAATTGTACTCGTACGATGGAAACAGCAAGATCAGATCACACAACTACAAGAGAAGTAGTATCGGTCTGGCTTCACAATCCCAATAAAGTCTTCAAGTCGTTAACCTACAGGGTCTCAAGAAGAAACCTAAGGTTAAAGGAGAATCGACTCTAGATATACAACTAGTATCACACAGGAGGTGTGAGGATTAGGTTTTCCAGTTGCTAGAGTTCTCCTTTATATAGTTTTCAAATCAGGGTTTGCAATCCAAGTTACCTTGGTAACAAAGCATTCAATAATCACCGTTAGATGAAAAACCTGATTCAACCAAGCTAATATCTTTCAACCGTTATATCGAACTTAGCTTGTTACACACAAATGAAATGTACCCTCATTTAGGTTTATGTAACCGTACACAAACGTGTACAATCATGTTGGCTCAACATTTAGTTAACCGAGGTTAGCCATATGTTTACTCTCATATTAACCTTATTCATCTTATCCATAACTAGTTCAAATAACTCAAATGAAACTAGTTAAAGAGTTATTCAATTGCATAGAAGAACACAATTGAAACCAAATCAGTTTTATTCACTTGAATCAATCATGAACATTATAGCCACGGTTTGCAAAGATTGCATTCCTAAAGATTTAAATGTTTAAGTTCATGATCAGACCGATTTGACAAAATAACCAGCTTAAGTATACGTACGGGTATGCGTAAGGAAGTGATAGACACATTTTTGTGTATGATATAATCTCAATTGTATATATTGTTAGTGCTCGATTTTGTATTTATTTTGGCTTTTTATGTCTTTGTAGGTGTTTTTGGAAAAATAAGATTTTGCGGCGAAATTGGCTCGAAAAGTGTTTTTTGCGTTCATGGGAGGACATTTTCTATTCGGACTCTCACTGTGGATAAGGGGTAACCTAATTAATAAGGGCATCCCATTTCCAGGCATTTGCTAATCGCACCCCTACTCTGGATAAGGGGCAACCATCTTCAACATTCAAAAATCAGGTTTTGGCGAGAAAAAAAGTGTAGTTAAAGAGCAATTTTGGAAATCGTGATTTGGAGGAGTTTGAGGTCGATTAAACCTCTGATTTTCATAGGATAGACTCCTTATGGGTCTAGGAATCTGATATGGGTATTTAAATCGATTAGATTAGGCTCAAACGACGGATTTTTCCATGTTATGGGAAGGTTCAGCAAGACAGCCACACTTTCCAAAGAGACAGTCATTTTACCCCATCTGCATATGGTCGTGTGAGTGTCTGGACACCATCGGGAGATGAAAGAAACTAATCTCTGGATATATTTCCTGATTTGAAGCGCCGCAGAAGTTGTGACAGCGCCAATGATTTGCGCTTTGATCAAATTTGCTTTTACGCAATCCTGACTTATCATGAATTGCATCCACTTGTAGAAAGAACGCAACGGACTCTGACAGATTCTGAAGTCAATGGAAGAAGCAGGATACTCTTGACTCTGAAGGAAAAATCATATTACACAACCTGGTCGAACCGACTGGGTGTCTCCTTCATCCTCTGAACCGGTCAGAAGGACGGGCACAAACTTAGGATGATTTCTCCTGGATGTGGCGGACGTTGTGAAAAATTCATCATCCATGTTTGACTTAGAGCTGCCAATATTTTTCAAAGCCGCGTTAGGGATTTTCTCAGGTGACATCCTAACGAAACCTTCTTAAGCTGCTTACGCTTTCTACTACAACAAAGAAAGGGGTACGAATAGAAGTTACTACAAAGTGCATGAAAACTATTTTATCAACAACGGAGTATCCATTTTGGACGCGAACCAATTTGTTTTAAGTTGCAATCCATAATGCTCATAACCGAATAAATGGGGACTGGCAAACCCTACGTTGCCGCGGAAAGCACGCCCCTTGCCAAAGTCGTACCTTGCAGCGGAAAGTACGCACCCGACCAAGAAAGCGCTCCCCACCGCGGAAACTATGCACACAGTCACCCCAAGGAAAATAAGGGAACCCTAAAAACTAGGTTTTTGTGGGAAAGAAGTTGGTGGCAGTCACCTGCCCGTGCATGCCTATTTTGCATAATAATTGAGGTGGCTAACATTACTACGGTATTCACGCTGAAATATTTCTACAAGTTCATGGAAGATACACCTATGTCTAGGGTTTGCACCAATACAAAAAAAAAAGATTGAAAGAGAAACGCTGGAATACATACCTGGAATATGCTTGCCCGCTTTATTGCTACCACTCTACCGCTAGCGCAAGGACGCGAGAACAAAGATACGAGATAAAAAGGAGAGCAAACCCTTTTATAGGCGTGACATTTTTGGAATTTGAACAAGGAAAGGATTTCCTATTTGAGCTATGTACGGAA